>NC_086118.1:25433607-26062773 GCF_963921235.1 Mobula hypostoma
GATCAGCCATGATCATAATAAATGGCGGTGCAGGCTCGAAGGGCCGAATGGCCTACTCCTGCACCTATTTTCTATGTTTCTATGAAAGAAGGAGGGGCACCAGGGGTAGCTGATAGGCAGGTAAGGCAAGAGGCCAGAGTGAGGAATAGAAGAAGGAAAGGGGAGGGGGGAAATTACTGGTGGAGGAATCTATGTTCATGCCATCAGTATGGAGGCTATCTAGTAGGAATATGAGGTGCTACTCCTCCACATTGAGAATGGGCTCATTATGGCAAAGGAGGAGGCTGTGAACCGACATGTTGGAACAGGAATGGGGATAGCAATTAAAATGGTATGCCACTGGAAAATCCCACTTTTGGCAGATGGAATGGAGGTGCTTGACAAAGCGGTACCCCAGTTTGCATCACTTCTCGCATCGGAAGCTCCAGTAGATGACTCCAATAGATTTGCAGGTTGCCTCACCTGGAAGGACTGTTAGGAGCACTGAATGGAGGTGAGAGAGGAGGTAAATGGACAGTTGTAGCATTTCTGTCACTCTTAGGGATATGTGCCAGTATGGGAATAGAAAGATGCTATGAGAAAGGATAAGATTAGTGAATATGGAATAGCAGATCAGGGAGTCACAAAGCAAGCAATCCCTTTGGAATGCTGAAAGGGGAAGGATGAGGAAGGTGTGTCTAACAGTAGAATTTTGTTGGTATTGGTAAACTTCCTCTTTTCCCACCAGACATGTTGCTTTTGACCTAATCAATAGTATGTAGATCAAATTGAATCTAACATAACAGCCCCCACACCACTCCTAATAACATTTTGCCTCAAACTTGAAGTATTTAATGCACTTGGCACAATTTTATTTCCCCAACAAAAAATATAACAAGATTCTGATTTTAATGTTCCGTCACACAAATCTATGGAATAGATTTGACTTTTAGATATTACTGCCAAAAAATTAAAATACACATCCAGATACTGTGTAGAGCAGCAATAGCTAACCAAAGATCTTTTAATCTATTAAAATCATTTGTGTTCTTTCTACATGTTCTAACAACTAACCAATTTGCATTGTAAGGTCTACTACTCGCCCACTTTAAAACTCAGTAACACTTTGTTTTCCTCAATTTATCTGACTTGTCAAATCCAGACCAATGTTAGTAATAGGTTTAAAATTCTTAAAATTCTGAAAGTATGATCTCATGAAACAGTCCATGGCTGATTACAGTAAGACTGTCTACTTAATATTCAAGGTTGGCCCATTAAGTAAAGAGTAATACTTGTACCATACAAGTGCAAATTTTGTTTTGACATTCAGTGACATTGCATTTACTTGGTCCCCTACTGGGCATCTCCATTGGCCAGAAAGAACTGGACTAGTCACATAAATAGTGTGGATCCAGAAGAAATTGGAGGAAAAAGGTATCCGATTAACATCCTGACATCCCAAAACCTTAATTCTATCTACATGGTGCAAGTTAGCATTGTGGTGGAATAACCTGCACTTGCTGAAAACTCTAGAATTGCATCAACCAGGACAAAGCAGCATACTTGGCTTGTCATCCATCCACTACTCTAAATGTGCATTCTCACCAGCACTAATGCATTGTAGTTGCAGTGACATCTACAAAAAGCAGAAATTTGCTTGCCCTGGTTACTCATCTAGATGCCATTCGTCTAGAACAGTGGTTCCAAACCTTTTATGCCTTGGACCCCTACCAATAACCATGGATGCCAGATTGGGAACATCTGATCTAGAAGGATGAGAATCTCAGGCACGTGTGAATGCCATGTTTCCTCTTCCGAGTTGTGCATACACCTGATCTGAAATTGGTTGCCATTCCTTCATTGTGATTGGGTTTAATTCTGTGAAGTCTCCTCCTCAACAGCACCATAGGAGTACCTCCACCAGAAGGACCACAGTGGTTTATGAAGGTACCTTCTCAAGGAAACTGGGGATAGGGAATTGATGCTAGTCTTGCTGGTTTCACCTGCATCCTAAAAATGCCTTAGTCATAATTCTTCATCATAAATTTAAAGGATACTAATAGCAATAATTATGAAATTAAGAATTATCAAATTCTTCCACATTAAATAATATCCTGCAAATTAAAGTACCAGGTGTTTGTAATAATGAATTTTATTCTCAGTTCGTATTTTTTTCTAAATAGTTCCCCAACATTTGCCGCACCATTGCTGACCAAAGCATCCCATTATTTTGCAGTATGATTTGTTTGGCAGACAAATTTACTTTGGTTACATACTAAAATTACCTTAAGACACCTAGTAGCTGGTTGGCCTGCTGCGTTCACCAGCAACTTTGATGTATGTTGCTTGAATTTCCAGCATCTGCAGAATTCCTGTTGTTTGAGCTGGAATAAATTCTTGGGTTTAAAAGTACCTACACTGTTAACCATACTTAACACAATTTGCACACTTGTTTACACCTGAAACTCTGCTACTGAAATTCATTTCCATTGACTTCAATAGAACAGCAATTAAGAAGCAGAGTTGAATGCTATGTGCTGTTTCAATCAATATACCTTGTTTAATTATCTCTGTTTTAATAACATTGATGTCTGAGGCATTAATTATGTCTGAAGACCATTAAGTTTGATGCTCTCTTGCTTATGATAGCTGGACATTATTAATTTTCTTTACACATTTTCTGTTAACTATAGAGATTGGTTCCCACCTGCAGCCAATAGAAAATGCATGGCGGGGGTGGGGGGAGGTAAATGGCATAAAACAAAATTCCTCAATTTGGATTGTAAAATTGTAAATCATCCAAAAATTTCTAAGCACTCTTATATAATCAACTGTAGATTTTAACTGTTAACTAATTTTAATATCAATTGTACAATTTATTTTGATACTCATTTATATTTTTACTTCTAACCAGTTTTATTCATGTTCAACACGTATGTAGGTTCTGATGGCAAAATGAACATGGCATCTGTAGACAATACAATTTGGCTTGGCAGTTTAATTTGAATTGGAATTGCCAGTTATAGAGTTAGAATTCATATGCCACCCAGCTTCATTTGTTGCAAGTAAAATCTGTTCTATGAACAACTGCATTTAACTCTGCTTAAATTCTGTTTATTAAAGTATGTGGAATTGAATAACAACTGTCAGATTCTATGCACAGAGGTTATTGAATCACGTATTTAGCGCACAAAAGAGAATAAATTTCTACATCTAAGAACTTGGTTTCAGTCGTGAACTAAGTGATTGTAGTATTTAACCATCTTAAACTGGTTTAAACTTCAGTTGTGGCCAGTGTGAGTGTGTAAAGTTGATTTGGATTGTTTTCTTTTTATCAGAAAAGAGAGAGTCTTTTTCAAGTATATCATGGGTAATTAATTTTATTGCATTCCTTCAAAGTGATCACCTGCATGTTGTTGCAATGGTGATGTAAGTGGAAGCAGTATTAACACCTGAACTCAAAATTAAGTTTCACTAACAGCATGGGGTTTTGGTATTCTGTGGCAAGTTATGAGAGCCTACCCTAAAAATGACATGTCTAGCATTATTCCTCGAACTTTAGCTCCTAATAATTTTAAATTTTGCCCTATAATTTTTTAAGGCTGTCTGTTGAGTTAGTCCCAGGGCATGTGATGATGTCTGAAGGCAGCTTAGATTATAAAAATTGTCTTCGCTTAGTGTCAGTCTGTCTCTGCCCACGCTTTTGGTCATCCGTACCTTGGTGTCAAATTTTGCCTGGTAATACTGCTCTGTGAAAAACCTTGGTAGCATCTGCTACAGTAGAAGTACACAATAAATGCAGGTTTTGTCAGTACAGTCTAGCTGCCGCTGAGCCCATAGTATAAGACTGCAGTGAATAGAGCACAGTTTCCCCACTTGAAGAGAAACCAAATAGAATGTGACAAATGGCTGAGAGTGTATTTTGGAATTTGGAATGTTTGAAGTTTTAGCCAAAATTCTAATTTTTTTAACCCATGTATATGCATGTGTCTGGAAAGAGTATTTTTACAATGGTTCATGTTTAGATATACAGAGCCTCTTTACAAGAAAGAGGCAAATAACCATCAAAATATTTTAGTTTCTGGGTAGCATTCTCTCTTGGGACTCAAGTTTTTCTGGTTAAGTTTTGATAATGCATAACAAGATCTGCTTGCCAACTGGAGATTTATGAGAAAATCAAAACTAAAGCTTTGTGTACTGGGCTAAACTGTGAATGGAAATCTGAATACCAAAATATAACCAAGTTTGTAATCTGAAAAAGACTGAACAAGAACAGCCTTGGACCAAAACAAGACAATAACTTAAAATTGATACCATCCAATACACAATGCTTTCTCGTAAAAATACTTGGCTGTGGATTTATCCCTTGTACTTTGAAAGATGAGGCATGGCTAAACTCATACTAACAAATGTGTACATTTGCTCTTCAAGTTTTCTGTAGATTTGTTTTTTTTAAAAAAAAAAATCAGTGGTTACCTATAACTAATGTAGTTTTAAGTTATCATGTAGTTCTAAAAATATTTGTCCAAATGCAATAAATTTTATTAGGTAAGGATAATCATTACTGATTATATACAGAAATTATTTTAAATATGGAAATTGCTATTTCCCTTTCCAGATCAGTGATAAAGTTGCATGTCGATTAATTCTTAATGTAGATAATTCATGGTCGTTCTAATCATCTTGGATTAGCTATCTTCACAGGTTTTTCAACATACACATTGACCTACTGAAATAAACAGGAGTAAATTATTTCAACTCCTGAAGTTTAAAACAATCTGTTAATTATTGTGTATGTTTCAGGCTAAATTCTAATAAAAAGATGATTTAGTTGCAATATATAATCTAATGGCATTTTCTAGTAATATATTAATATTTTCATGTAGAGTTTTGCCAAATTACTACTGTAGAAGAATAATGTAGCTCTTTAATTTTCAAGGCCAGACGGTGCTGCAGGATGCAGGCAAAGTATTGAAGGAAGTCAAATCTCCAGAAATAGACTCTACAGGAAACCAAAGCAAGTGAATTGATTAGAGTCTATATAAGATTTTACTCTTTTCAACCAGGGCTACTAGTGAACTTGATAATTGCTTTTAGACAGTTTAGAGATAATAATTAACACTTGAATATTGATAGAATTTGCTAGGTCTGTAGCATTCGTGTATAAAATGCTTTAATGTAACAAGTTTCTTTTGTTAAATGTAGGGCAGTAAATGGTCTAGACCAAGCACCTGCTGGAATTGGATCAGCACCACCTTCTTCCCCACCTGGCATGCTGCCACTCAGTGTCTAAATAGCCATACTGCACCTTTTTATTAAAAAAAGGAAAATGTCTACTTCAGCAACAGGATAACCATTGTAACCTGGCTACAAATGGAGTGCACTGCAGTGTGTAGGAATTTCTGAACCTTCACTTTCATTTGTTCTGGATGAGATTTTCAGTTAACCAGTATGCCTCTGATAAAATGTTAATTAGATTTCTTGTTGATATTAATGCTATTATTGTTTGTCACGGAAACAAAAGACTTGTATATTGAACATTCAAAATTTAAATTCCAATCAGTATTGGAAAAGTACATATTCAAAGATATTGTGGTATACAAGGTAATTGTTCATGCCACTTGTACGGTTGTGACTCTCCAGATAGTTGGTCTAGGATTCTTGGTTACGTGCCTGGATTTGGTGATGTTTTAAAACACCAATTCCTGTAATTTTTATGTTGTACTGTACAATTTGATTTCTAATGTCAGATTTATTAAGATGTATTTAAGCACTGTTTAAGTGCAAATGGTTTGTTTAAAAAAATGCAAAAGTTGGATAACTAAAACTTGTACACTTTATTTGAACTATTTGCAGCATTTTTGTTTCTATGCATCAACTCAAATCACTTTTTTTTGCATAATTCAGAATTGTGTTACCTGTTTACATTGTGTTGCTGTATATGTTTGTAAACATAATTTCCCAAGACATTTGTACATAGCTTGGGCTTTGTAGCATTATTTATTCAGATTCTATATGGCATGTTTAATAAAGATATTGTTTACCATTTGCAGTTGTAACAAATCATGATATGTTGTAGAATCTGCTGTTTAATCTTCCAGTAATAAATTCATTCTTTCAACAGCTGCAGCGTGTTAGTCTGTTAAAACATAATAGAATACAGGCTGGAGTCACTACTGATAAGCCTGTAGAAAGTATCTTACTAAGATTTATTATTTTTTTAAAGTACATATTATTAAGGTTTAGTAACTGGCACTGAACAAACTGCTGATTAATTTGTACAAGGCCTGCATAATCAAAAGGAGGAACTGGAAATAAAACTTGTCTATTTCTACTAGTGTATGAACTTTTCTTCATGATGTGCATTTCCTTTCCACAATATCCTGCCTCTAAAATCTTTGAGCAACTCATCAAACAATGATACTGAGGTGGCAGTGGGCAGTGGATTGGTAAGTGGGTGGAGTGCCTGAGACAGTGGTCGGGTGGGAGAGACACTGCTTTTGATACACTGGCAGGATTCCAGGTAGGGTCAAGCAATCACATGGGTGTCTACTTCAGTACAGTACCACCTGTGCAAGGTCAGTGATGTTTGTGATTTGTCAGTACAGGATACTTTCTTACAGCCTCTATCAATGTGTATTATACACGTATGTACATGAATTGACAGCAGTTACCGTGCTCAACAGTCTCAGCGTATGCCTGCTCTATAGTCAAGTCAAATTTATTTATAAAGCACATTTAAAAAGAACCCGTGTTGACCAAAGTGCTGTACAAACCATAACAGGTAGCTAAAATCACAAATACAAGAAACACATATAAACAAGAAGGTACACAGCTTATAGGCACAAAATAAACAGCACATGAGCCAAAAATCAGCCACGTCAGGAAGACTTAAACGCTACCAAATAAAGGTAAGTTTTGAGCCTGGACTTAAAAGAGTCAATAGAGGGGGCAGATCTGATAGGGGAATGCTGTTCCACAGTCTAGGGGCTACAACAGCAAAGGCGCGGTCACCCCCGAACTTAATTTAGATTGCAGGACAGCTAGGAGCCCCAAGTCGGCCAACCTAAGGGACCTGGAAGTAGAATAAGGGATTAGGAGGTCTGCAATATAGGAGGAGGCCAGCTTGTTTAGGGCTTTTTTGACAAACTGGAGAACCTTAAAACCAATTCTAAACTGTACTGGTAGCCAGTGGAGAAAGGCCAGCATAGAAGTAATATGGTCCCTCTTCTGGGCACCTGTCAGGAGCCTGGCTGCGGCATTCTGGACCAGTTGCAGGTGGGACTAATCCTAGTATACAGGGAGTTGGAGTAGTCCAGGCAGGAGGAGAGAAGGTTGTGGATGACTTTCTCGAGATCTTTGAAAGAGAGAAACGACTTCATTTTGGCAATAGTACGAAGCTGGAAAAAACTGGCTTTTGCTACTGCATTAACTTGCTTGTCAAACTTAAAGGCGGAATCAAATATCACACCAAGGTCTTTGACACAGGGTTTGACAAAGGTGGACAAGTTACCAAGACTGTTGGTAATCACTTTGATGGAATCAGGGGGCCAAATAGGACAACTTCAGACTTGCCTTCATTCAGCTGTTGGAAGTTTTGTGCCATCCAACACTTCATGTCCTCAAGGCATTTCATGAGGCTGACTAGATTTGACTGGTCATTTGGGGGAGGGGAGATAAAGCTGTGTTCGACAGCACAACAATGGAAGGAAATATCATGTTTTTGAATGATTTGACCGAGGGGAAGCATGTATATAGAGAAAAGAATGGGACCTAGGATGAAACCTTGTGTGACCCCACAGGAGAAATTAGCTGGAGAAGAGGAAAATTTGCCTATGTTGATGGAGAAGCTTCGATTTTTGAGGTAGGATGTGAACCTGTTCAAGGCAGTACCATCAACAACAACCCCGTACTAGAGACGGTGTATTAAGATGGCATGATCCACCATATCGAATGCTGTGCTGAGGTCAAGAAGAAATGATAAGCCTTAAAACCTGACTGAAATCTTTCCAAGATGTTGTTTTGGTGTGGGTAGGGCAGCAATTGACTAAGAATAACCTTTTTGAGAACCTTTGACAGGAATAGAAGATGTAAGATCAAATTTACCAAATTGGTAAAGGTGCTGAGGAAGAGGATTTCTTGGAATGTATGCGGGATGGTTTTTTGAACCAACATGTCGAGGAACCGACTAGAGAGCAGGCTATTCTGGACTGGGTTTTGAGCAATGAGGAAGGGTTAATTAGCGATCTTGTCGTGAGAGGCCCCTTGGGTAAGAGTGACCATAATATGGTGGAATTCTTCATTAACATGGAGAGTGACGTAGTTAATTCAGAAACAAAGGTTCTGAACTTAAAGAGGGGTAACTTTGAAGGTATGAGACATGAATTAGCTAAGATAGACTGGCAAATGACACTTCAAGGATTGACGGTGGATATGCAATGGCAGGCATTTAAAGGTTGCATGGATGAACTACAACAATTGTTCATCCCAGTTTGGCAAAAGAATAAATCAAGGAAGGTAGTGCACCCGTGGCTGACAAGAGAAATTAGGGATAGTATCAATTCCAAAGAAGTAGCATACAAATTAGCCAGAGAAAGTGGCTCACCTGAGGACTGGGAGAAATTCAGAGTTCAGCAGAGGAGGACAAAGGGCTTAATTAGGAAGGGGAAAAAAGATTATGAGAGAAAACTGGCAGAGAACATAAAAACGGACTGTAAAAGCTTTTATAGATATGTAAAAAGGAAAAGACTGATAAAGACAAATGTAGGTCCCCTGCAAACAGAAACAGGTGAATTGATTATGGGGAGCAAGGACATGGCAGACCAATTGAATAATTACTTTGGTTCTGTCTTCACTAAGGAGGACATAAATAATCTTCCAGAAATAGTAAGGGACAGAGGGTCCAGTGAGATGGAGGAACTGAGCGAAATACATGTTAGTAGGGAAGTGGTGTTAGGTAAATTGAAGGGATTGAAGGCAGATAAATCCCCAGGGCCAGATGGTCTGCATCCCAGAGTGCTTAAGGAAGTGGCCCAAGAAATAGTGGATGCATTAGTGATAATTTTTCAAAACTCGTTAGATTCTGGACTAGTTCCTGAGGATTGGAGGGTGGCTAATGTAACCCCACTTTTTAAAAAAGGAGGGAGAGAGAAACCGGGGAATTATAGGCCGGTTAGCCTAACGTCGGTGGTGGGGAAACTGCTGGAGTCAGTTATCAAGGATGTGATAACAGCACATTTGGAAAGCGGTGAAATGATCGGACAAAGTCAGCATGGATTTGTGAAAGGAAAATCATGTCTGACGAATCTCATAGAATTTTTTGAGGATGTAACTAGTAGAGTGGATAGGGGAGAACCAGTGGATGTGGTATATTTGGATTTTCAAAAGGCTTTTGACAAGGTCCCATACAGGAGATTAGTGTGCAAACTTAAAGCACACGGTATTGGGGGTAAGCTATTGGTGTGGGTGGAGAATTGGTTAGCAGACAGGAAGCAAAGAGTGGGAATAAACGGGACCTTTTCAGAATGGCAGGCGGTGACTAGTGGGGTACCGCAAGGCTCAGTGCTAGGACCCCAGTTGTTTACAATATATATTAATGACTTGGATGAGGGAATTAAATGCAGCATCTCCAAGTTTGCGGATGACACGAAGCTGGGTGGCAGTGTTAGCAGTGAGGAGGATGCTAAGAGGATGCAGGGTGACTTGGATAGGTTGGGTGAGTGGGCAAACTCATGGCAGATGCAATTTAATGTGGATAAATGTGAAGTTATCCACTTTGGTGGCAAAAATAGGAAAACAGATTATTATCTGAATGGTGGCCGATTAGGAAAAGGGGAGGTGCAACGAGACCTGGGTGTCATTATACACCAGTCATTGAAAGTGGGCATGCAGGTACAGCAGGCGGTGAAAAAGGCGAACGGTATGCTGGCATTTATAGCGAGAGGATTCGAGTACAGGAGCAGGGAGGTACTACTGCAGTTGTACAAGGCCTTGGTGAGACCACACCTGGAGTATTGTGTGCAGTTTTGGTCCCCTAATCTGAGGAAAGACATCTTTGCCATAGAGGGAGTACAAAGAAGGTTCACCAGATTGATTCCTGGGATGGCAGGTCTTTCATATGAAGAAAGACTGGATGAACTGGGCTTGTACTCGTTGGAATTTAGAAGATTGAGGGGGGATCTGATTGAAACGTATAAGATCCTAAAGGGATTGGACAGGCTAGATGCAGGAAGATTGTTCCCGATGTTGGGGAGGTCTAGAACGAGGGGTCACAGTTTGAGGATAGAGGGGAAGCCTTTTAGGACCGAGGTTAGGAAAAACTTCTTCACACAGAGAGTGGTGAATCTGTGGAATTCTCTGCCACAGCAAACTGTTGAGGCCAGTTCATTAGCTATGTTTAAAAGGAAGTTAGATATGGCCCTTGTGGCTACAGGGGTCAGGGGGTATGGAGGGAAGGCTGGGTTCTGAGTTGGATGATCAGCCATGATCATAATAAATGGCGGTGCAGGCTCGAAGGGCCGAATGGCCTACTCCTGCACCTATTTTCTATGAAAGATATTGTTACAGAAGTTTTGTTCTGGAGGGAATTCCAGAATATGGAGCCCATGATGAATTTCTGCCTTTTGATTATTTCAATTAACTGCATTTAAATTTCCTATTTGTGGTTGGATTTTAAACTCTTATCTCAGGAACATTAAACTAAGGATCTGCAGTGTTAATGCAGTAAATTAACCAACATTCTACCTCATTTTCTTCATGCAATATCAAAACCTATTTTATGTTGAACTTCCATGTGGTAGGTAACATCTATGCCACACAAGTATTAAGCAATGATTATCTCTCATACAAGGGAATCTAGTTGCCTGTCTTTGACATTCAATAACGCTACTGTTACAGAATTTCTTAACTGCTGTCTTCCTGTGGTGGGAGGTGGTCTCAGTTGATAGGAAACTCAACTACTGTAACTATTAGAAAAGGTGGGTATTCTGCTGTTCCTCCCACCCCATGACCGACCCTCCACCTGCAAGGCACAAGTCATGAGTGTGGACAGTCTACCACACTCATGGCTTGAGTTAAGTACTTAATTCATGATGTACAATAAAGCAACCTGCATTTATTCCCTCCACTAAAGGCAAATAATGTGTACCAATCGGTTACTTACTGACAGCACTCCCCAAAAGCCACAATAACTACTCCTCAGGACAAATGTGTAACAATTATTTTGTTCTACTTCACACTTGTGTTTTGGAAATGACATTAAACAATCATGAATCTTAAATACAATTTTACTTATTTAGATACAGTGCAGAATAGCCCTTTGAGAAGCACCACCCAGCAACCCCTGATTTTAACCTTAGCCTAACCATGGAACAATTTATGATGACTAACCTATCAACTGCTGTGTCTTTGGACTGTTGGAGAAAACGGAGGAACCCACATGGTCACAGGGAGAACGTTAAGACTACTTACAGACAGCAGCAAGAATTGAACCTGAGTCAGTGGTACCGTAAAGCATTGTGCTAACCAATACACGAATACTTCTTAGGTATTCTCTATAACTTAAAAAACCATCCTTTCTTAGAAATGTATTGCTTTCCTTTCATCATTGCCAAATTTAAATCTTGATTTTCCCCAAAAAGCAAGTGGCGAACCCTTCACCAGTGGTTTGACTACATGCCTTAACTGGCCTAGGTGATAGAGATAAGGATGAATAATAATGTTTAGAACATCCTAACCAGACTTATAAAAAGTCACACCTCAATGTTTACTTTCTCTATCATTGATACATTGTGTAGAACTATGTACAATTTATTAAAGGAATTGCTGTATGTACCTAGACCATTGACACCACCTTCCAGGCTCCTCAAAGTTCAAGGTACATTTATTATCAAATTGTGTATGCAGTATACAATTCTGAGATTTGTCTTCTGACCATAATCTACGATAAGACCATAAGTCATAGAAGCAGAGTTAGGCTATTTGTCCCTTGGAATCTGGAGATATGATAAAGATAAGCTTTCCTCCAAGTGGTGACCCAAGTAGGCTGGCGAAGAAGTTATGTGGTATATTTAAGACACATGGCATAAGAGCGGAACTAGGCCACTTGAGTCTGTTCTGCTATTCCATCATGGTGTATTTATCATCTTTCTCAAATCCCATTCTCCTGTTTCCTCTATGTAACCTTTGGCACCCTTACAAATCAAGAAGCTATAAACTTCTGTTTTAAATATACCCAATAACTTGGCCTCCACAGATTCGATGCTTTGGCTAAATAAATTCTTCCTCATCACTTCTAAAAGGATATCCTTCTATTCTAAGGCTGTGTCCTTTGGTCCTAAACTCCCCCACTATAAGAAATATCTCTCCCTATCCACTCTATCTACATCTTCCAATACACCTGTATTCAATATTTGGGTCATCAAACACTCTTCCTAAGGTAAGCTTTTCATTCCCAGGATCATTCTTGTGAACTGGACCTACTTCAACACCAGCACATCCTTTCTTACATATGGGACCCAAAACTGCTCGCAATATTCAAACAACAGGAATTCTGCAGATGCTGGAAATTCAAGCAACACACATCAACGTTGCTGGTGAACGCAGCAGGCCAGGCAGCATCTCCAGGAAGAGGAACAGTCGACGCTTCAGGCCGAGATCCTTCGTCAGGACTAACTGAAGGAAGAGTGAGTAAGAGATTTGAAAGTGGGAGGGGGAGGGGGAGATCCAAAATGATAGGAGAAGACAGGAGGGGGAGGGATGGAGCCAAGAGCTGGACAGGTGATTGGCAAAAGGGATATGAGAGGATCATGGGACAGGAGGTCCGGAAGAAAGACAGGGGGGGGGGGAAGCCAGAGGATGGGCAAGGGGTATATTCAGAGGGACAGAGGGAGAAAAAGGAGAGTGAGAGAAATAATGTGTGTATAAAAATAGCCACACTCAGGTTGGAGGAACAACACCTTATATTCCGTCTGGGTAGCCTCTAACCTGATGGCATGAACATCGACTTCTCTAACTTCCGCTAATGCCCCACCTCCCCCTCGTACCCCATCTGTTACTTATTTTTATACACACATTCTTTCTCTCACTCTCCTTTTTCTCCCTCTGTCCCTCTGACTATACCCCTTGCCCATCCTCTGGGCCCCTCCCCTTGTCTTTCTCCCCGGACCTCCTGTCCCATGATCCTCTCATATCCCTTTTGCCAATCACCTGTCCAGCTCTTGGCTCCATCCCTCCCCCTCCTGTCTTCCCCTATCATTTTGGATCTCCCCCTCCCCCTCCCACTTTCAAATCTCTTACTAACTCTTCCTTCAGTTAGTCCTGACGAAGGGTCTCGGCCTGAAACGTCGACTGTACCTCTTCCTAGAGATGCTGCCTGGCCTGCTGCGTTCACCAGCAACGTTGATGTGTGTTGCGCAATACTCAAAGTGTGGTCCGACTGATGCCTTATGAAGTTTCAATATTACATCCTTGCTTTTATATCCTAGTCCTCTTGAAATGAATGCCAACATTGCATTTGCCTTCCTTGCCACCCACTCAACACGCAAGTTAGTCTTTAGGCAATCCTGTATGAAGACTCAAGTCCCTTTGCACCTCCGATTTTTAAACTTCTTCCCCATTTAGAAAATAGTCTACGCCTTTATTCATTGAACCAAAGTGCATCACTTTCTTACACCGTATTCCAAATGCCACTTCTTTGCCTATTCTCCTCATCTGTCTTAAATCCTTCTGCAGACTATTTGCTTCTCAACACTACCTGCCCCTCAACCTATCTTCGCAACATCTGTAACCTTGGTCGTACTGTAAAGCCATCAAATCCATCGTCGTATAATGTCAACCATTTTTTGTTTCAAAATTTAGCCTAAGCCATTGCTATGGGTACCTATTTCACCCTTCATGACATTGACTTTGTCTTTGCCTCGGTTCATATAGTACTGAAGCTACTCCACAGCTTTGCTACCTCTATTTTTATGCGTTGTTTTGCGATTCCCATAAATTTGAACTCATCTGAATGATATGGCCATCATGGTCATCCCATACCATCCCATTTATCCGTAACTCTTAAGCTTGCATATTACTTCTTTGTAAGGGAATCCTCCAGATGGAACTTGCTACTGTTTTCAGATCCCTTCCTAGTCTCATCTGTAATCTCTCCCAGCCTTATAATTCATTGCAACAGCTACACTTTAACACTAGCCTCCTGGTGATCCACAAATTTAATTGCAGCACAATGATATCGAGGCATTACACAGCAAATTAGTGAATGATCATATTGGGAAAAATGTATTCTCATGGGAAGGCATCTATGGAAACTTGCCACCTTCACAGCCTCACCCTGAAGAACCTGACATTCAACCCACCAGCTTAAGATCCTCTGACACCCCTATCAAAGTCTTATATCCTCTACTAACCCTAGTGGAAGACCCGATTGGGCCTTTGACCCTGACTGCCAGCCCTCTCCCTCAAACACCCTCTGATACTAGACATGAGCTCTCTTTTTGAGTGCTAAGCAGCACAAAGTAAAGTTGAAATGCCAGATTACCTCAGGTGTGACCGAAGTTTGTAGTAGTAGGCTTACAGTCAAATCAAACAAATCCAGGAATCATACAAATAATCATGACTTTAAAAACACCTAGTTTCACAATATGCCTTTAGAGTGCATGAGCAAAACAACAACATCAAAAATAAAGGAAAAACTGCAGAAGCTGGAAATATGAAATAAAAAGATGGAACACTGGAGATACTCAGCAGGTCAGGCAACCCATAAGGCACAGAACCTAGTGAGTGATAGGCTCCTGGAGAGTGTTTAATACCATCATTCCCACAATCCTGATTGAGAAGTTGTAGAACCTGGGCCTCTGTACCTCCCTCTACAATTGGATCCTCAACTTCCTAACTGGAAGTTCACAATCTGTGCAGATTGGTAATAACATATCCTCCTCGCTGGTTATCAACACTGGCACAGCTCAGGGATGTTGAGTGCTTAGTCCACTGCTCTACTCTCTTTATCCACATGACTAAATACCACCTATAAATTTGCTGACGATACAACCATTGTTGGTAGAATCTCAGGTGGTGACGAAAGAGCGTACAGGAGTGAGATATGCCAACTAGTAGAGTAGTGCCGCAGCAACAACCTGGCACTCAACGTCATTAAGACGACCGAGCTGATTGTGGACTTCAGGAAGGGTAAGATGAAGGAAAACATACCAATCCTCATAGAGGGATCAGAAGTGGAGAAAGTGAGCAGGTTCAAGTCCGTGGGTGTCAAGATCTCTGACACCTGGTCCTAACATATCAATGTAGTTATAAAGGAGACAAGACAGTGGCTATACTTTATTAGGAGTTTGAAGAGATTTGGCATGTCAACAAATACACTCAAAAAGTTCTATAGTTGTACTGTGGAGAGCATTCTGACAGGCTGCATCACTGTCTGGTATGGAGGGGCTACTGCACAAGACCAAAAGAAGCTGCAGAAGGTTGTAAATCTAGTCAGCTCCATCTTGGGTACTAGCCTACAAAGTACCCAGGACATCTTCAGGGAGCGGTGTCTCAGAAAGGCAGCATCCATTATTAAGGACCTCTAGCACCCAGGGCATGCTCTTTTCTCACTGTTACCATCAGGTAGGAGGTACAGAAGCCTGAAGGCACACACTCAGTGATTCAGGAACAGCTTCTTCCCCTCTGCCATCCGATTCCTAAATGGACATTGAATCTTTGGACACTACCTCACTTTTAAAAAAATATACAGTATTTGTTTTTGTACATTTTAAAATATATTCAATATACGTATACTGTAATTGATTTACTTGTTTATTTATTATTTTTGTTTTATTTATTATTTTTTTCTCTGCTATGTTATGTATTGCATTGAACTGCTGCTGCTAAGTTAACAAATTTCACAACACATGCTGGTGAACCTGATTCTGATTCTGATATTGTGTGCAGCTCCGGTAGCCATATTATATAGGAAGGATGTGATTACGCTAGAGAAAGTGCAAGAAATATTCTCAATGTCACGGGAACTGGAGGCCTTGAGTTATAAGGAGAGTTTGGATAGACTGGGACTGTTTTCCCTGGATTAAAGGAGGCTGAGGAGTAATCTAATAGAGTTTAAGAAACATAAGAGCCATTGATAAAATAGTCAGTCTTCTTCCCAGGATAGAAGAATCTGAAACAAGAGGGCATGGTTTAGGGTGAGAGGCAAAACATTCTAAGGGGCCCTGAGAGGCAAGTTTCCCACACAAATGGTTGTGGATATATGGAATGAGCTTTCAATGATGCAGAGGTGGGTACAATTACAATGTTCAAAAGATATTTGGGACAGATACAGGAAAGGTTTAGATGGATGTGGAACAAGTGCAGGCAAATGGGACTAAGTCAGGAAGGCACAAGTAGTGCTCCTTTGAAATTATTTATCAATCCTACTAAACAGTTTACCTATTGTAGAAAAAATATTACTGTCGAAAAGACCCGTTTATTTTTGTTTGGCGATGATTGTAATAACCCGTTCACTGAAATCAAGATGCTGCGCAAAAGGTAAATACCCTATTTTGTCCAGAGGGCGGTGGTATTACCTTAATTTAAGTGAATGGTCTTATTTGCTCCAAAGTTGGCGCTATAATCTTTCACAGTCGTCACATCCTGTAACCTTGTGAGCGGTTGTTCAGTGCCGTTACAGGAGGTAGTTCAGTGTAGTCAATATTCAAAGTTGTCACGACTTTGTATCGGAGAGAACTCTATTTTTTAAAAATTCTCTTTATCAGGGTAAAATGTTAATTTATGGGAGCATAGAAAGCAAATAGAAGACTCGAACACTGGCAGACAAGAATTTGATATGGTTTATCAGATTTTTAAAATTAGTTATACTCAATCCACTTTACGTGATGGGAGTTTTATAGGAAAAATACATTAAATGTAGCCATTGAGGTGGAGTTGTGGAAACGAGGTTTCAACGGCGAAGCGAGGTTAAGATTCTTTTGAATGTGGGTTATAGTGAAGATGCAATGTTTTCATATTTGAATTATAAAAATGTAATTTTTGCAATTTAAGGAATGTAATGCATTTTAGTAGCCAATATTAGCGTAGCGGTTACTTGAAAACAAACCCAGACCGGTGAAAGACAGAGTACAGGAAATAACACGCTTCCAGAATACGATAACTAAGTCCAAGTCGAAAAAACTACGTTTGATCCTTTATTAGGAAACCAAAGATGAATGGTCTTATAGCGAAATAAGCGTAATTAAACGTATTTAGCAGTCAACAAAAATCATCAGTCCCCTGTTGCCTCTCAACTAGACTAAACTAAGTAAAAGAAAGCGTGAATACGTAACTATACTTATTTGCTTCAACACGCCTAACCCACGTGACAAATTACCATAATTCATAATTAACACGCAACAGGGCACAAAATACAATACGGACAAGCAGAAAATAGATACATGGCTCCTACAATTAGTAACCAAGATTTTAATGATATAGTTAAAAATAGTACTTAAAATGAAAAGTCCTTAATCCAGTATATTCTTGGTTACTTGCATGGTAATCTAAATATTTGTATTTCTTTTTAGTATTTAATAGAACTGCTTGACATTATTTTTGTAAATCTCAAGTCCACATGGTAATATCTATTATAGCATAGACTTTGGTATTATAATGTTGGACTAAATTTAAACAAGTCAGAAGATGGATTATTAGTCATCTAGGGTTATACCCTTAATGCTTTATGTTCTGACATTAATTCCTTCTTAGAATTTACAATGGCTTTACATTTGAAGTATTGCCAAAACAGCGAACAAATAAATGTAACAGGATGACATTGTGCTGCTTGATAATCACAGAACACCACCTAACAAATTAGGATTGAATCATCAGCAAATTTGATTTTTTTAAAACTCTACTTCAAAGGTTCATTTTTTTTATCAAAGTATACAACTCTGAAATTCTTCCAGAATTGGGGGTAAGGTATTGGGGGTAAGGTATTGGTGTGGGTGGAGAATTGGTTAGCAGACAGGAAGCAAAGAGTGGGAATAAACGGGACCTTTTCAGAATGGCAGGCGGTGACTAGTGGGGTACCGCAAGGCTCAGTGCTGGGACCCCAGTTGTTTACAATATATATTAATGACTTGGATGAGGGAATTAAATGCAGCATCTCCAAGTTTGCGGATGACACAAAGCTGGGTGGCAGTGTTAGCAGTGAGGAGGATGCTAAGAGGATGCAGGGTGACTTGGATAGGTTGGGTGAGTGGGCAAACTCATGGCAGATGCAATTTAATGTGGATAAATGTGAAGTTATCCACTTTGGTGGCAAAAATAGGAAAACAGATTATTATCTGAATGGTGGCCGATTAGGAAAAGGGGAGGTGCAACGAGACCTGGGTGTCATTATACACCAGTCATTGAAAGTGGGCATGCAGGTACAGCAGGCGGTGAAAAAGGCGAACGGTATGCTGGCATTTATAGCGAGAGGATTCGAGTACAGGAGCAGGGAGGTACTACTGCAGTTGTACAAGGCCTTGGTGAGACCACACCTGGAGTATTGTGTGCAGTTTTGGTCCCCTAATCTGAGGAAAGACATCTTTGCCATAGAGGGAGTACAAAGAAGGTTCACCAGATTGATTCCTGGGATGGCAGGTCTTTCATATGAAGAAAGACTGGATGAACTGGGCTTGTACACGTTGGAATTTAGAAGATTGAGGGGGGATCTGATTGAAACGTATAAGATCCTAAAGGGATTGGACAGGCTAGATGCGGGAAGATTGTTCCCGATGTTGGGGAGGTCTAGAACGAGGGGTCACAGTTTGAGGATAGAGGGGAAGCCTTTTAGGACCGAGGTTAGGAAAAACTTCTTCACACAGAGAGTGGTGAATCTGTGGAATTCTCTGCCACAGCAAACTGTTGAGGCCAGTTCATTAGCTATGTTTAAAAGGAAGTTAGATATGGCCCTTGTGGCTACAGGAGTCAGGGGGTATGGAGGGAAGGCTGGGTTCTGAGTTGGATGATCAGCCATGATCATAATAAATGGCGGTGCAGGCTCGAAGGGCCGAATGGCCTACTCCTGCACCTATTTTCTATGTTTCTATGTTTCTATGTTTCTATAATAAATGAACTGTCGGTCTTACAATGACTGCAGAACGACTACAATAAAAGTTCTTGTCTTTAGAATAGTCCACGTGGGGACAACAGCAAATCAACCAAGTAACTATTTAAAAAGTTTTCTGAAAACACTTCTAAATCCCTCAGTTGTGACTGAAGGCTGCATTCACAGCTATCGCAAAGAATTATCATCTGGGTTACAAACTGGTTCAGATTGGTAAATCTCACTCTAGTAAGGATCTCAGACACGATTGTTAGGACCCAGCTTTGCCCAGCTCCTATTTACTTGCATGTGAGTATGAGATTACAAGGTGCAGCACATGGAGTTCCATCGAATGGCCTTGTCACACCTGAAAGGTTGACTCCATCTCTTTCCAGCTATGCTGTCTGATTTGCCTTGTTCTCAGGATTTTCCGATTTTATTTCAGATATCCAGGTTCTGCAGTACTTTTGTTTTTCATATTATTAGATTAGGTCTGTCAACACAAAATAATCTGCAGATGCTGGGGTCAAAGCAACACTCACAACATGTTGGAGGAACTCAGCAGGTCGGGCAGCATCCGTGGAAAAGATCGATCGACGTTCGGGCCCAAACCCTTCATCAGGACTGTAGAGGGAAGGGGCAGGGCGAGAAGATTTAAACTTCTTCAGGTTAGGCATACCTCGAAGAGACTTTGCAGTGGAGTACCAAATCGTAAAAACAAAATAATCTGCAGAAGCTGGGGTCAAAGCAACACTCACAACATGTTGGAGGAACTCAACAGGTCGGGCAGCATCCATGGAAAAATCAGTCAACTTTTCGGGCCAGAACCCTTCATCAGGACTGAAGAGGGAAGGGGCTCTGCCCGAAATGTTGATTGATCTTTTCCACAGATGCTGAGTTCCTCCAGCGTGTTGTGAGTGTTGCTTAGATTAGGTCTGCCTGTTCCCCAACTGGTCAAAATTATCAAGTGTAAACAGTGTAAGCAGAATAATGTAAAATTGCTAATGGAAAAAAATCGGTGCTGCCTAACATCTGAAATGAGAGCAGAAAACCTGTTTCGGAAATGAGAGAGTGATAATAAAAAAGATGTATAGAAAACATGCCGGCATTTAAATTAATAGCACAGAATCTTTCTTACACCCTCTTAGGGAATTATGAAAGCCAACATGTTTGACAAGGTCAGCCTAAATAAGGCATTAACATCCCTGGAATGGGGCTTGACCCTGTGATTTATGTCTCTTGAACTCAAAGGCTGGGTCGAGTTTCCTTGGTAATGGGTAAGATGCTATTATATTTCCCTTGAAGATAGTTATCATGAATAATCTTTAAATGCCAAAAGCTAAAGGATTAAATTTGACTCTTACAGCACAAAGCTAGTGATTGTGCAAAATCTCTCAGCACCAGAACCTCTTCAATTCTGATGTGTACATTTATATGTAACAAAATAGACTGAATAAAAAGTTTTGCTTCTAGATTTGAAAACCATTCAGGACTCAAAATGAGAATATATTTTACTTAATTGTATTTAAATATTTCTTCTTTTGAAATTCTTATATGTGTATTAGATGGTAGATAATAGCTAATTTGTATGTTAAGCTAGTGTTCATTTAAACTGCTTTACAGAGAGAACTATGCCAGGTTAAGACCACAAGACATAAGAACTGAATTAGTCTATTCAGCCCATCGAGTTTGCTCTACCATTCCATCACGTCTGATTGATGCATTCTGATGCAGCATTAGAAAATGAAGAAAGATTGCAAAGAGTTGTGTGACTTACACAGCCTTGCTTCAGACAAAATACACGCAGTAATGCTCCTTCCATTCCAGTTTCCAGAAATATAAGCAATCTCCACCTCACATTTGTGCTTCAACTCAATATTTATGTTTTATTCTACAAAAGAATATTTAAAATCCATACTTTATCTAAAAGCATGGAAAATCACCCATCCACTGCTACCAACCTTATAGTTCCCACACCCCGCACTTCCCGTTTCTACCTCCTACCCAAGATCCACAAACCTGCCTGTCCTGGCCGACCTATTGTCTCAGCTTGCTCCTGCCCCACCGAACTCGTTTCTGCATACCTCGACACTGTTTTATCACCCCTTGTTCAATCCCTTCCGACCTATGTTCGTGACACTTCTCACGCTCTTAAACTTTTCGATGATTTTAAGTTCCCTGGCCCCCACCGCTTTATTTTCACCATGGATGTCCAGTCCTTATATACTTCCATTCCCCATCAGGAAGGTCTCAAAGCTCTCCGCTTCTTTTTGGATTCCAGACCTAATCAGTTCCCCTCTACCACCACTCTGCTCCGTCTAGCGGAATTAGTCCTTACTCTTAATAATTTCTCCTTTTGCTCCTCCCATTTCCTCCAAACTAAAGGTGTAGCTATGGGCACCCGTATGGGTCCTAGCTATGCCTGCCTTTTTGTTGGGTTTGTGGAACAATCTATGTTCCGTGCCTATTCTGGTATCTGTCCCCCACTTTTCCTTCGCTACATCAACGACTGCATTGGCGCTGCTTCCTGCACGCATGCAGAACTCGTTGACTTTATTAACTTTGCCTCCAACTTTCACCCTGCCCTCAAGTTTACCTGGTCCATTTCCGACACCTCCCTCCCCTTTCTAGATCTTTCTGTCTCTGTCTCTGGAGACAGCTTATCCACTGATGTCTACTATAAGCCTACTGACTCTCACAGCTATCTGGACTATTCCTCTTCTCACCCTGTCTCTTGCAAAAACGCCATCCCCTTCTCGCAATTCCTCCGTCTCCGCCGCATCTGCTCTCAGGATGAGGCTTTTCATTCTAGGACGAGGGAGATGTCTTCATTTTTTAAAGAAAGGGGCTTCCCTTCCTCCACTATCAACTCTGCTCTTAAACGCATCTCCCCCATTTCACGTACATCTGCTCTCACTCCATCCTCCCACCACCCCACTAGGAATAGGGTTCCCCTGGTCCTCACCTACCACCCCACCAGCCTCCGGGTCCAACATATTATTCTCCGTAACTTCCGCCACCTCCAACGGGATCCCACCACCAAGCACATCTTTCCCTCTCCCCATCTCTCTGCATTCCGCAGGGATCGCTCCCTACACAACTCCCTTGTCCATTCGTCCCCCCCATCCCTCCCCACTGATCTCCCTCCTGGCACTTATCCGTGTAAGCGGAACAAGTGCTACACATGCCCTTACACTTCCTCCCTTACCACCATTCAGGGCCCCAAACAGTCCTTCCAGGTGAGGCATCACTTCACCTGTGAGTCGACTGGGGTGATATACTGCGTCCGGTGCTCCCGATGTGGCCTTTTATATATTGGCGAGACCCGACGCAGACTGGGAGACCGCTTTGCTGAACATCTACGCTCTGTCCGCCAGAGAAAGCAGGATCTCCCAGTGGCCACACATTTTAATTCCACATCCCATTCCCATTCTGACATGTCTATCCACGGCCTCCTCAACTGTAAAGATGAAGCCACACTCAGGTTGGAGGAACAACACCTTATATTCCGTCTGGGTAGCCTCCAACCTGATGGCATGAACATTGACTTCTCTGACTTCCACTAAGGCCCCACCTCCCCCCTCGTACCCCATCTGTTACTCATTTTTATGCACATATTCTTTCTCTCACTCTCCTTTTTCTCCCTCTGTCCCTCTGAATATACCTCTTGCCCATCCTCTGGGTCACCCCCCCCCTTGTCTTTCTTCCCGGACTTCCTGTCCCATGATCCTCTCGTATCCCCTTTTGCCAATCACCTGTCCAGCTCTCGGCTCTATCCCTCCCCCTCCTGTCTTCTCCTATCATTTTGGATCTCCCCTTCCCCTTCCAACTTTCAAATCCCTTACTCACTCTTCCTTCAGTTAGTCCTGACGAAGGGTCTCGGCCTGAAACGTTGACTGCACCTCTTCCTATAGATGCTGCTTGGCCTGCTGCGTTCACCAGCAACTTTGATGTATGTTGCTTACTTCTATATGTCCATTTAGAAACGGTTGAGGGCATTTCTATGCCGTCAGAAGTAGGTATGTTAAATACATTTTGATATAACTATAATAAAATCAATGCTATGGCCTATTTCTTCCTAAAGCATAGCAATTTGATATTAGTAAGAACAAGTTTAATGGTATAAATTTGCTCATTAGATTACCCCCATTCAAGAATTCTTATTCTGGGGTAGTGAAAGGTTGGAAGGAAGCAAAGTGTGCTTTTATTTTTGTGAGCCTGTTATGATACCAGTTATGGACTTGGATGTATTCCTGGGACAGGATGGTAAAATCAGTCAAACTTCAGTTGGATGTAAAAAGTTGGTTAAAATAGCTGAAAAGGATCAGGGTGTTCTATAGTCTCCCAGCCAATGTTCAATCAAGCTCAACAGAAAGAAGTCGACTGATGGTTGTTCCAGTTGGCACACCCTATATCAGATTGAATAGATTTGTCCAGAATGCCAGGTACTTGTGCAGATCAGTAAATTATTGCCCAAGGAGCACTGGGAATATTACATAAATACAAGTTAGCTGTAGTTGCCAAATTGGCTTTGGTTACATCTTTGCTCTGAAGTGCCTCTTTTCCTGCCATCCATCAAGCGTATTGTGTTCAAGCAGGAACAAATAAGGCTGATAGAAGTTAAGCATCCTCAGGAAAGATTGACATCTTCCCAAAAGATATTCTTTTTAAGTGGGAGACATGACTGGTAAGGGTTTAATAGAACCTAAGATATGGTAGTGGAAAACAAAATGTCAGGTTATCTTTCTAAAGAAGTTGTGCTCTGCCCTCCAATTATATGTTTTGTTAAATTGTGTCTGAATGTTACTTGGCAGCCAACTCAGACAAAGTTCACATTCAATCCAAAGGCAGTTTCTTCTATCCTTTTGCCATTATAGATCATTGGTCAACCGACAACTGATAATTTTCTACTTACAACCTGGCTTCTAACTTGATGGCTACAACATTCACTGGGTACAAGCAAAATACTTAACCTCAAAAACATGGAAAACATATTACTGTTGTCTCACTGGACCCAATCACGTTGTTTTGACCACATTTGGAATTTTTACATGTTTTTAAAAAATAATTCTGATATTTCTGAGTACTCAAAAATAGATGCAGTGATCAGAGATGTAATTTTAGCCTCAGTATCTAAAACAATGAGGTGGATTAGGACAATGTTCAATTTCAGCAGTGTTTATGGTTATACTTCTAGTGGGAGATTTATATCGCTTCTCCTTTGCTCTGTCTCAAGAAGAGACGATGTCAATGTGGCCAGCATTGTGTGGTAGCAAACATTAGACAATACAAGAGCACATCAGGGACTCAGGTTTAATGGAATTGTCTGAATGGTACTGTATGCCCCAGATCTGATGTTTCACAGCATCTTTCTGAGGACCTTTTTATACATCTTGGGTAAAGTCTAATAAAAGCTTGCATCATATTTGGATTGTTATACTAAACATAACTAAATCCCCAAAAAGATTGAAATACTTTGCCACTTAAACAACATAAGGAGACAGAAACTGAGTTAATGTTTCATATTGCATAACAACATAGGAAGCCATTCCGTCTCTCTATGGTAACTCTTGGAACAATCCCATTGTATTGTATTCCCCTGACCCTTATTTTGTCTCACACGATTATTAAAACCTCACTCCAGTTCTCCATCTACTCTAGGGACAGTTTACAACCCACCTGACAACCAGTGCATCTTTTGGGAAGCTGGAAGAAAGCAAACTAACCAAGGGAAGCACATGGTCAAATGGAGGCCATGCAAACCCACATAGATAGAACCAAGCCTGGGTCAATGGAGATGAGAGTTGACTCCACCAACTGCCTTGCCAATGGGCCAGCTTTTAGGAAGGATACTTAACAATAATCTAGTGGAGATTATCAGCAATAAAAACTTTGTCAGAACAGACTTTCAAGACATTTGTAAACAAAAACATACAGCACAATATAGGCCCTTCGGCCCACAAAGCTGTGCTGAACATGTCCCTACCTTAGAACTACCTAGGCTTTACCCATCCCCTCTATTTTTCTAAGCTCCATGTAGCCATTCAGGAGTCTCTTAAAAGACCCTATTGTTGACAAAAGCTGGCTAAAACTTCTAATCAAAGACCTATTAACTGGGTTTCTCGGTAATATGGTATGGTCAATTTCTGCAGAGTAGCATCTCTTCATTATCCTCTAAATCACTACGCTTAGGTTTTTAAAAAAGTGAGAAGGGAGAAAAGAGATCGCGTTTAATAAAAATAAACTTGCTTCACGAGGATGTTTGGTGTCTAGAATGTGCTGCAAAGCGAGCTATTAAAAAAAGAAATGATAGCAACATTCAAGAGGTACGTAGACAGACTCATGAAACAGGTAGGGAAAAGGAAACTTTACACGGGCTGAAGGATTTTTGTTATATTGTCATCATGACTGGCACAGGCATAAGGGGTCAGTCTCTGTGCTCCACTGTTCTGTTCAAAGTAAATTTATTATCAAAATATGTACATGTCATCGTATACTACCAAGATTCATTTTGCTGCAGGCATTCACAGCAGAAAAAGAAATATAGTAAAATCAATGAAAATCTACACTCGCCAAAGACCGTCAGACAACCAATGTGCAAAAGACAACAAACTGTGCAAATATGAAATTAAACAATAAATACAAAACATAAATATTAATAAATAAATAAGACTGAGAACATAAATAGTCAGTTCTCATGAAGATGGCAGCAGTGAGCAAATAGACCAAGGGTACTATGCTCCAGATGGTTCACAAAACTACTTTTTTCACATCGTCTTTTCTTTCAAATGTGGCTCTGCTACCGTTGGAGCCTGTGACCTACATTTTGGTGGTGTGTTTTCAGGCTGATTGTGAGATCTGGTGCTTTGCTGTCTCCATGGTTGTTCGGTGAGGTTTTGAGAGAAGCAGTGTGGCCTCAAGGCCAAGAAGCCTGGAGATGGGGTGTGAGTCCATGATCGACTCTACTTGTTGTTCGAGACAAGAGCAGAAGGCCAGCGGATCCTAAGCGCTGTCTACCAGCCTATCACTCACTGCCCCTGAAAGATCTCCCTGCATTCAAATGGTCTCTTTTCCCTCTTGTTCAATGATGCCAGAGGATTGTGCTGGAGTCCTGGGTCTTGGGCAAGGGGAAACAAAGCAGTTTGTGCATTGAACTCTGTAGTTCACATTATAATGTGTTTCTGAATGCTCCTTTTTCACTTGCTATTTTGATTGGGGTAGCCTGCAGACAATAAGTGACACAGTGCTAGATTGAACTAAACTGAGCTGAAGTGAATTTGTCTTTTGTTTTTTTGCGCGTCTGGCGGGGGTGTTAATGTTTTACTTTGAACAGGGTCCACGGTTTTCTTTGTTTCATGGCTGTCTGTGGAGAAGACGAAGCTCAGGGTTGGATACTCCACACATACTTTGGTAATAAACGTACTTTGACGGAGTTGCAGAGTCCTTGAAAGCGAGCCCATGGGTTGTGTTCATTAGCCTATTGCATTACACAAACATATTTATGGGACATATATTAGAGGTATCCACATTCTTGTCCTCCATAGGAAGTCCATGCCATATTCCCTCAAGAACAACGAAGGCTAAATTTTTTGAGCACCAGTCCATGTGACGTAGGTACAGTAAGCAGCGCTAAGCTTTTTCACTCACCAGGTGTACAAAAACAAAAGCAGCAATGAGAAGGGTCATTTAATGATTTGGAAAAAAAGGTGCAGATAGTATATGAAACTATATTAAAATTAAATGAAAGCGAGTGAAAAATAGAGGCGGGAGGAAAATAATAACTGCCCGTGAATTGCCAAGGTTAAATTTGTCAGCATTTGCTGTTCATATATCCAAACTAACCACCATCTTTAAATCTGCAAGTGCACAGCTAAAGTTAAAATTGCAATTCACTGTTGGAGACTATCTGATTCTGTCAGAGGGGTTTCGGGGATCAAGATTAAATGAACTGGATTTTCTCCATCACCAGGAATCATTACCCACAGCTCCTGCCAGCTTGCACTTACCTGGACCGGAAACAGAAGGTGGATGAGCTGACTGTCCAGCCACAGATGGTGAGAACTGGGAGATCCACCCCAAGATTGCCCTCACACCCTTTGACTGGACGTAGGACTGGGGGTGGAATTTCAACCCCTAACAACAGCTAAGAGGTATTTTTAACAGTTTGAAAATACCTGATATTTACAACATTGCTAAAATCAATAAAGATGCTGTATTGAAATAAACTTAAGTACATTGAAAAAATCATTGGAATATTAAAATGAGGAAAAAAAATTCTCTGCAACCAATCCTCAGGTAGATAATTCTCCAGCTGGGTGCAAGTTCCAATTCTGCACAGATGCGCTGATGAAAGATCACAGCAGCTGAATTCCCCCAATTAATATAGTCTACAAAAAGAGTCTCTACCCAAAATGTTGACTGCCAATTTCCCTCCACAGATGCTGCCTGACCTGCTGAGGGCCTCCAGTAGCTTTTCTTTAAATCGCCAGGGAATCGCTGCACATTCAGGATTTACTACTACCCTCCCAACTCAGTCCAGACTTTTGTGTCCATCCAGGTCAAAGACTTACATACATGACATCATCAGCCAGAGCTGGCACAGTTTAGTTCACTATCAGTCCCAGTAAAACCCCAGAAGTGTCATGGTTGGTTGCATAATATACAAGTTAACATTTCATGGTGTACCCAGTCATTCTTTCAAGCCTTGGAAAATTACATCTCAGATCAACAGCCCGTCAGATTATTAACATTGTGCATTACCAAACTAATTTTGGAAGTTTTTTTTTAATATAAAGATTAATACTTTAGGTTTGCCTTAACCTTGTGTACAATCTGATCCTGCACTCACAAAATGTTTAAAAAGTTGGTTAGAAAGTACTATCATCTTCCAAGTTTGCTAACTGAAGATTCTTCAAAGTGATTGATACTCCATTTGATTGATGAGATCTGCTGATTGACACTAGTGATCCTGTGAAACTCTTATCCATCAGGAAAGGTGAATTTCAAACCCGAGGTCAGACCTTCTTTTGATGTCAGTAGTGAGTAGAAATTTTAATCACTCACTTCAGGAACAGGGCATGGGGAATCAGCACAATGATTATTAATACAAACCAGAGATAATGAAAAGTAGCAGTGAGGGAGAGAATTTAAATAGGTAGAGAATAGTCAAATTTCAGGGCAGTTCAGCTCATAGCTCCAGCAACCTGGATTCAATCCTCACTCCTGCTGTTGTCAGCGTGGAGCTTACATGTTCTCCTTGTGATTATTCAGGTTTCCCTTGGGTGCTCCCATTTCCACAGGCCATGCTAGCTGGCTCCTGTGAATTAACCCTGGTGGGAATGGCTGACAGGAGAACCAGAGATGATAGGTGTGCGAGAGAGGATAAGCAGGGAAACAGAGCTGAACTTATGCTCTTCACCACAAGATGAGAATTTTAATCAAAGGCTGTAAAGGTGCAAATAGCAAACGTAAGCTGCAGTAAATGTTAGACACAATGAATTAATTTATGGAAGCAGATTTTAATATTTTAAATTGAACAAATATTTCATAGAATTGCAGAAAATCACAGCAGTGGAAGGAGACCATTTGCTCAGTTGTGTCTCTGCAAACCATGAAAGGGTTTGTGGCAAGAACAAAAAAAGTTTCAGTTCAAAGATCCGTTAATAGAGATGACTTATAAGTACACTCAATGCTATTCTGAAGAATGTTCAATGACCTGAACTATTAACTCTCATTTCTCTCTTCACAGATTTTGCCTATCCAGTACTTTTGGCTTTTATTACAGCTTTTCAGCATCTGAAGTTTACATTGATTATCAAAAATAGATATATTCAAGTTCATCCTACTTCTCAGTTCTTGTATTATGGCTCCTCGAGGTACAAAAATAGCAAAAGTATAGATGATTTCTTTCTATCAACCAATTCCTCAACCTACCTCAAATTCTGCCACCAGGTTAGTAAGCAGCAATTAGCCCTGATTTTATTTATTCTTCTGGGCCCCCAGTTGTTGTACACAGTCATGACTTATTTTGTTCAAAGCAGTTCCAACCATGCAACAGCCTTTTAAATTTCGCCTGTCACTATTACATCCCGTAGGCTACTAACCCAACAGTACACAGTACTCTAGTACAACTTCCCTGCTTGCATTGTATGACTTTGCCAACAAACTCTCACGTTTGGTACAACATCTATCTTTAGTGGTCTTGCTGCCTTTAGTGATTTGTGGATATATTCTTCAATCACCTGTTTTTCCCTTTATCCATTCATTTCTTTCTCCCATTGTCCCCAACTTTCAGCTGATTGAATTCTATTTGCTTATTTTGAATCCAAATAATTTGAACACATCTCTTCAGCTTCCAGCTTTGTGTTTCAATTTCGTTGCCAGTTCTGATGCTCTCTGCAAATTTAATCATTGTCCTTAATACCCATTCAAAATTTACATTGAAAGCAAAGGACCCAATATCAAGCTTTGGAATCCCACTGCACAACTTTCAAACGCTAACTCCTTGCAATCATTATTCCTTGCTTTCTCCCACTAACCCAAATTCGCCACTTTTCCCACTGATCCTCTGTCCAACTCCCATTACCTGACCTATGGAACCTTGATCCTCGATATTTTCCAATAATTTACCCACTCTGGATGTTAGGCTGACTGTCTCAAAAATCAACATCTTTCTTCTTTTCCCTTTAAAACAAAAGGACATTATCTGGCCTTCCGGCACACTTGAAGCACGGTTAATACCTGTAATATTTCCACCCTACCCTTAAATTCAATTGATCTATTTCCGACTCCTCCCTCCCTTTCCTTAATCCCTGTCTGCATCTCTGGAGACAAACTGCCTACCGATCTCTTTTAAAAGCCTACTGATTCCCACAGTCATCTTGACAATTCCTCTTCCCACAGTTTCCTGTAAAAAATGCTAATCCCTTTTCTCAGTTTCTTTGTCTCCACTACATCTATTCCCAGGATGAGCCTTTCCTTTCCAAGACATCAGAGATGTGCTGCTCCTTCAAAGAACGGAGTTCCCTTCTACCACCATTGATGCTGTATCTCACCTGCATATCCTCCATTTCCCAGATATTCTCAGATTCACCGACCTTCCCGTCGTGATAGGATTTATCTTGTCCTCACCTACCACTCACAAGCCTCTGCATCCAACATATCATTCTCCACAACTTTTACCATCTTTAGTGAGACCCTACCAAACACATTCTTACCTACCCCCACCCCCCCACTCTCTACTTTCTGCATGGATTACTCCCTCCGATTCACTTGTCCTGTTGTCTACCCCCACTAATCTCCCTCCTGGCACATACTCTTGCAAGTGACAGAAATGTTACACCTGCCCACTTACCTCCATTCAGGTCCCAGTCCTTCCAGATAAGGTAACAGCTCACCTATGAATCTTTTGGGATTGGGAGCAATATATACAGTAGACAATGTTGCCTCCTCTACACCAGTGAAACCCGATGCAAACTGGGGGAAATCACTTTACCGAGTCCTTCACAACCCACAAAAGCAGAATTTCCCAGTGGCCAACCATTCCCGTTCCTCTTACAACATGTGGTTCCATGGCTTCCTCTTCTGCCATGATGAGGCCACTCTCAGGTTGGAGAAGCAACACTTTACATTTCATTTCAGGAGTCTCCAACCTGATGGCATGAACATCAATTTCTCCAACTAGTAATTTTTTTTCTGTCCCCCTCCTCCTACTTCTATTCCCCATTCTTGCCTATTATCTCACCCTTTGGTCCCCCCTCCTTCCATTGCTCCCACAGTCCACACTCCTATCAGGTTCATTCTTCTCCATTCCTTTGCCTTCTCCACCAGTCACCTCCCAGCTCCTTACTTCATCCACCCTTCCCCCACCCCTCACCTTTCACATTCTATTGTCCTCCTGCCCCCTACCTTTCCATTTCCAGTAAAGGTTCTTGGCCCAAAATGTCAACTGTCTATTCATTTCCATAGATGCTGCCTGACGCACTGAGTTCTTCCACCATTTTGTGTTTCTCTCTTGATTCTTGTGTTTTGTAATATTTCCTTCCTTGATCCAAGAATCCAGCACATATTTTCTAGGCCCAAAATTTATCCACTTTTAAAGTTGCTGGAGCTTTTAAAATATTAACAGAATCAAAAGTGAGACGCATTTGTAAAGATTCTGTAATACTATTGAAATAACTTGAAACCAGATTCAGAGAAATCCAGGTGTTGGATAATGACTTTTACACAAGATGGTAGAAAAGCAACTAGATGTACAAGAACATACTTGGTATGAGTTGGTATTTTGGCTGTCTTTTCAGGGATCAGTGGACTTCACTTTTACTCCACTGGAGTTGAGAATTGAGAAAAGGATGGGGATAAATTGGAATTTCAATCATTAGTGTCATTTGGCATTGCACCAAATACAGCTGTATTCACTCTCCACCTCCTAATCAAATCCAGGAAACTATTTAAATCTTGCTGCTCTCTACTTTATATCCATTCACACCTTTTTATTCTGTTAACTAGTCCTGCTGGGAACATCAGATGTTTTCTAAATCTACTTTGAAAACAGAAGCAGAATTGTTATGGCCAAGGTGGCATAATTCAGTCCTTCCTTAAATCTTCTCAAAAGTACGATCATTATTGTTCAGCCCAAGTGGTTATTTGTCCCTTCTTTTTAAATAAAAAGTCACCTGTGAAGGGGGAAGGGTAATTAGAGTATATAAAAAAAATGCTGGCAAATCTTCCTTCAATGGTTTTACCACTTTTTGTTGCATCACATTGAATGAGCATTACTACCTTCCTGGTTTCACACACTTTGGTACATAGAACAGTGCAGCACAGGAACAGGCCCTTTGGCCAAACCAACACCCAAACACTAATCCCTCCTACCTACACAACACCCATATCCCTCCATGTTCCTCACATCCATGTGCCTATCTGAACATTTGACTTTCCATTATAAAAACGCTGTCGAAAACTCATTTTTCTATAAAGTTCGGTCAGATAATTTAGCAGGTGATATCACCACTTCTTCACATCTCCAGGGTGTTTGATCTAGACACCAGCATCTGGAATCTCTTATCTGGCCTCTGCTCTGATTCTAATTCATCAATGTGCAACTTCCATTTCTGAAGATGATCCATTTATCTCATGTCAACTCAGACAAGTTCACATTTTACAATTACAGAATGTTGAGGGATACAGGAACATCAAATACAATCTTGGTTTATATATACAGTGCATATTAGTTTGCACAACTTTTACTGGTACAGACTTGGTAATACTAAACCTGTGTATCCATGATCAATCAACAAAATGCTGGAACAACCAACCATGTTTCAGCTCTCTAGCTAGGCAGTTACACAATACTGAAACCGAAGTGAAGCCCAAAAACTGACATCCCAGTCTGAAGGATCAACCAGCACTCAGCACTGATGGATCATTTCTGCCATAAAGATTATACTTCAGGATCAGAAAACAAAACACACAAACTCAAGGTTAATATCCAACTTGCTTCTTCCCTCACATTGTCTAAATTTATTTTACACGGCTAAATATTTTCCTCAAAAGATGCCAGCTATTTCTATCCAATAGTGAGTTTTTAAAGCCAAAAAAATTCATCCAAGTTGTTCTTACATTTTGGCGGGACTGTTCATCACGAAGACCTCAATTTTTGAGGAGACAATTGCACAGACTTAAGCAATCAGTCATTAACCTGGCCCAAATAGGCATCTTTTTGTGAATGATCTGGACACGCATATTGGTATTCAAGCATAACAGTCCAACTTTACTCTTTGTTCTTATATGAAGAGAGGAGATTCAGGACGGTCACTAGAATTTGCTGGCAGCTACATGAACTCTCCACTTAATTACCATCAAGTCTGAGATCCTCCCTCCGATAGGGATGTCTTAAAAGTTGCTGGCAACACCGCAGAATTTTCCAATTCTGTTGTGACAATTAACACCAGAGTTCAGCGTCCAGCCATTTATCCATTCAACTGGCACAGCAAGAAACTACTAGTTTCACCAAAGCAGCAACTATGAATTATATTCCAGTTTTGTTTGATTTGCATCACCAGTAACATTTCTCAATGTTCAAAGCTTTTGATTACCAACTGACAGCTGTTTCTGCAGCTTTGACACTGGCAGAGCACATTCCTACCCTTACACCCACTGGCATCACTGCACCACACAATTCCTGGTTGCCAGCATCTTGATTTTAGGAACAGGGTGCACTATCTAGTAAACTGGTAATCTGCAATCCCAAAGGTTAAGGGGTTATTTACAGTGGCTCAGGAAAGTATAATGGCAATAACTTTGGCCCAGTTTTGTTTTTGTGCTCAAGTGTGCACCTCATCCATCCCACTGATCTGCTCCCAGCAAATTCCACATTAATCAGGCTGAACAAATTTATTCGAGAGTATTAGTGCAGTCAGACTGTTGAAACTCTAGGAGAAAAATCAAATTAGGGCATAACAAAAATATTCATTTCTAAAACAGATACTCTACTCTTCATAATCATTCTGTGTGAGAAGTATGACCTTATTTAAATAATTTAAATCACTATTTAGCATATTTTAGGGAAATAAGCATCAGCTGCCTTATCCCAAAGAATTTTTTTGGTGTTTGGAGCAGGTTTGGGGTGGGAGAAGGAAATAAGAATCTGTGGTTCATTTTAATGAAGTAATTAGTTCAAAGGGAATACTGCAGGGTTGAAATCTCCAAAAGACAGTACAAATTGACCAGGTATCAACAGCCGACTGAACTCAGTACAAATTTTAAAACATCATTGAAGCAAATAAGTGGGACTCATCTCTTTCAGAGCATTAAATGAGAATTACTGGCAAAGATCAAGAACTAACAGGCACAGTTGTCTAAATTAAGAGGATTACACAGGATAAAATGTTGTACTTAACTTTATTGTTTTCTTAAAAAAATTGTTGCTTTCCAAGAATTTTTTTATTGAACAGTATAGCTGTCTAGAAATACAGGTATACAAGGTATGAGAGTGACAGTGCCTAGTGATCAACAGCTCGTACAGAAAAATATTTCAGATGTTAAAAAGTTTTAAACAAGATATTAAGAAATTCCTGCATGGTACAGAAGGCTCAAGGTACATATTCAAAACACCATGTTAACCCCCAATATAAATTCTGATCACAGGGATTTTACAAGGCATGAAGCACAGCTGCATAAAATAGAAAACCATTTTAATGGTTACATACTCAGCATAGTGTATTATATGTTTTTACTGTGATGCCTGATCTTGTAACCAAATTATAAGCCGTGTGTCTAAGGCACTTCTGAAATCTCTTCACATAAATTCTAATGGAACTCCTGTTTGAATAAAAATTGATATGAACTGATTTTCGACTTTGAAACATGCAGCATCTGGTAGCTTGAAGGCTTATGCAAATACTCTATGAACTTTGGAAAATCAAGTGTCCATCACCCCTTATGCAAAAAAACATTAGCTGCATACTGTTTGGAAGAAGTTACATAGGAACAGATTGTGGGAAAGCAGCTAATCTAAACAGTATTCAAAGATTTTAATCAATCAACTAGAAAGGCCAATCTGTTCTGGGTCCATTGTACAAAAACTTTCATCCATATTTGGGGTAAAATTACTAAATAGGAATGGAAGAGGGCATTTTAAAAAAGTGTCTGAAGTACTCATGCTCATGTGCGAAATGTAAGCAGCTTAATGGGAAAACACAAGAACACAGTTCAAACACTAAACACAGTTAAAGAACATTTTAATCACAATATAGCTATTAAACTCCAATTGTTGTACTTCAAAATGATTTGTGCAAATTATGATCCCCACTAACAATCTGAAAAGGGTTCCAGCAAGTTGGAGTGATAGGAGTGAATGTACATTAAAAATCACAAGTAGATTAAGTCACAGGTTTATGACTGATGGTAATTCCAGGATATTTCAGTGTAGCTAAATTTGAGTTATTGATTAGTCCCTGGTTACTCAAAGTATATGTTGGCACTAACAATGCAGGCCTGTCCTTGCATTGAACACGATGCTCACCAGATACTGCCATCCTAATAGATAATTACAACGATAAAACTTGTTTACTCAGATCCAGCAACGCTCACAGTTTGGTCTTTAAACAGCAATTGGCTGCAGATTAACAACTCAATAAATTCTAAGCCATTGTCCACAGAATTATATGGAAATACATGTTTACTTGTACTTGTAGCATGCATAACAATATATAAGGCTCCTTCTGATTACACCCCAACTCCCAGATCTCATTTGGGTTTAGGTGTAGTTCAACATTTTAAATGTGTTCAAATTGGTATTTGATAATCAAAGGAAATTTGGGATATAATATGTAGGGTGCAGCAAGATAAAAAGTAAATTAAGATGCAAGAGGACAATGGCTTACTTGAAAACTTGCTTGTTTTTTAAAAAAATAAAATAGGAAGGAAAGAATCAGAAATCATCAGTTCAGTAATCATTCTAATCTTCAGCTTCTCTTTGATCAGGAAAAGGAGCTCCATGTTAGTTAACCATGAATGACTCTACTCTGCCTGGTTTAACGATTCATTAAGATCACCACCACCCTTACTGTCCACGTCATCATCCGAGAGTTCAAGTGCAGTACCCTCCAGCTGCAGTGCACGTCTTCCGGTTCGACTAGTGGTGAATGTCAGACCAGTGCCACCCCGCCTAAGGAATACAACGGTAAATATCTCACTAGTAAATATTACAAGCCAATGAGACAAAAATCATAGCATTATTTCTACTAGACTTAGGAATAAGCTTTGCATCAATCACTTGCTCTATCAAGTAACTGACTTGGAAACAACTGGCAAGTGCTTTGGATCCATGCATTCACTGTGGCACATTTACAAATAAGCAATAAATATACATAGTTAAACTTTAGTTTTAAAGCAGTTTTGTTAATGAGGAAGCTGATGGGTGTGTACTAATTCTTATAAAATTGGTCAGAGTATAACTGTGGTCCAGCAGGGAAAAAAAAAACCCTTTCATCGTTGAAATCTGTCCGCCTGGAACAATGTGAAGTGGCACTGATCACAAGCCTTTCTGTAAATAACTTGTTTCCTTCTGGTGACGATTAATGCCCATCAATACCACCTGATAATTAATAGTTCACGATAGGAGGTCACAACCTGTACAGTTACTGCCTCACAGGTCAAGACTGAGACACTGGTCCAACTCCTGACCTTGGGTGTTGTATTAATTCCACACAGGCACGAGTTCGTGGTTTACACTGGTCTCTTCTCACATCCCAAAGTCGTGCCCCTTGTGGGCAGCTGAGTGGGAGTCTGGAGGAAGCTGATATGCAGAATGTGTGCAAATGGGTAACAAAGTTACTCCAGCTCAATGTTCTGAAGGAACATTTTCTGTGCAGCACTTCTCTAACACTATAATGTAACTGGTGAGAAACGGGAAATGTAGGATCTTTGTATCTGTTCTCTATCTGCTTTGTATTTTCTGCCGCACATTTACTGTTTATTATGGTAGCTAGTCACATGAGAGGGGACATGGTAAAAGCAAAGGGAATAGGTTACCTTGCTTATTTCGTTGCAGTGGGTAGCTCAGTGGTGGTCGCATCTTTTGCTGATCCTTGAGAACACTCAATAATGCTTTATTGTAAGGATCAAATAATAGGTTCAATTTTCGGATTAAATCATTGGCGCCGTGGGCACATCTTGTAAGTATAACAGTCCGTATGGTCGCAGGCAAGTGTTTTGATTTTGGGTAAGTTTTGCCGCTATAGGAATGTTATATTCACCTTTCACCAGTTTCCTCAACTTTAGCTTTTTCTACCTGATGTTGTAAAATATGTAATAATTTCAACAATCGTGGACAGGGAGTTGAGAAGGCATTTAGGAGGCTGGCCTTCACTAGTCAAGAAGCTGACTATAGGAGATGGGGCATTATGTTGCAGTTCTACAAGTCAATGGTGAGGCTGCACTTGGAATACTGAATGCAGTTTGGCACCCTGTTATGAGGAGGATGTGGTTAAACTGAAAAGTCCAAAGATTTATAAGAATGTTGCCAAAGACTAAAGAGCCTGAGTTATAGGAAAGGTTGGCCAGGATGGGACTTTATTTCTATAAAGTTGTGCCTAATTCTCCTGTGCTCCAATGAATACTTAAAATTATGACAGCATCATCAAATTTGACAATAATAGTCTTTTCCCCAGTGTAGAGGAGACCAAGACTAGAGAGCAGAGATTAAGGTTGAGAGGGTAAAGATTTAAAAGAGACCTTAGAGAAACTTTTCCATGTAGTGTTGTGAGTATATGGAACAAGCAACCAGAAGTGTTTGAGGCAGGTACAATATCATTTAAGAAGGATAGGTACATGGAAGGGCAGGGGCTGAACGCAAAAATTGGGATAGGTTGGGTGGGCACCATGGTTAACATGGACTTGTTGGGCTGAATGGCCACTATCCATGCAGTATTGCTGAGTGACCCCAATACTGAAATAGTGCGACATTACCCAACTTTCAATTGTTACTGCAGAGAAAAGGGAGGCATGGAATGGGGACTGGGAACAGACAGAATGATTAAAGAACATATTAAATAAATACACCTCCACTAAGTAGTCATATCCATTTCATAGCCTAATTGTGTTAGTCAAATTGAAATAACACTGTCAGCAAAATATACACACTGGCAGCTGTTTAGTGGAGACCCAAAGCTGCTGTTAAACTAGCCTTCTTCAACAATCAACACTATATCACACATTGGTTCAGTTAATTACTGGAATTAGTCTCCCTGGAATCAACCACTACATCTTGTCAGAGAGTTAACTGTTCTCGATCTTGGGGGTACGGAAGGCGATGAAAGACTTGTTGCCTGATCACATCTACTGACTCTTGCTGACAAGTGGGTCTCATTGATTTGGACTGAAACATGAGGAGTGTGCTGAATGTAGAGTGGTGAGACAAATGGTACTACTGAGTCTCAGCTCCAGGGATCCAAATTCCATCCTGTCTTCAAAATATGTGTGGAATGTGCACACTCACATTCCCTGCAGGCGCTCCCATTTTCTTCTGCTGCCAAGATGTGCTTGTGGATTAACTGGCCACTAATTTATCGCTTCGTGCAGGTTATAAAGAATCAAAAGGGATTTAAATAAATCAGAGTATCAGAAGTAAGGAGAGGGATGGGACTGTTTGCCTGGGAGTTGACATGGGACCGAAGGGTTGGATGGTCTGTTGTGCTGGTACAAGATGAAAGGGAGATGATAAATAAAGGAAACACTTTGAAGATTACAGCAAACATAAAGTCTGCAGATGCTGGAAATTCAAAGCAACACACACGAAATGCTGGAGAGAATTTTCCCCTTCATTTCCAGTCCTGATGAAGAGTCTCGGCCTGAGACATTGACTCTTTTCCATAGATGCTGCCTGGCTGAGTTCTTCCAGCATTGTGTGTGTGTGAAGATCACAGCAAGCCAAATGGCTTCCTGTACCAAAAATTTCATTGATATTGCCAAGTCCACGAATTCCAGATGCCTTCTCAAATGATAAACTGTGGCCTTCGAACTGGCAAGTCTCAGAGTGTAGAATATAAGTACTATGATCCCAATTCCATCTGAAGTTCATCCAGACTTTTTCTGGCTAAAATTCTTAAAAGATTGACACCAACTTTACCTTAGCCTGCTCTTCAGAGTGTTGACCTCACGGTTCATCGCCTCGGCAGTCTCCGTGGTATCATCCAGTTCCCGCTGGAGTTTCCGACGGGCTGCGTTGGCGCGGGTTGCTTCCTCTTCTGCCTCTTCCAGCTGCCGCTTGAGTTGTTTCATGCGCGAGTTCGACTTCTCCACCTGGAGAGAAAAAAAAACTCAGACCTATTTTGAAGTTGGAATCAGGTTCTGCCTGTAAACTTAACATTAAGCATTCACTTCATCTTTCTTTTCCTACTGCTGAACAACCCAGTAACCCACAAGTTTCTATGGTCCAATCATTTATGCTTGCGAGTGCAAGCAGATAGGATTCATTGTCTTATGGGGACAGTTTTAGGATGACAAACTCATGGTTAGCAGAACAGTAGCTCATACATCAGGTCCTTCTGAAACACTGTCACTGTGCAGGGCTACAGGCTTGCATTATGCAATTGGAGGGCGACAGGGCCCCACGTCCCACACTCAACATTTTAGGAACAGCTTCTTCCCCTCTGGCAGGTTTCTGAATAGTCCATGAACACCTTACTGTTCCTCTTTTGCATTTTATTTTACATTGTAATTCGTAGTAATTATGTCTTGCACAATACTGCTACCACAAAACAACATTTTACAAAATACTAGCAATAATAACCCTGATCATGACAGATTCTATGCACCATCTAACCATGAGACTGGCAACTGAGGCTTCTGCCTCATTTCCACAAATGTCTCTCCCCTCCTATCCTCTACCCACACTTCTTATTCCTTGTTTTGTTTTAAAAATGGTAGAAACAGAAGGTTCAAAAGGTAGCACAAAAATTAAAATCGCTCTCTCTCTCTGGCTATCCATCCCATAGGATGATGATGGTTCCTTTCAGTTAGAAAGGAATAGCGTGTACGTGAGTGGATTTTAGGTGAGTAGGGGGTTGCACAGGTCCAGACCCACCCTCTTGACATCCCCTCCCGGATCCAGTGGCATGGTGGGGTCCAAGATGACTGGGGCAAGTTCTGTTACAGAGAGTGGCCAGGCCAAGCTTTGATGCAAGGGATGCCCTTTCTGTGCTTCGCGGCACGTGTTTGCTAGATGGCCATCGACCCTACGAGAGGGTTCATCCGCCCTTTGGCAGGTCTTGTTTTTCGTCCTGCAGGGTGTCTAGCCACCCTCTTCACCAGGCAAGCCACATGCGACAGGTAGTACTGGGTTACATGGTACCAGTAGCACTCAGACCAGTGACCTGACTGTGGATTAAATTAAAATCTAACCCACAGCTAACATTATTAACCCAAGGCACCATGTACAGAAAACAAAAGGGGGCAAGTTTAAACTTTAAAGTGCAGAACAACGGAACACTGATCTGATACCTATTCTACACCTCCCCAGTGAACCACGGAGCAGATCTTCTGCCAAAATTCACTAGGAATGCATTTGTTATTCTAAAACAAAAATCTAAAGAACTTAAATTATTAAAACACAAACTCATTTTAATTAACTTTCCAGCAGCTGATAAATTTTTACTTGTCAGAAGCAGTATGCTATAACTATTGGGGAGAGTTTAAACTAATTTGGCAGGGGGATGGGAACTGGAGTGATAGGGTTGAGGATGGGGCAGTTAGAACACAGGTAGATGCAGTGTGCATGGAGACTCAGTTAGCACAGGCAGATGAAAGGGCAAAATTGCAGTCAGTGGGAAGCGCTGAAGTGTAACGGGGGGGAGCGAAAATCAAAATGGGTGATGAATATAGGACTGATGGTGTTATATTTGAATGCATACAGTATACAGAATAATGTAGATTATTGTGCAGCAGTTAGAGATTGGCAAGTATGACATCATAGGCATCACTGAGTTCCAGCAGAAAGATGATCATAATTGGGAGCTTAACATCTAACAGTGTATCAAAGGACAGGCAGGCAGACAGGGGATGGGGTGGCTTTGTTGGTAAAATATATAGACCTCCATACAAGAGCCAGGAGATGGGATACAAATTACAATACACAAAAGAAAAAGCATGTAAAAAAGGATAGTACTACGATAGTCATGGTGTATATTCAATATGGAGGTAGACTGGGAAAATTTGAGTTGCCGCCAAATCCCAAGAGATGGAATTTGTAGAATGTCTACGAGAGCAGCTTGTCTTAGGGAAAGGCAATTCCGGATTGGGTGTTGTGTAATGAAACAGATTTGATAAGAAAGTTTATGATAAAGAAACCCTCAGGAGGCAGCGAATCATAAAGTGGTAGAATTCATCTTGCAGTTTGAAAGGGAGAAACTAAAGTCAGACATATCGGTATTACAGTGGAGTAAAGGGAATTACTGAGGCATGGGAGAGGAGATGGCCAAAATTGACGAACTCTAGCAGTGATGATGGCAGGACAGCAATGGCTGGAGTTTCTGGGAGCAACTCGAAAGGCACAGGCCAGAAACACCCCAAAGATGAAGTGTTCTAAAGGGACAACGATGCAACTGGGGCTGGCAAGGGAAGTCAAAGACAGCATAAAAACAAATCAGAGGGCACATAATATAGCAAAAATTAGTGGCAAGTTAAGAGGATTGGGAAGTTTTTAAAATCAGAAGCCAACTAAACAATCCATGAGAGAAAAGATGAAATACAAAGGTAAGCTAGCCAATACAAAAGAGGGTTTTTTTCCTCACTCCACACTCCCAAAAGAGTAAAAGGGAGGCGAGTGTGGATGCTGGACTGCTGGAAAATGGTGCTGGATGAGGTAATGGGGACAGAGAAATGACAGGTGAACTTCAGAACTGTCAACGGGCAGAAATTAGCGTAGTTGTTATTACTAAGGATAATGTGCTAGGCATGCTGAAAGGCTGGAAGGTAGAGATCACTTTGTGACCAGATGGACTACACCCCTGGGTTTGACAAGAGGTAGCTGAAGAGGTTGTGCAGGCATTAATGATCTTTCACAAATCACTAGGTTCTGCAATGGTTGAGGACCGGAAATTTGCAAATGAAACCCTACTCTTTAAGAAGGGAGGGAGGCCGAAGGAAGGAAATTATAAGCCAGTTAGCCTGACTTCAGTGTTTGATAAGATGTTGGAGGCCATTATTAAGGGGGAGGTTCAGGGTAATTTGATGCACATGAAAAAAATAAGTCTAAGTCAGCATGGTTTTCAAAAGGGAATTTGTGCCAAACAAATCTGTTGGAATTCTTTGAGGAAATAATGGAGGACAGACAAGGGTGAGTGAATATTGTTTTCTTGAATTTTCAGGAGGCCTTTGACAAGGTGCCACACATGAAGCTGCTTAACAAGATAAGAGCCCGTGGCACTACAGGAAAGATACTGGCATGGACAGAGAATTGGCTGATTGGCAGGAGGCGGAGTGTCAGAATAAAGGGGCCTTTTCTGATTGGCTGCCAGTGATTAGTGGTGTTCCACAGGCTCAATGTTGGGACCACTTGTTTTCTGGTTATATATCAATGATTTAGATGACAGAACCTTGTGGCCACATTTGCGGATGATACGATAAAAGATGGAAGGGCAGGTAGTGTTGAGGAAGCAGGGTATCTGCAGGAAAAAAAGTGGCTGATGGAATATAGTGTAGGGAAGTGTTTGGTCATGCACTTTTTTATAAGGAATAAAGGTGAGGACTGTTTTCCAAACAGGGAGAAAATTCACAATTCAGTGGTGCAAAGGGACTTGGGGAGACCTTATGCAGAATTCACTAAAGGTTAATCTCCAGTTTGAGTCTCTGGTAAGAAAGAAAACGCAATGTTAGCATTCATTTCGAAAGGACTAGAATATAAGAACAAGGGTGTGATGCCTAGGCTTTACAAAGCATTGGTCAGATCAGACTTGGAGTATTGAGCAGTTTTGGCCCCTTCTCTGAGAGGAGATGTGCTGGCATTAGAGAGGGTCCAGAGGAGACTCAGGAGAATGAAACCCAGAACGAAAGTGTTAACATACACGGAGCATTTGATGGCTCTGGGCCTGTATTCATTGGAGTTTGGAAGAATGAGGTGGGATCTCATTGAGACCTGTTGAAAATTGAAAGGCTTACATAGAGCAGATGTGGAGAGGATATTTCCTGGTGGCTGAGTCTAGGATCAGAGGGCACAGCCTCAGAACAGAGAGATATCCATTTACAACAGAGATGAGGAGGAATTTCTTTAAATCAGAAGGTAGTGACTTTGTGAAATTCATTGCCACAGATGGCTGTGGAAGCCAAGTTATTGGGTATATTTAAAGCGGAGATTGACAAGGTTCTTGATTAGTCAGGAGGGCCAAGGTTATGTGCAGAATGCAAGAGAATGGGGTTGAAAGGGATAATAAATCAGCTATGATGGGATGGCAGGGCAAACAATGGGCTGACTGGCCCAACTCTGCTCTTTTATTTTGTAGTCTTATGGTCTTCAGAGCCAAATGAATGGCTGATACTCAAATAAATGGGCCAATTCCAAATACAGTCCATTTTCAAATGAGCAAATGTTTTAACAACTGGTAGGAGCATTCAATCATTAAAAAAAAAATAGATTAACATATGGAACATATTCCAATACCACTGAGATGGGCAAGCTGGGGGGGGGGGGGACCATCACTACTTTAAAAGGCATTCTGACTTGTCAAAGACTGTCACTAATACAGCATAGAAACACGGCCAGTGTCCACCATGATGATGCCAACAAGAAATCTTCCAATTACAATATGCTACATTCACAAGACAAGATCACAAGACAAAGGAGCAGAAGTAGGCCATTCGGCCCATCGAGTCTGCTCCGCAGCTCCCCTATGAGCTAAACTATTCACCCATCTAGTTCCAATTTCCGGCTTTTTCCCCATATCCCTTGATACCCTGACTAATTAGATACCTGTCAATCTCCTCCTTAAACACCCTCAATGATCGGGCCTCCACAACTGTACGTGGCAACAAATTCCACAAATCCACGACCCTCTGGCTAAAAAAATTTCTCCTCATCTCCGTTTTAACTGGCTACCCTCTAATTCTAAGACTATGGCCTCTTGTCCTGGACTCAACCACCAATGGGAAACAACCTTTCCACATCTACTCTGTCCGACCCTTTCAACATTCGAAATGTTTCTATGAGATCCCCTCTCATTCTTCTATACTCTAATGAATACAATCCAAGAGCCGACAAACGCTCCTCATATGTTAGCCCCTGCATTCCAGGAATCATCCTCGTAAATCTTCTCTGTACTCTCTCCAACATCAGTACATACTTTCTAAGATAGGGGGCCCAAAACTGCACACAGTATTCCAAATGATGTCTCACTAATGCCCCACAGAGCCTCATCAACACCTCCTTACTCTTATACACTATTCCTCTTGAAATGAATGCCAACATAGCATTCACTTTCCTTACCGCCAATCCAACTTGATGGTTAACCTTTAGGGTATCCTGCACAAGGACTCCCAAGTCCCTTTGTACTTCCGATTTTTGAATTTTCTCCCCATCTAAATAATAATCTGCCCGATTATTTCTTCTTCCGAAATGTAAAACCGTACATTTGTCAACGTTGCATCTCATCTGCCATTTCTTTGCCCACTCTCCTAAACTAAGTCTCTCTGCACCCATTTTATTCTTATCAATTGCTTTTAAAGGAATTTTAAAGGTTTAGAGGGACATTCTGATCAGTATGGACCTGTGTCCATATTGTAGTATTCTGACAGATTCTACCACTCATTTCTACATTTGGGCCCTTTAATGTGGCCAGTTAACCCTTCAACTATTAGTGGAAGATTATACTGAGAAAATGTTATACTGGTAGCTGAGACGATACCTGCTCCTTGTACTGATCTGCATGTCGACGTTCGTCTTCAACTTGCATGTAGACTTCCTTCAGTTTTTTCTCTGTGCGTCGTACCAACTTGTTAGCTGTTGCTCGCTCCCTGCAAACAAAGTCACCAACTTAAAAGCAAAATTCAAAACAAATCTACTGGCACAAAATCAACCTGGCAATGGCTCAGGGGAATGAACAAGTAGCAGCTCCAACGACTGCTGACACTATAAACGAAAGCACAAAGAATATAGTTGTCCTATCTAAACAAATTGCATTCCAATGGATGAACTGATGAAGGAAATCAGCTCAGCAGATTTGAGCATTGAGGTCTTTTGACTAACTGAACTAAAATCCTTAAGATTTCTTTTCACTAGATTCAGAGTATCAAATTTCACAAACTTCAGTTCAAATGCTAAATACAACAGTTGTTGTTTGGAGATAACAGAGTGCTATTACAAATGCAGAGAAAACTAATATTCATAAACTTTCAGAGCCTCCAACTTTTTTTTGGTGTGTGCCTGCGTTCGTGTGTGATGATGTCTTTTTACAAGGCGCGGAACGAGAGAGACAGACACAGACGCACACACAGACTCTGTGGCTCGCCACTCCTCACACAGACATTTTCGAAGTATTTTCCCTTTATTTTATGAGGTTGAGTTGCGATCTCAACATTCAACCCGGCACGGATGGAAAGTGTACTCGGGAGTGGACCCCACTGGTTTCGAACCCGGGAACCTCCGCTCCCAGTTCGCCGATGGCATTGCGCCACCAGCTGGCCCGAGCCTCCAACTTTTCTGACTATCAACACATTAATGTATTTCATATTTCAGATTAGGATGAACAGAATAGATTTAAAAGACAGATTAATTCATTTCCCATTGTCCCCAGCTACATATACAACCCTTAACACCAGTTCCCATGAAATATGCAATTTTCTGTGGGGTTAGCCACCTGTGCAAAAGAGAAAGATCACTTGTCACATTTTAAATTGTATTGTAAAAATTAAATGCCAGTTGGTCAAAAAAAAATCAAACTTCTATCACTCTAAACTACTATAACCATGAAACATCTATTCCCTGATGACTTCTTTGCTTCACCACTAATGTTTTGAATGGAGTGCCACTAATAATGAAATGTAAACTAAAATTAGAGCCAGATTCACCCAGCACAGAACCACACTGCAGCCCACTGAGTCATTCAAAACATGAATCACCTATGTATACTAAACCCGTATTAATATCAACTCCAGGTGGAAATCTGCAAACTCCATACCGACAGCTTTAGAAGTCAGGATGAACACAGGTTGTCGGTACTTCAAGGCAGTGGTTCTGTGAACCATCCCATCGTGCTGCGTTTCTACAGCACAGAAACAGGCCCATCAGCCTGAATCGCCCACACGAACAAGATACCTATCTATGCGAACCCCATTTTCCTACATTTATCCCATCTTTCTCTATTCCTTTCTAACCATGTCCCTGTCAAAATGCTTTTTTAAACACTGATTGTATCTGCTTCCACTTCCTCTGGCAGCCTGTTCTAAGTATCCCCCACCCTCCATGTAGAAAAACCAGTCCCTCAGATCTTCCTTCAGTATTGCCCCTCTCACCTTAAACCCATGTCTTCTAGTTTGAAACTCCCCTATCCTTGGAGAAAGACTGTACAGCCTTCATGACTTTATGAACTTCTACAAATCACTCCACAGTCAAGCAAGAACAATGCCAATTTATCAAATCTCACCTTGTAACTAAAGCCCTCCATTTTCAGCCTCCTGCTGAATCCCTTTGGCACGCTTTCTAGCACTACCACAATGTTAATCATCTCCATTTTGTCATCTAGTACAACAATCACAATCCAACTCTGAAAACATACCAATTATTATTCATGGCCCAAAAAAGCACACCACCCCACCCCAAGTGCTGGAATAAAGGAAACTGCTTCTCTTCTCCACTTCATAAACTAGCAATTTGAGTTGGGGCCCAGTTATCAAATGCACTTTGGAACAGAAGTACAGGCCTCTGGGAGATTTAAAAAAACAACACCCAAGGATTATTTTTGCACATTAAATTCAAGCAGCCACTTTAATTTTCTGGTGTTTAGTGGGACTATTCACTGCATTACTAAACTGTCAAGTGAGACTCCAAGGAACCATGCATCTACCCGCTTTTGTTAAATTGGATAGTTATTTTACTTTGCTTCCTGTTCAAGTTGCTCCTCCAGCTGTGCTATCTTAGCTTCCAGTGCTGAAATTGTTGACTTGAATTTGGACTTGACTGATCCCTCCAGCTCTTGCAGCTTGGCTTTTAGTTCCTTATTCTGGCGCTCAAGTTGTTGCCGTGCATTTTCGCTCTTCTGTCCAGCACTGCGCTCACTAGCAAGTTCTGAATTCAGAGTTTCAACCTGCCACAAAAAAAAATCACACCACAGCAAATAGATTATGTGTCAGAAATTTAAGATTTTGTCTTTCCTGAGTGTCACAATTGCCAAGTTTCTCTCCAAGTCTTTGGCTTGAATGTTAGCAATGATCCAGCAAAGTGATGTTGTGCTGGCCAAGTTGACTCTTGGCAAGCAATACAACCTCCTCAGATCTTACAAGTTGCATTGAAATAAGTTTGGAGAAAGGAAGCAAATAGACTAAATTTTATCATGAGCAAATAACTAAATGTTATCTGAAGTGCATAAAATACATTTGCAGAATGTCCACTGCTGTAAATTATTTCTCATGTTTGAACTCTGAATAACCTTCCTTTTACTTCCAACTGTTCAGTATCTGTATGGTCTATGCTACAATATCCTGCTGGCTTGCAAAACCTTGATAAGCTAAATATATCAAAGTGAAGCTGAATGTTTTGACTTAGCAAAAGAATGCTGTGGCCAGCTGAAATCGGCAGATAACAGATAGCATGGAATAAGAGCGAAGCTAACTCACTTAAATTCAAAAGTAATTTCTTGGTGACCTGAAGGAAGATTCTGATAGTAGCTCACCAGTCAAAATCCCCCCTTCTAATCAGATTTCCACAAAATACTCAGGCCAACTATGAGAAAGAACTGGGAAAATGAGATTTTGGTTTCCAAGGTGGGATGACTTCTCAAAGTTCAACCCTAATTTATTATCAAAGTACAGGTATGTCACCATAAACAACCCTGAGATTAATGTTCTTTTGGGCATTCACAGTAAATACAAAAAACACAATAGAATCATTGGAAGACCACACCCAAAAGGATGGACAATGTTCTAAAACAATAAACTCTGCAAATACAAAATAATAATAAAAATAAAAACAAATACACAAGCAATAAATATCAGGAACATGAGTTGATGAGTTCTTGAAAGCTGAATCGACGGGATTCTAATTCTCACGTTGTCTTTTGGTATATAAAGTATCCAAAATAAATAATAATTATATACGTAATAATTTGCAATTTTTCACTCCTATTTTTTGACGTTTGCATGATTTTTCTTTTGTGCGTGGGGTGTATTTGAAGTTTTTCTTGGAATCGCTTCCATGGTTTTCTTTGTTTCATGGTTGTGTGGGGAAGACAAATCTCAGGGTTGTATCCTGCATACATACCTTGATCATAAATGTACTTTAAATCTCGAATCATTGCTCCAGGGCCTTTTGAAAGCAACCAGTTCATTCACCAGAAAGTGGGTGATAGCCACCTTCAACCAGGGCACCTGGGCTGCTTCAAGCAGAAGTTGGGAATTATCATTCCACTGAAAGCCAGACTAAGTGCAGCTACTGAAGAACTGTGAGCAGAAGTGCAGGTATTTCACTTCACCCTTCTCTACAAATTACCAACATTTAATTGCATCCAGGACCAAGCATGGTATAGGGAAAAGGTCGAATGGGTTGGAAATTTCTAGCATGCAAACTGCATTTGAATCTAGTGGCCCGGTGTCTATATTAAAATATGATTTCTGAAGTAAAAGATATCAAGGACAAAAAAGAATGACAACAGAATATTTCCAGTGGCAAGCTTTATAACTTTAATCAACCAATGCCAAACCTGCATTGTGGTTTTTCGGAATCTATCGTTCAGAAGTTCTGTATTGCTCTGTTCTTCTTCAAGCTCTTCCTCTAACTGGACAATACGAGCCTCCAGGCGACGCTTCTCATCCAGTAAAGCAGACCTGCAGAACCACGATAAGGGCAAGTTTACACCAGTTCAATTTTTCACATATCCAAGACACCAATTTGTTTGGTTTAAATGGATTTTAAGTTTCAAATGTGGTCCTAGGGCTCAGAAACTGTGACTGGCTGTGGAATTAAATGTTCTACTTTGAAAATAAACAATTTAAAATTTGATTTCAGGCTAAGCAACTATTTAATCAGGTACCAACACTGATACACTGACCAAGAGTGTAATGCTTGGGTAAATTATCTAATTTCCACATTATCAGATTAGACATTGTAGAATATGGATTACACAAAAATAAAGAAAATACAAAGCCAACCCATCACTCACTGCACATTGTTTATATTTTAAGCAAAAGAAAACTGAACTGGAGAATCACTGCAAGGAGGAGCAATTGTACAATCCAGATTTTGTGCTTTTAAAATGTAAAGGCAATTCTCAAGACTGAAATTTACCCGTAGCTAGGGCATTTGCAACAATTAGAACCTGCCAAATGTACAAGTATATATTTCTTGCAAAAATAATTAGCTGCGATATGGTTGTGGCATTTGACTGCAAGACAGGTTGCATGATCGACATGGCTAAGGAAAATAAGCACCAATGTCCATCAGTAACCACAAGAAACGCTGTGCTTACGTATGGCTTTCCCACACACCTCTTAACCCCACCTTTTATAGTGTGCTTCCATGCAACTTGAATGAGATACTTATGTGTTCAAGATTTCTACATTTGAATACTGTTTCATAGTAAGTGCTTGTTTCCAATGCATCAGTCAAAGACCAAATCAGAAGTCTAGTTATCTACAAAAGACATGATATTTGGGAAGCAGTACTGGTATCTGGAACCAAATAGCGGACAGCAAAATTCTAGGAGGAAAAAAAAAGGCTTCGGACAAGGAAAACATCCAAGTATCCTGAAATGTGCAATATGCTACTTTTGTGTTATATTAAGTGGAGTACCCCAGTTTCAGGGATAAACCTGCAGAGGGAAATTAAATAAAATATGAATGCTGTAACTAAAAGTTAATCTTGAAATCAGCTACCATTTTGAGCCTTACTCAACAGATGCTCACAAACTCCTGAAAAAACTCAAAGTTTGGACTAGCTTGGCTACCTTCAAAAAAATCTTACAGCTGGGTATGTTCAGACAACTGCAAACTCTGGAGGCATTCAACCTAGGCTTTCTTGCTGATGACACATGAAATACATTTAATTTTAAATATCAGTAAATCAATTGCTTTATGTAAAGCAGTTTATATTAAGAACTGGGGTAATGGGCCAATGTCATGCTTCCTTACTTTCCAGATGTGCTGTTTGCAATTTCATCTCCCAGCTCGTCACGTTCCTGCTCTGCATGGCGACGTGCTCGCTCCAAAGCGGCCAGCTCCTGCAAAACAGTGCAAAGTTCAGTTCCATGCAAGGCTCAAAGGCAGCAATAAAGCAATAATCTCCACCGACCCAATTAAAAAATTAACAATTCCTGAGCAAATCAGCATTACAATAAATTTCCTTAGATGCACATTAAGTTTTAAAACTATTAACCTCTTCTATCAGTTGGGATCCTGCCTTAAGTGGCTCCATTCACTTAACTTGGTTCCATATATCCAGAGTACCCCCTGCTTGGAGAATATAATACTGTATTTAAAATCAATAAAATCGTCTACATTTATTTGGGGGTAGTATTCCATACCTTATCATTTAGATGCAAATAGATGCCCTTAGTTCAAATGCTTTGAAATATCTTGCCAGAGTTTGGTTCATAATTATATCAATGTATTTTTGTACTTCTACATTGCTGACTGTGCTGCCCTCTATATGCCACAAACAACCTTCGATGTTTTGCTTTCTAATATATAGTTGTGTCCTTGAGCAAGGCACTTAATCACACATTGCTCTGCGACGACACTGGTGCCAAGCTGTATGGGTCCTAATGCCCGTCCCTTGGACAACATTGGTGGTGTAGAGAGGGGAGACTTGCAGCATGGGCAACTGCTGGTCTTCCATACAACCTTGCCCAGGCTTGCACCCTGGAGAGTGAAGACTTTCCAGGAGCAGATCCATGGTCTCGCAAGACTAACGGATGCCTTTTATATAGTCCAAGACCAGAACAAACCACACAGAAATAGCCAAAATTCAAGTATTAACTTTAGGCTGCACATTTCAAACATTGTGATCATAGAATATAGAAATTTACAGCACATTACAGGCCCTTCAGCCCAATGCTTTGTTGACCATGTAACCTACTCTTGAGACTGCCTAGAATTTCCCTAGCTCATAGCTCTATTATTCTAAGCTCCAGGTACCTATCTAAGATGCTCTTAAAAGACCCATTGTATCCGCTTCCACCACCACCACCGGTGCATTCCACGCACCCACCACTGTGTGGGGAAAAAAAAAAACTTTCCCCTGACATCCCCTCAGTACCCATTTCCAAGCACCTTAAAACTATGTCCCCTTGTGTTAGCCATTTCAGCCCTGGGAATAAGCCCCTGGCTATCCACACAATGTCCCTCATCAGCTTATACATCTATATCAGGTCACCTCTCATACTCCGTCACTCCAAGGAGAAAAGGCCAAGTACGCTCAACCTATTCTCATAAGGTACGCCTTCCAATCCAGGCAACATGCTTGTAAATCTCCTCTGCACTCTATAGTATCCACATCCTTCCTGTAGTGAGGTGACTAGAACTAAACACAGTACTCCAAGTGGGGTCTGAGCAAAGTCTTATATAGCTGTAACATTACCTCACAGCTCTTGAACTCAATCCCACGGTTGATGAATGCTAACACACCATATGCCTTTTTAACGCAGTCAACCTGTGGAGCAGCTTTGAGTGTCCTATTGACACAGACCCCAACATCTCCCAGATCCTCCACTCTGCCAAGAACCTTACCATTTATATTACATTCCGTCTTCAAATTGACCTATCAAAATGAACCACTTCACACTCATCTGGGTTGAGGTCCATCTGCCACTTCTCAGCCCAGTTCTGCATTCTATTGATGTCCCGCTGTAACCTCTAACAACCCTCCAGACTATCCATAACACCTCCAACCTTTGTGTCATCAGCAAACTTACTAACCCACCCTTCTACTTTTTCATCCAGGTCATTTATTTAAAAAAAAAAATCACAAAGAGGAGAGGTCCCAGGACAGATCTCTGGGAACACCACTGGTCACTGACCTCCAAGTAGAATACATACCAACCGACTTCCATGCAGATATTAGTTATTAGTCACTGAATTTTAAAGACTGCTGCTATGGATTTGTTTTGGGTCATACTGTTATACAAGATTTTTTTTTAAAAAAAGAGTTTATTGATAATTTAATCAGCTATATCTCGCCCTGTTAAAAGTCCAACACAGATAGCTTCATCTCATTTCACTGACTCAAGTTTATTTCCAAACTTGCAGTTAGATAAATATTTTTGTTTATGTGGTTGCCCCAGGTTGGTAACTTCTCTACTCAAACTTGTGTTATCTGCACCAATAAGCGTGGCATTTCCCCTTTGCCTGGTTGACGCCTAAGTGAAAGTATGGTGACAAACCTCATGAAGCTGTAGAATTTCTGCTTCTAGACTCTTCAGCTTCTTTTCATTCTCCTTTGACTGTGCAAAGATCTCGTCTCTGGAAACACGAGCTTCTTCTAGCTCACGTTGGTAATCTTTCATCTGTGCCTGAAAAAGGTGTGAATTTGTTTAAATCTTCAAGTTCTTCTGACAATGAACTATGCACAACTTCAGTGCAATTTACTGCAGATGAACTATACAGTCATTCACTATAATACTATGTATTATAAACTGCATTCTGCAGTAGTGGAAAATCTCTAACTTTATTAAGATCCGGGATCTCCTCCTTTGCAGAAGTAAACTATAATTGTGGAAGTTTAAAGTGACTCACTTGAAGTCTTCGGAGTTGTTTAATTGCCTCTTCACGACTTTTATTTGCTGCCTCAATTTGTGCTTCCAGATCCTTCAGATCCATCTCCAGCTTCTTCCTTGCAGACACCGCCTGTGCCCGCTGTTTCCGTTCATCCTCTAGCTCTGCTTCGAGCTCACGAACCTATAGCACGCATTAATGACGTTAGCGAACTGCAAACACCTCACTCCATGCATCACTAACTCCAACCTCATAGTAAAGTGACAATCTACAAAATTCAGATCTAATGCTGTTTATTCTATTGCTACTTAAATGCTGAAAGGTTCAAAGCTACATTTGTTCCTATGTTCACTATTACAATTCTGTCCTATTTATTCACAGGAGCAAGGTCTAATTGAAATGATTAGAACATTAGTGTTAAGTGGCCTAATGAACCCAACCACTTGAACAGTTGGACTAAAATGTGCAGTTCCAAGATAATTCTTGCCAGTTTTCTCCAATATTTGCTAGAGTAATCATAATGTTACGGAGCAAAAAGGGAGTTCACTATGAACATAACTATAATGGGGACTTTGTTCCAGTCATCAAAAACTAATCATTCACTCTGCCAAAGACTGCCAATCTTTGTGCCACTGACAATGGACTGGTTCACATACAGCTCCTGTTGTCACAATTCCCACAATGCACCTGCACTCCACATGCTGTCACATTCAGCTGAAAGCTATTAAAGGTATTTAATATAGGCCTACTGAAATGGCCTACACCCGAAATCCCCAGCTTAATGCTTGGCCCTTTGTTTCAAGTGTCTGGTATTGACAGCTGAATCAAATATAAACTGAAGGGCTCCCCCCACAACACCCCCCCCCCCGCAATGGATACTTACAACCCAAATTTCTGAATAATCTAGAATTAAATTAAGCTCTCCAGAAACCCAGCAAGACCAAATAACTGAATTGTGGTATATAACCCAATAGCTATTAAATTGCACATTAATTATACTGGATTCCCAAAGCTCAGGTAACCACTTAGCTTGTCTGAAATTACCAATCAATGGTTAAATTATTGAGAACAGCACATTCCAACATTGTTGACTACATTAAGATTATTTAGGATCAAAGGCCCCACCTGAAGCTGGTCGAAGCATCTGATGGTTTAGAAAAATCCACAGGAAGTGGAGAATGGGCTTCCTAAGTGAACTAGTACAGACTATAGATTGAATGGCCTCCTGCATTATGAGATATGAGCAGGGGTAAGATACACAAGGCAAATTAATAATTGCTGAGCACTTAAAGTCTATCGTTAGTCCTAGCCAGAGGTCAGGAAGTTGAAGCCACTTGTGTGTAAATGACCTCCAGCATATAGCTGGATGTCCTGCCTGTACAAAGTTATATATGAATGAAAATGTCAACCGAGAACCTGGTGCAACTGAGTTGCAGGACAGCTTTCTGCCACTCACGCTAATTTAATATTGTGGCACAGTGCTTACTAGAACTGCTGATGTTCTACAATTCAATTCCGAGTTTTGTACTGGGATTATGTCAACTAATGCTTTATTTACTTTAGCAAATTTTGTATTCATGAAAAGGATATTGATGAGGAAGACATCTTCTGATAAAGAATTTACCTGTTTAACCAACATTCTCTTTTTTTCTTCATTCTGTTCATCCCTGGCCTGCAGGTCTCGCTCAAATTGTGCCTTCATGGCCTGCATATTGACCTCCAAACGAAGTTTGGCATCTTCGGTAGCCTGCAGCTCATCCTCCAACTCCTCAAGCTGAGTCCTCATCTCCTCCACTTGTTGTTCCAAGGCCCGCTTGGATTTCTCAAGTTCATGCACCTTCCAAAATAAAAGACCAGATCAATCAGGTACAGTTATTTATTGGCCAACTCCCCATCCGCTTCAGGGTCCTACCATTGCTTTTCCAGGAGTTAGAATCCACAATTTACATTGTGGCAGATGGACTTTTCCAAACTGAGGAACTTTCACCTTCCTTTGTTACTTTTGAACAAAGCTGTAATTCACAAGGTGATGTTAAATGATCTTGAAATCAAGTGTGCAAATTTCCATATCTATCTACACTAGCCTTTGAATTCATCTGTATCACACTAAGACCAGAGTATCTGAAACATTTTCCTACTTAATTTTAGAAGTACAATTAACATCTAATATTTTCAGTACCTAACCTCAAGGTTTACTGTAATAATATTAAAATAAAAAATATTTTAACTAGACGTAGTTTTATCTTACCAGGGTTGAATCCTATACTGCAAGGGAACCACTTGCGGTTTCAACTTCAGACAAAGCAAAGCTTAAAAAAAATGCATCACTTCTGTACAATCAAACTCAAATTGCACTCAGGAATAGGTAGAATGCCAAGAGAACTAATTTACAATTAGTATTTCTCAAAACTTTAAAACTAACAATTAAATACCAATTATAACCCATTGAAATTGTTCTACTCTACTGATAGAAAAACTAGGATACGAGGATTAATCAAGTTAAATTTATTCAGATGACTTCTATTAAAAGGTCATTTTTTGCTTTCATCTTGAATCCTCTGTTCTCCCAATGCAATTTGCTGTTTTAAAAACTGATGCCCATGTCAAAATATTTGTGCTTAGACCATTGCTATTCATACCATTTTTAAAACTATGAATGCAAAAAAAAGTTCTACACCAAACTTACAGGTAACCATACAGCGAAGGCTTCATTCCCTCAAGTTTCATAAAATCCTAATGGTATATGGACAGGTGCAGCAATAAAATCGCATGGAGATGACAAATAGTCTTGCGACAGGAAACCCACATTCAATCCATTTGGAATACCATTTTAAAATCATTATAACCTAACTGCTGATGGTTGCACAAAATCACATGAAGGTTAGATAAATGTACCCAAGTATCTGAATTAAGCATTAATGTGATTACGTCAACTTACATTCTTGCCCACATCATCCTTGGAACTCATTAAGTCCTCCATTTCAGTACGGAGTTGCTTGTTGTGTCTCTCCAATTCTTCTTTAGTTTCAAGAGCCTCATCCAGTGCTCGGGTTAACAACAGGGCTTTAGTCTCCTTTTCTCTAGCTTCAGCCTCCGCTCGATCCCTTTCCTCAGCATTTCGTGCAGAAATGCTCTTTTCCTCAGCCAACATCTGACCAACAAAGCAAAATTCACTTGAAATCACGATTTTGCATCTTAATTTTGCGTTAATTTATAAAATTTAAATCAACTACAGAATATTTACAAATCCATGAAGTGTATATTTTAAACTGGTTTTAATTCTCTTCAGCTCTTTCCAATTTATATTTTCAACTGAACTATGAGGCCAAGAATAGAAAAACTCAGAGCTATACGGAGTCCAAAAGGAACATACTGTATATTTGAGCCTTTTAACCAGTACAGCAGACCCATAAAATTGTTAAATATGTTACAATAATTTTGAGCTTAACAAAGTCAATGGAGGTACACTTCAGTCAACCAAAAGTACCTGATCAAATTTCTTCTGTTTTTTCTCAAGGTTGGAGACAATTTGACGCTGATGGTCAAGGTCCACTAACAGATCGTCAAGTTCCTGTTGTAGACGGTTTTTGGTTTTCTCCATTTTATCAAAGGCGACTGCTTTTTCTTCAAAGCGTTGATTGATAGCTTCCACATCTTTCAGAAGTTTTCTTTTGGCCTCTTCTAGGCCATCTATCGTTGCCACATCTTCATCCACTTTCTTCTTTGCATCAACCAGCTGAAATTAAAAAATTACATTGGTAATTTTTTTGCATAAAATTGTGCAACTGTGCATTATGCAATGCAATTTCTGGAATTCAAAGAAATACATTCATTATGCCATGATTTTGGCTCTTAACTGCAAGGATACAATTGCAAGTAAAAAAAATAAAAATTAAATAATACACCCTGACCCTGCTTAACACTGAGGATATGTTCCTCAGAGGTGGAGCGCTATGCAGAGTCGTTGATCCATTATGCAAATGGAGATGTGTCCCTGATTAAAAAAATCAAACCGGAAATGTATATTATTTTATGTATAAACAATTTCTGGAATAACAAGCACACAAATAGGTCTATCATGTACATCAGTAGAACAGCAAAACACTGCAGCAGCGGAGGAAAATGGGTCGTGTTACATTTTAGAGGAGGGACCAGGCTACGAGTCCTCCTCTAACTTTGGCTTCTTCACGTAGGCGTCGAGATTTGACAGCCTTTTCTTAAGTTTCCTCTCACGAAGCAGTTCATGGTAGCAGGAAATCATGTCGAGAATACTCCTGCTTTATTGCTTCACTCCCAGTCAGGGTCATTATCGATGAATTGGTCCATGATTTGCAAGATCGTTGTGATGCTACGCTGAGGGGTTTTGTGGCGAGGTTTCTTGCTGGTGTTTCCTCTTCTCCATCCATGTCCTCAGATCCACCCAGGATGTGCTGCTCTGCCAATTCTCAAAGTTCCTTGTTATTAAGCCTCTCAACACGAGAATGGAGTAACTCTTCAACATCACCATCATCAACAACCTCTAGTCCCGCTTCACTGGCCAGTCAATGAAGTTTTGGTTGACCGGTTCCACCTGAAATCCTAGGACGACATTGCATTCTTGTGGTCTTAGCATCTTCCACACACTGTTCATGCAGTTTGAAGTTACTTCATCCCAGGCTGCTCTGATATTTTCTACAGCTTTCATGACATTGTAGTTTTTCCAAAATTGCCTGTTGGATTGTTCGTCTTGACCTTTTGTTTCTTCAAGTTGCTTGAATGTGCAAAGGTAAAATTCGATATTACTCCTTGATCCATTGGTTGGAGTAATGAAGTGGTGTCGGATGGAAGGTAAACCACTTCTACAGGAATGCAGGTCCAAAGAGTGTCTAGATTCTCAGGGCATTATCAAGCACCAATAATGTTTTAGGTTCAAAGTCTTGCTCCTCACAATACTGCTTCACTGCTGGACAAAAAAACAAACCAATTTTGGAAAACATCAATCATCACCCAGGCTGTTTTGTTTGATTTTCAAGTCATTGGTAGACTTGACATTAATATGCCTTTCATTACTCATGGTGTTTCAGAATGATACACACTCATAGGCTTTAACTAAAAGTCACCTTTAGCATTGCCTCCTAGCAAGAGAGTTAATCAGTCCTTTGCAGTCTTGAACCCAGATGCAAGTTTCTCTTCTCGGGAGATGAAAGTACAAGGCGGCATTCTTTTCCAAAATAGGCCCTTTTCATCCACATTGAAGGCAAGCTCGGGAGGATAGTCATCCTGTTCCATTATGGCCTTTATGTTACAGGAAAATCCTGGGCTGCCTTGTTGTCTGCACTAGCTGCTTCACCAGCGATATGTACGCTGTGGAGGTTAATGCACTGTTTAAATCTATCAAACTAACTTCTGCTGGCTGTGAATGTTACTGACATAGCTTCTTGAATATGATTGAAGGTGCTTCCTGCCTTTTCCGTTATCAGCTGGCATAGGGAAATGTTTCCCCTAACATGCATTTTCTCTCTCTCCTTTTTCTCCCTCTGTCACTCTCACTATACCCCTTGCCCATCCTCTGGATTCCCCCCCCCCCCCACTTTTCCTTCTCCCTGGGCCTCCTGTCCCATGAACCTCTCATATCTGTTTTGCCAATCAACTGTCCAGCTGCTGGCTCCATCCCTCCCTCTCCTGTCTTCTATCATTTTGGATCTCCCCCTCCCACTTTCAAATCTCTTACTAACTCTTCCTTCAGTTAGTCCTGACGAAGGGTCTCGGCCCGAAACGTCGACTGTACTTCTTCCTAGAGATGCTCCCTGGCCTGCTGCGTTCACCAGCAACATTGACGTGTGTTGAATGTTTCGTCGTGTTTGGTCATCCATCTGTACATGTCGTCGATTTTCCATTTTCTTTCAAGTAAATGGCTCCTTAAACGAGTCAGCTTTATTGATGATAATTTTGAGGTTGTGGTTGCAGAAGCTTTTATCTTATCTATTTTTTATTAATAATTGTTCTGATTGTTGATGTCGCCAATTTCAGAGATGTCTACATCAACCTGATGCTCACCAGCTTCCAAACATCCTATCACTTGCAGTTTCACATCAATGCTAGTGCTTTTCCTAGACATCTTAGCTGTACTACCCTCACTGGAAGTTGCAGGCCGTTTTCCAGACATTATGAGTGAAAAAAATGCAAATCAATTGGCAAGGGAGCAAGAATGTTTACACATGCAGGGAAGGCAGAGCATGAACTAATACGTGATTGGCTGAGAGGCTCAGAGCATATGCAAAGCACTGTCATTGGCTGATTGAATGTTTAGTGTAAAGGTGGCTGCTCCTGAGAAGTTTTAAGTGTTAGAATGAATTTTTGTCAATTTAAAAGATTTAAATAAATTGAACAACTGCATTGTAACAAATCAGCACTATGCCGGGTCTGAGTATTTAAAAAGGTTATTTTGACTGTCAAATTGTATTTCCAATATTTTATTACTTCACAAAGTCAGTTGTACTTCCTGGAGACAAGGCAAAATATTAAAAATTCTTATTTTTTTCCAGAATAATTTGCAGTCTGATATTCTTCACTAAACAGGATGAAAAAAAGTTTTCTATCCATCCTTTTTAAAGCATTTTGATTATTTTTATTTGAACTTGCAGTAAAGCAGTTCACGGTTTGTTTAATTCGTTAATAGATATTCATACAGAACCTACTTGTCAAGGACCAGTAACCATTGCAGCAGTTTCCTCCAAAAACTAACCTGCATGTGGAGAGCAGCCAACTGTTTCTCAAGGTTCTTCTTCATTTCTTCCTCTTCCTCCTGTTGCTCTTGGAGATTGTTCTTCTCTTCTTCCAGTTGTCGAATGCGACTGCTGAGGTTCAGTTTCTGCCGTGTCTCTTCTTGGAGCAGTTCCTATCAAGCACAATGCAAAGGTAGTTAAACATCTCATTGCCAAATTAGTGCAATAATTCAAATCAAAAAGATGATTAGTGATTAGACACCAGTTGTGGTAAGCTTAGCAAAATTAAGAATTCTTTCCACTATTTCTTTGACACTCACTTTTAAAAACCCACTTTTAGGGTAGATGAGACTTTCACTAGAAATCAACCAGTGCAAATGAATCTGGTTCATTCCATCTAAACACTGCAACTTCATCCTTGGCCTTCTGTTGGTTAAGGTACAATTACTCAATGCAAACCTTAATTGTACCCAGAGTATGAGCACAAGCAAATAGCTGCAGTAAAAACAAATTGCTGAAGATGCTCAGAAAACAGTTAATGTTTCGGATTGATGACGTATCAAATTTGATGTAAGGTCATTTAAAAGTTAACTGTCTCCTACACTATAACTGTATAATTTTATATAATTGTATATTTCTGCAAACAATCTCTCTTAAGCCATCAATTCCTTCAGTAAGGTCTGCGTTCAAGATGTAATAAGCAGAGCTTCGCAGCGGTTTTCTGAGTCGGACAATCAACATCAGGAAGTGTGTAAAAAGAGCTATTTTTCCCCCAATCAGGACGGTGATCAAGATTTTAAAGGCAGAACTTTGCAGCAGTTTCTCTGAGTTGAGGAGCAACCAATCAGCAAGAGAGATCATTAGGAATGGTCAATAAAAAGGTTCAAACAGAGCAGATATTCCTTTGAGTGTGCCAATGTTTACAGTGGCTTTGGCTCACTAGACCTGGGCGAGATTAGGTTTGGGTGAGGTAAAATATCTCCCAAGTTAATCTTTGTTATAATTTGTTCATTCCTCATCTCTTAGGGTATGGTAGGTTAGTGAGAATGACACTGTGGCATTTTGTACTGTGTGGGGATGTGGCAAGTCTCAGAGACCTCCAGTCTCCCAGATAAACACATTGTGCCAGGTGCACCAAGCTACAGCTCTTGAAAGAACGTATTAAGGAGCTGGAGCTGCAGCCCGATGAGCTTCAAGTCATTGGGAGAATGAGGTGGTGATGGACAGGAGCTATAGGGAGGTAATCACCCCAAGATTGCATCTTGGTTATGTACCTGGCCTCAGAATAGAGGGGCATCCTTTTAGAATGGAGAGGAGGAGGAATTTATTTAGCCAGAGGGTGGTGAATCAATGTAATATGTTGCCACAGGCAGCTATGGAGACTTAAGACTTCATGTATATTTAAGGGAAAGGTTGATAGATTCTTGATTGGTCAGGGCATGAAAGGACAAGGGGAGAAGGCAGGAAATTGAGGCCGAGAGAAAAATTGGATCAGCCATGATTAAATGGCAGAGCAGACTCGATGGGCCAAATGGCCCAATTCTGCTCCCATATCTTATGGTCTAATACTGATGAGGACATCGTCTGAAACATTAATGCCTTTTCTTTCTTCTTAGACATGACCCATTTCAGCATTTTCTGTTTTAATAAGATTGCTAGCATCAGTAGCTTCTGTTTGCACTTTATGATACAATTTGCATTTGGACATTTTGATCAGGATAGGAAATCAAAATAGAAACAGGCAAGAGACAGCTGGCTTCCCTGATTCAAGAGTAAGGTTTCAGTTATGTGGTGCATTTAAGGTGCCATCCAAAGATCATCGAAACATGTGCATAATCTTCTCAACAAATGGATCAGTTCATCATGAAAAAGCTGATTTTAAAGGGAAATAATGCAAGATTACCATTTATAATCATACAGTTCTGTGTTATTATTCATAAATTATCTGAAGTGATCCACTTCCTTTCCACCCAACTAGAAAACTGCACTTTAAAAATGTAAGTGTCAATTCATGTACCTGTGCATCCTGGAGTGCTGATTCCAAATTGGCAGTATCCTTGGTCAGTTTAATTGCTTTTTTCTCAGCCTCCTCAAGAAGTCCTGATACATTTTCCAATTCATTCTAGTAAAGGGGAGGATAGATAGACAATGTTTACATCTTTGCAAAAGAAAGCCTGTTTGATAGAATACTTAGCAACAAGTACAAGACTTCCAGTGCCTTAATATGGAACTTGTGCATTACTGCTTTCAGATAATAGGATGAAATATCTTTAAAAAGTTCTTAGAATTCTAACAAAAACCTTCAGGAAGTATTTTTTAAAATAACTTTCAGTAGTTAACTGAATCTGGAATCAAATTAACATAATAAGTACACAACAGATTCACTCCTAGCAAAACCAACCTAGCCTCTCTAGAGTATTGCCCTTTGCTAATGACTCCATCCACTGTTCCCTCTATGCTGCGCGAGTGTGTGGCCGCACGGTAACTGAAATTCTCCTGTGCACATGGCCTTTGTTGCTGCGTAGCTGGAATCGGACGAAGCTAGAAAAAGTTTACGAAATGCGAAAGACTTTATTATACTGTATATATCATTATACCCTTCAATTAATAAAGTATGTGATTTTTCAATTTTTAGTCTGAACGTTCATAGCATACATTACAAAAAACTAAATGCGCTCAGTTTCCAGGCCATATAAAAAATTCCTGTTCAGCAATGCTTGGTCCATGCAGCAGTTAGAACAAAAAAAAGGAACTGTTTCTGCCATATGAACATTCACTAGGGATGCCAATATACAATATCAAAAAAAAGTACATGCCAATTGATGCAGATTGGCTAACAAAAAGGAAACTTCTGTAATCACTGTCCTCCTAGAGCTTATAAAGGCCAAAGTACTTGTTTTATTCAACATACACCATTGACACAAGAGGTCCTAGGCCAAACACAAACCAACCAACTTCAAAGCACAGAAAATGAACCATTTATTGTGGTTCAGTTGCTATAAATTTTAGATCACTATGTCATTACCTGAAGTTTGTAGGCCTTATCAGAAAGTTCAGACTTTGTCTTTTCACTTTCTGCAAACTTAACTTGCAACTCCTGTGCATGAGATTCAAGCTTTTTTCTTTTGTGTTCAGATTCAGCCTTTGCTTGTTGCAAACTCTTAACTTCACCAGCCAACTCCTTGTTATCATTTTCCAAGCTCTGTTTGCTCTTCTCCAAGTTGGCTTTGTGCTGTTTATGAAAAAGAAAATTTAAGTTACTTATGCAAGATCTCACTTGTAGCCAAAGTTTAAAAGTTCAATTTTTAATGAGCATTGAGCAAATAAACCTTTCTACTGAGGAAAATTTTATTCATGCAATAATAATTGAGCATCTCCTAAAACCACATAATGCCACAGTCATATACATCTAAGGCCAACATTTGTGACAAGCCCCAGGATTGCAAGTGTAACTGATTTAAGTATTGTAAATGTGACATCTACCAAATGCTTTGTTGCATGTACTGTTTAATGAGCCAAGCCCCGGTCCCAGTGTTAAATTCTGTGAATATATTTCAAAGTACACTTTAAGTTCTGCAGTACTGACTCTCTTGGCTTGTTCAAGTTGTTCTGACAGTTCCTCCAGAGCAGTGCTGTGCCTTTGGCGGATATCCTGAATTTGAACCTCATGGACCTTGCTCTCTTCTTCAATAGCTTTCTTCAGCTCAGCCACCTCCTGCTCACGTTTGGATCTGTCATTAGTTCAAGTGGAGAGGCATGTCAGTATTTTTATTAAAAACATTGGACTGGCTTTATTTACATTAACTTCAATAAGCAGCTCATGTTTAGTAAAATGAGAGGGGTGGATCTCATTGAAACCTATCGAATATTGGAAGCCCGAGAGTGGATGCTTCCTATAATGGAGGGTGCAATAATTTGATCGAAAACCAGTGTATTATGCCTAAACAATGGAGACTACAATGGGATGGGGGGGGGGGGGGAGGATTTTGCTAGCGTAGACTGGGAACACAGGCTATATGGTGGGACAGTTGAGGAACAGTGGAAGAATTCCAAAGAGATTTTTCACGATACTCAACAAAAGTATATTCCAGTTAAAAGGACAGTAAGGGTGGGGAGAGCCAGCTTTGGATAACAAAGGAAATAAAAGAAGGCATCAAACTAAAAGCTTGTGCATACAAAGTTGCCAATAGTGGGAAACTGGAAGGTTGGGAAAACTTTAAAAAGCAATAAAGAACCATTAAGCAAGCAATAAAGAAAGGGAAACTAGATTATGAACTAGATTAGCACAAAATATAAAAATGGATAGTAAAAGATTTTATAACTATATAAAGTGGAAAAGGGTGGCTAAAGTGAATGTAGGATGAGAGGGGGGAATTGATATTGGGCAATGAGGAAATGACTGCAGCTTTGAATGACTATTTTGTGTCAGTCTTCATGGTGGAGGACAGTGCTAAAGAGAGATGTTCTGGATGCGATGGGAGGTGAGGACCTTGATACTATAGCTATCACTATGAGGTATTGCTGAATAAACGTTTGTGGGCCTGAAGATAGAGAAGTCCCCTAGTCCTGATGGAATGCATTCCAGGGTACTGAAAGAGATGGCAGAAGTTAAAGATGCTTTGGTGACAATTTACCAAAACACTCTAGACTCTGGGCAGGTTCCAGCAGATTGGAAGACAGCGAATGTCACCCCCACTGTTCAAAAATAGGATGTGGCAAAAAGCCAGTAACTATAGACCAGTTAGTTTAACATCTGTAGCTGAGAAAATGCTTGAAGCTATCCTAAGTGAGGCATCTGAAAAGAAATGGATCCATCAGGCAGACGCAGCATGGATTCAGCAAAGGCAGGTCCTGTTTGGCAAACTTACTGGAGTTCTTTGAAGATATAACAAGTGCAGTGGATAAAGGGGAACACTTGGATGCTACTTACTTGGGTTTCCAGAAGGCATTTAATAAGGAGTCGCATAAAAGACTTTTCCATTAGATAAGGATGCATAGAGTTGGGGTTGAAGTATTAGCACGGATAGAGGATTGGTTGACTAATAGAAGGCAGAGAATTGGGATAAATGGGTGTTACGCTGGTTGGCAATCAGTGGTGAGCGGTATGCCACAGGGGTCAGCGCTGGGCCCGGAACTGTTCACAATATGCATTAACGATCTGGAAGAGGGGACTGAGTGTAGTGTATCAAAGTTTGCTGATGATACTAAATTGAGTGGAAAACCAAATTGTACAGAAGATACACAGAGTCTGCAGAGAAGTATAGATAGATTAAGTGAGTGGGTAAGGGTCTGGCAGATGGAGTAACAATGTTGGTAAATGCGAGGTCATCCACTTTGGAAGGAAAACAAAGAGCAGATTACTATTTATATGGTAAAAAAAAATGCAGCATGCTGATGTGCAGAGAAACTTGGAGTGCTTGTGTACGAATCATAAAAGGTTGGTTTGCAGGTGCAGCAGGCTATCAAGGCGGCAAATGGAATGTTGGTCTTCAATGCTAAAGGGATTGAATTTAAGAGCAGGGAGGTTATGCTGCAACTGTACAGGGTTCTAGTGAGGACGCACCTGGAGTACTGCAAGCAATTCTGGTCTCCTTACTGATTTTGGAGGTGGTGCAGAGAAGGTTTACCAGGTTGATTCCAGAGATCATCGTCATAGCTTGTGACACCAGACAGCCAGCCAGCCACTCTAGTTAGTGTTGTTTGGTTAATGTTGAGCAAGTTACTGTCAGCTAAATCCGGTGAGAGTGGGCAGTTGCGCAGAACGTGTTCAATGTTCTGCACCCTTTCGCCACACTCACAGGATTCGCTGGTCTTTAAGCCCCACTTCATCATATTGTCTCCTGTCCAACAAACTACCGCTCCTGAGTCCAGGGTTGATTCCAGAGATGGTGTTAATCTATGAGGAGAGATCGAGTCACCTGGGACTGTACTCACTAGAACTCAGAAGAATCAAAGGAGATCTTATAGAAACATATAAAGTTTTGAAAGGGATAGATAAGATAGAAGCAGGAAATCTGTTTCCACTGGTAGGTGAGACTAGAACTAGGGGACATAGCCTCAAGATTCAAGGGAGTAGATTTGGGATGGAGATGAGGAGGAGCTGCTTTTCCCGGAGTGGTGGATCTGTGGAATTCTCTGCCCCATGAAGCAGTGGAGGCAACCTCAGTATTTATAATTATGACAAGGTCAGATAGGTTTTTGCACAGTAGGGGAATTAAGGGTTATTTGGAAAAGGCAGACTAGGTGAAGACGAATCCATGGCCATGATTTTTTTGAATGGCGGAGCAGTCTCAATGGGCCTGATTGTCTACTTCTGCTCCTATTTCTTATATTCTTATGGTGGGGGAAGTCTAGGACCAGAGGGCACAGCCTCAGAATAGAAGGACATCCCTTTAGAACAGAGATGAGGAGGAATTTCTCTAGCTAGAGGGTGGTGAATCTGTGGAATTCATTATGGTAGACAGGTATGGGAGCCGAGTCATTGGGTATATTTAACATGAGGGGTGATAGTTCTTAATTAGTAAGAGAGTCAAAGGTTAAGTGGAAAAAGCAAGAAAATGGGGTCAGGAGGAATAATAAATAAATAAACCACGACAGCACAGTAACAGGCCCTGCTGGCCCAATGAGCCTGCATCATCCAATTATACCCATGTGACCAATTAACCAAATAACCCATGTGTCTTTAGAATGTGGAGGATACCAGAGCACCCATAGGAACCCCATACCCCACCCTCGTGGTCACAGAGAACCTACAGGCCCCTTACAGGCAGCAGTGGGAACTGATTCTCGGCCACTGTTGCAGTATTAATGTTACGTTAACCGCTATGCTACCATGCTGCTCCTAATAACCTTTAATAAACAGGCAATTTCAATGGGACCAGAAGGACATCTACACTCAGAACGGCTTTTCCATGCAAGTCCTCATCTTTGAGAATAGGAAACATGTCAAAGAAAAATAGTGTCAATTGCATCAACAAAGCAAGATTTTTTTTTCCCCCCCCAAAGTCTGAAATGTAATGTATAACTGGTTATATTTATGGAGATAATCATAAATGGAATCTGCAGGTAGGTCTCCAATACAATGATTTGGTCTGAGGCAGAGTCCAATGTTACCACCTCATGTCAGACAGGCAATGTCATGATAATCGTTGGGGATTTTAACATGAAAGTAGATTGGGTAAACCATGTCAGTACTGGACCTAAAGAGAGAATTTGTAGAATGTCTAAGGGAAAGCTTTTTAGAACAGGTTGTTGTTGATAATTGGGTGTTGGGTGTTGTGCAATGATCCGGAGGTGATAAGAGAGTTTAAGGTTAAGGAACCCTTAGGGAATGGTGATTACAATATGATCAAGTTCACAATGAAATTTGAGGGGGGAAAAAAAAATAAAATCGAATTTGTCAGTATTTCAGTGGAACAAAGGAAATTACAATGGCATGAGGGGGGAAACGGGCCAAAGTTGACTGGAAAGGGACATTTGCAGGAAAGACAGAAGAGCAACAATTGCAGGTGTTTCTTTGAAAAATGAGGTAAGTGCAAGAGATATATTCCAAATGAGAAGAAATGAGAAGGGAAGAAGGACACTATTGTGGCTGACAAGTGAAGTCAAAGCCAAAGTAAAAGCAAAAGAGGGCATACAGGGAAGCTAGAGCTAGTGGGAAGACAGGATTGGGGAGCTTTTAAAAACTTGCAAAAGGAAACTAAGGTCATTTGGAAGGAAAAGATGAATTATGAGAGGAAGTTGGTGACTAATATCAAAGAAGATACTAAAAGCTTTAAGTATATAAAGGGTAAAAGAGTCGAGGCTAGATATAGGACCGATACAAAATGACACTAGAGATATTGTAATGAGAGATGCAGAGATGGCAGAGGAACTGAATGTGTATTTTGCATCAGTCTTCACTGTGGAAGATATCTGTAGTACACTGGATGTTTAAGAGTGTCAGGGAAGTGAAATTTGTGCAGTGAAAATTACGACTGAGAAGGTGCTCAGGAAGCTTAATGGTCTGAGGGTAGATAAATCTCCTGGACCTGATGGAATGCACCCTTGGGTTCTGAAGGAAGTAGCTGGAGAGATTGCAGAGGCATTAACGATGATCTTTCAAGAATCAATAGATTTTGGCTTTGTACTGGATGACTGGAAAATTGCAAATGTTACTCCGCTACTTAAAAAAGGTGGAAGGCAGCAAAGAGGAAGCTATCGACCTGTTAGCCTGACATCAGTGGTCAGGAAGTTGTTGGAATTGACTGTTAGGGATGAGATTACGGAGTACCAAAGGCACATGACAAGATAGGGCAAAGCCAGCATGATTTCTTGAAAGGAAAATCCTGCCTGACAAACCTACTGCAATTCTTTGAGGAAATTACAAGCAGGGTAGACAAAGGAGATGCAGCAGACGTGGTGTACTTGGATTTTCAGAAGGCTTTTGACAAGGCGCCACACATGAGGCTGCTTAGCAATATAAAAGCCTATGGAATTACAGGGAAGTTACTAGCATGGGTGGAGCATTGACTGATCAGCAGAAAACAGAGTGGGAATAAAGGGATCCTATTCTGGCTAGCTGCCAGTTACCAGTGGAGTTCCACAGGGGTCAGTGTTGGGGCCACTGCTTCTTACGATGTACGTCGATGATTTAGACAATGGTATTAATGGATTTGTGGCTAAATTTGCCGATGATACAAAGATAGGTGGAGGAGCAGGTAGAGTTGAGGAAACAGAGCCTGCAGAGAGACTTGGATAGTTTAGGGGAATGGGTAAAGTGGCAAATGAAATACAATGTTGGAAAGTGTATGGTCATGCACTTTGGTGGAAGAAATAAATGGGCAGACTATTAGATGGGCAGAGAAATCAAAATGCAGAGATGCAAAGGGACTTGGGAGTCCTAGTGCAAGAAACCCTAAAGGTTAACCTCCAGGTTGAGTCGGTTGTGAAGAAGGTGAATGCAATATTGGCATTCATTTCTAGTGGTATAGAATATAAGGGCAGGGATGTGACGTTGAGGCTCTATAAGGCACTTGTGAGACCACACTTGGAGTATTGTGTGTAGTTTTGGGCTCCTTATTTTAGAAAGGATATATTGACATTGGAGAGGGTTCAGAAAAGATTCATGAGAATGATCCCAGGAATAAGGGTTACTGTATGAGGAATGTCTGGCAGCTCTTGGGCTGTATTCCCTGGAGTTCAGTAGAATGAGGAGGTGGTGGGGGATCTCATTGAAACATTCCAAATGTTAACAGGCCTGAACAGATTAGATGTGGCAAAGTTACAAATGTATTTCCCATGGTAGGGGAGTCTAGGACAAGAGGGCACAATTTCAGGATTGAAGGATGTCCTTTTAGAACTGAGATGCAGAGAAATTACTTTAGTCATAGCATGGTAAATCTGTTGAATTTGTTGTCACGAATGGCTGTGGAGGCCAAGTCATTGGGTGTATTTAAAGCAGAGATAGATAGGTTCTTGCTTAGCCAGGGCATCAAAGGGTATGGGGTGAAAGCAGGGGAGTGGGGATGACTGGAAGAGTTGGATCAGCCCATAATTGAATGGCGGAGCAGACTCAATGAGCCGAATGGCCTGCTTCTGCTCCTATATTGTATGGTCTTATAGAATGGGCAGGTGGGGTTTCTTTTGAGACTTTGTGGGCCAAATCACCTTCCATGCTGTAAAAGCGATGGGGATATTGCCAAAACTGTGGATATAGAGCAAGGCCCAGAGGTCCTGCAAAGTCATTCTGTCCCATCAGTGAGTGGAGGTTGGTGACAGCTGCTCACTGGACCAAACCCTCTCGTGCCCTAGCCTAGACAAGGTAGGAGCAGCAAGACTGCCCAGCTTTTAGGCATCGGTGCCATGTGAATGCCTACTCAATGCCACTATCCTCATGAAGAATGATGAGGACAGCAAGAAGCTGGCTCTCAATACCACCCAAAGAGGTACAAAATCATTTTAAGTACCTATAATTGATGTTGCTTCATGCACATAAATATGCTGTCTTCTGAAATTTTTAACTATTAAGGGACTACACTTTTCCTACAATTTTATACGTCTCATCTGCTACTTAGCTGAAATCTTGAGGTGTTATGATGAAGGGGGCGCCCTTTCAAAGCAGATGTGGAGAAATTTCTTTAGCCCAAGGGTGATGAATTTGCAGAATTTGTTGCCACTTGCAGCTGTGGAGGCCAGGTCGTTGGGCATATGCAAGGCAGAGATTGATAGGTTCTTGATTGGACATGACATCAAAGATTACGGGGAGAAGGCCAAAACTGGGTTTGAGGAGGAGATACGAAAAAAGATCAGCCATGATTGAATGGTGGAGCAGACTCGATGGGCCAGATGTCCTAATTCTGCTCCAATACCTTGTGGTCTTATGATAGAAATTTAGTCAATAAGTTTGCTTTGATTACACTAAAGCTATTCAGCTACTTGAAATGTAATCTTTTCTCATGTTGTAGACCGATTAATGGCTATTTCATTTAAAAAATGACTGAATTATGGTTTTCAAAATTACCTCAGTTCTTGTTGAGCTGCTGTGGTGTCCAAAGTATCCTCCAGTTCAGTCTTCAAAGCTTCTAGCTCCTCACTTAAGTCTCTCTTCTGCTTATCCGCCTTGTTGCGGGCACCTTTCTCCGACTCCAGGTCTTCCTGCAGCTCAGAAATCTGAACCTGCAGCTCCCGGATTAGCTTGAGAGCATTATTTTTCTGAACAGTTTCCTCATCACCTCTGAAAGAAAACCATGGATTGAAGTCAACATCCATCACAGCATTCACGGTGCTTCCACCAATCAATAAATTTTCTAAAGATTTAAACTGAAAAGAGTTCAAGTCCACACGATAACCACCATTCAAATTCAGACATTGTTTGCAGAGTTCAACAGGCCACTTTCCTCATGCTGATTGAATCCATGTGCAAAATAAAATATTAAATAACAGTCAGAGCAACACAAGATGCCCAACTATGCTTGTACAGGAATAAGAGCAGGCAGATTAGCCCCTTCAGCCATCGATCACATGGACAATTTCTGATCTGTAGCCGTATGCCTGCTTCGATCTGATGTTCAGCAATACCTTTGATCTAAAAGACATCTCAGCCTTGGATTAAAATTACAAATTAATTTGGTATCTGTTTGTGGGAGTTTCAAAAAAATCTTGGTTTGCCTATAAAGGCTTTCCATATCAGCTAGCTTCAGGTTTTAATTATAACCCTAATTCTGCAAATGGAGTGGAAATACTCTTCAATATTTCCCCTGGGATGCTGGAAAACTTAGATCAAGACACCACTTAAACCAATTTTACACAGATTACAATCATTGCATCCTTTAAGTTCCTGAAAACCAAGATTTAAGCTGCTAGAACCAGACTATGATCCCAAGACTCATCAAACCTGATTCAACTAACAGGATAGCCGTAGCTTCTCCAGGTTAATGTAAGCAGTTCCAAGAAAAGCTGTTCAATGTCTAATCCAAAGAGGCCTATTTGATTGACATTCTATCTAATATAATAAAGATGCCACTGTTAGTTCTTGGGCACATTTACAAGATATAGTACAGGTACTTCAACAGCAACTCCCAAATCTATGACTCAATACGAGAATGTCCAAGTCTCTGTGCTGCAGCAATGTCTTAATGTCAACTATACCAGATCAAGATAGCAACTCTCTATCACCATTTCAAGGGTAAATACCAATGGTCCATAAACGTCGCTCCTCCAAGAGGAGCGCAAACTTGTCATAGTTTTGAGGCCTGCATGCTTCAATGACCCCCCAAAGAGCCGATTTGGCTGGAGTCAGAGCTTTATACTTTGGCTCTTGGCAGGGTTATCCTTGCCAAACAGGTCAAAAGGGTAAAGGACAGACTAAGAGTGGTTCACCAGCCCTCCCAGGGGTTCAGCTCAGGGTTAACAACCTTGACTGGTATAAAAAAATTGTTACAGAAACAGCAATGAAGATACCTTCTGTATCTGTGGGTGATGGTATTCCTGAGTCTCCATCTGGGATTTGCATGATTGACAGTGAAAACCAAGAGGAAGCTACTGACTAGGTGAATGAAGCCCTGAACACCGTCAGAGGTGGTGTTGCTCAAAATACCAGCGGCGAAATAGGCAGCAAGTACAAATGCCACTGCATCTACATCACAGTGCAAATTGATTTTTTAATGTGTCTGACCTGGCCAGGGCAGCCTGCAACTCCTCTTCTTTCTTTGCCAATTGTATCTTCAACTCCTCAATCTGCTGCTGCAACTCAGCAATTTGATCTTGCAAGTCGGTAGTTTCACCATCCAGTTTCCTCTTTGATTTTTCTAGTTCTTGCCTGGTTTTCTCTTCTTTCTTCAAACGCTCTACGCAAAATAATTAGAGCATTATTGAAGAGTATTCATAAATATTTTCTCCCCCATTATGAAGGCTCTGCCTGTCAGAATTCAAAGAAATCATCTTGACCCACTGCCATCAATCACATATCACAAACTAAATCATTCATAATTTATGTTTTTCTGAAGCCATGATACTTCAATGTACAAGAAATAAAAAGACATTTAGTCTGCCTATATTGGTGCAGCCGAGGTGGAGAGAACAGATTTAAATTAAATTACTAGATTTTTACTGCTAACTATCTAGCTTTTCCACTGGAAGTTGCCACAAGTAGCTAGCATTTGCAGAACAAGTATTTTTTGTAAACAAATAAAACGGTCAGATTTACAAAGAGATAGGCAGCTTCTCAAAGCAAAAAAATACTGTCTCCTCTTGAAACGTGCCTCAAGACCAAACAGTAGGGAATGCCAGGGCAGAAATTTCAAAAAACTTTTTGGGATTGTTCCAACGAATGCAAGAGTTACAACCCATATTCCAGTGTAACAACTGAGCAAGGAAAGACTCAAGAAAACTATGTTTTGTTACAATTTTTACAATCACTTAAAAGGCAGTTACAAGCCAGGTTCAAAGATTCAGAAACATTTTAACCATCTCATTCATAACCTACTTTGAAGGGATGACAGTTTCCCGAGGACAGCCATCCCCAACCACCGGGCCGCAAAGCATGTGCTACCGGGCTGCGAGGAAACAATATGATTTGGTGATAGGAGTCAGCTGTACCTTTCCTCATTCCGTCATGCACTGTTGAGCTTGAACACACGTGAGGTCATTATCCGCACGTCATCCATGTCAGCACGGGAAGGAGATCAACTCCTTGAGCTTGCAAATAACAGTGGGCTGAAAAGTATGTTTGACGTAACATCTCTGCCAGCATTCTGGATCAAAGTCAAGGCTAAATATCCTGAGATAGCCACAAAAGGACTGAAAACGTTGCTTCCATTTCCAACATATCTCTGCAATGATTGCAACGAAAACTAAATTGCGGAACAGACTGGACACAAGGAACTCCCTTCAAGTATCACTGTCTCCCATCACCCCTCAATGGGACGGTCTTGTTGCAGGGAAACAAGCCCAGGGCTCCCACTGATTCAGCGATATTGGTGTGTTACAACGATTTTGTGTTCATACGGGGAAAATATGCTGTGTGTTTAATATCCAAACGTTATTTAAAATGTTATGATGCTATTGACTTATAAGTGACTTACATAACCATATAACAATTACAGCACGGAAACAGGCCATCTCTGCCCTTCCAGTCCGTGTCGAACACTACTCTCACCTAGTCCCACCGACCTGCACTCAGCCCATAACCCTCCATCCCCTTCCTGTCCCTATACCTATCCAATTTTTCTTTAAATGATAATATCGAACCTGCCTCTACCACTTTTACTGGAAGTTCGTTCAAAACTTACTTCAAGCTCCCCTGATGGTTGACTTATTGCTATATTCATGCGAGGAAAATATGCGCTGTGTTTAATATTAAATTCGTTCGATAAACCCTTTTAGAAATGCAATTGAGTGTATTAGCCACTTATCACCTATATTCCAGTCATGATTAACACCCACCCTCCGGAACAGAATTGCCAAAAACGATTTGTAGGGAAACAAAAAATATCGGCATGTACACGCATGCGCACTGGTGCCCGCGCAAGGCTTCATGGTCATTGTAGTCTTTCTCGGGGTACACATAATGTATTTGACTGCTACTCTTGTCCATTGGCAAACCCCCCCCCCCCCCCGGGGTCAGCAAAAATATTGTCAATAATAAACCGGTCCGTGTTGCAAGAAAGGTTGGGGACCCCTGCCCTAGGATATACCTATCTCCAGCTTGCATTGAAGAAACTACGGTGGGTTGTCTTCTTCAGCTACTTGTAAGTAAGGCACTGGCTTACACAGTGCATTTAAGGGGTGATAACATTATCTCAGTCTACACCTGCATAGGATGGGTGAAACCCATGGGTCCACATGATTATTGAATGATTTTTATTACCAAAATCACTGGTTTTATTTTGGATAACCAGTTCTATTTTACAACTAACTGAAATTCACAGCCTGCTTTGGAAGGTTTTGAACTCATGGCCCTGTGAACTGTGTCTCAGGATTGTTAATTCAGTAACATACAATGTAACCGTTTCCCTTTTGGGACCTGATGGGTCACATCTGAAATTTGTTAATACTTCTATTTCAGTGTGCTTTGATTTATCAGATTCAAAAGTTTTCATTTTAATCACTACATCAAAAGCATCCACTTCTGGCTATATCTTGTGCACCACAGCTACAACTGAATTTCATTCCTCGCTAAACTGAGTAAATCAGCAGGAGGTCAGGAATGGCTTGGAACCACTGCTGCCTTACCTTCCAGGTCTGTAATCATCATCTCCTGCTTGTTCTTGATTTTACCCAGATTCTTTGCTTTTTCCTCTTCTTCTGCTAGTTGTGATGCAAACTCGGAAAGTCTGTCTTCAAACAATTTTTTCTCCTTTCACATTAAAAAAAAAGCCATGTTTTAAATTGATCATTTGTCAAATTTAATGATTTGCTACTTTCCAAAGCCAACTACTTTCCCAACAACTTTATTAACTATTAGTGAAAGTTATGGGAACACAAATCATTAATAACCCAACTCAGAATGGAAGCCAATCTAAATCAGAATGAAGCAACATCTTTTAATCAAATACTAAAATCTCATTACAAAACTGATTTCAATAGCCTCATCATAATTTTTGGTAATTTGTCTTCTGAGCAATACATAGTAAAAACTAAAACATCTTTCACTATGGCAAGGTTAGAAATGAATTAACAGTAAAAAATTTAAACTACTAGAAATATGAAATGCAGTTCAATAGACAGAACATTTTTCTAATCATTTAAAGTGCAATTGTTATCAATTAAGTTTTTTTGGTTTTTTTCCCTACAATTTAAAAACTTCTTTGTATTTTGCCTATTTTGCAACTCACTTTGTTTAATTTAGTATTCTGGTCTTCCAACATCAAGATTTCTTCTTCTACTTTCTTAATCTTAGCCTCTGCTGTTACTTTCTCCAGCTGAAGTTTCTGCCGAGCTCCTTCCTCTTCATCAAGTTGCTCTTCTAGATCCTGGTAAGAAAAAGTTATCAAACAATAACATCAGATTTGTGCACATAATGGATTCACTTCAACTGACCTAGAAACCCAACAATAAATTTGTGGTGAAGATCACATCTGTATAAGTGAATACAAGTGAAAATTATTTAAGATCTACTTTGATAAATGTTTGTTCTCCAAATTAGGGAGCTGGCAGGAGATAGAAGCAAGAAGAACTGAACTTCAAGCATGATATAGTTTTATACTTCAACTTTTGAAGGAATTTATAGATTCAGCGAAAATATATTCTGTAACCCAATGGTTTAAAAACAGGACTCACAACTGACAGATCAACAAAACTGCCTGTACGAGCACTTTCAATTCATGAACAATTAGGAAACTCACATCAAACCTGGACACAAAACCAGATACAAACAATAAAATTAGTTCATAGTGGAATGCCCTGTATCGACTCTCCAATCATTTTCAAAATAAAAAATTAAAGCTATCAACTGTGCACACACCTGAATATGCTGTTGCATTTTCTTCTTTTCATTCTGCAATTGCTGGTTTCTTTCTTCTTCCTCCTCCACTCTTGCCTCCAAGTCATGCAAGATTTCTTCCAGTTCTTGCTTTTTATGAGCCAGACGTGCTCGCATTTCCTCAGCTTCTGCAAAGAGCTCAGTCTCTGCTTGCAACTGCTCAGCCAGAATATTCTTTTCCTCAATTATCTAGGTAAAGCATTCATCACATTTCATCAGTTACACTGAGCAACAAATTACTTGCAAAACCCTTCACACCAAGATGGGCAACTCAAATGAAAATACAACTCTACACCAGAGCTTCTGCCCAACCAAATCAACTATGGAAGTTATATTGTGCTGCAGACAAACCTTAACAGTTGTGTTGTATTAAAGTTTCCGCATGCAACCAACTTCACAAGTGCATTGGTTCAATATAGATCTACCCATCACAATTTTCCCAGAGGCAAACAGAATGATCAATTATAAGCTTTGTTAAAGGATCCAAATCCACCCCTCCTAAAAAAAATGTTCCAGTTCCAACCTAGCTTTTTTTTACCTGCCCATTTTCTCTCACATATCCCTTTGATTTTATAGTGCAGAAAACATGGAAATTATTAGCAAATGGATTCAATGCTTTGACTTTTCATTCAAGTCAAATATTAACAGCCTGCAAGCAGAATTAAAAATCATTGAACATTTGGTGGCAAGTCACACTCCAGATGGAACGCCAGTCACAATAGATACAACGTAGAAAGAGGCCATGCAACCCAACTTGACCATACTGGTTCGATGCACGAGTTAGTCCCACTCTTCAGCCTGGCAAATATTCCACTTACTTATTCAGCTTTTACACCCAATTGAGTGTCTCCAGCACAACCTTTGACAGCATTCCAATCCCAAACAACTCAGCGTGCAATATTTCATGCCGGAGAAACAGTTTCTCCAGTCTGTCAATAAAACTGAAATCCCAAGAATCTTCTTGGTTACTCTCATCAATATACTCTGCAAAGTCTTTAACTTCTTCCCTAAAATATGAACTAAGAACTGGAAAGTACTCCAGTTTTAAGCTGCAGTCTCTTGCAACTCTATAACCTTTGGGATCTTTAACCCTTGCCTCTACTTTCAAAGCCCAGGTCCTAATAAACTTCTCACATAGCCCATCTCTCCCAAAATTGTTACTCTGTTACTCTGCCACTTTCAACAAGCTATGCAAAAATACTCCCAGAACTTACTATTCTTTTGGAATTAGTTCATTTAACTTGTGTTACTTCTGGGGAAAAAATACGTTTTAGATGTTTAGGTCACATTACAACTTGGAAGTACTTGACTTGCAACTTAGAGACTCTGTACAATGTTTATGTCTCTACAAACCTGCTGATGCTTTCTTGCCATAGCAGTAAGATCTGCTTCCACCTTTATATGCTTTGCTTTCACCTTTAGCAGCTCATCCTCCTTTGAAAGTAATTCTTCCTCCTGACGGGTTACCTGTAACAGTGGCTTAACCTACAAAACAAAATGGAGATAGCTCGCTAACACAAAAATGCTTCCGTTTGTACTTTCAATCTTTAGAAAAGTCATCATTTTGAATTAAAAAAATGATCCTGAGTGTATCAGATATCAAATACAGATTCAAAGATCTTGAACTTCATTGTCTTAGGGCAAGTCGCTAACATCTGCAAGTATGGGTGATCTATTTTTTTTACTTTATCAATGGAGATAAGATGCAAACCCAACCTTTGTGAAGAGTCGCCACCACTGCCAGTGTCTGAGCTTTAGGTAAGCAGCACAGTTCCTTTGCAAAACCTTCAGTGCACTCAACTGTTGTTGCTTTTTTAAGAATGCCCTGTAAAGAAAAGAGCATTAGGGATTAAAGTAATTTGGTTGTCAATAGCATAAAAGACATACAGCATGGCTTGTCTATCCATGTCCAGGCTGATCATCAAGCTCCTCCTTACACTATTTGTAATGTAGCATATCATAGATTCAGTTTCTCCCCATTTCTGCAGCTTCATGGTTAAAAGGGAAAGCAGGAGTATAAACTTTATTAAAAGGGCATCATTTTGTAAATTCCAGCTTCAATACACAGAACAGCTTTTCTAAATAAAAGTTAACAGGCACTAATCTAAATCCTTCAACTTCATGAAAATGTGTAGCTTAAGCTTTAGAAAGGTTGAATACACAACAATGTGGATCATCCAATAATTGATGCTGAGTTGCAACTAAAAGTGCAGCGTTTACAGTATTTCTTTCTAATAAACGCCCATGACACGGGCTGAAAGCCTAACAAATTCTGGACAGTTTTCAGTGATATATTTGTACCATTTAATGAAACTCTTGAAAACTTGACATGTCATTGAAGCTGTTCTTATGATCTACTTGTTAACTTGCATAATAAGCTCTTGTGCATGACACTCTTAAAAACCTTGGAGCATTGCCTTAAGAAACAATTTTCATAGTGACTGAAAAACAAAGGACAACAATGATATACAACATACAAAAGCATACGACATTTTTGTACAGCAGCCGGAAGCTGCAAGTAACAATAAGATCCATTAGAAAACAGTTCCTGCTCCAATCTCTAGCTGTGATATTATATTACCCAGGAAGACATGTTATTTTTAGTAACAAGCCTCTGTATTCCCTCTGTGACCTGACGTGACCTTACACATTTTTCTCTTGGTAGTTAATACCATCAATCAACCAGTAGTAAGCTTGACACAAGTTATTTGCTTGGGAAGATGAAAAGATCATTTTACACCAGCAGGAGTTTATTGTGTTTCAAATTTTTTGAGGAAAGGCGGGATTGATTCCTACATTCTGCACTGCAATGTGGTTTGAGTGATAGCCAAACAAAAAACTATCCAACCGTATTGAAAGTATTTATTTTATGTGACTAGTTTTTCTAAACACATTAGACTTACACCAAATGGAGGTTTTGGACTTGGTTATATCTGGATTTCATGTATTCAGTTGAAACAACCGTTCTACTCTAAATCTGACTAACTTCTTTTCTCCCCATCCAAACTATTAGTTCAAAAGATGATTCTCTTGGTGTTGGTCACCAGAAGTCAATCACAACAGATTCCAGCTATTATCAAAAATTCTCTGCCGTCTTTGAGTGATAGGTTGTTACTGTGGTACGACTCAACCAGAGAGCATTTTAGACAGCAACAAAGATTTGGTTGGCATGTGTAGAACTCACTTCCTGGCCAAATATCCACGGCAGACAGCTTGGAACAGAATGATTATATCAGTGATCTTTAGGTCTCGTTCTTCCTCCAAATGAGCGAGAACCCCAGCACGAAAGAAGATCTTGCTCTGGCCAATACGGAATAAATTTGGATCCAACTCCAAAGCATGAATCTGATTTGGTGGTAAAGCGAAAAAGGTAAATTAAAGGATTTATATACATTCCTAAATAAACCGTAGGGCACAGAAACAGGCCCCTCATCCCACTGTGGTCACATCATTTGAATTTAAATCCAGTTTTCCCTCTTATAAGACCATAAAACAGGAGCAGAATTAGGCCATTTGGTCCAGAGTCTGCTCAACCATTTCATCAAGACTGATCCATTTCCCATTCAACCCTATTCTTCTGCCTTCCTCCCGTAACTTTTCACACACTGACAAATCACTGCCTTAAATACAGCCAATGATCTGGCCTCCACAGCTGTCCGTGGCAATATATTCCACAGATTCACCACCCTCTAGCTAAAAATTCCTCTTCATCTCCATTCTAAATGGACGCCACTTTACCCTGAGGTGTCCTAGACTCTCTCACCACAGAAAATATCCTCTTCACATCCACTATATAGGCCTTTCAACATCTGATAATGAAATGCCCTCTCATTCCTCTAAATTCCAGCGAGTACAGCTCCGGCGCCAAATGCTGGAGCTCATATGATAATCCTTTCATTCCTGGAATAATTCTCAAACATTTTCTGGGTCCTCTCGAGTCAGTACATCTTTTCTTAAATAAAGGGCCCAAAACGGCTCACAATACTCCCAAGTGAGGCCTCACCAGTGCCTTTGTAATGCTGAGGCTTTACATCAATGTTTTTATATTCTAGTCCTCTTGAAATGAATGCTAACATTGTACTTGGCTTCCTCACTACCAACTCAACCTGCCAATTCACTTTTAGGGAATTGTGCACAAGGGCTTTCAAATCCCTTTACACCTTGGATTTTTTGCCTGTTTAGAAAATAGTTGACACCTTTATTCCTTCTACCAAAGGCCATGACCATACGTTCCCCAACACGATTCCATTTGTCACTTCATTGCCCATTCTCCTAATATGTCAAAGTCCTTCTGCAGAATCCCTGCTCCCTCAAAACAACTCATCTTTGTTATCAGATGCAAACTTGGCCACAAAGCCATCAATTCCATTATTCAACTCATTGACAAATGAAGTGAAAAGCTGTCCCAACACTGACCCCTATGGAACACTATTAGTCACTGGCAGCCAATCAGAAAAGGCTTTCTAATGTTTAATAAGTTACCTTAAAATTAATAAACCAAACAGAAGAGCAATGCTAAAATTTTGCATAAAAGGAAATGCAAATGCAGACATTTTAAAAGCTTCTAATATATTGATAGTTATGTCTAAGGTTTGAAAAAGCTCAAGCTGATTTTTTAAATTGCAATTTCAAAATTCGATCATAATGACAAAAAAAAAAGACATTATCTACCATTCGTTCACAGGCTTGCTTGCCATCCATGAAACCTTTTGGAATGGAGTTGGGGGTCAGAATCTCGTACCTGGAAAGGAAGCAAGCAGCTTACAAACATACAGCTTTTAGAAAATCCTCTTCATTCCCTCATCTAATTTCAAAGTCTGTCAATTTATTCCACATACCAATCCTTACTTCGTACCTTGTTACGTCAATGTGAACAGCTTGGTTTACCAAGAAAATTCACATGAAAATAACTTCAAAATATTGGCTCTATTACACTATTCCTGATGTGCAGAAAGATTAAATGACTTCTACACTTGTCCACTTTTATTGATCAACAAAAATACTTCCAACCCAATGTGTGCAATATGGATGTTACATTAATTTACCCCGATTGGCAGAGCCAAAACTTGAAGTTCAACCTAATTACATGAAATGCTGTCACAGAAAGGGAGCGTCCGTCATCTTCTCACTGTTGCCATCAAGGTGGTGGTACAGGAGTCTGAGAACCCACACCACCAGGTTCAGGAACAGTTGCTACCTCTCAAACATCAGGCTCTTGAACCAGAGGGGATAACTTCACTTGCCCCATAACTAAACTGTTCCCACAACCAACAGACAAACTTTCAAGGACTCATCTCATGTTCTAGATATTTATTGCTCATTTATTATCTTTTTCTCTTGCAGTTTGTTGTCCTTGGCATATTGGTTGCTCGACAATCTTGTTGGGTGCAGTCTTTCAATGATTCTATTGTGTCCCTTGGAGTTACTCAACACACCCGCAAGAGAACACTGCAGTGTAGCGGTATATACAAACGCCTTACAGTACAGGTGTCCAAGGTTCAAATCCCGCCACTGCCTGTGAGGAGTTTTCATGTTCTCCCCATGACCGCGTGGGTTTCCTCCAGGTGCTCCAGTTTCCTCCTACAGTCCAAAGACATATCAGGTGGTAGTTTAATTGGTCACTGAATTGTCCCATGGATTAGATCAGAGGTTGCTGGGCAGCACGGCTCAAAGGGCCAGAAGGGCCTGTTCCATGCTGTACCTCAAAAATGAAACGTCTCAGGGCTGTATATCGTGACTTTGATAATAAAGTTACTTTGAATGTAACTAGAGCAGCCTTTTCCAGATGGCCCTCAAGTGGCCCAAAACTGAAAAAAAAAATACTGGTTCACGGGTTACTCAGCATCCATTAGAAGCTGCATCTAATGACTACGAGCACATTTCTAATAATCGGCATAATTGAAAGTTTTGTTCCAGTTCTCTCGCTGCAGATACTGCCTGATGTGCTGATCTCCAGCATTTTCTGATTATTTTTCTTCAGCCAAGATCCATAGTTTGCATTTGTTTAGATGTGAAATAAATGTGTCAGGTCAGACAATTAAGTTCACACAAGTTGTAAAAACAGCTCTATTCAACCACTTAGTACAAATGCATCTCATCTACTGATGTATCTTACTTTAGTTGCAGTTTTTAAGCTCTGTACACGCTCGCTGAGTGCAGATCCTGTTAAATGCAATAAAATTGAAATATACAGACAACACACAAAATGCTGGAGGAACTCAGCAGGTCAGGCAGCATCCATGGAGATGAACAAACAGTCAACATTTCAGACTCTTCTTCACAACTGGAAGGGGGAAGACACCAGAATAAAAAGGTGGGAGGAAGGGAAGAATAGCTGGAAGGTAATAGGTGAAGACAGGTGGGGAGGAAAGGTGAAGGGTAGGAGAGGAAGGAATCTCATAGGAGAGAAGAATGGATCCTGGGAGAAAGGGAAGGTGGAGGGGCACTAAAGGAAAATGTTAGGCAGGTGGGAAGACACAAGAGGTCAGAGTGGGGAATAGAAAAGGGTAGAGGGAGGGAGTTTTTTTTTTAAACCGGAAGGAGAAATGGACACTCATGCCATCAGCCTGGAGGGTATCCACATGGAATACGAGGTGTTGCTCCCCCACCCAGCGGGTGGCCTCACTGTGGCTCAAATGGAGGCCATGGATCGACATGTCAGAAAGGGAAACTGAATTCAAATGTCTGGCCAACTGCAAAGCTCTGCTTTTGGCAGATGGAGTCGAGGTGCTCAATGAAGCAGTCCCCCAGCTTACGTCAGGTCTCAACAATGTACAGGGGTGAATAGGGAGCGTCAGACACAACAGACGACTTGTAGGTGATCTGTTGCCTCATCTGGAAGGACCGTTTCAGGCTCTGAATGGAGGTGAGGGAGGGAGTGAATGGATAGCACTTTGGCCACTTGCAGGAATAAGTGCTGGGAGGCAGATTAGTGGGGTGGGACAAATAGACAAGGGAATCACGGACAGAGCGATCCCTGCAGTGGTGGGGGGGGGGGGATTCCTTACCCCTCCCCTCTTCCTTTCCCTAACTCTGGTCTCTTATCACCTTCCTATTCCCTCCCCCTGGTGTACCTCCTTGTTTCCTTTCTCCCACAATGTACTCTCCTCTATCAGATTCCTTCATCTCCAGTCCTTTACCTATCCCATACACCAGCTTCACCTTTCACCTTCTAGCTAACCTATCCCACCCCCAACTTTTCACTTTGGCATTTTCCTCTAACCTTACCAGTCCCGAAGGGCCTTGGCCCAAAACATCGACCATTTGGTAATTTCCATAGATACTGCCTGACCTGCTGAGTTCCTCCAGCATTTTGTTTATGATGCTTTGGATTTTCAGCATCTGCAGAATGTGTGTTTGAAATATACTGGACCGACATGGTTTGACAGCTGAATGAGAGAAATGGTTTCTAGGCGAGATCTTTATTAAGTATGATGCCAATCGGCACCATTTTAGAATTACAAGAAAAAACACCAAATTGAGTGAATTTGATGCACCCATTTCAAAACAAATGGATACAGCACATGTATAATTCATTATTACACAAATTAAAGAACACATTAAGTCACTGATTTTAACTGCTCCCCCCAACCCAATCTCACATTACCTCTGTCTAAACTCCTGGAAGACAATCCTATTTGGAAAACCTTGGCGGCAGATTCTAATTCCTTCCAATACACCATTGCAGCGTAACTGATCAAGAACTAAATGAGGATCCAACTTTCCAGCCTGCAAAACACGAAGCCATGGATATCAGCAAAACCCTAATTGCATTAAGTGACTTCATGAATTGTCCTTTAAACATTGCCAACATTTCTAAAGTGAGCAAACTACACATAGTTATAGCACTAAGCGAATTGGCCAAACATGGTTTAATGAAAGAAAATTCATGCGCTCCTGGTTTGATTGCCTTTTCTAGTAGACTAGCATATTTCTTTCTTGATTACAGACTCCAGCATTTACCCAACAGATGCTAAACTAACTGGTTTCCCGTTTTTTGACTCAATCCCATCTTGAACAAGGACTTTGCATTTTTAGGTTTTTCAGTCTGCTGAAATCCACACAGGTAACAATCACCTTTAGAAGAACTTTACATAACGAGTAACCTTTACAATGGCATTGCAGAGGATGCTTTTACCCTTTTCTGGAAATATACCTACCCTTTTCTCATGGTTTGGAATGATGCAGCGAACAAAATTAGGGTTAGTGTTACGGAGAGTTGCCATTAGTTTGGCCAAGGACTCTTTGTACAACTGTCCCACCGTGCGAAACATGCCCTTCTTTGTCTTGTAAGCTGAGCCAAAGGCAGTTTCGTTCATGCCAGCTACTTGATCCAAACCCACAATGCGGTCAACTGCAAAAATAATTTACAATTTTTGAAAAAGATATGTTGCATCTATTCAGTGTGAATGTTCATGAGTTACAAAAACAGAAAGATGTTCAACTACTAGATCACTAGAACATTACCAGATCATTCAGCCCTTCATGCTGCACTAACAATTAAACCACTGATCATGTACTTAGCAAAAGATAAATACAAGGGAGCAAAATATTGAGAAGTCAGTAATACTGAGTCAAGAAGCAGCAAGTGAGTGACAAAAATTCAGTTGGGGATTTTAAAGGTTAATGATGCAATGAAAGGTAAGTGATATCCAAAGGCGAACATTGGTAAAGGAACAAGAATCAAAAAGTTAGTCCAGAACTGGTGTAAGATGGCATTCCAGTTTGCAGCATTACAAAGTTAGACTGCACTTGAAGTATCGTATGTGATTCAGTTCCCCACAGTAAAGGATTCTGAGGGTTGTGCTGGACAGCAGTACAGAGGAGATTCATCAGGATGTTACCTGCAAAGAAGGACTTCAGTTATGGGGAAGAGATTGGGTAGATTGGGCTTGATTGCTTTGGAGGAAAAGAAGCCGAGAGATGAAAAGAGGTTATACAAATAAGAGGCACAGGAATGGTAGATGGAATCTTTTTCTTATGGTAGGGGAATCAAAAACAAGACAAGTTTAACATGAGAGGAACGGGTTTAAGGTCACTAAATGGAATGCACTGGCAGAGGTAATGGAATCTAATTCAATTACTATTTTCAAAACACTTTAATACAGGCACTTGGCAGAGTACAAGTCATGTTTGGACACAGACCTAATGCAGGATTAGCATAGATTGATGGAAAGGTTGGCATAGATGTAGTGGCACAAAGAGCCCATTTCTGTTCTCCACATCACTAGAACCATGCTCAAGGGAGCAGAGTTGAAATATCTAAATTGCGAATGGAGAACACAAATGAAGTGCCTAAATGTCAAAATTGTTGAATTCTCAAGTTTAGGGATCTGTAATATACGTAATCCAAAAGGCATCATTCCTCAATCTTCCATCAAGCTTTAGTCTTGCACATGCCAAACACCCCATTGAAATGCCCAAGTAGCTTTTTGTAAGAAAGTCACTTAGATGGCCTTTTGTAGATTATGCTTCTTCCTATTCTTGCCCAATTAAACCATTTTCATTAACTTTGCTGCCAACATTTACCTTCACAGTCCATCTGACTCTTCATCTCCATCTCAGTGTGCAATCAAGCTGCCATATCCATGGCAAACCTACACATACTCATCTCTCTCAACCACAAGTCCTCCCACCTTGCCTCCAGCAAGACCTCCCAGCTTTAGGTCTTATGAAAGGATTTTCTAAACATAACTCTAGCATAACTGACAATTCTTAATAACATGTGTTTCATTTTCTAAACATCTTCACCTCCTGCCCAGAACCTAACAAAAAGTTCTTTTTGCCATCCCTCCAGTCTACAAAATACATGTATCATTCTCCATATCTTCCACCACACAGCACATACTCTGCCCTCAGAGTTCCAGAATGACTTCCCCTATGATACCCCCAAAATACACTCCTTTCCCACAGCACTTTCATGTGAAATCACAAGCCACTTGTCTTTCATTTCCACCAAAGCACCAACTACACCTCCCAGGTAAAGCAGCAATTTCCCTTCACTTTCAATCTGATGTACAGTATTACCACCTCCTAATTCGGCCCTTTTTAAAAAAAAAAGTTGGCCAAGTGCTTTGGGGAACACTTGTTCAGTCCACAATTCATCCCATTACCCCCTCCTTCAACTTTGCATCATCCTTTATCATTTGGAATTCAGTGGGTCGAGTGGCATCTTTGGAGGCAAAGAGACAGTCAACACCCAGGACACACACCATACACCACAGGTGCTGCGTTTGCAAAGCCCTCTGCATTTTCAACGACCCCTCCCATCCAACCCATGATCCCCGACTTTCTACTGTCAGGCAGAAGGCACTGCAGTACAAGAACAAGGACCGTTAGGCTGGGTAACAGTTTCTTCCCCCAGACTGAGGGGCTTCTGAATACCCTGTTACCAGCCAGTACACATTTATGAGACCACTAGCAGGAATATTTAACTACGTCACTGTCAACTTGTACTTCTACAGAAAACTTAAAAATTTGTTACCTTATGTGTTGTATGTTGTTTTGTTCAGCTGTATACAAACGTAGTTGGACAATAAACTTGTCATGTTACGTCTTGACCCAAAATGTGAACTACCCATTCACTGCTACAGATATCTGACCTAGAGCTGCTCCGTTAGTTTGTCTTTTGCTCCAGATTCCAGCACCTGTAATCTCATATCTGCAGTACCTTGAAAAATATTCAGCCGCCAACCACTTGTTCACCAAAGATTTTGATCAACTTAACTGAGAATTTTTATTTGTAAATCACATGCTCCTTTCTTCCCCCACAGTATAGCACAAAACAGGGAAAACTGTAAAGCATGAAAAACTAAACATTCAAAACCTGAAGTTCAAAAGTGTTCATCCCTTTGTTCAGTACTTAGTTGAACTACCTCTTGCAGCTATTATAGGCAGTAGCCTTTTCGGATAAGTCTCCATTAGCTTTGCCAATGTGATGGAGCAAGATTTGTTCATTCCTCCCTGCGAAATTGCTAAAGCTGTGCCAGGTTAGTTGGGGAATGGCAGTGAACAGCAATCTTGAGGTCTTGCCAGAGATGCTCAGTACGTTTAAAGTCAGGACTCTGAGTCACACAAGGACATCAATTTTCATTTAAAACCACCGATGGTTGCTCTGGCAGTGTGCTTTGGGTCGTTGTCCTGCTGAAAGACAAACTTCCTCCCCAGTTTATGCTTTCTGGCAGAGGCTTACAGGTGTTTAATCCAGGATCTCTATATTTAGCAGTATCTATCCTCGCAATCCTGACCAGATTTACAGTCCCTGCTGTTGAAAAGCATCCCCATTGCATGATGTCTTCACCATTCTCTACAGTAGGGATGGCACTATCCAACTGATGCACATGTACCGCTTCGTGTTGAGGCCACAAAGTTCCATTTTAGTCTCATCCGACCACAAGACTTTCTTCTGCATCTTTACAGTATCTTCTAAGTGACACTTCCTTCTTCCTTGCCACACTTCCATAAATACCCATTTTTGTGCAAGGCCTTAGGGATTGTGTAACCATGGGTCTCATCTCCAGCTGCAGCCATTGACCTTCTGCAGCTCACTCAGTGACAGTTGGCATTGCAGAAGCTTCTTACAACTGTAATTCTTCTCCAATGACCAAGTTTAGAGGGATGGCCTGACCTAAGCAGTTTCACATTCCTGCCCCCGCCCCCCCCACAATGGACTGCACCGAACAGAGGCTTATTCAGTGCCTTTGAAATGGTTTTGTACCCTTACCCAGATCTGTGCTTCTCTATTTTTTCCCCGATTTGCCTGGAATGCTCATTTGTCTTCATTTTGGTCTACTGACGGTCTACCACTCTATCGGACCTTTCAGAGACTGAGCAATTATTCTTATGAATTCATTGACAACAGGCGATCTTCCAATATTCTACATCAACGAATTGCGTGAGTTGTTAAGGTAATATGTAGTATTGCACCTGAGGAAACGTAGCATTGTAATTACAAAGGGGATGAATACTTTTTCAACCTCACAACTTTGGGTTTTAATTTTTTAGTAAGTTCTTGACAGGTTTTGGAATTTCTCTTTTGATTTGACATGCATAATGCTTTGTAGATTAGCTCAAAAATCCTACTTCAATATATTTGAAGTAGAGAAAATGAGACAGTAAAATGTGAAAATAGTTGTGGGGGTGAATACTTTTCAAGGCACTGTATCCTTTGATATTTAATCCTTCCTGCCTTTAACCTCATCACAAAACTTTATTCTGCATTCTTCACAATAAAGCCTTTTTCTGAACTTTTCCTAAATTTTGATGATTAAATTACTCAAAAGTCCAAAACCATGTTGAAAATTGATAAATGAAAAATAAATTCTAAAATGTACTTCAAACTTAATACAATTATTGCATTAGTAGCTTAATGTTTAGAGAAAGCCAAATAAATGAACCATTTTCATGAAATCTAAAAAATAAATCTACTGACCATCCTTCCACAATTCTGCTACAAACTTGTCTGATGACTGATGTAGGAGAGTGGCAACGTTGTCATTGAGAGGGTCCATGTTTTTCAGAAGCCATTCATCTGCCTTGTAATCCACCTAGCATAAGAATTTTACAGATTACTTGTCATTATGGTTTTTTTTTAAAACAGAGATTCAGCACAGTAAGAGGCCTTTCTTGCCCAACTGCACCCATGTACATCTTTGAAATGTGGGAGAAACTCGCACACCAGGAGGGAATCCACAGTCACGGGGAAAATGTACAAACTCCTCACGACCAGTGGTGAGAGCTGAACTTCGGTTGCTGGCGCAGTAAAGCATTGTGTTAACGTGCTGCTCCTAGCGCCACACTTGTGGCATATTTAAAAATAACTCTGCAGAATATATTTCACAAGTTCACAAGACAAAGGAGCAGAAGTAGGCCATTCGGCCCATCGAGTCTGCTCCGCAGCTCCCCCATGAGCTAAACTATTCACCCACCTAGTTCCAATTTCCAGCTTTTTCCCCCATATCCCTTGATACCCTGACTAATTAGATACCTGTCAATCTCCTCCTTAAACACCCTCAATGATTGGGCCTCCACAGCCATATGTGGCAACGAATTCCACAAATCCACGACCCTCTGGCTAAAAAAATTTCTCCTCATCTGTTTTAACTGGGTACCCTCTAATTCTAAGACTATGGCCCCTTGTCCTGGATTCACCCACCAAGGGAAACAACCTTTCCACATCTACTCTGTCCAACCCTTTCAACATTCGAAACGTTTCTATGAGATCCCCTCTCATTCTTCTATACTCTAATGAATACAATCCAAGAGCCGACAGACGCTCCTCATATGTTAGCCCCTGCATTCCAGGAATCATCCTCGTAAATCTTCTCTGAACTCTCTCCAACATCAGTATATCCTTTCTAAGATAGGGGGCCCAAAACTGCACACAGTATTCCAAATGAGGTCTCACTAATGCCCCATAGAGCCTCATCAACACCTCCTTACTCTTATACACTATTCCTCTTGAAATAAATGCCAACATAGCATTCACTTTCCTTACCGCCGATCCAACTTGGTGGTTAACCTTTAGGGTATCCTGCACAAGGACCCCCAAGTCCCTTTGCACTTCCGATTTTTGAATTTTCTCCCCACCTAAATAATAATCGGCCCGATTATTTCTTCTTCTGAAATATACAACCGTACATCTGTCAACGTTGTACCTCATCTGCCATTTCTTTGCCCACTCTCCTAAACTGACTAAGTCTCTCTGCAACCTTTCCATTTCTTCAACATTTCCTGCTCCTCCACCTATCTTGGTGTCATCCACAAACTTGGCCACAAAACCATTTAATCCATAATCCAAATCATCGATATACATCGTAAAAAGCCGCCCCAACACCGACCCCTGCGGACCACCACTAGTAACCGGCAACCAATCAGAATAGGATCCCTTTATTCCCACCCTTTGCTTTCTGCCCATCAGCCAATGCTCCACCCATTTCAGTATCTTTCCTATAATTCCATGGGCTCTCATCTTATTAAGCAGCCTCATATGCGGCACCTTATCGAAGGCCTTTTGAAAATCCAAATACACAACATCCACAGCCTCTCCCTTGTCAATCTTATTCGAGATTACCTCAAAAAATTCCAATAAGTTGGTAAGGCAGGATCTTCCCTTCATGAAACCATGCTGGCTTCGGCCTATCTTGTCATGCACCTCCAGGTATTTCATAACCTCGTCCTTGAGGATTGACTCCAATATCTTTCCAACCACTGATGTCAGACTAATAGGTCTGTAATTTTCTTTTTGCTGTCTCCTTCCTTTCTTAAATAGTGGAACTACATTTGCGACCTTCCAGTCCTCCGGAACCATACCAGAGTCTATTGATTCCTGGAAGATCATTTCCAATGCTTCCACAATCTCCAAAGCCTCCTCCTTCAGAACCCTTGGGTGTACCTCATCCGGGCCGGGAGACTTATCTATTCTTAGTCCACTTAGCTTCCCAAGCACTTTCTCTCTAGTTATCTTGACTGTACCTAATTCTATTCCCTGATACCTCTGGCTATCAGGTATATTGCTCATGTCTTCCACTGTGAAGACTGATGCAAAATACTCATTCAGTTCCTCCGCCATCTCTGTTATCCATTATAATTACTCCAGCATCATTTTCAATCGGTCCCATATCTACCCTTGTCACTCTTTTACTCTTCATATATTTAAAAAACTCAGTATCCTTTTTTATGTTAATCGCCAACTTCCTTTCATAATTCATCTTTTCTTTCCTAATGACCTTAGTTTCTTTCTGTAAGTTTTTAAAGGTCCTCATTTTTCCCACTAATTTTTGCTTCCTTGTACGCCGTTTCCACAGCTTTCTGGAAAATGCTGCATTTCAGAGCACCTTGAAAGAATATCTGTAATTGCTTTACCTTAGAAAAAATTCTGATTAAACCCCACACAGCTGAACCCATTTTGTTCACAAACATCATCAGTACATTTGATCCTCCTTACACATGGTCTCTCCAGGCCCATAATACAATTCCCTTTCAATTACTTTCAGAATGGTTGTTTCAGTAGGCATCTTAATTAATCCAGAGTAATTAGGACTGGGAAGTAAAGTCAACCAGGTCAAAGCCCTTGAGCAGGGAAAAAAAAAGTTGCTAAAATTAAGAGTGATCCACAGATCCACTAACAAAGTGAAAAACAACTCCTTTTAAGGGATGCATGTCCAAGGTTGCAAAGGAAGTATTTTTATGCAACTGTTACACTGGGTCTAGAAAGAAAGAATGAACACAGGGCAAGCTTCCTACCCAAGGCAAAGCCAGATAATATTGTTCATTTTGGGGCATGATTAATGCTTAAAAAATATCTATTATGCCAAGGCATGGCAAGAAATTATATTTAAACAAGTTGGCACCTCTTCCAATAAGCTTACAATCCAGTGAAGTCATAATCCTAAAATCATACCTATATAAAGCAGCTTGTAGCATTTGTCTGACCCAAGTGACCATTTATGGTTTTCAATTAAAATTGCAAACAGACAATACAACCTATTGTCAATATTTAGCATTCCATTCAGTAGACATACCTTGCCGGCATAATGAATAATGCAGAAGTCAGCTTTATCTTTGAGTTGTCTTGGCTTTTGGAACTTAGAATGAGTACCTTGTTCTTGGCTTAATTTTTCCACAAACGTCTTATCAGTAGCCTTAGGAAACCAGCATTCCTCATCCAACAGAGCTAACACACCAGGAGGATTTGCCTAGCAAAACAAGTAAATACTTAACAGATTGAAGTTGGTTCGATATCCTTCAAAACATTTTCTTTACAGAATGTTATTAGGAATGTTTAAAATTGTGGCTCAAAAGAGGGGAGCCATGGAGTCATAAGTAGCTAGCCATCTGGACACAAGCTGGGGTCTGATCAGCACCGGCTGGATCACCTGGAGGAGGCTGTATGATGTTGAAAGACCCGAAACACCCAATGATTCTAGGAACATCCCTGAAGATGAGTCCAGAAGCATCAATAGATGTGTACACAGCAACCATAGATTGGACTTCTATTTAAAAAAAACATTTTGATGTCCTTTAAGTATTTGCAGATAATGGTGTCTGGAAATTGCTTCTCCACTGGAGTGACTCAGACAAGGACAATCTTGTGACGTTTTGTTTGGCTAAAGGGTATACACTAGTTTGAAGTCCTGAATATTTAGTAATATGTGAAAAGAGTCCATTTGCAAGTTTTGAAAGGGCATGGGGCAAATTCCAAATGATATGACCTTGTCCCTGACCTTTTGTCTATTTCCAGCTTCTACTATTTGGAACTTCTATTACTTTTCTCCCTACCGTTAGTGATGTCCTCATAACCTGCCTTTATCTGCTATTACGTCGCCAATTTATTCCAAGTACAGGAGAATTTGCAAAGTTATTAATTCCTTGAGCAGTAATTATGAAACTAATCAATGTGCAGAATTCTTATCCTTACAGGTCTTTCAATGAGGTCAATGCAAGGCTGAAGATCCAGACCAAAGTCAATGAAATTCCACTCGATGCCCTCTCGCTGGTATTCCTCTTGCTCCAGGATAAACATGGTGTGATTAAACAGCTGTTGCAATTTTTCATTGGTGTAGTTGATGCACAACTGCTCAAATGAGTTAAGCTGCAATAAAAATAGTTTCAGGTTTTGTTCAAATAGTCTATTGAGCCCGAATATAACACACACAAAAAAATAAAAAAATCAGGAAGGTCCTGCACTCACCTAGCATCAAACCCAACCTATTTTATCAATCAGTATCATTGTTTCACCTCTAATCATCTTTCCAATATCCTTCCAAATATTCACGATTCACAACCCCAGATCAGAATCACCCCAAGAAATTGGGAGCAGCCGCTGCTTTCTATTGCAGAAAAATCAAAAGTTTCTTCATTTCCTCCAAGAAGCTGCTTGTACCAGTTTTAAATGCAGATATCAAAAGTGAGGTCTTCCGGAGCATTCCAACATGATTTCGTTCACTGGGGACCTTATTGATTCACTAGTTAGAAGATTAAAGGGGGAACTGAATTTTGCAAGGATGCAACTGGACAGGTGTTCCCAAATCCTTTGCAAAAGATTTAATTGTCACCAAGTTCTCTTTTTTTACTTTCATTCCTACTTCTGCTCCCACCTCAAACTCAGTCCCTTCAAAGGTTATCACAGCCTAATCCTGGGAAGGTATTGAAACTTACAGTTCCAGCATTATGTCCCAATATCATTTTCCTCGCCACCCAGTCAAGCTCAGAACCAAGCTAACTAAAATACTATTGAGTACATGTCTATCTGAAAACTAGTCGAGTCTTTTACATTATGACACTATTGGGAAACAAGGGATAGGATTTTAGGAAGTCAAAATGGACTTACTTCAAAGATTTCAAAACCAGCAATATCCAAAATGCCAATGAAAGAAGCTCCCTGTCGTTTTGTTCTATCCAAAGCTTTGTTGATGCGATGAACAAGCCAACGAAAGAGGCGTTCATAAGTAGCCTTTGCTAATGCTTCAATTGCAAAGTCAGCCTTGAATCAAAAACATTCTTTCTTAAAAAAAAAAATCAAATAAAGCAGCAGCTTCAATTCATTTGCATCTCTACAAGCCTCAACCGTACCTGCTCTTTGGTCTGTGCTTTCTGAACGTAGTCTCGGCCAACTTTGATGCGTGGTGTGAGTATAGCACGAGTGAATTCCATTACATTCATTCCCAGCAGGTGACAGAGTTTCTGAGCAGCTTAAGAGGATATTCATTAATCTATAATGTACTTGAAATAAGTGATTTCATAATATTCCATTCAAGTCCAAATATAAATTCCCTTTCATCAGGCATGCCGGCAAAGTTTTCCTATGTACACTATCATTATGAAGAATGACTTGGTAATTAAGGACAAAACCTCCCTTTGATTTTTAGCTTTGAATATGGAAGGCAAACTACTGAAAGTAAAAATACTCCAAACTGGAGACTAGCATGAAACAAAATAACAGGCCAGTTTGTTGATTAACCTTCAATGGAGACCTGAAGCCATCAAAATTTGGAATAGAATAGAAATACAATTATGCACATACTCTGCTATTTTCACCCCATCCCCCAACCCAACTTGATATTCTGCTCCTTTTAGGTGTAAACTATCATACTAGCAGCAGTTGCCTTCTGATACCCAGCTAAGTATATCGTGTATATGCGTGAGCAAAAAAGCAAGGTGTGCTTTGGCAAAATTCTTTCATGGAGGAAGTGATTAAACCATGGAATATTGTTCAGTTTAAAAGGTGTGGTGATCTCTACTTCAATGCATTTCTGACAAACAAAGGAAACAGGACATGTAGACATACAGGCAAAGATGATTTTTGGAGACATTGCGGGTGAATGATAATTTCCAGTGCTACAAAGCTGTATGCAACGATGACCAGTGTAACACCACAGAACTTAACCGAAAGATGCCATGATTTAGATTGCACATTACGTCAGTTTATGTCTGGAAGTCATCCCACATTCATAACTCCATCAACATATCCTTCCATTCCTTTCACCTTGACACATCTACTCTTGCCCTTAAATTTACCTCTAATCTTGTGGTCCGATCCACATTTCAGCCCTTTCTTGGATACAGAGATTTGTATGGATTCACCAGGGCATTTCATTTAAGGCCTTTATTTGGAGGTTTCAAATGTCAATGTCTATCTTACCTAGCTTATCAGGATTTTCAAAATATCAAGCGCTCAGATGTTATTTTTCCTAAAGGCAGCTTTATCATGTGCTTCGAGGTTTTTGCTTTGACTATTTTCCAAAAATTCATTTTTTCAGTGGTTTTTATAACTAGGAGACCATAACCTTAAAGCAGAAGTGGTCTAACCAAAGTCCTTAAAATTCAAAAACCAATTTTCTTTCTATTTCTTTTTACAAATATAAAGGGAAAAATTGCTCAGTGATGCTGTCTGCTATTGCTCTTCAAATCTGAAGAATGTATTTGAATTTGATTGAAAATTTTGTCCAGTAATTTGGAGCAATTTTCTTCCAGCAATGGAGAACTGAAGCTTTTGGTTGGATCTCTACACTGATGTGACATTTAATTCAGCCAATGTGGTGGTATAGAACTTCAAATAGTTTTAGCAGCTTTTGGCTAGTGGATGAAATTTGACCAAGGCTACAATGTGAAGAGCTTACAGAAAGCACAGGGCAGCCACAGTAATGGTTCTTACCAAGATACCTTTGGACCCATGAGGAAATTTTTACCTGCATTGCAAAAAATGGCAAATAGCTTAATGCCCATATGTTGGAATTAATGTTAACAATCTTGATGAACAGATATAACCTACCAGTGTTGTCTGGCATTGATGCTTGGTCTGTGTTTCTTTCCTTCTTAAACACAATACTTCCAAACTGCAGTACTGAAGAGGCCACTTTCAGCATTGCTGTGACAATAAAAACAATTATCATGGAATTTTATGTAACACACAATTTAATCAACCATCCAACAAAGTATAGCAATTTGTAGTTAATTTAAATAATGACATTGTGTAATCTCCAGATTTTTCTTGTTACATATTAGCATCTTACCCTCAAATCTATCATTCCAACCAATCATAACCACTTTAATAAAGAAAAAAAATCTTGTGATATATGTGAGGCAGTGTACTGAGATGGCAGGAGCAACATTAGATTTGTACAGAATTTGAACGAACTTTGAATATTAGACAAACCAAAAGCATTTTCTTCTTGTTCAGATGCTAGACAAAATGTTTACATTCTTTACAAAAAGTTAAAAGCACTGGGCACTTAATGCAATAGTCTGACTAGGAATGCAACTTTAAATAGTACCACTCCCTCAAAAGAAATGGTGCCCTTGCTAATTGAATACTTGTAACAAAATAAAATTTAGGTACAGTAAAAGAAATTTACAAGATTAAACCGTTCAAAGTACTTTTACTCTTTACATTGCCAGTCAGTGCTTTCCATACTGTTCTATTGTATTCATTTACATCAACAGCACTGCTGCTAGTTGTGGGGTGCTCTGGGTAGTCTATTGGGAATGTACAGTTTTACAAGCCATGCCTGCAGGGGCACAACATATTCTAGTTTTTAACACTCAAGATTTGGGTCACCACAGGCTCAAAATGTCTAGCCATCCAAAATAATAGACATGCAACACTGGCTACACAAACATCGGAAACTACAAGTAAAAAGAATGGAAGGAATCCAAATGTCAAATATTTGAATATTCTTAAGAGTGAATATATATTCATCTGGGAGGTAGACTTGGCAAATTCTACCACAGTTCATGCCAGGTAAGCAAGCTTGCCCATCCAGTAGTATTGTTTGATGTTGATACTTTCTTACTGAGGTGCTGAAATACACAGAACAAACTTTAACACAATATAATCTTGGACACAATACTGTTACGAGCTTGGTTAGTAAAAGGAGAAAATAGTGCACCTGAACTGCATTTTTTCATCTTTTTAGTTTGTCTCCAATTATATCTACCTATAATGATTGCTCATACATTGAAATGGCTAGAGCTAAAGCTACACTAAGAGTTAGACTATTTCATTCAATCACGTACTGCATTATTGTATTGAAGGAATTAATAATCTGCTGTTTGCTTTCCATAGCAATTCCTTTTCATCTTTATTTTTTAGCCACAACTCCCATATTACACTGCAAGTTTGGGGCAAGTGTGAACACAAATTAGTATTATTTTCCCATGAAGTACAGAAACTAGATTGCAGGGATAACTAACAAAGTAAGACAAAATCTGAAATAAAAGCAAATTTGGAACACTCATGTCAGCCAATATGTAAACATTTTAGGTCAATGCTACTGGCTTGCCAAATCTTTCTAGCTTTTTCTTGATAAATTGTCTGTTTTTATAAAAATTTTTGTCAATTGATTCATGAAAAAAAACTCCTGCATTTTAAAAATCAAACTATTGATTTCAAATCTATTTAGCTTGCAGGGGAAAAAGAATCCCGTTCCTAACCGGTTTTCCTAACTGCTTGATTCTTAATGTACAAGGTACCAGAAACATCTTTCTACACGAGATCACTAAGCCAGGAAAATAATGAGGTATTGAGAGAAGAGAAATGGAATGGATTTTTCTGAGGCTGCATTTATACTAATTGCATCTCAACATCATTTAATTTATAAGCAAAACATTTCTCCCAGATGATAAATCCAGAGCACAATATGCCTAACAAATGTTAATACATTGACGTTAATCTTTACATTTAAGATCTTCCATATGCACTACAACTAGTGCACAAAGCATGTCTATTTCTTCTCTCCCATTTTACGTATCTGATATCAGCAAATGTTGAAGTCCACAAGACGAAAATGTTATTAAAATCTACAGCAGTGTTTTCCATTAGTTGTGCTGTTTGCGGGCAGTTCAAGTAAAGGTGAAATTAAAATTCCCAGGGAGTTTGCCATTTACATTTGTTACTGAACCATTTATACATAAAACTTGTAATTTCTGACATGAACCAAAAACTATTTTAAGCGTAACCTCACCAGGTTCTATTATTAATTACTCTCTATTTGTTAACCAGCCACCAGACAATGTTGTCCCGTTTAAATTCTCATTTCTCAAAAATCATTTAAAAATCAGCCTTCATTGTTTTCTCACCACACAGCTACCCATAGAATAGTTTAACAAAAAACTTTAAGCACTTGCACAGGGACTGGTTATAAATGTAGCCAGCAGCATCTTACACATGATTTCTTCATGGGAGAAACCCATGATGTGCATTGCCTCCATGGTTTCTTGGAAGTTGTCCTTCTCTTGCTGCCCAGGGATGGGAACATACCCATTGGATAGGAACCGGTAGTTATTGAATCCTTCGAGGAGCAGATCAGCTGAATATAAAAGTACATTTTTTTTTTTAAAACTTCCAATATTTCATAGTAATAATTACTTGCAAATTAAGACAGTGTAATGTAGAAAGGGCAGGATTCTCCCAGCAAAATTTATTTTTGAATGGGGAATAATTTATTTAAAAATGGGAAGAATTCCATAATATACATTTCAGGTTGACAATTTAAACAAGTTTGCCTCAAACACAAGTCTCCCCAACTCTCCAACCATCTCACATTTTACAATGACCTCTCAAGTAATGATGGGCTGGTTTAAGATTCTAAATATTCAGTCGTTTTATACTAACAGATTAATAAACTTTTTTTTTTGGCAGTGGAAACCAGATTTGAACCTCAACCTGTTAAATCCATGTAGACATTTGAGCAGTAGAGATCAGAGGAAAGGAAACTATTACCAAAACATAGAAGAGGTTTGCAGAATTAAAATGAGACCATTCAAGAATCCAATTTAAATTGTATTAAAAACATCAGAAATAGAGGTTAATGCCAATTCTCATTCCTAACCTCAGCTCTTCAAAGCCTCAACAAGGTACTTTGAAGCATGGTGACAGTTTGAAAGTGCTTCTGAGCAGCAAGTTCTAGATACCTGCCCTTACCACAACCTCTCAGTCTATTTTCCCCCCTCAATTGTATCAAGTTAACATAAACCCACAAGCCCTGATTATTAACACCCCCAAAAGAAAAATGGGTCCTTCCTGTCTAGATCTCAATTTCATATACCCATTATCAGTCATCTATAAGGAAAGAACCTCAGTATAGGCAAATGATCATTACTAAAATTCTTCAGCTTTGCCACATGCTCAGATTTCTTCTGCTCCCTCTTTACTGTGATTCACATCAATCCTCTGCTACAGCAGCCAGAACACTTTACTCCAGCTATGTTGTTGTTCCTTTCTGCACCACATGCAGCATCGGCAACAGCCCTGCCATTTCTTTAACATTTGTGTCTGAGTTTTACAAGGCCCAGTTGCCAGTTCATGCTCAACCTAGCACCAATGGAAAGCATGCAAAGAGCCGGCCTAATTCAAACCTGGGATCTCTCACTTCGAAGTCCGGTGTGGTTGCCACGACACCACGAGCCAGGTAATCTAGCTGTGGTCAAGCCCTCTTTGCAGATTCCTTGTTTTGACATTCTGCATCTCAGCCAATGGAGCAATACTTGGCTTGCTATCTTCACACATCTTTGAAGATGCACTCCAGGATCTGTTCATCTGAACTTCACAATTCCACCATTTTCTGTAGCATCCCTCACCTTGTATGCCCTTCCCAAATACAAGACCTTATTTTACCAGATCAAATTCCATTCACCACTCTTTGACCATGCACAGATACTTTTAACTTCATCAATCTGGGTACCATTAACAATTACCTTTGTCCCGACACTAACATTCAAACCATTGAAAATCAAGTCTTACAGAACTTCACTGTGTGCTATAGGGTCCTCTTAACTAGTTAGGAGATTAAGGCCAACAGGAGCCAACAGCACTGACACAGGATTAAACTTAGTCTATATGGTTAGTGTTTAATGTCTTAAGCAATTAGAAGAAATAAAAATAAACATGAAGGAAATGGTAGATACAAATCATTCTGCAACACCCATAAATTCTAATAGAATATGAATTTAAGTGACAAAACATTGCAAAATCATATTTACTTAACTTTATGCAATAGGTCAACACTAAAGCATTCCAGTTCTCTCAAAGCAGCCAAAGTATTTGCATCATAAAAATTAAGCAGTGATGCTTTCCATATTGTTCAGAAAATTTTGTGCATATCAATAATGGATAACATCTAATTTTAACATGTAAACTTTCCAACTTGTGTATTTTGCAACCACTTCTGAGAACAAACCCTTAAAATCAAGTCAAAAATCAATCCCAGATGTCTCACTGCCAATAACGTTCGGAAAGAAATGTTGATTAACGTTCCTGAACCATGCCTGCCCTTGATTTTCTAACCCATCACAAGGTACTCTTCTGTACCCAAGCTCTGATGTAGCCAGCTTTGACTAGTGGGAAAACATTGAAGCCAGACACAGACAGGTAGAGATGGATTGATGGCCGGCGGGGGGGGGGGGGGGGGGGGGTGGTGTTGGCTGGGGAGAGGGTACAGAATACACTCAGTTTGTAACAGAACTGACTTACATTTAAGATGTTCTCCCGCTCCACAAAGAAGCTGATAGAAAATGTGGAATGTTCGTTCTTCCTTTGCTTGGCGTATTGCACGGGATTTTTCCAGAAGATCTTGTCAAAGTCAAGTCTAATCATTGGATGAATTGCGATAACGAAAACATGATCCGTTACTTCAATCAAAATGCGGAAATATCTGCAGCAATCTACATCACGATGTGGACAAAACCCTAATTAACAAACTTTGTCAAAAGAGTTCTGAATGTATTATAGAGGACACCTGTTTACATAAAAATGTGTATTTATAGGTTAGTTAACAAAATCAAACTGATATCCAAGGTTGATTTTTGTGCAGGTGGTTTAAGAGCTTCACAAGAAATCAGGAATTTGGGCTCAACAGATCAAAGGTTTATCAAACCAGTGAGTGACTACTTGCAATTACAAATTGCCTACCACAGGTAAACAAAGTTGAAATTAATAGACCAGTCTGACTGAGTTTAGAAGGTAAAAATTACCAGGTCCTTTACTTGAACAATTATATTTCACTATTTCATAACCTATTTTGAACAGCTAAACAGAATGTTTTAATATGCCATGTGAAAAGCCAGACCACAATTGCCTATCAATGAAAACCTGTTAAGCCAAAATGAGCATTTAACATGTAATGAACATAATTGAAATTGATATTTAACCACTTATTCCACTCAAACTTGAAGCACAAAGTAGAATCTTTCATTTAAATGGAATTCCACAGGTCAATTTTATTAAAGGATTTAATTAGAGCAAGAAGAACTCAAATTGTATTTAAAACATTTTTTAAATCTGCTCCAACAATCTTTGCAACAATGAATTCCACAACATAATTTGCTGCATACAATTTTCCTCTCATTTCCTCTTTTACTCCTTTTTAGAGTTACCCTTAAATTAGCATCATGTGGCTTTCAACCCATCTGCCCATGGAAACCATTTCAATTTTACTTCCAAACCAATTTTGATCGCATTTCTTTAGCCTTCTTTGTAGTTTAAAAAAAAAGTCAGTCAATATTCTCCACATTGCAGACTTCTCACACTCCATTATTTAAGCCATCTCCGCAATGTCTGGTGACACTACATCTTTCTTAATCAATGGTGCATAGATCTGACCATTATATGCCACTGGGATATAATAAATGGCTTTATGTAAACCCTCGTTATTATACTTCAGCCCAAAAGATGTAACAGCCTTTTTCAGCTAGGTAACATTTTCTCATTTTTCTTTAGTTTTTAGGGTTTCAGAAAGAGCAAGAATGGCTGCTGGGTAAAAATTCTTCTGCTTTGAAAGTGAATGTATACCAATGTTGCAAGCATATTTAAAGCATTTTCTCCACTCATAACATAACAGTCAAATACAGTTTAGCATGCTAATAGAACATAGAACAGCACATTACAGGCCCTTCAGTCCACAATGTTGTGCTGACCATTTACCCTGCTCTAGAATTACCCTACTGCATAGCCCTCTACTTTCCTAAGTGCCATGTACCTATTTGAGTCTCTTAAAAGACCCTGTTCTATCTGCCTCCACCACCATCACCAGCAAAAACTTACCTCTGACATCCAATCTGTACCTACTTCCAAGCATCTTAAAACAATGCCCTCTCGTTAGCCATTTCAGTCCTGGGAAAAAGCCTCTGGCTATCCACACGATCAATGCCTCTCCTCATCTTATACACCTCTATCAGGACACCTCTCATCCTCCATCACTCCAAGAAAAGGCCACATTCACTCAACCTGTTCTCATAAGGCACGCTCTCCAATCGAGGAAACATCCTCGTAAATCTCCTCTGCACCCCCTCTATATTATCCGTTATACTATCGTATGCTAATGTAAAAAAAGTGTTAAAAATGCCCTACACAAATACAGACATGACCACATTTTATTTTATGTAACCCCACAGCATTCCATTGCCACTACCCTCCCGAAAAGGCAGCAGTGAAGAGGATACAGGTCTCAATGTTGGCCCCAACAATATAGCCAGTGACATCAAAATTGATTCGAATGAATTTTCCCTGCAAGAAAAAAAACATTTTATCAAAGTTATTTCTTATTATTTTTAATCAATAGAATTTATACCAAGCTTGAGAGGAAATGTATATAAACACATTCTACTGAAGTCATAAGTTCATTTCTGAAAATTCCAGAATTATCACTAAGTTCAAATACTCAACTAAAGCCAAAAAGAGGAACAAACACCTGTGACAAATACTTGCACTACCTCACTGAAACCTGATAACATGTACTGTATATTACCAAAAAGTTAACAAGTCAAGGTCATGCACAAAAGTGAGTGCCCCAGAGAATGAGTAAACTGCAGAACTGGGAAATTCTTTGCCAGAAAATAGACAATGGTAAAAGGTTAGGCTCAATTCAAAAACCAGTTTAGTCTATCAAATTACCTCCCCACCCTTTCCCCTAGTTTAAGTTATGGGTCTTTTTTAAAAAAAAAACTGTATCATGATTCCATTAACGGTGACAATTAAAAGTATCACTCAAATTCAATGTGATACAATACTACTGGCTTGACCGATGTGGTGGTTTATGGAATCTTATTCAAAAATACTACTAAAAATTGCTCTTTCTCGAATTTAAACTTCTTAGGTGACCCATAACATTCTAAAATTCTTCAACAGAGTACTGCAGGCAGCAGCATCGGCACAACATATGAACATGTTTCTGTTACTGATCTGTAGTCCGTAGAGGATTGAAGTCATTGCTGCCTTGGAACTAGATTGTTTTCATTCTGAGAAACTTAAATCAAGAGCTACTCTGATGGCTCCCAGAAGACCATGTTTAAAAGAATATATTTTAATGAATGCTGTACAGCAGAAAACTCTGTCCGGCGGGGGGGGGGGGGGGGGGCTTTGAGACAAGAGGGGAGAAATACATGAATCAGTCAGAAGAGAAAAGTGGAAGAGGAGGAAGGGCAGAAGAGGAGAGGAATTTAAAGTACAAAAGACAAGATGCTGAATGAATACTAACTGGGTATAAACCAACTCATTTTATGGCTACATTTTGGCAAAGTTTGTTTTACTACACATTACCCCACAAGGTCAAAAAGCATTTCTTTGCGGTTACCCAAGCCACAGTCTCAAACTGATGATTCTTTTAATCTGAAGCAAAAACGCAGATAAACAATGCATCTCTTCAACAATCCTTCCCAGCACTATATTTTTTTTAAAAAAATTCACTAGAGATCAAAACACTCAAGTTAAAAGTGGAAATCCAGCCAAAATTCAGTAAATGGCTGAATATTTACATAAGCCATGCACTTAAGCACAACTCAAAAGAAAAAAGTTCTCAAATAACTCAGAATCCCGACACACTCAAGGAGGGAGACATTTCAGCTTATCGATAGGTATTTTCAAAAATTTAAAACTATTTTCACTTCATGCGTACTTTCTGAACTGTTGTCTACCCAAGCCAAAAAGTTTAGAGTACCCCAGGGTTTTGAAGTCAGGTGGCCAATTATCTGCTTACTCTAACCTGAAAGTTCAAAGTAAATTTTATTGGCAAAGTACATATTTGTCACCATATACAATCCTGAGATTAATCTTCCTGCAGACATGCTCAGCAAATCTACAGAATAGTAACTGTAACATGATCAATGAAAGATCTAAAGTGCAGAAGGCAACAAACTGTAAATGCAAATATAAATAGCAATACATAACAAGAACATGAAATAAGTAGTAGTTAAAGTGAAATCATTGCTTGTGGGATGGGCAAGTGAGTGTAGTTATCCCCTTTGTTCACGAGTCTGATAGTTCTGGGGGGGGGGGGGTACTAACTGTTCATCTGCCTGGTGCTTTTGAGTCCTGAGGCTTTTGTACCTTCTGCCTGACGGCAGCAGCAAGAAAAGTGTGTGGCCTGGGTAGTGAGGATCTCTGATAATGGATGCTGCTTTTCTCCGACAGCATTTCATGTAGATGTGCTAAATCGTTGGGAGTGTTTTACCTGTGATGTACTGGGCTGAATCCACCACTGTTTGCAGGATTTGGTGCTTCAACACTAGGCGATGATGCAGCCAATCATTACGCTCTCCACTACACATTTACAGATATTTGTCAAAGTTTTAGATGTCATGCCAGATCTCCATAAACTCTTAAGGATTTAATACAAATTCTAAGAAATTCTTGAAAACATCTTTCCATTCAGTTTGCATTAAACATTGCCTTTTATGACAATAATTGTCACAGCCCCACTGAGGCATTATCTTCACTAACATTACCATTTGAGTCATTAGGCTAAGCTGAAATATCTAAATTTGCTTTCTGGTACTAGGGTTCATGGAAAGCTAAGGAATTCACCTCCAGCAGTCTTGGTGTTTTTAATACTTTCTCCTTTCTCAAATACTTTCAGTTTTTCCTGGTTAAAAAGTGCAGACCTTTGAAATAATGATAATCATCGAGTCTTAATTTATGACTTCAGTATGAGAAAGTATTAGTACAAAGATAAAGTACACTATGCTGGTTGGAGATAGAGGTGAAGTGTTCTTACGCAAGCAATTCTACTCCATCTGGTTATGATTACAAGCACACAGCTAAGGATTTGCAAAAAGTATAACATTTTGGCTTTCCTCTCAAGACCAAGTACTGAAATTCCTTCTGACAAATCTCATAGTTGGCTAAGAATATGATTGTTCAGAGTACTGGGAACATATGACAGCTGTTGTCATATCTATTTTAACACCCACTACACTTGAGTCAATACCATTAAGAAATTATTTAAACACCCATGAAACTTACATTGTTGCCCACAAATTGTTGAAACATCATCGTAACACAAAATATATATTCTTAGTCCACTGACAGGATACCACCAGTGGTTGGATGCCAGAAAGGCAACTGTAACTAAAAGTTAATTTATAGTAATGAGCAATCTCAAACTGTATCTAACCGGGATGGTTGTAATGATCCTACAGTCATTCCTATAGAGGTCTAAAGGTCAACACCCTAATACAATGTACTAGTATATTGCAAACCAACTTCTCATACACTGTTTTGCAGTCCCAGTGCAAGTTTATATCCAAAATTTGTTTAAGCTATAAAATGAAACTTGCACAATAAATGCAAGATCTCTAGAGGGTTAAGGCCAGAAGTATTTGTTGAACAAGCATTTTCTCCTCAGAGGCCATATAATTCTGTTTTCTCTCTGATGTTCATGTTTTAAAATGGAAAGCTGTCAATAAGTAGTCTTAAACAATGACAGCTCACTCTTTACATAGGTACTAATGCATTACAGAATGGAAATTTGATACAAATTTATAACATTCATTCCAGTAATTCTAAGATGCATTTCTAAAACCTCTTCTGAAATATGCAAAAGTTAGAATATTGAATTAAGTTTTCTTACAGAAGGTTCACTTCTATATTTAGAGACTCAGCTGGTAGCATATAATTGGCTTATGAAGCAACATCCAATTTTGTTGGATTTTAAACAGTTTTACATCATTGTACAAAAATTATCTTTTGGAAAATAGGACAAAGAATCTATTCATTTAGAATCATTGATATATACAGCATAGAAACAGCCTCTCAGCTCATCATATCCATCCATGCTAAGCCTAGACTTATCCTATTATTTTAATCTTTCTTCCTATCAATGATTATCTCCTTCCCACTTACTTGCCCCATCACCCTTCCTGAGGAGTAAGCTAATTAACCTACAAACCCAAACCTCGCACGTTGGTAGGTTAATGGTCACTGTAACTTGCATGTGGAAGGAAACAAAATACCCTCGAGTTGGAGAGAACATGCAAGCTCCCCAAACTTAATCAAACCCAAGTTTCTCCAACTGCAAGGTAGCAGCACTGACCACTGTGGATCTTATTATTGTTTTCACTAAATACAGGATGGTAGGAAATGAACATCCACAAGGTGGGAGAAGAGAATGGACAGTTCAACAATGATAGAAATAAATAAGATACAGAACAAATGTGCACTGGCAACGCTTGAAATAATTAACCATTCAGGTAGAATGGTTTTGTCACAGTAAACCTTCCTTGTGAAAGAGGGGCAACAGCTACCCAGATGATTCTAATATTTATGGAGCCATCTGGATGATGTATTAATAAGTAGTATTAGAAATAAAACAATGTAAAGTAGTGACATACAGGTAACAGCTGACAGAATTGGTACGACAAGAACGTTAGAAATGCTCAGGCTACATTAGGAGAGAAAAAACATTAATATTTCAGATGGAAAATAGTGCATCATAATTGGCCAGTTCTAATACAAACCTAGAAAATGGGTTACTCAAAATCATTATCAATACAAGCTGCAATGTGCCCAAAAAGATGAAGACCTCACATTCATAAATGAAAGTGGGGCAGAGAATTGAACTACAGTTGCAAGTGTGTGAACCCTTTGCACTTAGCTGGTTTTCTGCATTAATTACTCATAAAATGTGGTCTGATCTTCATCTAAGTCACAAAATAGACCAACCCCATCGGCCAAATCTTCTAACAATTCTTTGACTTCTCATCAATACCAAGTACACCAGTTAAACAATTACAGCCTAGGTTCAAAAATGTATGTGAACCTCTGGGGTAATGTCTTCTGCAAAAGCTATTTGGAGTCAGGTGTTCCAATCGATGAGATGAGATTGGAGGTGTGGGTTGTAGAGGTGCCCTGCCTTATAAAAAGACTCAATGTCAGGTTACTGACAGAGCCTTCTCTTCAGAAGATCTGTTTATATGTACCATGCCTCAATCAAATCAACTTTCAAGAAGAATTGTAGAGATGCATGAAGCTGGAAAAGGTTAGAAAAGCATTTCTAAAGACCTGAGTGTTCGTCAGTCCACAGTCAGAGAAATTGTCTACAAATGGAGGAAACTCAGTGCTGTTGCTACCCTCCCTAGGAATGGGCATCCTGCCAAGATCACACCAAGAGCCGAACGTGCAGTGGTGAAAGAGGTGGAAAAGAACCCAAGGGTAACAGCAACAGACCTGCAGGGATCTATAGAATGGTGCTCATGGAAGAACATCACGGAAGAAACCACTGCTCTCCAAAAAAAAAATAGCAAACAAAACATTACTGCACATCTCAAGTTTGCAAAAGACCACCTGGATGTTCCACAATGCTTTTGGGACAATGTTCTGTGGACAGATAAGACAAAAGTTAACTTCTTGGCAAAAATTCACAGCGCTATGTTTAAAGGAAAAAGGGCACTGTGCACCAGAACCTCACTGCACACCAGCATCATTGTTTGGGGCAGCTTTGCTGCCTCAGGGCCTGGACAGTTTGCAATCATTGAGGGAACAATGAATTCAAAATTGTATCATGGCATTTTACAGGAGAATGTCAGTCCATCATCTGAGGCTTAATAGAAGTTGGATAATGCAACAAGACAATGCTCCAAAAGACAAGAGTAAGTCAACAGAATGGTTTAAAAAGAACTTATATTTTAGAATGGCCAAGTCAGAGTCCAGATCTTAAGCCAATTGAGATACTGTGCACTACCTGAAGAGGGCTGTTCATGCAAGGTATCTCAGATATATTAAAGAACTGAAAAAGTTTTCTATGAAGGAATGGTCTAAAATTCCTCCTCACCGCTGTACAAGTCTGATCATTTGATGGAGGTTACTGCTGCTAAAGGAGGTTCTACCAGTTATTAAATACAAGGGTTCACCTACTTTTCCCAGCCTGGACTGTGGATAATTAAACAATGTTTTCAATAAAGATATGCAAAGTACAATTGTTTGTGTGTTATTGGTTTAGGCAGATGGTGCGTGTCTATTATTGTGACTTAGATGAAGATGAGACCACATTTTATGAGTAATTAATTCAGAAAACCAGGTAATTGCAAAGGTTTCATGAACTTTTACTTGCAACTGTATATGTAATTGGAAATTTTTTCTGCAGACTAAAGCAGAAAGGTGATCCATATAGCAATGAGGAAAGAGTGCCATACACTAGATTAGAAGAGCCAGTGACTACGTATTTGCTAGATAAAGGGAAACAAATGAAAAGTCCAGAGGTTGCATTGGAAAGTGTTGGGAGAAAGGGACTGGTTGTTGAAGTTGGAATGTAGTCCTATGGATTAAAGGAGTGAGCCATTTAGAAAGTTAAAAGGCATTGTGTATATTCATGGAATTCCTTTGAAAGAAACTGATGATGGGTTCATTGAGGTGTCTGATGGAATGGAAAGCAGGAACAAGAGGAAAACTGTCTTTGCTTTGACCAAGAAAATGGATAGATGAAAAGTGCAGGAAATTGGGACCTCAGACCTTTGTGCATCTACCATATATGGTGGACGGTAGGACAGAGTTCAAGGAGGCCACCATCCCAAACAGCACCCATGTGAAAAGTCAAATCACAGCAAATGCAGAGGGGGTTAACTGGGATCGCAGAATCCTTACAGGTTGCATGGTAGGAAGAAGTTGAAACAGGGATGGGTGCCTGTGGACTTGAAATGAATATTTTGTCAAACGCCCTTCCTGGAGATACAGACAGTGATCCAGAATGAAAAGTCAGATGCATCATGTGAAGGCAAGGGTTGATATTGGTGGGGGGAAAAAACTGAAACTTGAGTTCCACGAATTGAGGAAACATCACAAATACAGGTATCGATATATCGAGAAATATCCAAGGGAGCAGCCCCAAGGATTATACCATGCATCCCACACGCAAAAAAAAATAGCTTGGGCCAAGTTACATTTGACACGGAGAAGGTGGGCGATTTCGAAGTTGTCTAATATCAGAACAGCTTAAGCCAGGTGGTGATTGGTACTGGTCGGGCACATTCAAGACGACAAAGGACACTCACTCCAATGTCCACTCTGAGGAGTGCACAAAAAACACATTTTTTGCTACTAGTGCACAAAGGAATTTAAACTGTGCCCAAAGAGTTGTCACTAAGAATGTTAATTATATTTCACAATGGAGACAATCACATTTCCTTTTCCAGTTTCTGATTCAGACGGTGTTGACAACATGGAACTTGATTTCTCTGCAGATTTTAGAACTGGCTTACTTATACTGTTTTTATTAAAAAATTATTCAGTGCGTACATGCTGCTGTCACTGGACACAAAAAAATTGCACAGCACAATATTTTTGTGCACACTGATCATTACAAATTAGAGGGAATATTGCCTCACTCCATCCATCCTCGGATGTTGCAGCTTGCAGGACTAGGCAACGTTGTTCATTTACGTCAGAACTGGTCAGCTCTCCTGCAAGGATACCCATCGTTAATGTTAGTTCGGTTTTTCCCATCTTCACGAACACTTCCCGATTTATTGCACATTTCCAACATGCTCCTTTTGGTTTCAGCTCTCTACGACAGCCAAGCACAATCCAAGCACAGCTTTAATATGTCTTTCTCTTTCTCCTTAGCAATTTTCACTAATCCATCAGCCAGATATAGTCATAAACAGTGCATCACCATGGCAACCCTGCCCTAAACCTAACAGAACAATTTCTTTTCTATGATCTCCAACTTGAAACTAATGATTCGGATAAAAGCTCAAGGGTTGACGAACTTTCTTGCAACTGTATATGCAACTGGAAACTTTTTTTCTGCTGACTGTCACTGTAGGCACCTGCGCCTGCATGTGCGCACATTTTAAGGTTGATGCAGGGTTTCGACCCAACATGTCGACAATTCCTTTCCCCACATAGATGCTGCTCAACCCACCGGGTTTCTCCAGCAGATTGTTACTGAAGATTCTAGCATCAGCAGTGACTTGTGTTTTCTTGGTAGAACTTGAATTTGTTTTCTGGCACCTACCACACACAGTTGAGTCCTTTTGGGTCATGTTAGGTTACGGATGCCCATACACAGATCACATCTGATGTAGATCAGATCTTAAATTCTCTGCTGAGCCAACGCTAGCAGGAAGCATGAATGAAGATCACATATACACAACATGAAAAGTAACTAGATAATCTGCTTCCGCTTGATCGCCACTGAAGTATCTGGCTGGTCGTGAGTGGACATTGATTTGCAATGCAGCATGAAACAAGATGTGTGTTCTCAACCCAGTCAGCACTTCAATCCTAACAAACAGTCTCTAGGGAGAATGTCTCTGGAAGCCACAACTGATGCTTAACTGGAAATGTCAACAGGGAGAATCATGTCTGTTGTGTAATTATTTACTTATCTGCATTTTACTTATCTGCCCTCAAATGTTTCTGTCAGCACTTCAATTTTTTTTAGGCCAAGGGTAATAAACTTTTTAGAATTTAGTTTCAATAACTGAAAATGCATTAACTGTTACTGGTCATTCAAATTCTCCCCCTCCCATGTATAATTTAATATTTGATAAATTCTTAGGTAATTTTACCAATTCCATCAGATGATCAGCCATTTGCTCTATATATTTTTTATATAGAAGAGAACATGGCTGGAAACATGGGTCTTTCCTTTTCTAAAGCTCCAACAATATCCCTGTTTACGAAAAAAAACACATTGAGAATCACAGCACAGTCTGATAACATGAAAATAATTTGCAGATGCCCTGCTTTGGATTAAATATTTCAAACTTTGGCTACAAAGTTCCTAGCATTTCACACTTCTAAAGATCTTGGATCAATTATTCTAGAAACAGCATTTCAGCCTCAAATATTTGAGCAAACAAATCTTTTTTGTAATATAAAGCTCCAAATATGGCAAAGATTGGATGAATCCAAGTTTATCTTTTGCAATCCGGGTTATTAATTTCAGTCTAAAAGTCACTCATATTGATGTTTACCAGCCAAGTGTTACCACATGATTAAAATGTTTGCCAGGCATGGATTTGCTCCTTCAAAGGTTGTACGCAAGATGTTGCTGGCTTTTCCATGAAACTAAAAACTAGTGTACATTCCAATTGAAATGGTACTTTATCATTCAGGTATACAGAAAATATGATTCCTGCAAATAGAGCACTGCATAATAAAGTTAACAATCTATTTTGAAACTACTTGTCTATGCCTAAAAATAATAAACTAAATGGTAATCTTGAGCCAAGGTCATTTTGTCATCCAGTTATTTTTCTTTAACCCAGTTTTTAAAATACTGGAATAGCATAGCAAGCTGCAACTTAAACTGGCAAAAACTAAAAGTAAAAAAATATTTTTCTCCAATTCAAAAAATGATTTGTCATGACAACACACCTAAAAGTTGCTGGTGAACACAGCAGGCCAGGCAGCATCTCTAGGAAGAGGTACAGTCAACATTTCGGGCCAAGACCCTTCGTCAGCTCCACACACTTCTATGTGTGTTGCTTGAAATTCCAGCATCTGCAGATTTCCTCGTGTTTGCGTTTGTCATGACAATTTGACAGCCAAAGTCTCATATCAACTTCAGTCAATACAGCAGTTATGGTGATGTCTCTGAAATCATACTGCCCAAAGCTGCTCAGCAGATACAAGAGGTGTGTGATGGTTGTCCTAATAAACCCGTGAGGAGCATGCACCTTCACTCATACTCAAACAAGTCGAGCCACTTATTTCCCTTCCTTCCTCACCTCCTCCTCCACAAGCCATACTTGGCCAAAGGACTGATTGATTTCATGTTAAAATTGCATTTGTAACTGAAGCCCAATTAATAACTGAATTCTGATAACAGGTCAGGAATAAAATCAAGATTAGCCATCTGATAGTTCGATCAACTGCAGCTTTAACTTTCCTCCTAAAGCTTACAGAAAATCTCCCAAACTGAATGAGATTCAGTTGATATAACAGCATAGGTCAAGCATCAAACTAGATGGGGAACATTATTATTCTTGCCACTGGCTTAAATAAAATTTCAAATCATTAACTAAAGACCATTAAAGAATAAAAATGCAGCAGTGATGTCCATGGTTTCGGAATCGGATTTGCTTTTGAAAAGTTGGTGCTTAAGTTACTGCACCATTTCTTGACTAGAAATATATACATAAAACTGTATAGTATTGTCAAGTGACATCAAGACTTCCAATTTTCCTGAATAAATAGTTTTTATAACTATTAGCCCTTTTAGATAAATAGCAAACATGCATGGCCAATCAAAGGTGTGTCCAGGGCAAAGTCAAATTTTGGCAGATAACCAAGTTAAATCTTTGGGCTGAACATGGTAAAACAGTAATACAGTTTTCTTTGTTGTAGGAACATTCAGATGAAATCACTTCGCTTTCCATACAAGGACAAACACTGAGCTAAGTTCTTTGCCACCTTATTGCTTTTATTTTATTAAAAAATATAGCCAAGTACCACAACTAGATTTGGAAGCTTAAATAATCATGCCATTTCAATCTGGACCCAAATTTTCACAAGTGACCCCTGTGATTTTAGAGAAAGCTACCTTACTGAAGCCAGATGGCAGCTCTCAAGACACCTCTTCTTGCTTACCCCTTGTACAGGATCATACCAAGGAACTCTAGGCCATTGGCTCCCACACTATCACCAACCTCTAACTCTGAAGATCTTCCATCCAATGCCACCAACCTCTGTTCCCAAACCACCTACTGCTCATTTCTACCTCCTACTCAAGATCCACAAACTTAACTGGGCCTACTGGGACAATGGTTCTGCCTGCTCCAGCCCCACTGAACTCAAGTCCATGTAGTTGACTTTATTTTGTCCTCTTGGCTCAGTCCCTTCCTACCTACATCCATGACACTTCATATCCTCAATCATTTTGGGTTCCTTGATCTGGATCAACTTAATTTTCACTATGGATGTCCAGTTTGTATACATTTCCAACCCAAAGAGCCCACCCCCCCAAACCCAAAACAGGAAGGCCTCAAAACTTTTTTTTGCACGCCAGACCTATTCTTTTACTCCCCACTAACACTCTCCAGTCTGGTGGAACTGGTTCTTACCCTCAACAATTTTTTGGCTCCTCCCACTTTCTTTAAACCAAACTGTATAGCCATGGGGAATCTCATGGGCCCCTGGTTATGCTAATCTTTTCACTGGCTATGTGAAACAGTCCATGTTCCAAGCCTTCACTGGTAACACTCCCCAACTCTTTCTAAACTACATTGCTGATTGCATTGGTGCTGCTTCCTGCATTCATGCTGAACTCAATTTCATCAACTTTGCCTCCAACTTCCACCCTGCCTTTAAATTTACTTGGTCCATCTCATACCTGCTTTGTTTGTTGTTGTGTTTTTTTTTTAAATTACAAACTTACTGACTTTCACAGTTATCCTGACTACACCTCTTCCCACCCTGTCACTTGTAAAAGTAAAAAAAATGCTATTCCCTTCTCTCAGCTCCTGTCTCTACCACATCTGTTCTCAGGATGAGACTTTCCATTCTAGAAAATCTGAGATGCCCTCCTCAAACTGTTTCCGTTCTACCACCATCAATGCTGCCCTCACCCAAACCTCTTCCACTTCGCACACATCTGTTCTCACCCCATCATCCTAGTCATAACAGGGATAGGACTCCCATTGTCCTTACCTACCACCCACGAGCCTTTATACTTAGCACAGCATTCGCCACAACTTCTGCCACCTCCATCTGAATCCTACCTCTCAGTACTTCTATCCCACACATCCCCTAATATCCATAGGGATTGCTATATCACTTGTCCACTCATCCCTCCTCACTCATTTTTCTCCTGGCATTTAACCCTGTAAGCATGTGCTACACCTGACCCTACACCTCCTCCCTCACCAACATTCAGGACCCCCAACATTCCTTCCAGGTGAGGAGATACTTCACCTGACATTCTGTTGGGTTTATTTATTGTATCTAGTGCTCCTTCCTCTGCATTGTTGAGGCCCAATGAAGACTACTTTGTTGAGCACCTTTGTCCTGTCTACCACAAAAGCCAAGATCACCCTGTGGCCACCCATTTCAATTCAACTTTATTTCCATTTGGCATGCCTGTCCATGGCCGCCTCTACTGCCCTGATGGCTCCAGACTCAAGCTGGAAGAACGGTACCTCATTCCATTTGGGTCACTTTCAACCCAAACAGAATACGAGACATGATCATTGATTTCTCCAACTTTGGGTAATTTCTCTCCCTCCCTACTTCTCTTTCTCTATACCTCATTCTGGCTACCCTCTCACCCCTTTTCTCCTCACCTACCCATCACCCCCTTCCTTTACTTCCATGATACTTCCACGATCCAGTCCTCTTCTATAAGATTCCTTCTTTCAGTTCGTCACCTCTTCCACCTATCCCCTCCCAGCTTATTACTCCATCTCCCCTCAGCTCACTCATCACCTGTCAGTTTTTACTCTTTGCCCCACCTCCACCTTGCTCTGGCTTCCACACCCTTCTTTCAGTTCTGATGAAGGGTCTCCACCTGAAACGTCAGCTGCTCATTCCTCACAGATGCTGCCTGACTTGCCAAGTTCTTCTGCAGCATTTTTGTGTTTAGCTAAAGCTATGATGCTTTCAAGTTCGTCTTTAGACTTTTCTTCATCTACGATGCTCCTTAAAACCCACAAATAAGACCATTTGGCCTTGTAATCTATACAAGTTAGTGTACAATATCATTCAGTGATACTTCATGGATGTCCTTAACGCTCTAAAAGGCACTATAGAAAGATAACAGCATAACTATTATTAAACACACAATATAAAAAGCTTTATGGTCCTCATTTACCCAATTTCAAAAACTGTACTTGATAGAACTTTAGTAATACAGAAATGAAGTTCTCAGTTTCACCTCTAAGCCGATTGATAATTATATCCAACATTCAGAAACAGTAATTTAGAAGCAATAAACATGAGCAAGTCTGCTGATGCTGAAAGTTCAAAGAGAAATGCACAAAATGTTAGAGGAACTCAGTAGGTCCGTCAGCAACTATGGAAATGAATAAACTTGATATTTTGGGCCAAGACCCTTCTTCCTGCCTTAAATGGAAGGGGGAAGACGCTAGAATAAAAAAGTGGGATGAGGGAAAGGGGCCTAGCTAGAAGGTGATAGGTGAAGCTAAGAGGGTGGGAAAGGTAAAGGGCTGGAGAAGGAATCTGATAGATAAGACAAGTGGACTATAGGAAAAAGGGAAGGAGGAGGAAGCCCAGGAGGAAATGAAGGCAGGTGAGAAGAGATAAAAGGCCTGAGTGGGGAATAGAAAAAGAGAGGGAGGGATTTTTTTTAAAATTATATTTAACCAGGAGAAATCACCTTAAATCAACTCCCAGCTAAAAAGATGCACACTTAAAGAGAACACTTTAAGTGTCCTGATGAAGGGTCTCAGCCTAAAACGTCAACTGTTTATTCCCATCCATAGATGCTGCCCAACTTGCTATGCTACTCCAACACTGTGTGCATTGCTCTAGATTTCCAGCCCCGCAGTACCTCTTGTGCATATGAGCACTTCGACATTTACAGCTTATTACCCGACATTTACATGTCAATGTGGCAAACTAGTCTGGACACAGCAAAAGGTTCCAGGACAATAAAAGTCAAATTGTTTGCTTTGAACAACTTAAGTAGAGGACAGAACCTAAAATAGAGCTTACCCATTCTTTTTACACTACATACTTCCTATCTGCCCTTCTCAAAACTCAGTACTCCCTTGGCATTGCAGCAATACATCAGACTGAATAGTAAAGGCTGTATCAGGAATTGAACTGGAACCAAAGTGTAGACACAATACACTGCACAGCATTGATAGGTATGGAAAGTGTGTCACCCTCAAAATTTGACCCATTTACTTACAAAACGTGAAGAGTTGTCATTTTTCACAGTCTTGGCATTGCCAAATGATTCTAGTATTGGGTTTGCTTGCAGAAGCTGCCTTTCCAGTTCTCCCTTTCAAAACAAAAGCAAATAAGAGTTATGACAATCAAACAGTACCACTACGATACCGCCATGATGGCCCCATTTTCTGCACAATGAAATCAGCGAGAGACAGGCTTATTTTTTCAGGCTTTTCAACACAAGAGTAGCTGAGACCCACACCTGACAGAAGCAACATGCAGAAGCAATCAAGTTAATGTTACTGACACCAGTTGCAATCTAGCCAGGAAAAGTGAAGCACTTCAAATATCCACAGGAGTTAGACACGAATGCCAAAAGAATGGATTAGGTGGGTTTTTTTTTAAACTGGAGAAAGATACTTGCGCTGCACTGCTTCCATTATACAACTGGCATAGGATTTGATAATCAATGGAAAACTTAGATTTTATTTCTTGATTGTGTGATACAGCATAGTATCAGGCCCTTCTGGCCCAATGAGCCTGTGTTACCTGACTAATTAACCATTAGCCTGAACATCTTTGGAATGTGGGAGGAAACAAGAGCACCTAGAGGAAACCCATGTGGTCATGGAGGGAACGTACAAACTCCTTATAATCAGAGGCAGAATTGAACCCAGGGTCACTAGTGCTCTAATAGCATTCTGCTACACTACTGCACTGCCCATCTGGTAAAGATTTTCTTTCTAATTACATACAGATTGTCCTGCATTGCTTTGAACTATTGAAACATTCCATGATTTTAATTTTTCACAAGCCAACACCACAGATTTGCTTGTGAATTGAAACCGTGACCCAAGTCCTTCCAACTTGCTTCTGGGTACGTAAACTCTTCTTGGGTTTCCAGCCGAGTCCAGGTGTCGATTTTAACCAACGTTTCAATGACAAACTCCGCCATCATCATAGATGATGCCTACTCATGCCTGGTCCAGTAGTATATATACTCAAACAAGTCGTCCATCCCTCCTGATTGGCAAGTCCTCAACCAATCAGGTTTCTACTGTCCTATCTTGTTTAAAATCATATTTCAGTTCTTACTTAGAGCAAGACCTTCATCTTTGTTGAAACTAAATTCTCTATTCATATTTTAATGGCTTCCTTCACCAGGAAGTCCCAAAAAGCATTAGTTTTGTGCCAAAGTCAATCCTGTGGTCACTGCACGTGCAGTGTTCTACCACCACCAATATGTCCTGATACACCTCCTGTGTTCTTTGAAGCAGATTTCCACCGTGCACCCCGTCTGGCCAATATTTGCTAACCCACATTCACAGGGAATCCTGTAAACACCAGCTATCCGGAGTCCCAGGTCATTTTTAACCCACATAGACTGGAATTTGAGCTTCCTTACGGGTTTGTGGATGGTATTTATCCTTCATTTCTTCAGGATCCTGGCAATCCCTTCGAAAACTACTGTACTGTGCCAATGGCCTGGTGAAGGAAGCCACTAAAATAAGACTAGAGAATAATTTCAGAGATGAAGGTCTTGCTGTAAGAACTGGAATAAGGTTTTGAACAAGGTGGGACAGTGGAAACCTGATTCATTGAGGACTAGCTAATCATGAGGGACAGACGATGGGAGATAAGTATATATACCACTGGACTAGACATGCCTGGGTATCATCCCTGATGAAGCTGGCAGAGTGCTGTCACTGAAATGCAGGTTAAAATTGACAACCAGACTTGGCTGGAAGCCTAAGAGTTTATGAGTCTCTCACTGGGAAAGCACTGGATCCTTTTTCTCCCCCCCCAGAAAACCCATGGAAAGTTCACAGAAAATCCACTCAAACACTTGTCCGAGTCCGACAGCTGTATCCAAAAAGTCCGAAGTAGTTGTTTCAGGTCTAGCTGGGACAGCGGTGAACTGGAGAGACTACAACTTTTTGGTAAACTTGGATTATGAATCCCGGTTGCATGCGCCTGAAATCTGGAGCATTCTGAAAAACTAAGTCAAGAGGAGACAGTCACCAAAAGAAATGTTTACCGAAGATGAGCACAATTTCACCAGTTCTCACAAAGGTTATATTTCAAGCTATCAGTAAAGTTTTAAACCAAGTTATCACCTTTGCCACCACTCCATCCCTAGACATGTTCACACTTGTTTCATAACCAAAGTTTATTCGAGAGATTAATTAGAGCTAAAGTAAGCACTGATTCAGTTTCCAAATCAAGATAGCATTCAACAATTTAAAACTATTCTGTCACATCCAGTAATTGTTGTAGGTAGAATGCATGCCCATAGCATTATTAACCAAAGATAGCCCAGGTACTCCATGTATACAAACAGTAGTGATGACCATTTATAAGACTAAGATAAAGGTGTATAATTAGGCCATTTGGCCCATTGAGTCTGCTCCACTGTTTCATCATGGCTGATCCATTTTTCCTCTCAGCCCCAATCTCCCACCTTCTCCCCATATTCCTTCATGCCAAGCAATCAAAAACCTATCAACTTCTGCCTTAAATATACATAAAAACTTGCTCATCCACAGATGACTGTGGCATCAGATTCCACAGATTCACCACCCTCTGGCTAAAGAAATTCCTCATCACCATTCTAAAAGGATGCTCCTCTATTCTGAGACTGGGCCCTCCAGTCCTAGACTCTCCCACCATAGGAAACATCCTCTCCACTCGATGATTTTACTGGTATTGTTTCCTGCAGAACTCATGGCATTACTTTTACTGGCAAATTCAGCCCTGCCCTCATTTTCACAGTCAATGGCTGACTCTCCTTTTCTGTATTTCTGTCTACTTCTCAGGAGAGAGTCTAGCTACCAACTTCTAGTACAAGCTTGCTGACTCCTACACAACTCATGCTCTACAACATTGACCCAGTTCTTCCACATGCTACATGACAAGATTTTCCATACAACAGCCTCAGAAATCTTTCTGAACCACAGCTTCCCCTTGATCACTGACATTTCATCATTTCTCAGGCTTCTCCTTCCACCACCACTCCTCTGGGATGGAACAACAGGCCTTCCAGTCCTCTCCTTCTACCCGACTACCTCTGCATTCAAATTATCTGCTATTTCAGCCATCTTCAAAAGGGATTTCACTAGTAGATACATCTCCTTGCCCCTCCGCCTCCCCTTTTCAGGTTGTCACAGGGGCCATTCCCTATACAACTTTCTGGTTTATTCTTGCATCCCCATGTTACAGCACTTTCCCTTGCAAATTCAAGCGATACAATGTTTGCTTCTTCACCACTTCCAGTCCCTGAATCCAGAGACCCAAATGGTCTTTCCATTATATATAGGAACATAGGGTAGCAAGAAAGCAGCTTAAGAAGGGGTTGAGAAGAGCAAAGGGGCATGAGAAGGCCTTGGCAAGTAGGGTAAAGGAAAACCCCAAGGCATTCTTCAATTATGTGAAGAACAAAAGGATGACAGGAGTGAACATAGGACCGATTAGAGATAAACGTGGGAAGATGTGCCGAGAGGCTGTGGAAGTGAGCGAGGTTCTCAATGAATACTTCTCTTCGGTATTCACCAGTGAGAGGGAACTTGATGATGGTGAGGACAAAATGAGTGAGGTTGATGTTCTGGAGCATGTTGATATTAAGGGAGAGGAAGTGTTGGGAGTTGTTAAAATACATTAGGACAGATAAGTCCCTACGGCCCGACAGAATATTCCCCAGGCTGCTCCACGAGGCGAGGGAAGAGATTGCTGAACCTCTGGCTAGGATCTTTATGTCCTCATTGTCCACGGGAATGGTACCGGAAGATTGGAGGGAGGCGAATGTTGTCCCCTTGTTCAAAAAAGGTAGTAAGGATAGTCCGGGTATTATAGACCAGTGAGCCTTGCGTCTGTGGTGGGAAAGCTGTTGGAAAAGGTTCTTAGAGATAGGATCTATAGGCATTTAGAGAATCATGGTCTGATCAGGGACAATCAGCATGGCTTTGTGAAGGGCAGATCATGTCTAACAAGCCTGATAGAGTTCTTTGAGATGGTGACCAGGCATATAGATGAGGGTAGTGCAGTTGATGTGATCTACATGGATTTTAGTAAGGCATTTGACAAGGTTCTACAAGGTAGGCTTATTCAGAAAGTTAGAAGGCATGGGATCCAAGGAAGTTTGGCCAGGTGGATTCAGAATTGGCTTGCCTGCAGAAGGCAGAGGGTCATGGTGGAGGGAGTACATTCGGATTGGAGGATTGTGACTAGTGGTGTCCCACAAGGATCAGTTCTGGGACCTCTACTTTTCATGATTTTTATTAATGACCTGGATGTGGGGGTAGAAGGGCAGGTTGGCAAGTTTGCAGACAACACAAAGGTTGGTGGTGTTGTAGATGGTGTAGAGGATTGTTGAAGATTGCAGAGAGACATTGATAGGATGCAGAAGTGGGCTGAGAAGTGGCAGATGGAGTTCAACCCGGAGAAGTGTGAGGTGGTACACTTTGGAAGGACAAACTCCAAGAGAGAGTACAAAGTAAATGGCAGGATACTTGGTAGTGTGGAGGAGCAGAGGGATCTTGGGGTACATGTCCACAGATCCCTGAAAGTTGCCTCACAGGTGGATAGGGTAGTTAAGAAAGCTTATGGTGTTAGCTTTCATAAGTCGAGGGATAGAGTTTAAGAGTCGCGATGTAATGATGCAGCTCTATAAAACTCTGGTTAGGCCACACTTGGAGTACTGTGTCCAGTTCTGGTCACCTCACTATAGGAAGGATGTGGAAGCATTGGAAAGGGTACAGAGGAGATTTACCAGGACACTGCCTGATTTAGAGAGTATAGATTATGATCAGAGATTAAGGGAGCTAGGGCTTTACTCTTTTGAGAGAAGGATGAGAGGAGACATGATAGAGGTGTACAAGAGGAATAGATAGAGTGGATATCCATTGCCTCTTCCCCAGAGCACCACTGCTCAATACAAGAGGACATGGCTTTAAGGTAAGGGGTGGGAAGTTCAAGGGGGATATTAGAGGAAGGTTTTTTACTCAGAGAGTGGTTGGTGCGTGGAATGCACTGCCTGAGTCAGTGGTGGAGGCAGATACACTAGTGAAATTTAGGAGACTACTAGACAGGTATATGGAGGAATTTAAGGTGGGGGGTTATATGGGAGGCAGGGTTTGAGGGTCAGCACAACATTGTGGGCCGAAGGGCCTGTATTGTGCTGTACTATTCTTTGTTTCCAGGTGAACCAGAAATTCATTTGCACTTCTAATCCAGTGTACATTTGGCATTCACAATGTGGTTTATTAGTTTGAATGATCGCATTACAAAGCTCCTGGGTTCACTCCATAGGCATGCCCCTGAGCTTCCTGTAGGCTGCCTCTTATTCCCCACCCCACTGATCTGTCAGCCTGTGGCCTACTGTGTCGGGTCTAGTCCAGTACATGTTTTAGGAACAGCACCTCATCTCCTATTTAGAAACGTTGCAGACTTCTAGTGTTGCACAACTTCAGGGATCACAACTGTATGCCTCAGTCATCCAGTTGTGATATTAGCTCGACTGTTTCCCAGCAATTCCCTCCCTCCCTGCCCCCCCCGCCCCCCACAACCTGCCATTTTCCCCACTATCAGTGAAGGAGATGCATGAACTTCTGAGCATTTCTTCCATCTCTGAATTTCAGATTTTTCTGTCTATGATTGCACTCTAACCACTCCTATTCACTCATCAACTTGATATCCTTACTCATATCCAATCCCAATAATCTCTCTGGTTTTACCTTAAGGCATCTTTCTCCCCCACCCTCCCTGCAGCTTCACAGAGTTCTGTCTCCTTTATAGTTGTAATGAAGGGTCTCTATGATTCTGTTTCTCTGCCTAAAGATATGGCCTGACTTGCTAATAGCCAGCATTTGGCTTTTGTTTTAAATTACCAGCATCTGCAGTTTGATTTTTCATGTAATAAATACCCTTCCCTCCCCACTGGGAAGCAATGATGAGGAACACAATGTTTGACTTTTAGCAGTTACATAAAATTGCAAACCTAAGGAGTTCTTTTACCTATACTTGCTGCGCAAGATTAGCAGAAAACATTTAGCTCACTACATGAAAGTCACAAGCTGCTCAATAATGCTTTCAAGCTAGGTCAAATCTGATCATTTTCCTGCCACTTTTTTCACTTCAACTCCATTTCCTCCCATTAAGGAAATCCTTTCACCTTCACTAAAAGCCATTGTTTATGCTTACAACTGCAAGCTCTAAATGATTTCAGTTTGATATTCAAACACAAGGAAATCTGCAGATGCTGGAAATTCAAGCAACACACACAAAAAATGCTGGTGAACGCAGCAGGCCAGGCAGCATTTTTTGTGTGTTGCGTCAGTTTAATACTGCTGAGCACTTGATTGACAATTCCAAGCTGGCAGGGATGCCTAAATTTCAAAGGCATCAGTTAATGGGGCAAAGGTTTAAAGGTGATCCAATGAGCAAATCTTCCACACAAAAAAAGTCGGTACCTGCTAGAAACAGTAATAGTAAAAACTTCGAGGCACCTGAACAGGTATGTGAACCAACAGAACAGAGAATATGAAATTAATGAAGGCAAATGGGATTAATGATGGGCATGATGGTCAAGGTGGGCTAGAGAGCATCTTACAACTTATCGATTGCACCCCAATAGAAAATATTTTCCATATAATTACTGTTAATATGTAAATTGGTTTTCCAATGAAATATTAAAAACATCCAAATAACAGGACAGCTCAGAGCTTCTGTTAAATAAAACAATTTGTTTAAAATCAAAAATTTCTATTTGCAATTTCCAAAGTTATATCAATATGCAACTACGCTTTACCTATAGATTTTTTTTTTAAACTGATTAATCTGTTTTTCTGAACATAGTTGTTTATAGACAGGTAAGTTGATAATTACTGTTCGCAGCAATAACTCAGCTAGGTTTTGATAGAAGACCAGTTGAATTAACTATTACTTACATCCTGCATATACACGAGTAAAAATCTTTATGTTACATCTCAGTTTGAATGTGCAATTTATAATAACCAGTTAAATGCAACTGTTTAAACAAACAAGATTTTGGAATCTGTTTTCCATCCAAAGTAATTGTTTTTCTTGCATATTTTAGTTTTCCCATATGTATTTTATCAACTAGCAAAATACTGGAATAGTATGTGGGAGAAGCAGAGCCCAAGTGGAACCTGCATTCTTTTATGATATACTGGAATCAGAGCCTTTATACCTTGTAGATTATGATGACTATAATGCAAACATTGCTTTGGGAAATTTTCTATCAACTTCACATGTTAGTCATCAAACTATTTGAAATTAATTCTAAGTTTAATTGATGGCAACATTTGGCAATCCATTAAACTGTGAATTCATTTATAGCAGTTTGGTTTTGATAATAAGAGTCTTTTGTGAAAATTTACATCTGGAAAATAGTGCACAAATCACCTTCTGGCATTAGCAACAGAAAGGAAATTCAGAATAACTTGGCATGGTTGTAGATTACACTGCATAATTTTGATCACAAGATAAATGAAGCCGTAGTCTGCATATTTTTCACGATGATTTAATTTCTTCAGTGGTACCTACATCAATTTCAATAGTTCCATAAAGCTAAATTTTGGCCAGGATTAACACATTGGAAATAATGAAAGCAATATACAAGGTTACCACTTAACAGGTCAGACAGAATGTGTGAAAAGAAAAAACATTTGAGATGTGATTTCAGAGATGAAACTATCAACTCCCTTTTGATCTCCACACATTGCCTAACTTAAGTATTTCCAGCATTTTCTGTATTCATTACTATGTCAGCCCATATCTAAATACTAACACAAATAATAGGATAATTAGATTAAGTTTAAGATATTCCTGGCTATTTGGCAGTAGAGCACAAGGTACATTGAGATCCTTCATACCACAGAGCTCCCATAGGCTGCTATTTAGATCTGCACAGCATTGTCGAGAACATTCCCACTCGTCTGAGAACACCATAAACAGGAAACAAGATCATTGTTTGTACTCTGACTTCTATCAACCCTCATGTTTTCAAAAACTGTTCAAAGATATTTCTCACTTCAATACTCCCCACCGGAACACTAAACAGAGGCTTAAAAAAAAATTACATCTTCAATGAATTAAGCAGCTTTGAGTGTTTCAGTGACATAACAACAACCTTGCATTCAACTAGTACACTATGATCTGGAATTCTGCATTTATTTCACTGAAGTTACAATTGGTTTTAATAGTAGTTGAAACTGCACTTGACCTTTGTCATGTATTTTCAAATCTCAATTATCAAAACAGTTGGTCTGTAGCTGGACCTTGAGCCTCAATCTGGTCTTCAACCAAAAAAAGCCACCTTGCATCTATTGGACTACCCAAAATATCATCATGCTTTGCTGTTACCTCATGGCAATTCATTTTGCCTTCCCATACCTACGCTGAAACCAAAATAACCTTGAGCAACCTTGAGATTACATCACATCTAAAGTACAAATCTGTGTAATACACAAGTTTTTCAGATTCACTTAATTACTAGAGGGTAATAAATTCAGCACGTAATTTTATTTCAATTAAAGAAATTCCTGATCTTGAGATGCAGATTTTTCTGGACAGATTACATTAGAGCCAATATATTAAAATGAATGAGAACCTTTCTTTTCATCATTGCTGGTAGACAGGGTGAAGTTTAAGTGTCTGGGAAGAGGGAGGGAGTGTGCACTTCAGTCAATCTCGAGTAAGGAACAATTGCAGTGGAGCAAAGCTGCTACTTGAATTGCACAGCTGATTATGTAACAAGTCTTTAAGCTCTCTGAAGTCTGGCAAATATAATGGATGCAGCTACCTGATATTATAATTTTTTAAAGCAGAAGATGAATTTCAAAATCAAATTTGGGCAAGTTATCTGGGAGAACAGATGTCCTTCTCATGCAATTTCTTAGCATGCTGTTTGACAAATATTTAGTGCATTCAGATTCACATTTCTGAACAAGAAAATGTTCCAGTTCTTGTATTCTCCACAAACAAGTTTTCTTTAAAAAGGATGCAAGGTCTTTGAAAGGCATTGAGAAGCAACTTCTAAAAGTTGAAATCAAATTCCTGACATATTGCAGTAGAGACTACTTTCCATACATTGTTTTGCTTAGAGAGGAATTTTAGGTTCCTGCTTTCAATTATAAGACATTAAAAAGTTTACTGTTAAGAACCCCAGACATGTCCCTAAATCTGTTATAGACCTCATACTGTTCGATAAAGATACATTCAATAATTATTATACTGGAAAATTCCAGTCCCCTGCAAAGTAAATTACATGCCTCAAACACGTGTGAACCGATTTAAAAGTTAGTATAACATTAAAATTCACCAAGAGCTAAATGCCAAGACTACTGATGAGATAAATCAAAGAGCAGAAAAATAAACCCGATACATTTGAATAACCATCTTAGGAGATCATAACCTCAAACACAATGTCTGAAATCTAAAGAATGGTGGCTTTAAAGTGATTACATTCCATACAATGTTGAGTAAAACAGGATGAAAGCAAAGCTGGAGACAGTTTTCATTTGATAAGTGCCTTGGAAACAGGGAAGCAATTCTGTAATGAAGCAAAGTAGGACTGCTTTAGCTTCAGCAGAGAAAGTGAAATCATGCAAAGCAAGAGGCAAGACATGATCAAGCATTGATGCTATTGCTTGTTGCAGTGAAAGGAGGTAAAATACTTCGTCTTCTGCAAACAAACCAATAGCATCCTGTTTCTTATGCCCATTGTGAGATTAAATGTGAACATTCCTTAATCACAATAACAGGGACTTAAAACTACATGCTACTCACATACAACATTGAAGTTCCACTCTGTAGTCAATGGGCAGAAACATAGCACACGAAAATAAAAATGTTAGTGACATGACAACAAGTTTACTTAAACCACTTTAGATCCATACCATCGACAGGTACCACAAAATTACACAATATTCATGGAACTTAAATTAAAAAAGCTACAACTTACAAATTCTGTCAAAGATTTTTATCTGTAGCAAAGCAACCCAAAAATCCATCTTATAATTTAGCATCATTTCAAGGATAAGAATATAAAAGGATGTAATGGTATGGTTTTTTAAGGCATCGGTAAGAACATTCTTGGAGTATTACAGCAGTTTTGGACACCTTATCCAAGGAAAGATGTGTTGGTGTCAGAAAGGGTCCAGAGGTGATTTACGAAAATTAGTCTAGGAATGAAACGGTTAACATATAAAGACCCTTTCATGGCCCTGGGCCTGTACTCATTGGAGTTTTGGGGGGTGGGGGGGTGGGGGGAGAAAGAGAGGGATCTCATTGAAACCTATTGAATACTGAAAGGCCTAGAGAGTGGACTTGGAGAGGATGGTTCCTGGAGTGGCCAAGTCTAGGACCAGAGGTCACAACCTCAAAATAGAGGGACGTCCCTTTAGAACAAAAATGAGAAATTTCTTCAGCCAGATGGTGTTGAATCTGTGGAATTCATTACCTCAGATGGTGGTGCAGGTCAAATCATTGGGTATATTTAAAGTGGAGGCTCAAATAGTTGTTAGTCAGGGCATCAAATGTTATCAGGAGAAAGGAATCATAAATCAACCATGACAGAATGGCAGCAGACTTGATAGGCCAAATGGCCTAATTCTGCTCCTATGTCTTATGGTCTTATCAGCCCCAAGTAAATCAGTTAACCTAATAATTGGAATTTCAAAAGGGTTAAACAACCTGTGAACCAAATGCATTTAAACCTTAAAATTATCCTTTTTCAATAAAACACATTTAACATTAACCAAAATGTCACACCCATGAAAACAGTGATTAGGTTCATTTACAAGTTTCTCTTTTGCTTCCCTACTCTCACTTCCTCACCTTTCCTAGTTCTTAACCCCATGCACTTTAGTGGATGAAAACATTTATCACATCTAAATAGGCCTGATGTACTTGTACAGTACCTGAGTGGTTACATTTCCAGATTCATTAACTTGATCATTTATATCAAGTGTTTAAAACAAGTGCCCCAATTATGGATTGCCCAAAAGGAGAATGAAAATCAAGCACCTTGAGATGGAAACTCATGAATTTTCTTGGCAGTTATGGAAAACAGGGATGAAGTAATTACAGTGCCTGGGCTAGAACAGGACAAATCTTAAGGTTATAGGACTACAGAAGTGACTGGAGAGGAAAAGGCCATTCGAGACATTTCAAACACTGAGGAGAAAACTTTAAAGTTATTGGTGAACTGGGAATTAACGAAGCCATTAAGGCTCAAGGGCATTCGATAAAAGGGACTCTAGTCTTGGAAGTGGGCAAAAACTTTGAATAAGCTTGAGCATAAGGTCGAAAGGTGATAGATAATGGCAAACCAGCCTGAACAGCAATGGAATAATCAAGACTGAAAATGTAGTTAAAGTTTTAGCTAAAGATAAATTTTAAATTGTCTGTTGCAAACAGGAGCAATTCTACGAAGTGAATAAACCAGACTTAAAATACCCCAATTTAGAAACTGTGAAATATAATAAATCAATTTTATACTGTTTTGCAGAAATGGAAATGCCACACAAATTATTTTAACACTATTGCCAATTGTGGCTGGTGAGACTCCTCTTTTGGCCAAGAACCTTGAGGGGGGGAAAGAATTAACATTTTACTACCGTGTTTTTTTGGCGTATAAGTAAAATTGCTTTTCAGCTGAACAACAGGCAAAATTCCAATAAGATGTTCAGATTTCCAGAGACAAATAGGATTTCAAAAAAAGTCAGACTCAACACCGAGGAAGACAATACAGTCGAGGGTGATTTCACGTATACAAGCCAGACAACAACTTCCCCTCAAGGCAGCATTCTTTTTTGAAAAGATCATCCTTTCATACAAACCATTTGTGTTCCAAAATCTAGTAGTATGCCACAAAGTCATCTTTCTTATACTGACAAAAACTTTTCACCAACAAATTATGCCATTTTGTCTGAAATGTCATACAAATTCAAGCAAAGCAGCTTCAGTCAATTCAAAAGAATTTTCTGATCGCAAATATCCTCAAAAATGCTTCAGTTGATATAGAAATTAAACATTTGATGTTCAATCTGCATTGTAGCACTGAAGAGCTGTTCAAAACAGTTACAAAACTGCTACAACTGAATTACCTTGCAAATCAGTTCAAATTTAAGATGACAAATACTGTTTTGTGAAAAGTTGTCTATCAACTGCAAGAGTTCTCAAAGTACAAAGGAAAGACATGCAAAGATGATTCAGAATAACAGCTATAATCAAACAGGAGAAAGCTGTCAATTAGCTGCAAGTAGTTAAACTGAACAGCATTCAACACTTGCCTGATGTTTCACTGGTTTAGGCGATTCGAGCTGCTTCTCACAAACAAATTAAATAGTATTAGGAAATATGCACAAATTTCAAATATGCATTAACTTCAAAACAGGTGGGAAAACATCTAACTTCTTTAGAGCAAGCACTTTAAGGTAGCGCAAGACAGCCGATTTGGCTCAAGGAATTAAAAATCTTGACCCAATTTACAAAATGTTTGCCACTATGAAATGATTTGTATTACCTTGAGAGTTTTATTTTGGATTGGTATCTCATAAAATAGCTGTGGAGAAAACTTACTCTTTTACACAGATAAATAATTATGCCAGTTTGAAAATAAAGTGTATATGGAATTAGGAAAAACTTTTGTTTGTTACTCTTGGAGTTGAGCACAACTTGTTTCCATTGGTTTTGTGACTTCTGAGATAGCTAATGAATTCATTCTGGAAGATGCAGATGGGGCAAGAACAGCAATTTTAAAACATCTGCTCCATTTTCAGAACATATTTTGAAATGTATTGAAGCAAATATGGGGGGGGGGGGGTGAGGAAAGAGCGGCTTTCCACTATGCTAACTATATTCAAAATAGAATGGCAATATTGCAAGCACTCCAAAGGTGTTAACAATTGCAACCATAAATTGGTTTACATAATCTGATATTTTAGCAGACTGTGGTATACAAAGCAAAAACTAAACTTATTTACAGTGGATTCCAGTTAATCGATACACATTGGGACCAATACATTTTGGCCCAATTAAGTGGCTGCCCCAGTTTGCTGAAGTTTCATGGAAATAGTTAAAAGGAATTTAAAAAAAAAAGACAAACTGAATAACAAATTATCAGTCTCTCCCTCTCGTGACAGTTCAGATCACAGTCAGGATTTTGCACTCAAATTGCCAGAAGAGGACAAACTCCAAACATCAACTTGGAGCAACAACTAATACTGTTTCATGGTTTTAAATAGCCTTCTCCAGATTTGTAAATCATTTCATAGTTGCCATCACATTTTCTGGGAAAAATAATTTTGCAAATTTCAGGAGGCAAAATTTGAATAGCACTTTAAAATGCAGATCTCATTAGTATTTCATCATATAATACAAGTACCATCTTAAAGCTGTAAACAAGCAATTAATCTATGTGCCTCATTGTGAACACCAATGAGCCCGCAACACAATCTTGTCAGTTAAATTATTCAATCATAAGCCAAAGCAGAATTAATATATCAGCATCAGAAAATATTGTAGCCAGCATACCTGCCCAAATACCTGAGGTTAAATGTCAAACGAGCTTTATGGAAAATTTAACTCACTGGAATATTGTGGTCCTTTCGTCCTTTGTGAGAGGAAGCAACATGAGCCAGATACTGAATAACTTTCTTAGTATTTTCTGTCTTGCCTGCACCAGATTCTCCTCTATAAAATAAGTAAAGAGTCAATTTCAACAAAAATGAACATACAGCTCAAGATCATATTAAACACCCTAGGTTTTTGTGACATGTTCTTCCTGCATGCCAAAAGAAAGCTCAGCTATGATTACCAACTGAGAGAAATTGGCAGAAGTCACTCCCTCATTCTTGAACCTTAATTGCAGTTGGCATTGCAATGCTGACACTCAGCATCATCTGTAGACAATGTAGTCACACAGGAAGACTGATCATGGAATAACTAGAGCAGGTAATTCATTACAAGATTGACTTGAGTCAATTTGCAATATGCATGACTGAACATCAGATGACATTCTTTTCATGGAGGTCATGTTTCCCTCCACTTTAAAAGCAGCAAGTTTCCTGTTGATATCTAGATAGGAACCTGTAATCAATCCTGAATTAGTTTGCAAAAATGTGTGGTATCCATTTTTGTCGGCAACCAAAGCCACAACTGGTATTTCTATTCTCTGAAGAGCTGTTTCAGCCTCATTTCCTTGTAAGGCAAAAACATTTAAAACCCTTTCCCCAAAATCTAAACCAAGGCCATTTACCTAACGCAGTCTTTGGTAGGACACAACCTTATGTGCACTTAAGTTAACCTCAAAAGGAAAAAGATGCACACCTTTATATTCTGTGCAACCCAGATGAATTCTGAACATTGGGTTAGTGTGCAATGGATGCTCAAAATTGGAACAAAAAATTTTTGCAACTTCAGTAAGTTTTACATGCAGGCGTGTCAGCATAAATGAAGTAACGAACATTTACACAAGAACACGACATTTATACAACTACTTTGAAAGACAGCAACTACAGATTTCCAAAAAAACGGTAAGATTAATGTTACAAAATAGCCCAAGCACAGCACAGGGTGCAGTCATTATCAGCTCTATAGACCCAGAGACAATCCTGCCATTGAGTGACATTTATATCAACTTTGCACAATTTCCGTGATCTGTTGTCAACCACCCCCTCCAAGGTAGCAATCTATTATTGGCTACTTGGAATTTCCCTTGGGAGAAAGGAGGACAGCAGGGGAATCAATGAGGAATGTTATTGAGGATGGGAGAGAAAATGTAATTTGTGTAGGTGTTGTGTTAAAGACTGTTAATTTGCTGTATGAACCCATGAGAAATCAGATAAAAAACCACTGTATTGTACAAAAAGCTGAGCTTCTAATATAAGCCACTAATGTTGTGGTTGCAGTTGGGAGACTGTCATCATAAAATTGAAGTTTGAGAGAACACAAGATAAATGCTGAAATCCAGAGGGGATTAATTAGCTCATCCATAGAGCAAACAGCATTACACCTCTTAAATTTGAATACCAATTTCAGATTATAAACCACTCCTGCTGCAAAATAACCTTGTTGCATAATGAGGGTGTTTTAAAAACAGACCTCTTAGGACCTAGAGAACAATCGTATGGTGTTTTTCTTTCAAAACTCCTTTCAAAATCAAATCAAATTCTACCGAATCCTTTCATAGGCTTGAGGTTAGTCAGCTCAATCTTAATTAAGAATACTTTGCATCTCGTTTGCTGCACATTCTTCAATGCAATTAGCTGCTCAGTCTGATAACAGCATTTGCAGGATGTAGGAGATCAGGAAAAAAAAAGGAAATCCCTGCCAAAGAGATCACTTGATCAACAGAGCAGTTTCCTTCCAGATCAGTGACAAGCACTGGAACTTAACCACAGACTAAAACCCAGACAGCTCAGTAAGAAAAAATGGAAAGATGTCTACCGCTACACTGCTGACGCAAGTTCAAATTCAAGTTCAATTTCAAAAGTCATTCAACCATATGTGAGTACCCATGAATACAGCCAAACTGAACAGCACGACTCCAGAGCCAAAACACAGTACCACAGTCATGCACAGTGCACAGCTCATATAGCACAAGACAGTAAGCACACATCAGATACCAGTAAAATATAATCACAAAAATAGTCCAAGATCCAAAAAAGGAAAATAACCCTTATTTGTTTATGCAAACACGAGGAATTCTGCAGATGCTGGAAATTCAAGCAACACACACAAAGTTGCTGGTGAACACAGCAGGCCAGGCAGCATCTCTAGGAAGAGGTGCAGTCGACGTTTCGGGCCAAGACCCTTCGTCAGGACTAACTGAAGGAAGAGCTAGTAAGAGATTTGAAAGTGGGAGGGGGATATCCAAAATGAATGGCATCCTCCCCTCCCACTTTCAAATCGCTTACTAACTCTTCCTTCAGTTAGTCCTGATGAAGGGTCTTGGCCCGAAATGCCGACTGTACCTCTTCCTAGAGATGCTGCCGGGCCCGCTGCATTCACCAGCAACTTTGATGCGTGTTCCTTATATTTGTTTAGTAGCTTAAACATCTTTAGTACAAATATTTCACATCACAATCAAATTACAGATTTGCAAATAACAAATTAGCTTTAATTTTGATACCAAATTATTATGACCGAGGTCAAACCGGTACATGGAAAAAATAAATGCCTTCATAGATTCTGCTTGACCAGGAAATTTAGCAATGAGTTAATGTTTCAGGTTAGTGACCTTTCACAAGTACAGAACAAAGATAGAAATCGAACAGGTTTTAAATTGCAAAGGAGGAAATAATAGAAATGTCTTGATTAGTATGGAAATAAGACGCGATCAACTAACTAGTTGTTTTGGTGCCACATGAGAAATGTGGAGGGGGACTGGGGTGAAGGTTTACTGGCTGTAGGCGACTTGTGTGCAAGAGATACAAACTTGAGCAAAAAAAAACACACAGCAGATTCTGGAAACCAGAAAGAATGCTGGAAATATTCAAATATTTAACTGTTTGTAGAGAAACAAAACTTGTATAATGCTGGCGACCTGCAGAATCAGCCTGGTCTGTTGGCAGGCTATCAACACAATGCATCTCTTCACATATGCACATGTGCTTTTATTCATTTTACTTTTTCAATACAAGTAACAACAGCTAATGAAACAAACCAACTGAAATCTGGAAATAAAAACGTCATAGGATCGTTTTTTTGGGGGAATTTTTCATCTGCCTTCAGTTCTACCAACCTGTATCAGAGGAAAATATTAATATTCACTGGTCTAATTTATTTTTGTGTTAAAGTTTAGCTGCATTATAGTATTGCATTTGAAGACAAAATTTTCTCCCAGGTAATCATACCTGCAAGGGAATAATTTAACTGTGAACTAGACACCAAATGGTCACAACAGAGTACCTCCCAACTATAATCCAAAAGGTTTTATACCACTAAATTTTTGACTTCCTTGGGGCTCAGGTTGCAAGAGACGTTGCCAGAGCAGTAGCCCGAAATTACATTTAAAATGGTTAAACCAAATTCAAAATGACAACAGACTGATGATTGATCACCATGCCAGGACTGCTTTCTTCTATAATTTTGTGCATTAAATACAAAAACTGCCTTTTCCAACCAATGCAAGCCAGCGATAGAATATTCTTTTTAGGTTCTGATGAAGACAGTAACTCCACTCTCTTGAACTTGATGTTGAAAGCTTAGGACTAATTATAATGTATTTTAAAAATTGTCTGAAGCACATATTAAAGGGCATGTTTATGACATTTAAAGCATAGGCAAAATATAACTGTCTTCATAAAATCCTCCAAATTTCCTGGTGAAATAACTTCAGTGACTTCTCCCAAGCCAACATTCCTGATATTTGGGCCCCAGCTATACTGTAAAGATATCACTCAGAAGCTAAAACATTAGACTTCCAAAAGACACTATTCAGAGCTCTAAATGGAAATTTGTTCTGTCCATAATTTTGTAGCAAAAGCAAGCTGTTAACCAAAGATCATTTACCCAAAAGGCAGCAGAACACTTTGCACCTCTTCAATCATACCTTAAATGGCAATTCTTATAGCATTTTGAAAAACATTAAATGCTGATAACCCCAAATTTAATTATCCATATTTATTCATCATCATAGTTCAATACTGTCTTCCACCTGTCACCATCAACCCCCCAAAATAGGCATTAATTACTAACTCATCATATGACCTTTGAAGTGGTAGGGGAATGAGCTGCATTTTTTTTTTAAATCTAGGGCACCTAGGACTTAGCAATTCTGAGCAATTCTGCTTTAGCAATGTGGAATAGAGAGAAGGTGACTAAGCCTTCAAGTATAGCATGCTAAGGGAGATAAACCAGAATAAATGCCCATGTGCTGGCTGAGGTCTTATCAATCAGAAGTAGGCTTCACAGGGACAGCAGGGGCTTGCTTCTACACAACTGAAGATTTTGTGGGCCAGTTGTTCACAAATGAAAACCCTGCCAATGTTCAGGACCATGCCTGTGGGCCTCTTGCATAATATATGGTGGATCCTGCAACGAAGATCACAAACTTAAATCTGGACACTTCCCTGTTCATTGGAAAACAATGCAAACGTAATTGTCCAAAGGCAGAAAAAGGGAGCACTAAATCATTCAATTTTTAGGCATTCCTATTACCTAAAGAGTGGTGATTTGAGAATAGAGTTCACACAATAATTAGATTCAAGTGCTTAAGCTTGCAGATACCTCACTGGTGAAAATTAGAGCAGTTCTGTCATCAAATTTTACATTTGGGGTTGGTAAAGCAAATAAAGGAATATGTTAAAAGATATTTGCAAGTATATAATCGCTGGTTAAACTCCATGCACATTTTAAAATGTTTAAATTTAAATTTTAATTTGACTGCTATTTCATAGCATTTGGCCACTACCAAGTTAAAAGCCAACACAACAAACAATTTTATAATATTCAAAATATGTGCTTACGTGCAAAGAATCGATTGATCTTCACGATCTGGAAGAGAAAAAAAGTTGAAAGTTAGTAATGATTTACATTATGATTACATTGAAACATTCTCTTTCAGTCTTGGGTACATCAAGTGTAATACAAGTAACAATGCAAATTCTCGACACATCAGATGAGGGACAAACCAAACAGAATTGGTTATATTCTTTGAAACATTTCCATTATTTAATTGATGATCAAAAAAAGGAATGCTATGCTTTACCTCTCCTTTCTCAATCTCTCCATCTCTGGAGACAGCTTGTCCACTAAAGTCTATTATAAACCCACTGACTCTCATGGCTACCTGGACTATACCTCTCCCAACCCTGTCACCTGCAAAAATGCCATTCCACTCTCTCAATTCCTCCATCTCCAAATCTACTCTCAGGATGAGGCTTTCCATTCCAGAAGGAAGGAGATGTCCTCCTCCTTCAAAGAAAGGGACTTCCCTCCCTCTACCACCACTGCCCTTAACTGCATCTCTTCCACCTCACACACATGCGTGCCCTCACCCCATCCTCCAACAACCCCACCAGGGATAGGGTTCCTCTTGTCCTCACCTACCACATCACCAGCGTCTGTGTCCAGCACATAATTTTCCATAACTTCCGCCACCTCTAACGGGATTCCACCAAGCATACATTTCTCTCTCTCCCCCCCCCCCCCATTTTCTGCTTCCACTGGGATTGCTCCCCGAACAACACCCTTGTCCATTCGTCCCTCCATCCCTCCCATCTTCCTCCTGGCACTTATCCTTGCAAGTGGAACAAATGCCACATCTGCCGCTATACCACCTCCCTCACTACCATTTAGGGCGCCAAACAGTCCTTCCAGGTGAGGTGACACTTCACCTGTGAGTCTGTTGGGGTTATCTACTGTATCAGGTGCTCCTGGTGTGACCCAACGTAGACTGGGCGATGGCTTCGTCGAGCATCTACAGAGAAAAAGCTGAATCTGCCAGTGGCCACCCATTTTAATTCAACTTCCTATTCCGACATGTCCATCCATGGCCTCCTCTATTGTCACAATGAGGCCACACTCAGGTTAGAGGAACAACACCTTATATTCCCTATGGGTAGCCTCCAACCTGATGGCATGAACATTGATTTCTCGTACTTCCAGTAATGGCACAACCCCCCCCACCTTCACTAATCTCCCCCTCACCTTTTCTCATCTGCCCATCACCTCCTTCCGGTGCTCCTCCCCCTTTTCCTTCTTCCTTGGCCTTCTGACCTCTAATAGATTCCCCCTTCTCCAGTCCTGTATCTCTTTCACCAATTAACTTCCCAACTCTACTTCACCCCTCCCCCTCCCAGTTTCACCTATCATCTTGTGTTTCTCCCTCCCTTCACCTTCCAACTGACTCATCTCTTTTTCTCCAGTCCTGCTGAAGGGTCTCGGCCCGAAACGTCGACTGTACTCTTTTCCATAGATGCTGACAGGCCTGCTGAGTTCCTCCAGCATTTTGTGCCTTGCTAGGCTTTATATTTTATTTAAGCAGAAAAGTCAATTGCCATTCCAGTCTTGAGATATGTGACATCAAATGAAAGTCAAAAAATCGTAAATGCTGGAAATCTCAATTAACTGTATTACACATAGGTCAAGCAGCACCTGAGGGGGTAAAAGGGGGATTTCAATATGAAATGCTGATTCAATATTTCCTTCCACATCAACTGCACAACCGACTCTGCCTTCCCTGTCTTTTGTTTTTATTTGTCAATTTGCTATTTTAGAACATTCTGAATATTCTCAGGGTTCAAAAGATGACTATTTAGCCACATTGCCATGACACAAGTGACATAAATCAAGCAGTTTGCATTTTGAAATGGGACACACTGAGTGAGATTCAATTGTGGGGAGCATTAAACAGACACTGGTTTGTGTTATTTGTGTTTCTGGTCTATCCATATCCTCGCCCCATTCATGAACTCTAACCACAGCAAGGATGAGGTACAACCAGATGATACAATGAGCAGCATCATCCCAAGGCCCTAAACTAGAATTGCTGGGGGGTTGAGTACCAAATTGAAGAGACTGAGGAAGAGGTGGTTGGCTCACAAATAGAGAAAGCTGGGAGACAGTGTGAGAGGGAGGATAGGCAGGTGATAGAGAAGGAAGCACTCAGACTGATGGTTTGAGATGTGTCTATTTTAATGCAAGGAGTATTATGAACAAAGTGGATGAGCTTAGAGCGTGGATCAGTGCTTAGAGCTACAATGTTGTGGCCAGTACAGAGACTTGGATGGCTCAGGGGCAGGAATGGTTACTTCGAGTGCAAGGCTTTAGATGTTTCAGAAAGGACAAGGAGGGAGGCAAAAGAGGTGGGGGCGTGGCACTGCTGATCAGAGATGGTGTCACTGCTGCAGAAAAGGAGGAAGTCATGGATGGATTGTCTACAGAGTCTCTTTGGGTGGAAGTTAGGTACAGGAAAGGCTCAATAACTACTGGGTGTTTATTATAGACCACCCAATAGTAATATGGACATCGAGCAAATAGGGAGACAAATTCTGGAAAGGTGTAATAATAACAGGGTTGTTGTGGTGGGAGATCTTGATTTCCCAAATACAGATTAGCATCTCCCTAGAACAAGGGGTTTAGATGGGGTGGAGTTTGTTAGGTGTGTTCAGGAAGATTCCTTGACACAATATGAAGATAAGCCTACAAGAGGAGAGGCTGTACTTGATCTGGTATTGGGAAATGAACCTGGTCAGGAGTCAAATCTCTCAGTGGGAGAGCATTTTGGAGATGGTGATTACAATTCTATCTCCTTTACCATAGCATTGGAGAGGGATAGGAACAGACAAGTTAGTAAAGTGTTTAATTGAAGGGGAATTATGAGGCTATCAGGCAGGAACTCGGAAGTATAAATTGGGAACAGATGTTCTCAGGGAAATGTATGAAAGAAATGTGGCAAATGTTCAGGGGATATTTGTGTGGAGTTCTGCATAGGTACATTCCAATGAAACAGGGAAAGGATGGTAGGGTACAGGAACCATGGTGTACAAAGGCTGTTGTAAATCTAGTCACGAAGAAATGCTTACAAATTCTTAAAAGAACTAGGCAATGTTAGAGAGCTAGAAGATTAAGGCTAGCGGGAAGGAGCTTAAGAATGAAATTAGGAGAGACAGAAGGGGCCATGAGAAAGCCTTGGTGGAGAGGATTAAGGAAAACCCCCCAATACATTCTACAAGAATGTGAAGAGCAAGAGGATGAGACATGAGAAGATGGGCCCAATCAAGTGCGACAGTGGAAAAGTGTGTATGGAACCGGAAGTGGTAGCAGAGGTACCCTTAGGAGGCAGTGATCGTAACATGATTGAGTTCACTGTGAAATTTGAAAAAGAGAAGCCGAAATCCGATGTGTCAGTATTTCAGTGGAGTAAAGGAAATTACAGTGGCATGGGAGAGGAACTGGCCAAGGTTGACTGGAAAGGGACATTGGCGGGAAGGACGGCAGAGCAGCAGTGGCTGGAGTTTATGCAAGAAGTGAGGAAGGTGCAAGACAGGTATATTCCAAAAAAGAAGAAATTTTCGGATGGAAAAAGGATGCAACCGTGGTTGACGAGAGAAGTCAAAGCCAAAGTTAAAGCAAAGGAGAGGGCATACAAGGAAGCAAAAATTAGTGGGAAGACACAGGATTGGGAAGTTTTTAAAAGCTTACAAAAGGAAACTAAGAAGGTCATTAAGAAGGAAAAGATTAGCTATGAAAGGAAGCTAGCAGATAATATCAAAGAGCATACTAAAAGCTTTTTCAAGTATATAAAGAGTAAAAGACAGGTGAGAGTAGATATAGGACCGATAGAAAATGATGCTGGAGAAATTGTAATGGGAGATAAGGAGATGGCAGAGGAACTGAACGAGAATTCTGCATCAGTCTTCACTGAGGAAGACATCAGCAGTATACTGGACACTCAAGAGTGACAAAGAGAAGTGTGCACAGTCACAATTACGACAGAGAAAGTACTCAGGAAGCTGAATAGTCTAAAGGTAGATAAATCTCCCGGACCGATGGAATGCACCCTCGTGTTCTGAAGGAAGTAGCTGTGGAGAATGCGGAGGCATTGGCAATGATCTGTCAAAAGTCGATAGATTCTGGCATGGTTCCGGAGGACTGGAAGATTGCAAATGTCACTCCGCTATTTAAGAAGGAGGCAAGGAAGCAAAAAAGAAATTATAGACCTGTTAGCTTGACATCGTGGTTGGGAAGTTGTTGGGAGTCGATTATCAAGGACAAGGCTACAGAGCACCTGGAGGAACATGACAAGATAGGCAAAACTCAGCATGGATTCCTTAAAGGAAAATCCTGCCTGACAAACCTATTACAACTTTTTGAGGAAATTACAAGTAGGTTAGCCAAGGGAGATGCAGTGGATGTTGTCTATTTGGATTTGCAGAAGGCCTTTGACAAGGTGCCACACGAGGCTAATTAACAAGAACCCATGGAATTACGGGAAAGTTACATACGTGGATAGAGCGTTGGCTGATTGGCAGGAAACAGTGGGAATTAAAGGGATCCTATTCTGGTTGGCTGCCGGTTACCAGTGGTGTTCCACAGGGGTCCGTGTTGGGGCTGCTTTTTTTTTACATTATACATCAACGATTTGAATTATGGAATAGATAGTTTTGTGGCTAAGTTTGCTGACGATACGAAGATAGGTGGAGGGGCCGGTAGTGCTGAGGAAACAGTCTGCAGAGAGACTTGAATAGATTGGAAGAATGGCAAAGAAATGGCAAATGAAATACAATGTTGGAAAGTATGGTTATGCACTTTGGCAGAAGAAATAAATGGGCAGACTATTATTTAAATGGGGAAAGAATTCAAAGTTCTGAGATGCAACTGGACTTGGGAGTCCTCGTACAGGATACCCTTAAGGTTACCCACCAGGTTGAGTCGGTGGTGAAGAAAGTGAATGCAATGTTGGCATTCATTTCTGGAGGAATAGAGTATAGGAGCAGGGATGTTATGTTGAGGCTCTATAAGGCGCTGGTGAGACCTCACGGAGTACTGTGGGCTGTTTTGGTCTCCTTATTTACGAAAGGATGTGCTGACGTTGGAGAGGGTACAGGGAAGATTCACTAGAATGATTCCAGGAATGAGAGGGTTAACATTGAGGAACGTTTGTCCGCTCTTGGACTGTATTCCTTGGAGTTCAGAAGAATGAGAGGAGACCTCATAGAAACATTTCGAATGTTGAAAGGCATGGACAGAGTGGATGGGGCAAAGTTGTTTCCCATGATGAGGGAGTCTAGTACGAGAGAGCATGACTTAAGGATTGAAGGGCGCCCATTCAGAACAGAAATGCGAAGAAATTTTTTTAGCCGGAGGGTGGTGAATCTATGGAATTTGTTGCCATGGGCAGCAGTGGAGGCCAAGTCATTGGGTGTATTTAAGGCAGAGATTGATAGGTATCTGAGTAGCCAGGGCATCAAAGGTTATGGTGAGAAGGCAGGGGAGTGGGACTAAATGGGAGAATGGATCAGCTCAGGATAAAATGGCGGAGCAGACTCAATGGGCCGAATGGCCGACTTCTGCTCCTTTGTCTTATGGTCTTACTTAATGAGTACTTTGCTCCACTATCCTCTACGGTAAAGGATTTTGGCGATTGCAGGGATGACTTACAGCAGACTGAAAAGCTTGAGCATGTAGATATTAAGAAAGAGGATGCGCTAGAGCTTTTGGAAAGTATCAAGGTGGATAAGTCACTGGGACTGGACAAGATGTACTCCAGGCTACTGTGGGAGGAGAGGGAGGAGATTGCTGAGCCTTTGGCAATGATCTTTGCATCATTAATGGGGACGGGAGAGATTCCGGAGGTGTGGGGGGTTGTGGATGTTGTTCCCTTATTTAAGAAGTGTGTAGAGGTAGCCCAGGAAATTATAGACCAGTGAGTCTTCCTTCAGTGGTTGGTAAGTTGATGAAGATCCAGAGAAGCAGGATTTATGAACATTGAGAGACATAATACTATTAGGAATAGTCAGCATGGCTTTGTCAAAGGCAAGTTGTGCCTTACGAGCTTGACTGAATTCTTTGAGTGACCAAGAACATTGATGAAGGTAGAGCAGTAAATGCAGTGTATTCAGATTTCAGCAAGGGCTGTCAGAGGTTACAGTGGGACATTGATAGGATGCAAAACTGGGCTGAGAAGTGGCAGATGGAGTTCAACCCAGGTAAGTGTGAAGTGGTTCATTTCGGTAGGTCAAATATGATGGAAGAATATAGTATTAATTAATGTACGACTCTTGACTGTGTGGCGGATCAGAGGGATCTTGGGGTCCGAGACCATAGGACACTCAAAGCTGCTGCGCAGGTTGACTCTGTGGTTAAGAAGGTATACGGTGCATTGGCCTTCATCGATCGTGGAATTGAGTTTAGGAGCTAAGAGATAATGCTGCAGCTATATAGGACCCTGGTCAGACACCACTTGGAGTACTGTGCTCAGTTCTGGTCACCTCATTACAGAAAGGATGTGGAAACCATAGATAGGGTGCAGGGGAGATTTACAAGGATGTTGCCTGGATTGGGGAGCATGCCTTATGAGAATAGGTTGAGTGAAATCAGCCTTTTTTCCTTGGAGCGACAGAGGATGAGAAGTGACTTGATAGAGGTGTACAAGATGATGAGACGCATTGATCACATGGATAGTCAGAGGCTTTTCCCAGGGCTGAAATGGTAACATGAGAGGGCACAGTTTTAAGGTGCTTGGAAGTAGATAGAGGAGATGTCAGGGATAAGTTGTTACAACACACATCAAAGTTGCTGGTGAACGCAGCAGGCCAGGCAGCATCTGTAGGAAGAGGTGCAGTCGACGTTTCAGGCAGAGACCCTTCGTCGAAGGGTCTCGGCCTGAAACGTCGACTGCACCTCTTCCTACAGATGCTGCCTGGCCTGCTGCGTTCACCAGCAACTTTGATGTGTGGTGCTTGAATTTCCAGCATCTGCAGAATTCCTGTTTGAGGGATAAGTTGTTTTTTTTTTTAAAATGCAGAGATCGGTGAGTGTGTGGAATGGCTGTCGGCAACAGTGGTGGAGGCAGAGACGATAGGGTCTTTTGAGAGACTCCTGGATAGGTACATGGAGCTTTGAAAAATAAAGGACTTTTGGTAATTCTAGGTAATTTCTAAGGTAAGGACATGTACGGCACAGCTTTGTGGGCCGAAGGGCCTCTGTCATGCTGTAGGTTTTCTGTTTAAGGCCCAAAGCAGAATAATTCTGGATTACACCTCTCCACCCACCCCCCAAAATTAGCCAATTGCAAGTATACTTAGAGAAAAGAGAAATTTACTTTGATGGTTAAGAATAAAAATGTATTATGCAGTAAACACTAAAGAATACAAGCAATTTGTTTAAGGGATTTTAAACAAGAAAAAGCCTGAGAACCATACAAGGGCTTTGGTCCTCTGATATATTAGATGTTCTTAGACCTCCAGCTTGCTGTGCTTTTAGCAAGATTATTAATATTTTCTTTGATATAATATCCTCTGTAATTGATAGTCATGATTTGACCACTTTTTCCTACTTTTTTCCATGGCTGAGTCTATAATCCTCTGCAGCCTCTTTCAGTTCTGTGCCTTGAAGTCTCCGCACCACGCGGTGATGCAATGAATCAGAATGCTGTGCACAGGACATCAGCAGAAATTTGATAGCGTCTAGTAAAACACACCAAACCTCCTGAAAGTCCGATTGAAGTGAGCCACTGCTGTGCCTTCATTGAACACATTCAGCTAAGACACTGCTTACCAATGAAAGGCTATAACAATTTTTGAAAAGAAAATTTTATATTCTAGGTAAACTATCAAATTCACTTCAAGTTTTATAGGGTAATCTAATTGGTGGTTACAAAAGAAACTCAATTTCTTTTTAAGGATAACAATGAGCTTGCTATACTAATTACTAATGCAATGATATCTCTAGATTTATAGACAGCTCACTTATAAATTGAGAGCAATTTTCCTGTACTGCCACATGTCCTGAATCAACAGACAAGGATACAATGTTCCAGCCTCAACAAATTCTTTGTTCGCACTGGCATTTAAGCATTATATCCCAAATTGCACAAAGAGCAAAGCAATGAGCGATAGAATATTTTTTGCTTTTTACAGAAGGCTTCAGACTTTGGATGCCCGAACTAATTGTGAACTGCGCAGTTTATGAATTTGGAACAGTTCACCATTTATAATGCTTTCCATATGTCTGACTTACTGTGTTAAAAAAAAAATTGACAAATTTCACATCCTCAAGGAAACTAAAGAGCCTTGTAAAAGTATTCAGCTCCCAACCCTTTGTTCACACAAATGAGTATTACAACCAGGGATTCAGATCAATTTAACTGATAATTTATATTTATGAATCACATACTCTTTCCCCCCCACTCCCCACGGTAAAGCCTAAAAAAAGGGAAACTTGTAAAGCATGAACAACTAAAACTTAAAGAACTGAAATGTCAGCAGTTCAAAAGTATTCATCACCTTTTGCTCAGTACATAGTTGAGCCACCTCTCACAGCTATTACAGCCAGTAATCTTTTTGAATAAGTCCTTATTAGCTTTGCACAAATGTGATAGAGCAAGATTTGCCCATTCCTTACAAAATTGCTCAAGCTGTAGTAGGTTAGTTGGGGAGGAGTAGTGAATAGCAATCTTCAGGTCTTGCCAGAAATGGTTCAGGTCAAGACGGACTGGGACACTCAAGGATACATTTTCTTAATTTGAAGCCACGCCATGGTTGCTCTGGCATTGTGCTTTGGGTCATTGTCCTGTTGGAAGACAACTTCCTCCCTGGTTTAAACTTTCTGGATGAGCTTAGCAGGTTTTTAAACCAGGACCTCTTCATATTTAGCAGCATTTATCTTCCCATCAATCCCAATTAGATTTCTGGTTGCTGCTTCTAAAAAGCATCCCATAGCACGAGGCTACCTCCACCATACTTTACAGTAGGGATGGCATACCTGACTGATGTGTAATACTAGATTACTCCACGTTGAGGCCAAAAAGTTCCACTTTTGTCTTATCTGACCACAAGAGCTCTTCCACATCTTCACAGTATCTTCTAAGTGAATGCTTTGTAAAGTCTTGACGTGCAAGGATGTGTTTTTTTTTGTTAGCTAAGGCATTTTCCTTGCCATTCCTCCATAAATATAGATTCTCTTCCATAGATTGTGAAGTCATGAACTTCATCTCCATTTGTAGCCAATGATTTCTGCAGCTCGCTCAGAGCGACTGTGGACATTACAGTAACCTCTTAGAAACAGCATTTTTCTCTGGTGACTAAATTTAGAGGGGTGGCCCAACCTTGGCTGTGTGGCTATGGTTTCATATTTTTCCCCCTCTCACTGGACTGCACTAAACTCTGAGGTATGTTCAGTACCTTTGAGATAGCCCTGTCCCCAGATTTGTGCTCCTCTAACATTTCCCTGACTTGTCTAGAATGCTCTTTTGTCTTCATTTTGGTTTGGTCTGTTGAAAATCTACCCTACTGTTGGACCTTACAGAATGAGTGGTATTTATTCTTAGGAATTCATTGTAAACAAGTGGCCCACCAACTTCCTGCATTAACAAATTGGGTTAGTTGGTAAGGTAATTCAATATTGCATCTGATGAAAGTTAGCATAGTAATTACAAAGGGGATGAATACTTTTTCAGCCTCAACTTTGGATTTTAATTTTTTTTAGTAAATTGTTGACAGGCTTTGGAATTTTTCCTTTTGATTCGACATGATGCACAATGTTTTGCAAATTAGCTCAAAAATTCTACTTCAGTATTTTAAATTTAGAAAATGAGTAAGATGTGAAAATAGTTGTGGGGGCTGAATATTTTTTTTTTGAGGCACTGTATGGTTACAACTTCGTAACGTACCAACAGCAAGGGATGATAAATTGAGTCGGGTTTAAATATTAAAACCACTTTATTTACATCTACTCAAAAACAGAAAATTAAATAAACTACTCTTAAACAGAAGTTAAGTGTTATGCATCTATAGCTCACTTACAGTCAAACTTAGAACCCGTTCTTAACAGATCTTGAGCAAGCAGTCTTAAAGTGGCAGTTCAGAGAGTGCCAGTAATTCACGAAATAGGTGAGAGACTTATGGATTCACAGGGCAGCGATGAGGCGATCACGACGAATTCCAAAGATTCCATGGCTAGCGAACGAAGAAACAGTTACCGAAGATCCCAGCCAAGGAATACTGTTCCAAAGTTCACAAAGAGCAATTTTACAAACTGACTGTCATGAAATCCACACCCATGGATCATGCGAAGGACAGACATGTCTCCACAATGCACAGTGTGCTGCTGATTAACCCAATCCTTTGGGTTTGGGTAAGCATTAGACTTTACCCTTCTTGATCATGGGCTATTCCTGGATAGCTCGAAGCCTGCGATCTTCACCCTCTTTCCTTTGACTCCCCTCTCAGCAAAATGTCCACATTTCTTTTATACTGTCGGCATACATCATAAGGTAATGCTCACAGAAACGAAACTGGGGACATGTGACACCCACAGTAAACAAAACTATGGACTCCCATGAAAACAAAACTGTGGGCATGTAACAGTATACTATATTCAACAGAACTTTCCATTTCCACACCAAATGAATTTCTTTGAATTTCATATTTGAGACAAACACACAGCTTGCAGTAATTCACCAGACAGTAATTGAGCAAATAAGGTTTTGTTTGAATGCTTTCAGTATATTTGTCAGTCTGTCCTGCACATTTAGTGTTCCTCAAACAGGGGGAAAAAAAAAATCAGCTTTTATTCACTTTATTTGTCACAAGTACATCAAAACAGTGAAATGTATTGTTTTACATCCGGAGTCTGAGTGTGTGCTGAGGGCAGCCCACAAGTGTTGAAGTTCCAGCGCCAATATAGCACACCCAAAACTTGCTAACCCAAGCCTGCAGGTCTTTGGAATGCGGGGGGAAGCTGGAGCACACAGTGGAAACCCATATGGTCATGATGAGAACATATTACACACAGCGGCTGAAATTGAAACCCGATCATGGGTTGCTGTAACTGTAAAGTATTGTGCTCACTGCTAGCTTGTTTTGGCAATTAGAGATGGAATAAATGGAGTTTAAATGTTGATACAAAATTTGTTAAAGAAGAGTTTTCAAGGCGACCTACACACTAGAAGGCACTTCACTCCCTCAAGCAACAGGTGCACACCAAATAAGCTCAATATTTCCTTCAATCTTCCACAAATGCTGCCTCTGCCTTCAGTTTTCCCACACAAGTCTCAAAATTTACTCATAACTTTACCACTGCAAGTCCATGCACTTCTCAGGAAAGGAACAGAATAAAGCTTTGTGAGAAAATGAGTTAGCTTTACATTTCAGAAGATCACATCCTGATAATGCACTGTTTTGAATTGTAACCAGAACTCAGATTAAAAAGAAACCACATTTCCCTGTAATTCTTGAAATATAGTACTGTCAATTTTGGATTAAGTACATCTGGTCAGTGCTTAAATATTACTTAACTTGCAAAAGCAGAGACTTCCTACAGGACCAGAACAAGGGCTTATCAGCCCATCATTACTACATCCCTTAAAAAGGCATTCCAGAGAGTCTGAATGAGTACGCACAGTTGACACAGACTTCACTGAAACCTGTACTTGCTTACGAGAACAGACTGTACATACCAGAGTCAAAAGCCGTGAAAACCATAAGGTTCATAGTCTGAAGGCTAGATCTGTTGCATTCAAGTCTGGTGACCCAGAACTACACAAGAAAACCCGGTACGAATTACAGAGGGCTATCTCAAGAGCAAAAGGAACAATTCTGAATGAAGCTGGAGGCAGAATCGGATGCACATCAACTCTGGCAGGGTTTGCAGGCCTGCTTCCTACCAAGCGAAACCTAACATCATAAATGCCGGTGATGCTTCACTTCCAGAGGAGCTCAATGTCTTTTATGCTCACTTTGAAAGGGAGGATAAAACACTAAGTATGAGGATCCCTACAGCACCAGGACACCCTGTGATTTCTGTCTCAGGGGCTGACATCAGACTACCTTTCAAGAGGGTGAATCCCTGCAAGGTAACAGGCCCTGAAAGATTCTGAAAACCTGTACCAACCAACTGGCGGGTGTGTTCAAAGGCATTTTCAACATCTCGCTGCTACAGTTGGAAGTACCCACCTGCTTTAAAAGGGCAACAATCATAACAGTACCCAAGAGGAGGATGAGCTGCCTTAATGACTACCATCCAATATCACTCACATCTACAGTGAAGTCCTTTGAGAGGTTGGTTATGGCTAGAATTAACTGTCTCAGCAAGGACCTGGATCCACCGCAATCTGCCTATCGCCACAATAGGTCTACGGCGAATGCGATCTCATTAGCCCTTCAGGCAGCCTTGGGTTACCTGGGCAAATCTAATACCTATGTGAGGAAGCCATTTATTGACTACAGCTCAAGTGTATTAACACAATAATTTTCACAGTTCTGATCGAAAAGATCCAAAACCTGTGCTTTTAGTTCCTTCTGAAATGGATCCTTGACTTCCTAACCAGAAGGCCACAATCTGCATGGATCAAAAATAACAACTTTACCTCACTGACATTTGACACTGGAATGCACGCTTAGGCCACTGCTCTACTCTTTACACCCATGACTGTGACTAGGCACAGCTCAAATAGCTTCTATAAATTTGTTGACAATGCAACCATTGTTGGTAGAATTTCAGACGCTGACGAGGGGGCATATGCGAGCAAGGTACATCAGCTAGTTGAGTGATATTACAGCAACAACCTTGTGCTCAAACATCAGTAAGACTGAAGCACTGATTGAGAACTTCAGAAAGTGTAAAATGAGGAAATACACACCTGTCCTCTTAGGGATCAACAGTGGAAAGAGTAAGCAACTTCAAGTTCCTGGGTATCAATATCTCTGAGGATCTATCCAAAGGCATGACAGCAGATACATTTCATTAGGAGTTTGAGGAGATTTGGCTCATCACCAAAGACACTCGCAAATTTCTACAGATGTACCATGGAGATCAATCTAACTGGCTGCATCATGGTCTGGTATTGGGGGGGGGGGGAGAGAGGGGGTTCTAGTGCAAAGATTCAAAATAAGCTGCAAAATTGTCAGCCCCATCATGGACACCAGCTTCCATAGTATCCAGGACATCTTCAAGAAGCAATACCTCAAAAAGGCAGCGTCCATCATTAAGGAAACCCACCCACCCAGGACTTGCCTTCTTCTCATTGCTACCATCAGCAAGGTACAGGAATCTGAAGGCACACACAATTCAGGAATAGCTTCCTGTCTACTATCAGATTTGAACCCACAGACACCACCTCAGTACTTTTGTTTTATACCTATTTGTGGTGTGTGTATCTATTTATGGAAAAGTATTAACTGGGCCCTCATTTTACTAATATTTGTAACAATGAAATATTGTAAACATCTCACTTTGAGTTTGAGAATAAGAAATATATGAATATAGCACCTTCCTCCCCCCCCCCCCCCGGCAAACTCCACTGCATATTATTACATATTATTTTCGGGAGCAAGTTACTAACACGATTGGAATTTGTCATATCTGAGTCCCAAATTATGCCAAAGAAAAAATGGAATACGTAGTCTAAACATTGTAAGTAATTGAAACTGGTTGGAAGGTGTGTAGGCAAAGATTAACAAAAATGTGCTATGGGTTCATTGTCCATTCAGAAAACTGATGAAGGGGAAGACTACATTCAAATTTTGTTAGGTGACAACAGTAACTTTCAACAGCCACCTCAAACATCATTGAATCTAGTTTCATAAAGCAGCCAAATATAAGAGACAGTAACAACCCTCTACACCAAGAGGGAAAAATATGCAGAACTGGACATAAATTTAACGGTGCACATGTTGTGCAACAGAATTCTTTATAATATTGCTTTAGGAGCCAGATTACCTCATTATAAACCACAGGCATTTTTTCAGACCGAAGTTTTCCCTCTAATCATTTTGCTCTGAGCATAAAAGAATTTTAACACACTGGAGCAAATTTAAAATACCAGCTACATTTTGGAGAAAGATGGTTGTTCATCACATGGCATGGAAACTCAATGGCTTATTGAAGTAATATACCAGTAAATGATTCCTGTCCAACTTGAGTCACATTCATTAAATTCGGGTCTCTGCAATCTGGGATCATTGATTGTATATACAATTCTGCCACCCAAGGAATTTCAAACTTAAAAGCCTCCATTTTTAGCTATGAATTATCACTGAATCAAGACAGACCTTGTGCATCTCCCTATATTTATGCTTTCAATAAACAAATTATTCCCCTTCAAGTACAATTCAGCATTTCATCAAGTACCCACACAAAATATGTACTTTGTTCAAGTTCAGTTTATAGTTATTTAACGGTACACATGTATACCACCGAACAAAACATTCCTTTGCACCAAGATGCACAACTCAGCTGCAGGAAAAAGCGTCTGAACCCTTTGCAGTTACTTGGTTTTCTGCATTAATTACTCCAAAACGGGGTCTGGTCTTCATCTAAGTCACAATAATTGACAAACACAATCTGCCTAAACCAATAACACAAACAACTGTACTTTTCGTTAATACTGAGTACACCATTTAAACAATTGGAGTGCAAGTTCAAAAAAGTATGTGGACCTCTGGGGTAATGCCTTCTACAAAAACTACTTGGAGTCAGGTGTTCCAATCAATGAGATGAGATTGGAGGTGTGGGTTGTAGAGGTGCCCTGCCCTATATATTAAAAAAAGATACAAAGTCAGGTCACTGACAGAGCCTGCTCTTCTCAAGAAAGGCACTTATGTGCACCATGCCTCGATCAAAACAACTTTCAGACCACTTTAGAACTGCAGAGGTGCATGAAGCTGGAAAAGGCTACGAAAGCATTCCTAAAGACCCAAGTGTCCTCAGTATGAGAAATCGCCTACAAATGGAGGAAACAGTACTGTTGCTACTCTCCCTAGGAGTGGGCATGCTGCCAAGATCACACAACAAGCAGAACATGCAATGGTGAAGAGGAGGTGATAAAGAACCCAAGGGCAACAGTAAAAGGCCTGCAGAAATCTCTAGAACTTGCTCGTGTGTCCAGTACAAGAAAAGCACCGAACAAGAATGGTGTTCATGGAAGGACACCATGGAGGAAACCATTGCTCTCCAAAAAAAACGTTGCTGCATGTCTCAAGTTTGCAAATGACCATCCGGATATTCTACAAAGCTTCTGGAATGATGTCAGTATTTCTGTTTGTGCACATTTTTAAAATCTATTCAATATATGTAATTGATTTACTTATTTTTATTTTATTTTCTCTCTACTAGATTATGTATTGCAATCAACTGCTGCTGCTAAGTTAACAAACTTTCATGTCACATGCCGGTGATAATAAACCCGATTCTGATTCAGATGTGACAAAAGTTGAATTTTTTTTTTCCAGAAATGCACACTGCTATGTTTGGAGGAGAAAGGGCACTGCACACCAACACCAAAACCCCATCCAAGCTGCGTAATATGGTGGAAGGAGCATCAGTTTGGGGCTGCTTTGCTGCGTCAAGGCCTGGACAGCTTGCAATCTTTGAGGGAACAATAAATTCTAAATTGTGTCAAGACATTTTACAGGAGATTCTCAGGGTAGCAGTCCGTCACCTGAAGCTTAATAGAAGGTGGATGATGCAACAAGACAATGGTCTGAAACACGAGTAAATCAACAGAATGGTTTAAAAATAAGAAAATTTGTGTTTTATAGCCAATTCAGAGACCAGTCCTTAACCCAATTGAGATGCTGTGGGATTAACTGAAGAGGGCTGTTGGGAGAGATCACTGACAATGCTAAGGGTCCCATGTACACAGCGTTCCTGTTAAATATAGCAGGAAGACAGACCCCAGTGATCCTCTCAACAGTCCTGGCAATCCTTTGTAGAGACTTGCAATTTCTACAAAGATAAAATGCAGAGAGAAATGCTCTACATTCCAAATATGTCAGTAGTTTTGAAAGTTCTTTCCCCCACCGTACCCCCCCCCGCATCAAAGAAACCAAGCCATTTTGATTAAAAATTCAGATTTCATAGAATTTAAATCAAGACTGGGTCTTGAATATTAAACTAATTATATTTTCTAGGGGTGGCACAGTGGCAAAGTATTAGAGACTGCTCCAGCACCCCAGGTTGGAACATGACTTCACAACCTTCGTGGAATTTTCCTGCAACGGCCTTGGTTTAAACTGGCTGCTCAGGTTTTCTCTCACATCCTCAAGATCTGCATTGGCACGTTGAATGGCCTTTGTAAATTGTTCTTAACGTGCAGAGCGGCGGAACTTTGGGGGGAGGGGGAAGAGAGGGGTGATGGAAATGTGGGCATAACAAGGAATTCTAGTAAATGAGTGCTTTATAGGGACTGATGGGCCTATTTCCACACTGTACAACTAACAAACTCAATTTCACAATGTCCTGACATCAACTTCTTAGACCAAAATTTGCACTAATGTAACTCAAGGCCACTACAAAGTTGTGGGATAATTAATGCAAACAAATTAGTTGAAGAAAATTGAGCATTTTAAACTTAGATGGTTCTTAAACACATTAAAGCAAAAACCAGTATAAAATTTTCTAATGTTCAGTTGTACTGATTATTCCAAGCAGCACATCCCAAATTCCCTACAAACAGATAAATTAAAATTCCTTCTGTGTTCTGGATATTACATCTCTCATGCACTACCACAAATATTTCCTTAAGTCAGCTTGATCTTGACCCATATGATAATGGAATGAGACCAATTTCAACCAGCACAGATATAAATGCTGCAATATTCAAAAGTAAAATATCTGCAGTGTTCACTCTAAATGCATTGAGATTTGGACCAAATCTGGAGTGAATTTTCCCAATTTTGAGAAAAATTGTCTCAGAAATTATTTCTCTTGCTTTATTCACCAATACTGGCTGAGGTACTCAAAATATTTTTGACTCTTTCACAGCCCTTCATCAATACCAGTAACACCAGAAAAACAGGTCATCAGCAGGACTGAATACTCAAGTTGAAGGCCTGATGAGTGGTTCTATCACTCCAGGTTCCCAACTATTTAATTTTGATTTTGTTCAAATAATAAATACTTTATTGATCCCAAAGGAAATTAGCATCATGGTAACATTACAAGTGCACAGATACGTAAATATTAAGATTAAAAATAAATAACTTAAAAATAATATGTACAAGATTTAGAAGTCAAAGATTACAAAATTTACAAGTTCACACTGATAAGATGATATTACACTAATTGCACTATTATACACTAAAGAGTGTACATTCACACCATCCAGATAAGGTGATGGTGGTATTGCACAGGGAGTCCATGATTGCAGGGTGTTAAACAGAGTTAATAACAGTATAACAGGAGGGTGTCTCTTTCCCAGCTATAGGCTGACTCACTATAGAGCCTAATGGCCAAGGGCAAGAATGACTTCATAGCACGCTTTGGAGCAGCGCAGTTGTCTATTATTGAAAGTGCTTCTCTGTTCAACCAAAGAGGCACGGTCAGAAATAACGCGGTAATTTTAAACTATTGGCACTGAGTAAATGTGCTCACTGCACCTTCATAATCATCTTTCAAAAACCACTTGCTTCTTCTGTTGCTTGCCTTGTATTAAAAGAGTAATTTCATACACTGTAGACTTAGACTTCACTTTAATCACCCAAAAGAATGGTTTATGCTAACCCAACAATGTTCCACTGCAGACTACCCTAGATTACAAGCTTAAAATAAAGAACTTGCTCCCATGGTATATTTTTGTGCTCAAAAACAAGCAGTGTAAATCTCATGTTTACCCTGATTTGGTCTAATTTATGGGGTATCAAAGCTCAGTTTCCCTACACGGTCTTGACACAAGAATCTAGTGCAGGATGCTTCCTGTGTAGGATATCAACTTGTAGTAAAGACAAAGATTATTAAATATTTCAAATAGGCTCTATGTGTGCCTATCCAATGCTGTTAATTGCTCAAGATATTTGAGAGAGGCACGTTAACAATTTGCACAGTAATGAAGCAAATATTATCACTGCAAATGACCAGTAGCTGATCTGACCTCAAATCTCACAGATTGTGGGGAAACCAGTCAGGTTTTTACATTTTATATTGGATAAATGCAAGTGATCATTGTAAAATGACACTAGGATTACCAAAAGTGTACTGAGGTCCACCAGATTAAAGTTAAATTGATTATAAAATTTACTATTTTTATGCACTCACATTTGGAAAATTGCTTTACAGTAATTTCTAAATCAACATTCATTTCTAGACAGAAAAAAGAGATCAGTTAACATCTTACATCAATACTGTACCCTTCTGGTTGCAGTGCAAGTCTAATTCTGCACAACTAAAGTTGACATTACAGGCCAATTTGATTAGGCTGGTTTGAGAAGCACATAATATTCTAATTACAATAGAACAATATTCTCTTGAATGTCTGCCATATAGAGAGGTCAACTACAAAGCATCAAAAGTAAACATCCAGAAATTCCTTGTTCCTTAATTTTAAAAAAATCATGAGCAAGACCTCATGCCATGCAAAGTGGTCTTAACATTAACTCATCTGCGGCAGGAACTACTACGAATACTATTTCCCCCAGATGCTCATTGTTCCACATCACAAAGCCTTTGAATCATTCCTGATGTTTCAAGGGCAGCCAGTTTCAAAAATAAGTGAAAGCTAGAATTGTTTTGTTTGTATAGAATGCACAGTTATTAACGAAAATAAATCATATTTTATATTTCCAATTGACTTATCCATAAATTAGCCACAGAGTGCAAAAGTCAAGTACTGCAATGATATTAGGCCAAGATGAAATAATTTTAAATTTTAGGCAAAAAGTAACATTGTAAAGCTCATCACTTGGATCTTTCACTAATGACATTGAGCTTAAAAAATGTTACACAAAGGATGAACCAAGCCCCACAGAAAACAAGTTCTTAGTCATTTTTACCTCGCCAAATTTCTACTCCTTAGACAATGTTAGACATTAATAATTTTATCACTGCAAATCAAAAGCTAAAAGACCCAAGGACATTTGCCAACTAGTCCTACATGTCCATTTCCCTCAAGTCAGTAAATATTAGCTCCTACCTTTACTTTCCATGACCATCTTTGATGCTGTAGCTATCAAAAGACTTCTACAAATCAATACACATAATGGCCACCCAATGTTCTGTGCTGCCAAAGTGCAATTGTCAATCGCTGGCCCGTGACTTTTACTCCACTCAGCACTGAACTTCAGCTTGCGGCAGAGATTAGTAAACCTCATGGTGCACTGAACCTCAGCTGTGGTTTGCCACTCTCAAAGTGCAGACTCACTTTTGAATGCCATTTGCTCACTTTTAGTTTACATGTTATTATTCTCTGCCCATTGGATGCTTGACAGTTTTTTTAAAAAAAATAGGTTCTACTGGGTTTATTTTGTAGCCATGTGTAAGAAAATGAAATCTCAAGGTTGCATACACATACTTTGATAAAAAATGTAATTTGAACTTTGAGAGACAACTCTAAACCTAAAATCATAATTGTGAGACAACTCTAAACCTAAAATCATAATAAACCTGTGTACACTGTCTAAATGATCTACACTGTGACAAACCTCATTTTACATTCATCTGGACTTCAGGATATATGATCCAGTTAGTGTCAGATCAGAGATTTTCTTGATCTAAGGATATTCTTTGCCAAGCATTGAGTCTTCAAAAAGTTCAGGACATTTCAGAGGAAGAATTAGCCCTCTTAATTCAGTTAATTGGACTGAAATTTAGGGTCAAACTGAAATGCAACTTAACTATTAAATAGTTTGGAAAGTTTGTTTAGGGAACAGCTCAAATATGAAGTTTAAATACCTGACCAAGTCTATCAAAACCAACTTAAGCATTTGGTTATTTTGGTTGCCAACCCAGTCTTCAAAAATTCCATCTTTGTGCAGGCCAGGAGAAAATACCTGCTAAACCCAGCATGCTACACTCCCACAAACGCAACTATTACATTACACTATTAACTACATCACATTATATCCCCCCTCATCCTTTCCAACAAGCATTTCTGCTCCCTATCCCCAAGCAACCCCATGTCTAAGACACGTCTCTTCTAAATACCAACAAAAGGCAACTAACAAAAAAGTTAAGGTAAAGGTGGAATACAAAGGTACAAAAAGTTTCTTCAGATACGTAAAGTGTAAAAGGGAGTGGGAGTGGATATCAGACCGCTGGAAAATGATGTTGGAGAGGTAATAACAGGGTACTATGAAATGGTGGACAAACAAGTATTTTGCATCAGTATTCACTGTGGAAGATGATAGCAGTATAGTGGAAGTTCCAGGAGTCATGAACTGTGTGAAGCTATTATCAGGGAGAAGGTTCTTGAGAAACAGATCTGAAGCTAGATAAATCACCTATCCCTATACACTCCAGGGTTCTGAAAGTGGTGGCTGAAGACATTGTGAAGGCATTAATAATCTTTCAAGAATCACTAGATTCTGGAATATTTCCGGAAGACTGGAAAATTGCAAATGTCACTCCACTCCTCAGAGGGAAAGAGGCAGAAGAGAGGAAGTTTATAGGTCAGTTAGTCTGACCTCAGTGGTTGGAAAGATGTTGGAGTCCATCCATTATTAATGATGGGGTTTCGGGGTACCTGGAGGAACAAGATGAAATAGGCTCTAGTCAGCATGGTTTCCTCAAAAGGAAAATCTTGCCTGAAATCTATTTGGAATTCTTTAAAGAAATAACAAGCAGGATCGACAAAGGAGAATCAGCTGATGGCGTGTATTTGGATTTTCAGAAGGCCTTTGACAAGTTGTCACGAGGCTGCTTAACAAGCTACGAGCCCATGGTATTACAGGGAAGGTTTTAGCATGGATGAAACAGTGGCTGATTGTCAGGAGGCATCGAGTGGGAATAAAGGGAGCCTTTTCTAGATGGCTGCCAGTGACTAGTGGTTTTTCAGGGGTCTATGTTGGGACTAATTCTTTGTACGTTATTGATTTGGATGATGGAACTGTTGGCTTTGTTGCAAAGTTTGCTGATGATATGAAGATGGGCAGAGGGGCAGGTAGCTTTGAGGAAGTAGAGAGGTTACAGAAGGGCTTGGGTTAGGAGAACAGGCAAAGTGGCAAATGGAATACAGTACCAGGAAGTGTCTGGTCATGCACTGTGGAAGAAATGAAAGGGCTGACAACTTTGTAAATGGAGAGGAAGTACAAAACACTGAGGCGCAAAGGGAGTTGAGAGCCCTTGTGCAGGATTCCCCGAAGGTTAATTTGCAGTTTGAGTCTGTGGAGAGGAAGGCAAATGTAATGCGAGCATTCATTTCAAGAGGACTAGAATATTAAAGCAAGGATGTAATGTTGAGACTTTATAAATTATCGGTGAGGCCTCACTTGGGAGTACTGAGAGCAGTTTTGGGCCCATTATCTTAGAAGGGATGTGCTGAAACTGGAGTGAGTTCAAAGGAGGTTCACAAAAATGGTTCCAGGTTTGAACGGCTTGTCACATGAAGAGCATTTGATATATTCCCAGGAATTCAGAAGAATAAAGGATGACCTAATTGAAACCTATCAAATGGTGAAAGCCCTTGATAGAGTGGATGTGGAGAGGATGTTTCCTACAGTGGAAGATCTAAGACCAGAGGACACAGCCTCAGAATATACAGATGTCCTTTTCGAATGGGAGATGAGGAGGAATTTCTTTAGCCAGAGAGTCATGAATCTGTGGAATTTGCTGCCACTGATAGCTCTGGATTCCAAGTCTGTACATGTTTTTTAAAGGCAGAAGTTGATAGATTCTTTTTTGTCAGGGCATGAAGGGAAGGCAGGATATGGAGGCCGAGAGGAAAAATGGACCAGGCATGATGGTAAAGCAAACTCAATGGGCCAAATGGGCTAATTCTACCTGTATGTCTTCTGGTCTTTCAGTGGTTGAATGGACAGACTGTCAGCAGTGATCCCACACCTGGACTGGCTGCCTTTTAGTATACATGTACCATTGGCACCAAAACCTCCTGCGCTGGTGTAAGTAGCTTAAAATTGAACAGATTTATTTATTCTTCGAAGCCAAAATTTTTATCTATGAGATCTCAAAACAACATTCAGTTAAAATACTGAGCCCCAAGATCTACATTTCCCCACTGTCCATCCAAAACCAACTCGATCTGAGCCCAACATATACAGTGTTGGGAGGTCACATGAATGGCCATGAGGGGCCAAAACATCTGAATTTAATTTTGAGAAAGGCACAAGCCCTTTGGTCATACAGTCTCAAAACACTTCTCTAATAGTTGTGTCGATGGGAAAAGGGGATTTTTAGAAAAGTGCCAAGAAATTATTAAATGGAGGCAGTGGAGGACATTAAACTGTCAGAGTAAAAGTTTCAAATAGTAGCTCATAGATAATCCCTCATCTGGAATTAATCTAATTACAATGATCTAGTTGCTTTTGCTGTGAGTATCAAGTTAGGAAAAAGTTTGAGGTGATGTTAAGTTATTTTTAAATAGAGAAATGCAGCCTAGAAACTAACACTTCAGCACACATGTTGACCTTTGACCACTCATTTAGAAATGTTAGATTGTAAAATAATCGCCATCCATCCTGGAATTAGAGTATTAAACCATAATTGGAATTTACTATCAAATTAATGGCATGCACCAATAACTGCAACTTCATGGATAATCTAAAATAAAGGATTTAGCACTGAGCTGAATGAACTTGCCAGGAGAGTACACAAGTTAGACATCAAGTTCACAGCGGACATTCACTGAAGCTAGTTAATCGGTCCTGGCTGGATAAATAATGTTACAGATTGCTCATTCCAACCATTCCAGCCAGGAAAGCTGTACTCACTTTTGTTATTTTGAATAATGTGCGACTTTAAAAAAAACTCAGCCTTGGCCATATATGGCTCTTTCACATTCCATTTAATAGACTCTGCTTTTTCATTCTTGTTAACTTTTGAAGAGTTTAGGATGAGCTTCAGCACGAAGGTTTTATAAATCCACATTCCTTCCGCCATGTTTGAAAAGGTGGAGTTATGGAAGAGGCAAGGAATAATCCAGGATAAAGCAACTTACTAATTTTAATCCATGTTATAACCATGTACTTTCATCAATTTTCTCATCTTAAGCAAACATACCTAATAATGATATCCAATATTAACAAATTTGCTTTATTCAGCAGAGGATGCATATACTCTGGTTTACATGGCCTTAAAGCATACTTTTGCAATTACAGTATTGAATGTTGTTGGGAACCTATAACAAATTGAGGATCCGTTTTTGCTACACTATGGAATCAAATGCATTTAGGAGGCTACAGTAAAAGTGAACATTAATAAAAAAATCAAAGATTTAAATTACATGAAATATGTTCTAATTATACTTTAAGCACCCCAAGGTGAAATAAATAGTGTTTCATTTTCTGCCTCAAAGGATGAATAGGTATCTGGATTTCCAAAATGAATGCACTTCCTTTAATGCCTTGCATAGATGAGAAATTATGCAAGTGGTTCAGAAGTCAAATCTAGAAGTGAAAATACTCAAAGGAACATTAGCTTCACTGAAAAAGCAATGAGAGAAAAGATGAAAAGGTAAGCTAGCAAATAGTAAGAGGATACTAAACATAGAAAGAATAAAAGAGAGTGGACATCTGACCATTGGAAAAAGACACCAGAGGGGGTAGTAATGAGGGACAAAAAATAGCAGATGAATTAAAGCATTTTGCATCAGCCTTCAGTGCGAAAGACACCAGCAGCGTGCCAGAAGTTCAGTGTCAGAGGCAGGTGTCAGTGCAGTCACTATTATTGAGGTGCTCTGTAAGCTAGAAGGTTTGAGGGTTGATAGGTGACTTGGATGAAGTAGACTATAGTTTAGGAGCCTGACAGAGGTAGCTGAAGAATTTGTACAGGCATTAGTGATCTTAAGAATTATTAGACTGTAGAATGGTTCCAGGCAACTGGAAAACTATAAATATCACTCCAGATTTTGACAGCAAGGCAAAAGTCAGGAAATTATAGGCCAGTGACAAGCCAAACTTCAGTGATTGGGAAAATGTTGGAGTCTATTATGAAGGAGGCCAAAGTCAGCAAGGTTTTTCCTTAAGGGGAAATTTTGCCTGACAAATCTGTTGAAATTCTTTGAGGAAAATACTAGCAGGATAAACAAAGGAGTTGATGGATATTGTTTACTTGATTTTCAGAAGGCCTTTACCAAGATGCCACACATGAGGCTGGCAAACAAGATAGGAGCTCATGGTATTACAGGAAAGATACTAACTTGGATTGAAGACAGAGTGGGAATAAAGGGAGCCTTTTCTGGTTCACTGCTGGTGACCAGTGGTGTTTTGTAAGGGGCAGTGTTGGTCTGCTGGTTTGCTTGTTATACATTAATGATCTGGATGATGGAATTGATGTCCTTGTGGCAGGTTTACAAAGATAGGTTGAGGTGGAGGATTGAACAAATTACCAAATTATTTGAATCTCAGTTACTAAAAACTTTTATTTTGTGACAACTGTGTGCCATTTAAGGCAAACCATTACAAAAATTAGATTTTGGCATTTGCAGTTTTATTATCACACCACTCTTAAACACTGACCTAATGGCTCAGCACGAGGTCTATTGCACCCTGCAGATTCTGCTTGACCTGCCAACTTTCCGCAGATTGTTATATCAAAATAAAATGTACTGTTACTCATCTGATGAAAAGCTGTCTTAGCTTAGATCCTAAAATATTTTGTGCAAGAAGGGAGAGAAAGCACAAATGTTGTGAAGCTTTGTCAACTGCATTCAAATATATTTGTCAGTGGGAAGGATTAGGCACATGTCTAATCAAGCATTATTATTCAAAGGTCATCGCATGCTTGGTATGAAGACATTAAACCAAGCCATGCTCTGCTACGAGAAGTTTACATATTACTGAAGCAGAAACTACTCAAACAGGTCAACATCTTTCAAGCAGCTCCAAGAAATTTTGCAATATATTTGTCCACATAAAAGTAACTCATTCTTAAGCATCCTTTTCAGCTTGTCAAGGAGAATGGAATAGGTCATTAGTCATGCAAAATATTTCTTCTGGCATTTACATTTTAATTAAACTGATGCATTTCCCCCACTATAAATTTCCCAAAGCAAAACATTCCTCAAAACCAAATGGCGCAGTTAAGTAAAAACATGCATTTTGATAGCAACTCATATCCTATGTTATAGATGACAAAGTTGTGACTAATAGTGAAAGAAATAAAAGGTAATGTATAAACCCTTACGAACTATCAATTATTACTATCCAGACATTGTCTTCATTAACAGATTAAGCCAATAAATCCACAAAATCCTCCCACAATTTCTGATTGAAGAGTGCACTACCAAGGACAAGTTTCTATGTTTAGTATCCTCTTACTATTTGCTAGCTTACCTTTTCATCTTTTCTCTCATTGCTTCTTCAGTGAAGCTAATGTTCCTTTGAGTATTTTCACTTCTAGATTTGACTTCTGAACCACTTGCTCCGCTACATTTACTGTGCTCTTTGCTGCACCAAGTATGAGGTCCTGCTCCAGACTTCATGTCAGCGGGCTCCACAACATTTACTCTGCTATGCGCTGAACTGAGGCAGGGGCTGTGGGCCTGTTCCGAGCTTCAAGTCTGCATATTCTGCAACATTTTGCTCGTGTGCTGAACTGAGCCTGGGCCTGCTCCAGGCTTTCCGTCTATGTACTCACTTGCATTCTAAATGCTGTTTGCTTGCTTCTATTGTTTGCACAACTCGTTCCCCACACTTCTCTTCCCCCACACACACACACATTGGGTGTTGTTTTATTTAATGGGCTCTTTTGGGTTTCCTGTTTTGGGGTTGTATAATGTATACATATTTTGATAAATATACTTTGAATAATTTATTACATTGACATTAAGGAGACAAATTTAGCCATCATTTAATTCCCTTCAGTCATTTCTGCCCACATGCAAGACGAATTCTGGCTCCATCCGCAATATTAAAATTGAGTTCCGTCAGGAGAGGTGATAGCAGGCTTGAGCAAGTAAATTTTATGACACTGGGATTCAAATCCAGATGGGATTGCCAGCAGTCAAAATAAAGCTGCCCTGACCTAGCTACCCCAGCAGGAGGGATCCACTGCTCAATTACAGAAAATTGAGCAGCTAAGTTGGTAACACAAGAGGCCAAAGAATAACCAATTTAAGAAATGGAGGAATGCCATAACAGGTCATCAGAATGCTCAAAGCTGGAGACAATGAAGGCGATTTTTAAGATGTCATTTTAAATTCACCTTTTTAAAATTTGGATGACTATTTGCTTAAGAAAACATTCCTATTTTATGCAAAGAAAATGTTCCTAAATTGGATGAAATATATTTGAGTTTATTATGAGAAGTGGAAGAAGGGATTGCTGGGTATTGAGAATTATTTTTGCATCCACACTGGTCACAGGAGTAAGAGGATTGGAGGATGGCAAATTCTTTGTTCAAGACAGACAACAGGGATTAAAGACCAGTGAAACTTATTTCAGTGGTGGGCAAATTAACAGAAAATACTTGTAGTCAGGATTTAAGCATGGAGAAGCATTGTCTTATTAGGAATAGGCAACATGGCTTTGTAAAGGGCAAGCCAAGCCACAAGTCTGGCTGATTTGAGGAAATGACAATAAATTGAAGGTAGAGTGCTGGATGTAGTATATATGGATTTTACCAAGACATTAAACAAGATTCCCCATGAAAGCCTCTTCCAAAAATCTAAAACATAGGAAAAATGAAATTTAGCAGCACAAATTCTAAATTGGCTATCCTACAGAACGTAGAGAATGGTGGTGGTTGTTCCGCAGGGATCTGTTCTAGGATCCCTGCTCATTGTGATTTTTAAAAATGAAGGATGAGGAAGTGGAGGGGGGGAGCTTTTAATAAGTTTGCAGATGACAGAAAAGTCATGTGGTGAGGATAGTGCAAAAGGTCATCATAGATTGGACTCATAAGCCACTTGAGAGCCCATAAGTAGATCAGAATGAAGACCATCATCCTCGATCTTGAGGGATAGCTACGACGATGACAAGGTAACAATGAGACAGACAGAGTGCAGAGGTCAGCTTAGAATTGGCAATTGAGTTCAATCAGGAGAGTGAAGGGATACACTTTAAAACTTTGAGCTTAAGGCAGAGTACAAGGTTAATAGCAGGGTTGTCAAGTGTAGAAGAATAGAAGGATCTTGAGGTTCAAGTCCACAAATCCCTTGGAGCTGCCACACAAGTTGATAGGGCGGTTCAGAAAGCCTTATGTGAGCTGGCCTTCATAAGTCAGGGGATTGAGTTCAAGAGCTACAAGGTAATCCTGCAGCTCTAAAACCCTGGATGGACAGAACTTGGAAAATTGTGTTCAGTTCTGGTTGCCTCATTACAGGAAGGATGTGGAAGCTTTAGAGGTGGTGAAGAGATATAGTTGAATGTTGCCTGTATTACAGACACGTCTTATGAGGACAACTTGAGCAAACTAGGGCTTTCTCTCTTTGGAGGATGAAAGGCATCACGATAGAGGCGTGCAAAAGGCATAGATAGAGTCAGCACCTTTTTTCACAGGGTGCCAATGGCTAATATCAGAGGACATCCTTTTAAGATGTGGAAGTGGTTTATGGGAGATGTCAGAGGGAGCTTTTTAAAATACAGGTGGTGGTAAGTATACAGTGGTGGTAAGTATTTAGTGCCTTTAAAGAGAGTATCTGATTAAAAGTAAAATGGAGGGTTACAGGCCATGCAAAAGGGAAGGGTTAGAGATTGATAGCACAACATTGTGAGCCAAAGAGCCTCTACTGTTTGATGTTCTATGAAGTTCGTATGCCTATGCTATGAATTAAACTTGTTAACTTCACTCATTCAACACATCATTTAAAACAATTGTTTATAGTATTAAATTGTCAATGCCAGTTAGCATTCCTCAAAAAGCTATTTGAATTCACTACAAATGACAAATTACATACAGCTTAAAATAATTGTATTCATATTTCTATTAGCAATTTAACTGCCACACATCTTTCAGCCTTAAGTTAATGTAATACTACAAAATTTTCCCACACAAATTTAAAACTATATAAATAACCTAGTATTTCCTTATTAACACTTCAAAATCTTAATCAACACAAAACTATCAATTTTTTTAAAATTACAGGGGATACATATCTGCAGCAGCTGCATTACTAACAATTGACAGAGACTTCATTTACTGAATGTAAACTGGGCGCCTCTCACCGTTTCTTTGATTATGCATCTGGATTCCAAATAGACCACAGGATAACAGCACAGATATGTAGGAAGATCATGGAAAGTATGTAAGCAACAGGGTAGTTATAGCAGGCAACTTTAACTTCCCCAATATTGACTGGGAGTTATCTAAAGCTATAGGCTGAGATAGGGCGTAAATTTTTCAATATGTCCAGGTGGGTTTCTTTATAGCCTAATCAGAGAACTGTCATCTTGACTGTAAATTGGGAAATCAACTTGGCCAGATGATAAAGTATCAGTTGGAGTGTATTTTGGAAACAGTAACCATAACATTGAGCTTCCATATAGCAATGGTTATGAATAAGACTGGACCTCAGTGGAAAGTGCTAAACTGGAGGAAGACCCACTACAAGAGTATTAGGCAGGCATTCTGGAGAGTGAGACAGGAAGGAGTACGCTGATATTTTATAAATGTTAATGTCAATGTGGCACAGGGACTGGTGAAATCCCTCATATTATTGACAGTGAAGAGATTAAATCGCTGGGGTGTTAACAGATCTGAGTACCCTCCTCAGCTACAGGTAACATCCAAGTACAGAATAGCCAGTGTTTCTAGTTTAAAAATGGCAATATTCAGAAGTTATAAGTTGATGAGCCTCATATCAGTGGTAGGCAAGTTACTTAACATTCTTAGAGAGGATTTATACAAGTCTGGGAAAGCATGGACTTACTATGCAGAGTCAGTATGGTGTCATATGCAGGAGGTCAAGCCTTAGGACTTTTTTGGGGGCAGGTGATGGTGAATGAGGCGAGAACAGTGAGAGTTACCCACATGGGCTTATAGCATTCAACAAGGTCATTCATGATAGGCCAAGCACATGGAATTTATGAAGACCTGGTGCACTACAGCATTAAGCTTAACAGCCATTGAAGACAGTGGGAATTGATGGAGTCTTGTCAAACTGACTGGAGAGCTGTGACCTGTGGTGTTTCACAATGGTCTCAATGCTGGTTTTATGAGTGATCTGGATAAAATATAGGCGTTAATTAGCAAATCAGATGAAAAAGTTGGGCTCATCAATAATAAGAAAGTTTAAAGGATTCAGCAGGATATTGAGCAGCACAAAATATGGGCAGAAATGGCTGATGGAATTTAATTTGAATGAGTGAGGCATTGTAATTTGAGCAGGCAATACAAGACAAATTTCTTTGGGGTTTGACAGAAAATAAGAGGACATTTCCTCGTGGAAAATTTAGAACAAGAATGGAGATCCTAAAGAGAGGCAAAAGTTCTAACAATGTCAGAAGTTTATGAGATCATGATTTCTTTTAAAAAGAAAAGAGAGGAATCTTGAGAAAAAGAGGTGGAAAGAGGTTTAAAAAGAGGTGGAATCTTGAGAAGCAAATGGGCCAAGATCTTGGCAAGTAGGCATGAATGTGCAAGTTAATGCAAGATCTCAAGTTACAGCAAAGTACCCCTGGCTCCAAAGTTCCTACAGGACCAGCCCTCAAGCCAAGTTGGCAATTGCCAATTTTCAAAAGATTAAAGATTAGCTTCTTACATGTATATTTAAACAATGAAACTTTGTTTGCATCAAAGACCAACAGATTGTGCTGCCATGTTTTAACCAACATAGCAGGCCTACAACTCACATCTCTGGAATATGGGAGGAAAGGAAACCAGGTCACCGAGGAAATCTATGTGACTGCAGGGAGAACATGGAAAATACTTGAGACAGTAGTGGGTATAGACTCAAAAAATGAAACTTCTCTTGGGGAAACATTTCACCATTTCTCAAAAATTACACATGGACTCTGCAAGTTTACTTTGTTTCTTCATTTTACCTTAATCTTTGAAGAGTTTAAAACATATGCAACATGTGGGTCAACTAGAGCTGTCATTCCCAAAGTGGGCAATATCATCCCTGAGTGTAGTGGGTGTTTATAAGGGGGCAGTGGAGTACTCAGTAGCAAGGGGGACAGCTGAGGAATTACGGGCTTCAGAGATGATTTATTACAAGCATTTGATCCTCAGTGCCTCAATTGATGACAGTGATCACAATCACCTTCTCTTACTTACGCACTCTCAGACTTTGCTTGAAGCATATTACAGTTGTTGAAAATCAATGAGACACTTCCCATGAGGACACCGTTTCATGTTCAATATTTGTTGCTTATTTATTACTTTTATACTTTGATAAATTTACTTTGAACTTCTGTATTTGACATATGAGAAATCTGGACTGAAGGGATAATGTTATTTTTAGGCCCAGCCTATACTTTATTGCTGCTCATTACTGTAGTACAGTGTTTACTAGTACAATTCCCATACTCCAATCAGTGATGCACTTGTGAATTTGGGCATGGTGTTCAATGGGGTAAAGTTTGGAATCTGCCCTTTTGAATGGTCTTGACCATATTTCTCTAGCCCACAGCCCAACTGAGATATTGCTGCCCCACTTTATGTACCTTAAGGCAGAGAGCCAGGATTTGACTGAGCTATGGCATCATAACGTTCCCCGTTATTGTTCACAGCATTTGAGGTTGGACTTAAATAATAGGCTATTCACAGTGTTCATCAATCCTTAGAAATGGCAGAAGCAAACCAAGTAAAAATGTAGACAATGTGGAGCATCTGAAATGTGGAATCATACCAGCACCAACCAACAGCAGCCAATGTGTCTGTTGTGTGGAAAAGATTTTTCCAAATGAGGAAACATTTAAAGAGAATACAGACTGATATAGCAAATGAGAACTTGGCTTATTTTCAGTCACTTCATGAAAACCTTCAGAAACAGAAAACACTTCAAAACATGCTTGCCAGAACTTCACAAAACAGTGATGGTTTGCATGGTTAGGCTTGCTTCATGAAAGATCAAAGCATGGCTCGAGTTGTTGTTTGCAAGGGGATTAAAAACACAAGGAGTCATCCATATTTCAAGTTGCTGAGCAATTTTTCAAAGAAAGGCATTGCGTGAATCAACATTCTCGGTTGTGCAACAGATGGGTACCTTCAATGACAGGATGCCACTGCAGGGCTATTACTTTCCTGAAATAAAAATGTTCCCAAAATATTTACTATGTACTAACTCAGACATCTTGTCACAAAAAAACCCGTGATAAACTGCACAATTTAAACACTGTTATCACAGCTGTAAATATAATCAAGTCCCATGCTCTCAATTCTCAACCATTTCAAGAGCTCTGTATTGAGAAGGAAGTTTGAACATTTGCTGTTGCACGGAGGTCAGATGGCTCTCAAAAGGAAACTGACCAAGGTACATTTATGTGCTTTTGAAACTTGTAAAATGCTTTGAAAACTCAAATGCTTCATTCAGTAATCAACTCAATATTAGGCACAGCACTGCTTATTTGTCAAATTATTCACCAAGTTTAATGAAATCAATCTTCAATTGCAAAGAAATGTGAATCTTATCAAAGTTAAATCAGTTGTCATCACATTTCTGTCCAAGTTAACCTTATTTAAGTGCAACATTGGCCACTGGGACCTTCTCCAATTTCCGAACCAGAGTTGGAAGAGAAAAATATCAAATGACTGTTGTCACGTATATGTGCCTACCTGGGTGAGCGGCATAAAGACATGTCAGATTTCAGGATTTTTCTCTCCATTCAAATTCCAGATTGGGTAATAAATCCATTCCTGAACACTTGTAGAGAGAAATTAACAGGAAGGATGAAGAACTGATTGCTACAAAATGACTGAGCTAAAGCAGAGGTTTAAAAAAAAATAATAAATCAGACTTCTGATTGCAGCAAGGAATCACTTAACCCAATCCTGAATTTTAAAAAGGACAAGATAATCCTTTGGGCCTTTCCAACACAATATTTAGCAGTGTGATTTCAGCACAGTTGCCCAACTTCCTTCAAGGCAACAAAACGGATTGCGAATCTGATGTTGAAAAGTTGCTATCACTGAACCAAGCCCATCCATCTCACTGAAATGTGAAAAAATAACAGTGAATAGTTGGACTATTAATGTATGCTCCAAAATTGTTGAAAATTCTTTACAATGAAATAATTTTATTTGCAGGTTTTTGAATAACTTTTGCAACTGCTAGTTACTGCGTTGAATTTGCAGTTCTTATTTTCTTTCACTGTGTCACAAATCAAAATTCTTCAGTTTTTACGTAATGCCAGACAGGGAGACAGTACAAGGTATGTGGTCTGGGAATCCAAAGAGGCAGTAACCCAAAAAAGTTTGGGAACCGTTGAATTAGAAGATACTATATTATCCCAAGGTTAGTGATTAGACTTCGTATATGATAGTGTTGGCATGCACTAAATGTTGTTTATCCTTTGATGCCACCAAACTAGGTAAACCTCAACTCTAATCCAGTTGCTTTTCAAATTAAACAAACCAAACCCCTTTAGTATGCCATAAAAAGGACCCAAGAGACTATTTTCACTTTAAGCTCTCATTTACTTTCAACCAAAAATACTAAAGCTCCTTCCTCTCCCCGCCCCCTTTAATAAAGGGGATTTTTTTTTTTTAAATGGGCATTCACAGAATTAAAATGGTGCAGAAGTGATCAATTTGGGTGTGCTTCCACTTCAACTCCCATGTCCTACATTCCCAGAAAGCCCTGCAAACTTTCCTTTACCTTCTCACTTCCCTACTGAATGCCTTCTCCTTCACAAGTAATGACTTGTATATGAAAAGTGTTTCCTTACATCTGCCTGCTTATGATTAAAATTCTAAGTCCTATTCCCACTCAATTCACAAACCAAATTCAGTTTTGAAACTGAAAATTTTTTGTTTAAGATACTTGTATAGAATCACCATTGCATATCGTCAGCATTTAAATGTTCATTGCAGCCAGCTAATTTAGCTTTCCTCATTACTGTACAAGTATTCAGAGTCCACTTTCCATTTTAGTTTGCTTCTTCCAGTTATTCACCCAAAGCAATGCAAGCAATTGTTATTGAAATATTCAAGTTACAGTGCCTCATACAGATTTTTGGTTTTGTTACATTCAAGTACATTGTTATAAATAGCCACTGCAACCAATAACTGGCCTTTCCTGTTTACTACAACAGAACAGTTGCTCTCTTCACATTAAAAATCAGCTGCGTAGTCACTGGCTATTCTATTCCTATACTTACTGTGCTGGAACAGGGCTTCACACTTGGTTATGCTTAAATTTAATCTGGTAATTTCATGGGGCTCAATGCATTTATATCATTAATCATGAAATCACCAAGAGTTATTAAGTACAAGGAATGTGTCATGTGAATGATACTTTTGGTACCTTATGTTCATCATCTTTGGGAGTCATCAGCAACTTCAACCAGAGTTCTACACAGCCCAAAATGTACTTAGCTTCCAGTGCCCAAATGTGACATAAAGGAAACTTGTACCTGATCCCCATCTACAACATCATTTCACTATCCCTGATGCTAAAAAGTATACATGGACTGGGCTCTGGTTATTTTTAATTAGTTAAAAGAAAAGGATCATTCACTTCAAGGACGAGAGGCTTCTAGAGAAAGAAATGTTACTGAAGAAACTATGTGAACCTGTTCAAGGAAAACCTAATGCAAGGTTATTTAACCATGTTAAGTTTACTAACTAGATGAAATTGTGCTCAATTTCAGAACCTGAATCCAGAACCCCGATTACTAGTTCAGCTGTAATTTAACTGCATGGCAAGAACTCATCTCACCAGATAGACTAACGCAGCTGCTTACCAATAAAACAATCACAATAGGATTAGTCTAAAACTAACAGTTAGTCTCTTGTAGTGAACCAATATTATGCAATCACTAAGCAGCTGTTGAAAGTCCATTTTGCTTAACTATGCAATAGACTTGACCACCTGGTCTATCTCTACTCAGTCTTGAAACATATGGAAACAAGAAACTCAGTAACCATGATATAGTCTCTAAACAAAACAACCATTATAGCGATTTAGGATTACATTAACAGTCAAATGTATGGTTCACTTCCATACTGGCCCAACATGCATTGCAATTGCAGTTACAATACATTTGATGTTCAACTGTTCAAACATTTAGTGGACTAATATGCTATTTTAAGCATTGCTGATTTAATCAACTTTCATCCTCAATGTACATACCAATTATTCACATTTATAATTGCATCACAACCAGCAGTCAAAGTGGGCAAACCATAATGAGAAAAGTAATTTACAAAAAAATCCTGAGTAGAGTATGCTGCCAAGCTCCCGATAGTCTTCTGGCACGTTTCCATTCTCAAACCAACTGATAAAGTTCAATAACTGAGTTGGCCTTTAAGTTTAACAAGACCAAGCTAGATTCATCCAACTGGTGAACAACTATACTTCCTACACCCCTGTATCCACCATCAAGAAAATAAGCAATGTAAATTCACACTCAAACTTAACTTGTCAATAACCTACTCCATTACAGGTGATCAGTGGCACAGGCTTGCAATTTTATTATTGGTTCAAACTTCCCAATGATGAACTGCCACTTTTCCATGATGAACTTTTGTTGGGAACTTGCCTCAACCAACACTTCACAGTAGCCACTTTGGCTCCTCAGTGAGCTTCCACCACCCACATCTACCTAAAAAAATCCAGCAAATCATTTCCTTTTTACTGTCTTCAAATGGGTGGAAAAGTTAAGCAGTTAAGGAAGAGATACATGTGCAAACATGTACGCTGGCCATTTAGGTAGAAAACCAAAAATTTTAAAATAAAGTATTTTTATACTGGTGTGCTCATTATGTAAACACCCATAGACAAACAATTAAGCTAGCAAATGGCACAGTGGCCTTGTTACAAAAGAGCTGGAATATAAAGGAAGTTTTGATAAGAATTTAATTAGATTTCAGCAAAACTACACTTAAGACATATGGAGAGATTTGGTCTTCATACATCTTAGCCTTAGAGATAAATGTAGATTTAACACTGGTTTCTGGAAAAAAAAAGGTGCAATCTGGCAAGCAATTGAGTTTAGCAAAATGAGAGACACTCTCATTAAGGCAGTCAAAATACGGAGTGAGATTTATCGGAGATACCAAAAGTCCTTTGTTTCAACTCCCCAGCTATAAGCAAATGGGGAATAATTTCAAAATAAGAGAAGGCTTTAGACCAAAATGGCAACATTTCACCCAACAAGATTGCAAATATTTGCAGTCTTCTATTTTAAATGGTTGTGTACGTCAGTATATTCAAGGACACAATCAATATATTTTTGGACACCAAAGATGAGACATTTGAGTAATTTTCAGGCATAGCATTCAGCCATGACATAAAAGGAGGAACAGAGTAGAGGAGCTATATGGCTTACTCTAATCTACAGCAATAATAGGGGACACAGCAGTACCAGCCTGGAAAACTTGCAAGGCCCTGGAGTAGATGTGCAGTCCAAAAGGTCCCAACAGTGAGCCAAGCTCAGAAGGGTTAATCCTGAACTCACTTGACACTACATTCTCTCTATTGGCTCATTTGGCTTTAAATCCCAACTACAAGAATGAATGGAAGCTTTCCCTGCTGACAAGGCCAGACTTTGTGAAAATATCTTAATCCACTGACTCATTCTTCTCCCTTCTCAGCCCACACTTCCTCCATCAGCTTAGTTCTTAGACTGAGTAGATGCTCATACACGTCATCTCGCCCCTTGGCTACAAAAGTAGCATTAATTTGAATTTTTTTTTTTAAAGTTAGACTAACATAAATTCTGCAACTTCAGATAAACTGCTCACCCTCCATCTTTTGTCTCCCCCACTTACCCAGTTCCTCCTAGACATAAAGCCCAACCCTCCAAACACCCCATTTGCCATCCATTACTCACACTCCTCCAATTGCATCTAGTTCCCTATTTTCCCATCTGCCCACCCCACACCTTATACCCACTCTTCCCACCAGCTGTCCATCAACCCTACTCACCAGGCTCCACATATCACTTACCACGGCTCATCCCATCACTTCCCCTCTTTCAGTCTAGATGAAAAATTCTGACCCAAAGGATCAACAATCTATTTCCCTCCACAGATGCTCCCTCATTCACCGAGTTTCTCCAGCATCTTATTACTAGACTAGCAACCAAATTCAATAGTCCAGTCTACTAGTCCAGTTCCATTGAAGGGTTAAGCCCTGCAAGGGTCACACCACAGGATATACCACACATTGGACAGGTTAGATATATAGCTTACCTGCTTGTCAAAAGTCACTTCTGTCATGATTGATTAGTTTACAAACTGCAGCTACTTTTCCCATTGGTTGGCTACCTAGTGTCAAGTTTCAAATATCCCGAGTATAAAGGCTAACACACGGGAACGTCTTTCTTTTCCCCCTTTGTCCAAGGAATGTCGCACAAAACCATTGGGAAAGTACGCTACATGCATGCTCTTGTTGCCCATTGAATATTTAGTTCTGTTTGTGCAACTTGAGGGAACAAATGTTTGGTTGAATTTTTTACTCTGTAAATAACTGATTATACCAATTCAGTGTTTTCTGTCTCACTCACCAAACCCATGAACCAGCTTCAGTGTTACAGTAGCCCACGGCTTTTGGGGAAAAACTCATCTCCCTCCATCAAGATATAAAGCAGTATGCAATGTAAAAAGGAAACCCATTTTAAGCCAAAGATAGATCTAGAAATTTATAATCTCTAACCCAGACTCCAGCCAATGTGCAATTTTGAAAAAGCTTACAAACTCAATGCAAATGACATGATGAATTTTATATTACTTATTCTACTCCCATAAATCCAGATTTCCATCTTACCCTGCAACATGCTTCTGTAAGCACTTTCAGAGATGGCATAGATGTGTGGAGGCATCTCATGTCGCTTTTTCCCTCTGTACATGTCAATAATTTGTTCTGCATAAATGGGAAGATTCTTGTATGGATTTATCACCACACAGAACAGTCCAGAGTATGTCTAAGAGGAAAACAGAAACCATTAGATTGCTTTTTAACAGTAGTATGTAATTAAGATCAACAAATATTCTAGCATCAAGAATCACAAACAATCTGTAACATCTTAAACTACTAAACTTCATATTCCCACACTTCCCTTTCAAAATACACAGGTTAGAGAAAAACATGTGCTCTTCAGCATTTCATTCAATCAGTGGACTTACTGAAACTGGACTTCTAATATTCTGAAATTACAAAATCCAGTCAGTTCTTCATAATTATCCACATAAGTAACTATTTAGATGAACAACCCAGTGCCATTCTATGAACTTGGGACTGAGCTCCAAGTTGAAACGGGTATTAACTCAATTCTGCTACTAACTGGGGCAATAAATTCTATGCTGCTATTCTCAGTTCTGAAGGGTCTTAACTCAGAACATCAACTGTTTATTCATTTTAATAGATGCTACCTGGCCTGCTGAGTTTCTCCAGCATTGTGTGTGTCTCCTCTCAATCCAGCTTATATTTTTGATCTTGTTATCCAGGAGAATCAATTTATTTTGGCAACTCTATTTTCCACAATAGCTTTAGGAAGAGCTTAAATCCTCCAACATAATCTGCTGTTTTAAGGAATAAACAGCATCTGTTTTGACCAATCAGGCAGAAGCCAAATTAACCTTTCATCTTTTTTCAAAACCTTTTGGAAATCCACTACTGGAACTCAAATAGTGTAGGAATTGTAGCTGCAACAAGAGGAAAACTGTCAACACTTGCCATCATTACTCTAAAAGTGAGAGCAACTCCAACCTCTGCCAATATAGAATATAGTTAAATCACAAAATCTAAACCTGCTTGTGAACATTGCACTCAGTATTGTTCATAGTGCAGCAATTTGGAACAGTCTTCAAATGTTTAATTAATATCACTGCTATAAAAATCAAAAAAGTTAGTTGAGCATGGTGTAACAGAATACCAGCAAGTTATTGCTACCAAACAATCTTTCTGCCCTTTGATTTTGAAAGAATATCACTCAAAGCACGTTATAGCCCTGCATTGCATACTGAATTCTAAATAGAAGACTCCTTAACCAGATTGATAAAAGTCACTGCTGCTCAAACCAGAAAGCAAAACTCATGTTGCATGGGTTGATTAAACTTCATGGAGTGGTTTCTGTGAAGTTAGTATTGAGCAAATGAATGGCAAGGTCACACGTCTTTCTCCCCCAATTCTTATCAGTTGGTATACAAAACAGCCTTTGTATTGAGTAATAATGGAAATAACTTGGAGTTTCAATCACAGGACAAGATTTTTTTTGGGCGACATTGGGGTGAAGGAATGTTAGTCATCGTACAACTGCTTGTTTTACCCCACCCTCAGGGAAGCAATACAGAATTCATTCACATCCCACACAACCTCATGGTTCCAGAACATATCCTTCACCGTCAAAGAAAGCTCACAAACACCTCTACTGGAGAGAGCATGCTCAGATGCATGGTACAACGCATCCTGCCAGCTGCAGTTTCTGTATAGTGACATAGTCAAAACTACCCAACACATCACTGGCGCCAGCCTACCCACCATCAAGAACATATATACAGAAAGATGCTGGAAAAGGGCCAATAACATGAAAGATCCCACACACCGTGCTCATGAACCGTTTTTCTTGTGCTGCATTGGATCTGGAGTAACCACTGATTTCTGGCTGCTCATCAGAAAGAGAAAGCCACAAAGCCTTCTGGATTTGCTCAACAAATTCACCATCATGGAAGATCCGAAGCTTCAAGTTCATCTTGCAGACCCAATTCCCAAATTCTCATTCCGTTGTGCCCAAAAATCTAAACTCAGCCATTTATGTACTTCCAGATGTCTTTGAGGGGATTGCATTGGAATCCAATCATTCAGAGCAAAGTTGGAAGCTGCTCTCCAGCATTTATGCTGGGAAAATCTGCCCACTGGATGGGCACCACGTAAAACCCGGCAGAGGAGCAGCAATTCCAGTTACATCCATGGAAGAGGGATCTGTGCAAGTGAGCTAGTTAGTATTAACTCAATTTAAAAACAAAGATCTAAATTGTAACCGAAGATTTAAAAATTTTAAATGTGCGCAACGTTTATTTGAGCATTTTAGTTTTTAACAGTTTTTGACAACTTGGACACATGACCAAGCCAGCAGAGAAAGAAACGAATACAAAATACCTCTGCTGCTAGATTCAACTCAAATTTAAAAATCAATAAACAACATTCCTGTAACTCCCTCTGGTTTATTGTATAGCTGAAATACATTTGCTTAAGCAGGCCAAAACCATGGGCGAAAGATATAATCAAGAGGTAATCAGGCACCACGGTGGCCTAGTGATTAACACAACACTTACAGTTCAGAGTTCAATTCCAGTGCTGTCTGTCAGGAGTTTTTATGTTCTCCCCGTGTCTGCATGGGTTTCCCCTAAGTGTTCTGGTTTATTCAGTCCAAGGACATACAGGTTACTAAATTAATTGGTTCTGTGCATTATCCTGTGATCAGGCTAGTGTAAAATTGGTGGGTTGTTGGGTGATGCAGCTCATTAGGCTGAAAGGCTGTATCTCCAAACAGGTCTGAAACCTAGAAACAAACTCAGAGCACTTCAGCTCCTGAGTTTTGTTCAGTTGCATCACGAAGAGGTTATACTGCACTCAACCCACACTACATTGCCATGAACATCGAAGATCCAGTCAGCTTGTGAGCACAAATACCAACTGCAGGGAAGTTTGTAATTATGTAGATCTGAGGTGCACAAGGCTCAGCATTGTCTTCAAGGTTTGAACCCTTGGCATATTTCTAGGTAACTACAGAAAGCTCATTTTCATGTCAACAATGTGGTTGTGAAAAGTGACATTGGATTATAAAGTCACATTTGTTCAGGATTCGAGCGAATTCCATACTTGCTCCAGTGTGTGTTAACTGAAAGATATTTCACATCAACTTTACCAGCAGTTGAAACGAAATTAAGGACAAAACTTTTCTGGATATTGGTGGGAAGAGCACCAATCTGCATTGTTAAACAGGTTTATATGGCAATAGTACTCAAGTATTTAAAACCTATTATTGGACAAATTTAAGCAGAGTGCAAAAATGAATGCCTGATCACCCAAAATTATGGAAATGCTGTCAGCCTAAAACCACAGTAGGTACTAGTGGTGTAATAAGATTTTTTTTTAGGTTTAGGATAGCTTTAGGTTTCTGCTTGGTCATTTCAAGTACCCATTTAGTCCTGGTTGTTGAGTTGAGCTCAGCTCCTCTCCGTGCCTTCTGGCACATTGAGTGGCAACCTTGCTGTTCCTGTAGCATTTGTCTGTGTTTTTTTTAAAAAAACAAGACCAGGTTGCTAGCTCAATGCTCAACCCAAACCCAGCATGAGGGAAAGTGTGCAAGGAGCTGGCCAGATTCAAACCCGGGACCCACTCACACCAAGTCCTGTGCAGATGCCACTAACTACCAGCTGGCTGATTTAGTTCCTGGGACCCAGTCAAATTGATCCTTCACTCTTCAAGTAAGTTGATTAAAAATTTTGTTAATTGAGATACTTCACAATATTTGTAATACTATATACAAGTATGACCAAATTCACTGGTATTGAACATGTAGACAGCAGTTTGGTAAAGAGTTTCATTGCATTTAGGTGGTTAGTTATTAGTCAATTTTCAAACAGCATTTTGCTACAGTTATGGCCTTTGTCAACCCTGAAGAAAATCAATTTCTGTTCTGTCAGCTTTACCCCACCTCATTAAAAAAAATGGTCCAGCAAACACCAAATCAAATTTTTTGACAAAGATTTGTTTACTGAGGAAGACGTGGCACCACAAAAAGTGAAATCAAACTTTGAACGGTTAATTTGATACTTCTCCATCTTTGCATCTAATATTCAAACACTTAATTCAAACTCTTGCATGGGGGCCAGATGGATTCCTCACTGGGTCACACAGCTCAATTTGAGAAATAAGGAAACACAATTATAAAAGAATGCTTCAGCTGTCATGACAAATTTAGAAGTGAAACAGGTTTTCCAGCTCAGAGCTGCAGAGTACAGCCAAAGTTTCTACCCCAAACAGCCCAAAACCAAAGAGGCAATTAACTTTGGGGCCAAGGAAATCAAACTTGGACATTTCAGCTCACACACCCAAAACTAGCCTGTAGATCTAAAACAAAATCAGTATTGCAGATTGCAAGGCAACCAGACTAATGTGTTGGAGGAAAGGTGTGGTTACAATCACTTAAAAGGCTTTTGCAAAATTTTTGTTGTTTGCTACATTGTTAAATAAAAACTCAGTCTGGCCATGATTACAAACTTCATTTTTAAAGAATGCTTATACAATGAAATCAGTTTAAGGTAATGAATAACACATTTACTATCAGAACTGCAAAGCTAGCTTAACTAATCACATCAGTTAAAAAACGAAAGCCTGACAATCAGCATTTCTACCATGGTTCAATTCCACAGAAGTCTTCTTGCTAGTAAACAAAATTTTTAAGAAAACATACCCACCTAAAAGATGTTTAAGCTGACCAACATTAAAGGCAGTACCATTGTTATAGTCTGTTTGAACAATTTGACTTGTATAGTCTTAATTCACATGTTCAGCATGTGAGAACAAATATTCAGTCTAGAACATTGACGCCAATCACCTTGGGAACTGCAAAGGTCAATAGCTACTCTTGGGCTTGTGGTGTTCTATACCTTTCCTGTTATATAGCCAAATAAGCTCCTTAGCTACTACCTGCATTTTAAAATAATACAATGTAAATGTGTTTGTTTCCTACTTGTGACATTGGACTGAGCTCAGTGCGACTTCCCCACCCCAGATTCAGTAATGGACACTGCACAGTCTCAATCTGCACCACAGACACGGTGTAGATCTGACATTACTGACAGAAGACACAGTGACAGACTCTGAAAAGTGCATATACAGCTATAAGTGAAACTGCCTATTTTTAAACTGACTCCATCCTAAAACATCTTGCCAACACTGGCTCGATGGAATTATTCCCCAGGTCTACTTCATTTGACCCTACCATTTCCTTCCGTCTCCTTCAAAAGGATTAATAATTCCACATGACTATGAATGCTAGATTTGGTCAAATGTTAATATCTCATATAAGATTTTTGCTTAATAACCATCACATGCAGTACTTGCGCTCAATCTTAAGGAAAGCATGCTGCATATCTTTAAAAGTTCATATCCTGCCCTTGATCCTGACTATCAAGTGATCATGAACAGGGCTGGTAATATCAGCCCATTTGACCAACCCTTTTTTAAAGAACACAGGAACAGTTTAGTAAAAATTATTGAAGAAATAGGAATATTTCTCTTCTCCACCCTTAAAAAAAAGGGTGGAAGATTTAGCATGCTGATTAACTGAAGGGACTGCCCAGTAAAGACCTCAAGATCAGATGCAATTACTAACCTGTACTGAAACAGTCACAGTACTGCACAGTAAACAAGGGCAATAACCCTTGGCCCCAGTGGCCAGACTCTTGATACATCACATCAAATTGAGACTGCTTATGAACTACACCCATCTGTATAAACAGATTTGGCACAACAGCTCCTTTATACATATTTGGAGAGGGTTATGAGACAAGGAGAACATGGCTGGATAACAATATTAATTGAACAGCTAGATACTATTTCCAGGCAGTTACTCAGTGTTGTTTTTCTAAAAAGTTCAATGGGCTTCAAGTGCTTACATAATAGTGAGAAACCAAGTATAGCAGAATTTGTTTCTAGTCCTGGCAGAACTTCAACAATGGTCAATAATTTAACAAACTAGACAGAATAATTTGTCATCTCAAAATTGTAAAACATCTTACAGCAAATCAAAGATGAAATTCTGCAGATGCTGAAAACCTAGTGAAACACAAAATGCTAGAGCACAGGCTCCAACCCGAGGTCCATGGATCCCTTGCTTAATGGTACTGGTTCCTGGCACGAGGACTGGGAACCCAGCACCAAAAGGAGCTCAGCAGGTCAGGCAGCATCAATGGAAATGAATAAACAGGGGATGTTTCGGACTGAGACACTTTATTAAAAAAAAACCACGTATGAAGGGTCTCGGCCTGAAACTTCAATTGTTATTTCCATAGAAGCTGCCTGACTCGTTGAGTTTCTCCAGCATATTGCGTGTGTCTTGTAGCTATTCTATTAGTCATATTATTTACATCCTGTTTATGACACAAGACCTCAAAACTAGAGGGTGGCAATGGAGAAGAGGCATTAACTTTACTCCTTTTACACGACTGTCAAGAATGGGCCAAAAATTGCACTCTCACAATTCTAAAAATAAATGGGTTAAACTTGGTAATAATTTGTACAATGTTAAAAATACCAAACTTAAAAATTCTCTATCAAAGCAATTCCTGTGGATCAAAATTAATATAAGCCTGCAGATATTTGAAACCCAAAATATCATTTCCCCTCAACTCTGCTCTCAACCACTTCCTTTTGACTATAGGAAGGATACAGTTGCCCTGTTCTGATCTTCCATCCTACCAGCAGCTGCATTCAACAGATCTTTAGCAATTTCTGCTATCTACAAAGTTCTCGGCATTTGAGAGAAACTGCTCATGCAGAAATCTTAACTGAACCTAAAGTCCCTAATTTATATTACCCTGCTAATTTTCCAGGACACATGGAACAAAATAATTTAATCAAGACGCTACAGAATAAAACATTTTGATCAGCAAGGAATAAATTTGCTTACTGCCTTTATAACTGGTAATTTGCAAAAGTCATTTACTGTTGATAGATCAACATTCACAAATCAATGATCTTCAAATAGTTTCTGGCATACCAAGCTAACCCGTAAATTCCTTAACCATTAAGAACTTTAGACATTTAAAAGTTATCATTTCCCAAATGGATTATTAAAATATTCAGACATTTAGAAATGTGGCTGTAACTAACATTACATTTGTTGGGTTTGTTGCCAATATGAGGGGGAAATGCCATTGGTAATTAGTGGAAATGATCTACTAGCCTTTCAAAACAAGAACACTGCTCTAACAATATGCTTAGCTCAGCATCACAATATGAACTTTCTTCACGTCAAAGCACATCCCTTCTTCCAAATTAATTCTGAGAGGAGCAACAATTCTGCATCAGGTTTTAAGTCATGGGAAATATTATGCAGTTCCAAAAATGAATGTTTAATGATGAAATGGACCCGACAATCTGATTATGAAGATGTATATTTTCATTTACTTGGGACTTGGCTTCCATCTCATCTCCAAGTCTATCAGTTTTCCAGCAACAGATAACTACCCAATAACACCAATGGTCTGATGCAAGACAAATGACAAGCTTAAAGCATGAGAAGTTAGATAATCCAGCTGGTGATATTAGCATGATGATTGAAAATCTTGAATCAATACTGGGATACAAAATGAACAATCAAGTTAATAGGCAGTTAATAGCAAACAACCCAGTCAAAAATTACATGATACCCATGTGTTTGATTTAATAAGTGAACAGAATTAACATCTTAACTGGCAGGCATGACCCTTCATTATTTACCAAAAGTGGACAAAGGGTGATAGGAAGAACTGGTAATATTCCAGGTAATGATTGAATCTAAACTTACCTAGCAGCAAGTGAGAATTGTCAATCCCCTCAAAAAGGGAAAAATCTGTATATAATTTGAACAGATTTTATCAAATTCCACCCCCACCAAGGATTCTAGCAACAAATGTACCTCTTTCATACAGTCCCTTCCAGCTTGAGCTCAGTTAAAATAATTCAAAACACTTTTTTCCAATTTAGTCTTTTTGTAGAAAGTTTACATGCTTGAAACTTACATAAATCAAACCGGAGTAATAGCGATCCTTCAAATTATGCAAGACTGATGCTTCATTCAAGCAGGTTAGCTCAGCCATGTCTTCCACTTTTGAAAACTTGGGAGGATTCATTTTCTGAATGTCATCTTTGTTGACCAGAGCTTTCTTGCCATTCTCCATTAGCTCCACCACAACCTCATCACCTCGCTCTTCTTGAATGCTTGCAGCCTCAAAACCATGGCGTTCTGATGGCACCCACACAAGTTTTTTGGCAGTCCAGTCAGCTTGAGTAGCAGGGTTGTAAACCAAAGCCCTATCCACAAAGAGATACCTCTCTGGGTCTTCATGAAGAATCCGCTGCGCCATTGGAATTTAAAAACAGTCAAATTTTTCCTGTGAAGAGAAATCCAGAAAAATGTTAACATTAACTACATTGGTTTAAAAATAATTCAAGTGAAAATTAAGATTGCACAAACCAGAAAGTCAAGTGACAAAAGGATCAGGCAAAGGAAAATCTTAATCATTGAACTAGCTGTTGCTAGATCAAATATACATCCATCACAGTGGTCAAGGTATTGCTAAGAGTGACTTCTATTGTTCATCCAAGAACACATTGCTTAATGGTCTCAATACGATACAGGGTACAGATTCCAAGATCCAGCAATTCAAAATCTGGCATCCGTAAGATACTGCCCATTGTATTCCACAGTTATCTCTGGCCATGGTCCAACATTAACAGTCACTAACAAAATGGATCAGTCCTGGTCAAAAAAAAGATTAACAATATATCAGAAGCACCGGACACAACCAAAAGGCATCACCCTGAAGGAACTATGATGTAGGAATCCTAAAGCAAAGACAAATGCAAGAAATCTGAAATAAATTTAAAGATGAGGCCACTCTGATGTCAATTTCACAGCATTGTCTGATCTTAAATACCTTCAGCATATTTCTGACTTGTTGCACTTCCTCTTGTATTAATAACAAAGAGAATCAGCATTTTATCAATGGTAATGGATCCCATAATTAAAGGATCAGGTGCTAGCTTTGCCAGTCACAACTGCTCTGAGGTGATAGCCATGCTCACAGATGGAACAGAACATCAATGTCCCCTGTGAATGAAGCACTGCTATACTGATAAGTGTCAGGGTATCAAGCATACCAGGAAATGAATACTGCAGGCGTCTATTCCTCTCACTGATACTCAGAAGCAGAGACCAGCAAATCCTGCAACATTGTCACAAAACCATGACCTGAAATGCAACAAGCATTTCCACAAACGGCTCTAATCCCAAGACTGTAACTACAAAACGTACCAGAAATGTACACTTTCAACTTCTCAAGGTCACATTTAATTGATCATGGAATTAAAAATACATTGGCACTGATTCAGTCTTTTAAAAAAGTGGCAAAGACCTGAATTCTAAAGCACCATTAAGGGATACTTCCTACAAACAGCTCCAAATACCACTTTCGCACACAGGTAGGCATTAAGTGGTCACCTTGGTACCATAGCAGATAGCACGCTATTGCAGCTTGGAGTGGGGTTCAGTTCCGGCGCAGTTCTGTAGGGAGTTAGTATGTTCGCCCCGTGACTGCACAGGTTTTGTGTGTGTGCTCCAGTTCTCTCCCCAAACCACCCCCACCCCTCCTCCAAAGCCATACTGGTTAATAGGTTAATTGGTCATTGTAAATTGTCCTTTGATTATGAATTGTTAAATAGGCAGGGTGCTGGGCAGTGCAGTTCATTAGGCTGAAAGGGTCTGTTCCACACCATCTCTAATAAAAGCCCATCAACAGCTCCACCCTAGTGAAGTGAAAAAATCCTGCTAATTTCACTGCAATCATGACATGAAAATTTCTTTTGCCAGTGTTATATACCCACATCCAGATCTTAAATCTTGGTTAGTTGATCCCATTCCAATTATTTGTCTGTGTATATTAGCATTTTGCTAATGCTGTCTACTTAAGTTTATCACTTGGTTGCAAGCACACACACATGGCAAAGTGAGAAGGGGGATGATGGAGTAAAACCAGCTGCCAGAGCTTCTTTAGAACCAATCTCATTTTCTCTCCAATTTTGAGAAATGCTTAATGCACTTTCAGAGCCTACATTCTATGTAAACACCCATAGTTTAGTTTTACACATCCTGATTTCAACACAAGGCATCTCGTCTCAGTCATAAGTTCCATCTACTTAATTAACCATTATCACACAATAGTTATTCCCCAAGCATTAAGATGGAGGACCTCTAACCAATTATTATCCAAGAAAGTAATTAGAAATTCCTCTATCAGTTTGACAATGAAACAGTCAAAATAAAAGTCGCCAGGTTACAACCATTTCAGTGGAAGTGATGCAGCTGCTCCGATTTGCAAACTTGATAATGTGAATTTACTGACACCTACAATATGTGGACTCGCTTTTCATAGACTCAAATCCTTTAAAGCGTGCAAAATTATAAACGTGTGCTGCCCATAATCGATACAAAATCTTACATTTTAGCCAGAGGCTGGCATCATTTCACAAGTTGTGAAAGTCACAAATTCTCATTTCACAAATTATTACATTTTAAAATTAAATATGACATTTCTATAAACATTAACTGGTTATCAATTTTACAACCAGAAGGGAAATAGAAACCAAAGGGAAAATGTCAACGGCCATAAAATATATTGAGATTTAGCGGGGGGGGGGGAAATGGGCACAGTAGTGTAGTGGTCAGCACAATGCTTTACCGCATGCCAGCTATAAAAAGGTTAATTTCCGCTACTGTCTGCAAGGAATTTGTTAGTTCACCCCATAACCATTAGGGTTAGTAAGCTATGGGCATGCCATGTTGGCACAGGAAGCACAGAGACTGCTTCCCAAGTTGTCCCACTGAATTTGCATAAAATCACCTCTCACTAGTGGGACATTGAGCAACAGGCTATTCAACTGAGCTTAGCACATTCGTCTATGCAAGTTGAATTCCATGCAGGGAAACAAACCTACCAGGAGATTCTGCGGCCACAGAGAAGACGCCAGGATGATGTGTTACCTCCCAGGTGCTAGGGTCAATGATGTCTCAGAGTGACGGCAGAATATTCTCAAGAGGGAGGGTGAGCAGCCAGAAGTCATTACGCACATTGGAACCAATGTGATAGATACGAAGGGGAAGGAGGCCCTGCACAGTGAATGTAGGGAGTTTGGGAAGAGGCTAAAGAGCAGGACCTCCAAGGTGGTAAACTCTGGATTACTCCCAATGCCACGTGCCAGTCAGGGAAGGAATAGGATGATAGCACAGATGAATGAGTAGCTCAGGAAGTGATGCTGGGGGCTAGGTTTCAGATTTCTGGGTCATGGCAAACTCTCCACAATAGGACGGGTTACACCTGAACCAGAGGGGGACATGTATACTTGTGAGCAGATTTGCTACAGCTACTAGGGAGGGTTTAAACTAATTTAGCAGGGCATAGGAACCAGAGTGATAGGGCTGAGGATGGGGCAGTTAGTATACACGTAGATATAGTGTGCATGGAGACTGAGGAAGGACAGGCAGATTATTGGTTAAAATGGAATCACTGGGCTGAGTTGAAGTGTAGTATAAGGGCAAAATCAAAAAAGGTGATGAATACAGGACTGAAGGTGTTATATTCTGTATACTGCGTGCATTCAAATAAGGTAGGTGATCTTGCGGTGCAGTCAGAGATTGGCAGGTATGACGTTGTGGGCATCACTGATTTGTGCTGAAAGAAGATCATAGTTGGGAGCTTTACATCAAAGGACCCATTGTATTGAAAGAAAAGGCAGGTAGGTAGGCAGCAGGGTGGGGTGGTTCTGTTGATTAAAAATGAAATCAAATCCTTAGAAAGATGTGACACAGGATCAGAAGATATAGAATCTTTGTGGGTAGAGTTAAGAAACAAGTGTAACAAGACCCTGATGCGAGAAATATACTGGCTTCCAAACAGTAGCCAGGATGTGGGACAAATAACAAGAGTGATAGAAAAGCCATGCAAAAATGGTAATGTAGTTACAACAGTCACGGGGGATTTCAATATGCACGTAGATTGAGAAAAATCAGGTTGGTGCTGGGTCCCAAGAGACGGAATTTGTAGAATGCCTACAAGATATCTTTTTAGATCAGCTTGGGGTTGAGCCCACCAGGGAAAAGGCAATTCTGGATAGGGTGTTGTGTAATGAACCAGATTTGATTAGGGAGTTTTAGGGAAAGGAAGTACTGATCATAAAATGATGAATTCAACCTGCAATTTGAAAAGCTAAGGTCAGATGTATCAGTATTACAGTGAAGTAAAAGGAATTACAGAAACATGAAAGAGGAGCTGACCAAAGTTGACTGGAAGGGGTCTCTAGTGAAGATGACAGCAGCAATGGCTGGAATTTCAGGGAATAATTCAGAAGGTGCAGCGTAGATACATCCAAAAGAAATTGTTTTCTAAAGGCAGGAAGATGCAACCATGGCTGACAAGGAAAGGCAAAGTCAACAAAACTAAAAGCCAAAGAGGGGATATAATAGAGCAAAAATTAGTGGGAAGTTAGAGAATTGAGAAGCTTTTAAACACGGAATGCAACCAAAAAAGCCACAAGGAGGGAAAAGGTGAAATATAAAGGAAAACTAGCCAATAAAAAAGGATAACAAATGTTTTTTTTACCCCAGATCTGTAAAAGGTAGAGGTGAGAATGGATATCAGACTTCTCGAAAATGACACAGGAGAGGTGGTAATGGAGACAGAAGTGGCAGATGAACTGAAATACTTTGCATGCCTTAAATTGGCAGTATTCCAGAAATTCAGAGGGGCAGTAGTGAGTGCAGTTGCTATTACTGAGGTGGTGGTGCTTGGGAAGCTGAAAGGTCTGAAGATAGACAAGTCACCTGAACCAGATGGGCTGCACCCCAGGTTCTGAAAGAGGTAGCTAAAAAGATTGTGGAGACATTAATGTTTCAACAATCACTAGATTCTGCAGGACTAGAAAATGGCAAATGTAACTCCACTCCAAGGGGAGGAGGAAGGAAATTATAGGACAGTTAGCCTGATGTCAGTGGTTAAGAAAATACTGGAGTCCATTATTCAGGACGAGGTTTCAGGGTACTTGGAGGGACGTGATAAAATAGGCCAAAGTCAGCAGCCTGGTTTGAAGGGGATACCTTGCCTGACAAATCTGGTAGAATTTTTGAGGAAATAACAGGCAGGATAGACAAAGGGGTGTTAGTGGATTTTGGTTACTTGGATTTGCAGAAGGCCTCTGACAAGGTGCCACACGAGGCTGCTCAAGAGTCGTGTATTATACGGAGGATACTAGCATGGATAGAAGATTGGCTAATTGGCATGAGGCAAAGAGTGGAAATATTGGGTGGCTTTTCTGGTTGGCTATGAGAAGTGGTGTTCCTCAAGGGCAGGTATTGGGACTGCTTTTCTTGTTATATGTCAATGATTTGGATGACAGAATTGATGGCTTGGAGGCCCAACTTGCAGACAATACTAAGATAAGTGGAGGAGCAAAGCTGGCAGAATGACTGATTGGAAGAATGGGCAAAGAGGCAGCTGTAGGGAACTGTACGATCAAACACTTTGGTAGAAGGAATAAAGGCATAGACCATTTTCTAAACAGGGGGAAAAATTCAAGGTGCAAGGGACTTGGGAGTCCTCATGCAGGATTCCCCCAAGAGTTAACCTGCAGCTTGAGTCAGTTGTAAGGATGTCAAAAGCAATGTTAGTGTTCATTTTTGGAGGACTAGAATACAAGGGCAAGGATGTGATACTGAGGATTTACAAGGCATTGGTCAGAACAGACTTGGAATAGTGGAGCAGTTTTGAGCATATAAAATATGCTGGCACTGAAGAGGGTACAGAGACAGTTCACAAGAATGATAGGGTCAATGTATGGGCCTGTACTCACTGGAGTTTAGAAGAATGAGAGGGGGATCTCATTGAAACCTATTGAGTATCAAAAGGCCTAGGGTGGATGTGGAGAGAATGTTTCCCATAGTGAGTGAGTCTAGGATCAGAGGGCACGACCTCAGAGGGACATCCATTTACAACAGATGAGGAGAAAGTACTTTAACCAAAGGATTATAAATCTATGAAATTCATTGCAACAGACAGTTGAAGGTCAGGTCATTAAGTATATTTAAAGCAGAGGTTGATAGGTTCTTGATTAGTCAAGGCATCAACAATTACAGGGAGAAGGTAGGTGAATGGGGTTGAGTTTGATAGTAAATCAACCATGATAAAATACAGCAGATTCAATGGGCCAAATGGCCCAATTCTGCTATGTCTTATGGTCTTAGTTGCCCCTTCCATCCACATTAAATATATCCTCAAGTCATCTTCACAGGAGGTTTCCATCCAGTTGAGTGCATTCAGCAAATGTAACTTGTTCATCAGGATGCAAAGGCTGGTTTTCATCATTTTTCTCCCTTCTCTAGCTTCCCCTGTCCACAGTTGACCATGACCAACTGAACTGATTTGGTCAATCAACTTCCCATAACGTCCACAAAATTCTGAATAAGTCAAAAACTATGACAGGATAGCCTAGTGGAAATGCTATTCTCATTCTTTCTGGCGGAAAACGTGCTGCTTAAGCAACTGAAAACAAAAAACACCCATGTTGGAGAGCTTAAACTGAAAAATACCACAAATACTCAGGGTCAGGCAACTTCCAGAAAGCAAAGCTGATGGATGAAATATCCTGAAGAACAGTCACTGAAGTATTAACTGTTTCACACCTGGTCAGTATGTACTTACACAGCAATTAAAAATAAATTCTGCAAGCTTCACCACAGAGGCTGAAATCACACCGCGTTAGAGGGAGCACGCTGTGGAAGGGCCCACCAAAGATGGATCCTGGAGGTGACAATTTGGGAACCACAGACTCTTGCGTAGATAAGGTGAACTCAGACAAGGTAGCTTAAGCAAAGGATACTTCACACAGATTACCAGCTCCCAATATCTGACCAAGGTTCTTAATACCATCTTAAAAGACTATCCCTCGATCAAGTTAGTTGGAATATTGCTCACAGCTTCCTTGAAATGCACGTCTTCATCTGCCTAATCACCTCCTGCAAGCGTGTGGCACATAACAAACATGCTCAAGTTGTAATGACATGCAATAATACCACGGCAAAGTCAGACAACTGCCAACTAGAAGATGCACTGGACCAGCAACGCCACAGAGGCTAAGAACATGTCAGAAGCATTGTGGTGAAACAGTCACCCCTGTCCAATATCTTCAAAATGCACAAATTTGATGTGGAGTGCTTCTGCATGCCCAGATAGGAACTATTTCTACAACACTGGAATCCAGACCACACTTTAAACTCTGATTCCCTCCAAAATTCAGCACACTGTGCCTACAGTCCAACTCATTTACAAAGTGCACTGTAGTCACTCACCAGGACTTCATCAGCAGCACCTAGAAAGCATAGGCTCAACCACCATGGCAGCCAGGGGCTTCAGCTGTGTCGAAACACCACTTCCAATCTCAACTTGGAATCATTGTTTCTTCATAATTGCTTGGTTGCTATCAAATTTTAGAATCTGAAAACACCTTCAGTAGTAGTAATGCAGTCATTCACTACCAAGGATAATTTGGGATAGACTTGCCCTAATTCTTAAATTCCACTTGCTCCTACAGTAGCACACACAAAAAATGCTGGTGAACACAGCAGGCCAGGCAGCTTCAATAGGAAGAGGTACAGTCAACATTTCAGGCCGGGACCCTTCGTCACATCAAATGTACCTCTTCCTATAGATGCTGCCTGGCCTGCTGCGTTCACCAGCATTCTTTGTGCGCTGCTTGAATTTCCAGCATCTGCAGATTTCCTCGTGTCTGCTCAAAGGGAGGCCAAAGTCCCATAGAAATCCCATTAGCAAAATTAATATCAACATGATCTATAGAGTTAGAATTCAAAAATTCTGCTCAGCAACTTGGTTTGGATAGATTTTCACTTTGGATGACAGCACATTAGTGAGCTTCCAGTCTGTCAAGAATTCCTTTGTCTTTGAACTCAGTGTGATTTAGAATCTCCTCCTGAATTTCACTAACACAATGGACAACTTTAATCGTCACCCAAAACTATAGACAGATAATTGCCAATGTCCTCCATGATGCAGAATTGAGGATTTTCATTCCCACTATCTTTGCCCTGTGATTTTCCTTCTGGTTATTTGGCACCTTTTCTCGTCTTTCTCCTGTGCAAGTTTGAATGTCCTAACATTTGTGCGAACTGCAGAAATATTTACTTCCTCGTTCTCAAATTTCCAGCAAGTTCATTTACTTTGTCATTTAGGCAGGGTTAGCACCTGTTGAATTTATGCACATAAAAGGATATTAAAGCAACCCACATAACTTTGTAGACCTTAACTCCAAGCCAGAAGATTACTATTGAGGTTTGCTGATGACATTGTTTTCCCAATTAGATGGAAAAGTTTGATTTAAAAATGCTTAGAACTTTCAGACATTACAAACACTTGTGCTGTCCAACATAACCAACACTGAAAGTATTTCTCTCCCAGCATTTCAATAGAGGACTAGACTGCCTACCTAAAACCTCAGGTTTATTTTTCATTAAATCTACCTGCATGTACCCCGCAAATGCAACCACAATTTTAATTTTGGTGTCAAACATAATTATTGTGTCCCACCCCTCAAAGTAATAACATAGTATACAATGGACTTTGCAGTGTAAAATCCAGCAGAAAAACCAGGCAACAAATTCTATTGTGACTCCCGTCTCCCCTTCCCCCACCACTCTGCAACCCCATCTCCCTCGCATTTCATCATCTGCTCCCGGGCCCTTGGAGGCTCCTTCTTCCTCTCACCCCAACCTTCCCCTCTCCACTGACATCCCACCAGCCTCCCTCCCCCTCCCTTTCACCCCTCTGATCCCACTTCTCATCCGTGCCAGGTCTTTACTATCCCCTCCGACCTTCAACTCTGAGGCAGAGCGCTCTGTCCTCAGTAAGGGCCTCACCTTTGTCCCCCTTCACCCACACCTCAGCAAGTTTCGCGTTCGCCATGATGCGGAACTCTTCTTCTGCTGTCTCCATCTCCGAGCCTTCTTCGGCAAGGACTCTCTCACCCCCACCGATGACCCCTTCGCCTGTCTTCAACCCTCCTCCTCTTCATGGACACCCCACTCTGGTCTTCTGCCTGCTCTGGATCTCTTTATTGCTAACTGCCAACGGGACATCAAGCGTCTCGACTTCACCACACCTTGTTCCAATTCCAACCTCACTCCTTCCGAACACTCTGCTCTCCACTCCCTCCGCACTAATCCTAACCTTACTATAAAACCCGCTGATAAGGGGGGTGCTGTCGTAGTCTGGCATACTGACCTTTACCTTGCCAAGGTGCAGTGTCAACTTATGGATACCTCCTCTTATTTACCCCTCGATCATGACCCCACTAAGGAGCACCAGGCTGTTGTCTCCCACACTATCACCAGCTTTATCCGCTCAGGTGATCTCCCATCCACTGCTACCAACCTTACAGTTCCCACACCCCGCACTCCCCATTTCTACCTCCTACCCAAGATCCACAAACCTGCCTGTCCAGATAGACCCATTGTCTCAGCTTTCTCCTGCCCCACCGAACTCATTTCTGCATACCTCGACACTATTTTATCCCCCACTTGTTCAATCTCTACCCATGTTCATGACACTTCTCACGCTCTGAAATTTTTCCATGATTTGAAGTTCCCTGGCCCCCACCGCTTTATTTTCACCATGGATGTTCAGTCCCTATATACTTCCATCATCCACCAGGAAGGTCTCAACGCTCTCCACTTCTTTTTGGATTCCAGACCTAACCAGTTCCCCTCTACTGCCATTCTCCTCCGTCTAGCGGAATTAGTCCTTACTCTTAATTTCTCCTTCGGCTCCTCCTACTTCCTCCAAACTAAAGATGTAGAAATGGGCACCCGCATGGGTCCTAGCTATGCCTACCTTTTAGTTGGCTTTATGGAACAGTCCATGTCCCAAGCTTATACTGGTATCCATCCCCCACTTTTCCTTCGCTACATCGACGACTGCATTGGCGCTGCTTCCTGCACGCATGCTGAGCTTGTTGACTTTATTAACTTTGCCTCCAACTTTCACCCTGCCCTCAAGTTTACCTGGTCCATTTCCGACACCTCCCTCTCCTTTCTGGATCTTTCTGTCTACCTCTGGAGACAGCTTATCTACTGATGTCTAATATAAACCTACAGACTCTCACAGCTACCTGGATTATTCCTCCTCTCACCCTGTCTCTTGCAAAAATGCCATCCCCTTCTCGCAATTCCTCCATCTCCGCTGCATCTGCTCTCAGGATGAGGCTTTTCATTCCAGGACGAGGGAGATGTCCTCCTTTTTAAAAGAAACGGGCTTCCCTTCCTCCACCATCAACTCAGCTCTCAAACGCATCTCTCCCATTTCACACACATCTGCTCTCACCCCATCCTCCCGCCACCCCACTAGGAATAGGGTTTCCCTTGTCCTCACCACCCACCACCCCACCAGCCTCCGGGTCCAACGTATAATTCTCCGTAATTTCCGCCACCACCAGCGGGATCCCACCACTAAGCACATCTTTACCTCCCCTGCACCCCCCCCCCCCACTTTCCGCAGGGATCGCTCCCTATGCGACTCCCTTGTCCATTCGTCCTCCCCATCCCTCCCCACCAATCTCTCTCCTGGCATTTATCCTTGTAAGCGGAACAAGTGTTACACATGCCCTTACACTTCCTCCCTCACTACCATTCAGGGCCCCAGTCAGTCCTTTCAGGTGAGGCGACACTTCACCTGCGAGTTGGCTGGGGTGATATACTGCATCCGGTGCTCCCAATGCAGCCTTATATATATTGGTGAGACCCGACACAGACTGGGAGACCATTTCGCTAAACACCTATGCTCTGTCCACCAGAGAAAGCAGGATCTCCCAGTGGCCACACATTTTAATTCCACGTCCCATTCTAGATATGTCTATCTATGGCCTCCTCTACTGTGAGGATGAAACCACACTCAGGTTGGAGGAACAACACCTTATATTCCGTCTGGGTAGTCTCCAACCTGATGGCATGAACATCGACTTCTCTAACTTCCATTAATGCCCCACTTCCCCTTTGTACCCCATCTGTTATTTATTACATGTATTTTTTTTCCTCTTTCTCCCTCTGTCCCTCTCACTGTACTCCTTGCCCATCCTCTGGGATTCCCCCCTCCCCCTTTCTTTCTCCCTAAGCCCCCCCGTCCCATGATCCTTCCTATCCCTTTTGCCAATCAACTTTCCAGCTCTTGGCTTCATCCCTCCCCCAGTCTTCTATCACTTTGGATCTCGATCTCCCCCTCCCCCTCTCAAATCTCCTACTCTCTCTTCTTTGTTAGTCCTGACGAAGGGTCTCGGCCCAAAACATCGACTGTACCTCTTCCTATAGATGTTGCCTGGCCTGCTGCGTTCACCAGTAACTTTTATGTGTTGCTTGAAATTCCAGCATCTGCAGATTTCCTCGTGTTTGCGCAACAAATTCTTATTGGCTTATTTATGTAGTGGGCAAAAGAAAAACTGGACACCCCTCACACAAGCAATCTGCCATACGGAACTTTTGTCAAATATACATCCCATCGCATCAGAATTTGTATCTTTATTAATCTTCCATGTCACAGTTAGCCAGATACAACAGCTGCAAGTCTATAGTTCTTGTCCTATTCTGCTCCAAATGATGAAATACAACTTCCAAAATTCTTAATTTCTCCAACAATGATGGAACACTAGTTATGCAGCTTTTTCTCTTTTCCCAGAAAAACTATTTAATTTTATCATGCCGAGCCAAAAAATTATAAATATTCCAGTAATCAGCATTACTGTATTTCATAGTAACATTTTATTGGAACTTCTATCACTTCTAAAAATCACATTTTTGTATTTCCAAAATTGTAAACCCATCTGAATCATCCCCCTTTCCAAGTACTTTTATAAGACCATGTGACATGAGAGCAGAATTAGGTCATTTCACCCACTGAGTCTGCTCTGCCCAGCCATTCAATGGCTGATTTTTCCCCTCAACTCCATTCCCCTGCCTTCTCCCATACACAACTTGTTAAACCACTATTAATCAAGAATCTATCAATCTCCACTTTAAATATACTCACCAATTTAACCTCCAAAGGCAGTCATTTCAACTGATTCACCACACTCTGGTTAAAGAAATTCCTCATCTGTACTAAAAGGCTCTGCCCTTTGGTCCTAGGTTCTCCTACTACTGGGAACACCCTCTCCCTGTTGACTTTATCCAGGCCTTTCAATATCTGGTAAGTTGCAATGAGATTCCTCCACTCCCCCCGCCCCCCTTTATTCTTTTAAACTCCAGCAAGTATAGGCTCAGAGCCACCAAATGCTCATTTATCAACTCTTTCATGACTGGGATTATTCTTATAAACCTCCTCTGGACCCTCTCCAATGCCAGCACAATACAAGGAGAAAACTACTCAATACTCAAGATGTGGTCTGACCAGCACCATAAATGGCATTACATCCTTTTTACATTCTAGCACCAACATTTAAATTTGCCTTCTTTACCACCAATTCAACCTGCAAGTTAACCTTTAGGGAATCCTGCACGAGTACTCCCAAGACTGTGTACCTCTGATTTCTGAACTTGCTCCCCACTTAGAAAATAATCTGTGCTTTTATTCCTTCTACAAAAGTGCATGGCTATATACTTCACTCCACTATATTCCATCTGCCACTTTGCCCATTCTTCTAGGCTTTCTCAACACTACCTGCCCTTCCACCGATCTTTGCAACATCCACAAACTCCATCACAAAGTCATCAATTCCATCACTAACACGTGAAAAGTAGCAGACCCAAATCCAACTCCTACGGAACAGCACTATTCACCAGCAATCAATGAGAAAAGCGCCCCTTTATTCCCCCTCTCTACCTTCAGTTGGTCATCTTCTGTCCATGCTAGTATCCTTCCTCTTGTACCATGGCCTCTTACCTTGTTTTGCAGTCCCATGTGCAGCACCTTGTCAAAGGCCTTTTGAAAATTCATGTAAACATCCACAGATTCACCTTTGTCTATCCTACCCATTATTTCCTCAAAGAATTCCAGCAGATTTAGCAGACAGGATTTCCCCTGAAGAAAACTGCTGAACCCTCTAAGTACCCCTAAAACCTCATACTTAATAATGGACCCTGACATCTTACCAGCCACTGAAGGCAGGCAAACTGGCCTATAATTTCCATCACTAACACCAATTCCTACAACCACTGCAAACTGCACAGCTTTTAGCTCCAGCTCCACCCTGGCCCTCGGCCATCAGTACCTACATGCCAAGATCCTCTTTGCTTCCTCTGGGCACCCCTTCTCCCACTATCACTCTCCAGCCCTGGGTCTCAGGGGCTCCACGATCATCTCTTGAATCTTCAGAGTCTCCACCTTCCTCCCACCTTACCTTCCCTGAACACCCCAACCCTCCCCTCTCCTTTGGCACCACAGCTCTTCACCCCCTCCGATGACAACTTTAATCTTCACTATATTTTCACCATTCCCTCCAACTTTCCTCTCCTTGAGGAAGGTTCTGTCCTTAGCAAGGGTCTTATCTTTGACTCTCCACGCTTCCCCCCCCCCCTTCACTCGCACCTCAGTGAGATCCACACTGGCCACAGTGTTGAGCACTTCTTCCATCGCCCCAGTCTCCAAGCCCATTTCTTTGGCAAAAATCCCCCACCCCTCACTGATGACTCGTTCTCCCATTTACAACCCACCTCTTCTTAGCACCCCTCCCCCCCCACCCCCCACCCCCGGTTCTCTGCCTGCTCTGGATCTTTTCATCTCTAATTGCTGATGAGACATCAACTGGCTGAAGTGCAGCACTCCACTCTTCAAACCTTAACCTTTCTGAACTCACTGCCCGCCACTCTCTCCACACCAATGCCAACCTTAACATCAAGCCCGCAGACAAAGGTGGTGCTGCTATAGTCTGGCGCACTGCCCTCTACCTAGGTGAGGCCAGTCAGCAACCCTGACATCTCCTCATACCTACCCTTCGAAGGGGACCCCACTCTAGACCATCAGAAAATTGTTTCCTATGCCATCACTATGATGTTGTGGCTATTACAGAGACTTGGATGTCTTAGGGGCAAGAATAGCTGCCAAACATGTCGGGCTTTAGGGAGAGTGACGAGGTGGGGGAGTGGCATTGTTAATGGGATAGTACCATGGCCGCAGAAAAGAAGGAAGTCATGGAAGGATGGTCTACTGAGTCATTGTAGGTGGAAGTCAGAAACAGGAAAAGAGCAATAACTCTACTGGGTGTTTTTTTTCTTTATAGACACCCCCCCCCACCCCAAGTAACAGACATTGAGGAGCAGATAGGGAGGCAGATTCTGGAATGGTGCAATAATAATAGGGTTGTTGTGATTAGTGATTTTAAAACTTTCCTAATATTGATTAGTCTCTCCTTAGAGCAAGGGGTTTAGATGGATTAGAGTTTGTTAGCTGTGTTCAGGAAGAACCAGAGGGGAGGCAGTACTTGTTCTGGTATTGTGAAACAAACCTGGCCTGGTGTCAGATCTCTCAGTGGGAGAGCATTTGAGGTAGTGATCACAACTTTATCTCCTTTACCATAGCACTGGAGAGGGATAGGGACAGACACTTTGGGAAAACATTTAATTGTGGTTGGGGAAAAATAGGATGCTATTAGACAGGAACTTGGGAACAAATTGGGAGCAGATGTTCTCAGGGAAATGCACGCAGAAATATGGCAACTGTTTAGGGAACATGTGAGTGGACTTCTGCAGAGGCATGTTCCATTGAGGCAGGAAAAGGATGTTAGGGTAGCAAAAACATGGTGTACAATGGATGTAGAAAATCTAGTTAAGAAAAGCTCTTATGAAAGGGGCTCAAGAAAATTAGGAGAGCTAGAAGGGGCCATGAGAAGGCCTTGGTGAGCAGGATCAAGGGAAACCACAGCATTCGACAAGTACGTGAAGAGCAAGAGGATGTGCTGTGTGAGAATAGGACTGATCAGCTGCAATAGTGGAAACATGTGCATGGAGCCAGAGGAGGTAGCTGTGGTACTTAATGAATACTTTGGTTTGGTACTCACTAGGTAAGAAGACCTTGGCAATTGTGGGGATGACTTACAGCAGACTGAAATGCTTGAGGGTAGACATTAAGAAAGAGGATGAGCTAGAGCTGTCGAAAGGTATTAAGTTAGATAAGTCGCCTGGACCGGACAAGATATACCCAGGCTACCTTGGGAAGTGAAGGAGGAGATTGAGCATCTGGCGATGATCTTTGCAACATCAATAGGGACGGGAGAAGTACCAGAGGATTGGAAGGTTGCAAATGATGTCCCCTTGGTCAAGAAAGGGATTAGAGATAACCCAGGAAATTACAGAGTCTTAACTCAATGGCGGGGAAGCTGTTGATCCTGAGAGGCAGGATCTGAGCATTTAGAGAGAATCTGATTAGAGACAGTCAGCATGGCTTTGTCAAGGACAGGTCATGCTTTGTGAGCCAAATTGTATTCTTTGAGGATGCAACAAAACACATTGATGAAGGTAGAGCAGTGGATGGATTTCAGCAAGGCATTTGATAAGATACACCATGCAAGACTCATTCAGAAAGTAATGAGGCATGGGATCCAAGGAGACCTTGCTTTGTGGATACAGAATTAGCTTGCCCACAGAAGGCAAAGGGTGGTGTAGGTGGTTCATATTCTGCATGGAGGACAGTGACCAGTGGTGTTCCGCAGGGATCTGTTCTGAGAACTCTTCCTCTGATTTTTTTTTTAAATAAATGATCTGGGTGAGAAAATAGGATGGATTAGTAAGTTTGCTGAAGACACAAAAGTTGGGGGTGTTGAGGATAGTCTGGAGGATTGTCAGAGGTTACAGCGGGACATCAAAAAAAAAAGCAGAACTGGGCTGAGAAGTGGAAGATGGAGTTCAACCCAGATAAGTGTGAAGTGGTTCATTTCAGTAGGTCAAAATATTCTGATGACAGAATATATTAAATGGTAAGACTCTTGGCAGTGTAGAGGATCAGCGAGATCTTGGGGTCCATGTCTACAGGACACTCCAAGCTGCTGCGCAGGTTGACAGTGTTGATATGGTGTATGGAGCGATGGCCTTCATCAACCACGGGATTGAGTTCAAGAGCTGTGAGATAATGTTAAAACTATGCAAGACCTTAATTAGACCCCTTTGGAGCACTGTGTTCGGTTCTGGTCACCTCACTACAGGAAGGTGGTGGATACTATAGAGAATGCAGAGGAGATTTACAAGGATGTTACCTGGATTGGAGGACATGCCTTATGAGAATAGGTTGAGTGAACTTGGCCTTTTCTCCTTGGAGCAGAGGATGAGAGGTGACCTGATGGAGGTGTACAAGATGAGGGGCATTGAGCATGTGGATAGCTTTAGGATTTTTTTCACCAGGCCTGCAATGGCTAACACGAGGAGGCATAGTTTTAATGTGCCTGGAAGTAGGTACCAAGGGGATGTCAGGGGTAAGTTTTGCACCGCAACAGAGAGTGGTGGGTGCGTGGAGTGCACTGCTGGCAGCGGTGATGGAGGCGGATACAATAGGGTCTTTTAAGAGCCTCTTAGATTGGTATATGGAGCTTAGAAAAATAGAGGGTTATGCGCTAGGGAAATTCTAAGCAGTCTCTTGAGTAGGTTACATGGTCAGCACAACATTGTGGGCCAGAGGCTTTTTCCCAGGGCTGAAGTGGTTAACACGAGGAGGCATGGTTTTAAGGTGCTGGGAAGTAGGTACAAGGGGCATGTCAGAGGCAAGGCGTTTTTTTTTAAATAAACCGTGGTTGGTGTATGGAATGCACTGCCAGTGACAGTGGTAGAGGTGGACACGAGACAGTCTCTGAAGTAGGTTATATGGTTGGCACATTGTGGGCTAAAGGGCCTGTAATGTGCTGTAGATTTCTATGATCACTGAACTCAACTGTAGAGAACTCCCATCCACTGCCAGACTAGTAGTTCTGTTACACCACACTACTTGCTTCTACTTCTTACACAAGATCCCAGAAGCTTAACTGTTCAGGCAGGCCCATTGTCTCTGCCTGCTCAACTGAACTCATGTCCTCATACCTGGACTCCATTCTATCCCCCTTGGTTCAGTCCCTTCCCATCTACATCCACAACACTTCACATGCTCTCGATCTCTTCCCTCCACCTCTCCGGTAACAAGAGATCCTCTCGTCCTTACCTACAACCCCAGGAGCCTCTCCATCCAGCATACCATTCACTGCAAAACACACAAAAAGCTGCAGAAACTCTGCAGGCCAGACAGCATCTATGGAAAAAAAGTGCTGGGGTCATTTACGGTGTCCGGTGCTCCTGGTGTGGCCTCCTGTACATCAGTGTGACCCAACATAGAATGGGAGATCATGTCGCTGAGCACCTATACTCTATCCACCAGAAAAAGTGGGATTCTCAATGACCACCCATTTTAATTCCACTTCCCATTCCCATGTCTATCAATGGTCTCTTCCACTGTTGTGATGAGGCCAGACTCAGGTTGGAGAAACAACACCTTGTATTCTGTTCGGGTCACCTCCAACCTGATGGCATAAACATCAATTTCTCGAACTTCTAGTAACGTCCCCAAACCCCCCCCCCACCATTCTCCTTCACCATTTCCCATACCCTTCCCCTCTCACCTCATCTTGCCTGACCATCGCCTGCCTCCAGTGCTGTTCCCTCCTTTTCATTCTTCCATGCCTGTCTCTTTCACCAATCAACTTCCCATCTCTTTACTTCATCCCTTCCCCTTCAAGTTTCACCTATCACCTTGTTTCTCTCCCCTCCCCCCACCTTTTAAATCTACTTTTTCCCTCTCTAGTCAATAGACAATAGGTGCAGGAGTAGGCCATTCAGCCCTTCAAGCCAGCACCACTTTCACTGATCATGGCTGATCATCCACAATCAGTATCCTGTTCCTGCCTTCTCCCCATATCCAACTCTTTCTTGAAAGAATCCAGAGAATTGGCCTCCACTGCCTTCTGAGGCAGAGCATTCCACAGATCCACAACTCTGTGTGAAAAAGTTTTCCCTCAACTCCATTCTAAATGGTCTACCCCTTATTCTTAAACTGTGGCCTCTGGTTCTGGACTCCCCCAACGTCGACTGTACTCTTTTCCGTAGATGCTACCTGGCCTGCTGAGTTCCTCCAGCATTTTGTGTGTTGCTTGGATTTCCAGCATCTGCAAACTTTCTCTTGTTTGTGATTGGTTTACATCATTCACTGCAACTTTTGCACCTCTAAAGGGAGCCTACCACCAGGTGTTATATACCACCTCTCCTCATTCCATATGGATCACTCCCTCCATAATACTGTTGTTCATTTGCACCCCCCCCCCACCCCCCACTAATTTCCCTCCCAGCACTTATCCCTGCAAGGAACCAAGTGCTACACCTGCCCATTCATCTACTCCCTCACCTCCATTCAGCATCTCAAACCGTCCTTCCAGGTAAGGAAACACTTCAACTGCAACTCTGTTGGGGTCATCTATTGTATCTGGTATTCCCAATGCGGCCTCCTCTACACTGGTGAGACCCATTGTAATTTGGGAACCGTTTCATTTGACTCCATCCGCCAAAATTCCAGTGGCATAACATTTTAATTCCAATTCCCACTACCGTTCTGACATGTCGGCCCACGGCCGCCTCTTGTGTCATAATGAGACCACTCTCAGGGTGGAGGAGCAAAACCTTATATTCCATCTGGGTAGCCTCCAAACTGATAGCATGAATAGCAATTTCTCCTTCTGATTAAGAAAAACATTCTTCCTCCTCCTCTCACCTGCCTATCAACTCCCCATAGTGCTGCTCCTCCTTCCCTTTCTATGGTCCACTCTCCTCTCCAGCCCTTTACTTTCCCATCCTCCTGGCTTCATCTATCATCTAGATATCCTTCACCTCTCCCCACCTTTGTATTCCGGCATCTTCCCTTTTCCTTTCCAGTCCTGAAGGCAGCTCTCAGCTTGGAATATCGACTTTGTTCATTCTGTAGATGCTGCCTGACCTGCTGAGTTCCTCAAGCACTGTGTGTGTGTTACTTTGGATTTCCAACATCTGCAGAATTTCTTGTCTACAACCTGTCCTTTTCCTCCCTCCTTAAACAGTGCAGTGACATCTGCAGTCCGGAACCATTCCAGAATCTAGTGATTCTTGAAAGATCACTAATACTTCCACGATCTCCTAAGCAGACCCCTGAGATGAAGTCCATCTGGTCCAGGTATCTCACTCACCTTTTGAGCTTTCAGATTCCCAAGCACCTTTACCTTACTAAGTGGTTACTCTTACTGCTACCCACCGACTCGAAATGTAACTGATGTCTTTCACAGTGAAGACTGATGCAAATACTTTAAGAGCTCATGTACCACTTATTTTGTTCCCCATTACTACCTCTCCAGAGTAATTTTCCCACTCGCACATCTTTTTTACTCTTACTTAAACGTGAAAAAGAACTTGTTATCTTTTTATATTATCTAGCCAGTTATCTTTCACATTTCATCTTCTCCCCTAAGCTTTTTTTTAAGTTGCCTTCTGTTGGTGTTTTTTTTTAAAAAAAAAGCTTCAATATTTACTATATTGTATGTTTTTAATTTTATACTCTGACTTCCCTTATCAGCCTCGATGGCATCATTTTAGAATGCTTCTTTGTGATTAATTGATCCTGTGTCTTTTTAATTACTCCCAGAAATTCCAGCCATTGTTGCTCTGTCATCCATGCTAGAGTACTTCAAATCAAGTTTGACCAGCTCTTCTCTCAAAATTCAAAGTACATCAAAATATGTATACTATATACATAACCTGAGATTCATCTTACAGGCAGCCACAAAACAAAGAAACCAAATTGAACCCATTAAAAAATCCATCAAACACCCAAAGTGTAGAAGAAAGCAAATCACGCAAAAACTAAAGAAACAACATTCAGAACTGAAGTTCACAAAAGTGAGGTCACAGCCACGCAGCCAGTCACAGCTGACACAGGAGCCAGTTAGCTGCAGACCACAGCCTCAATTCAGCGCAGTGGTGAGCAGTGAGCCAAACACCAGCCCATCCCTCTCCTCAAACCCGACACCCTGACCTCTTTAATCTGACCCTGGCTCTCATGTAGTTACTTTTACTCCTGTGTTACTTTTTGTTTCTCCCTCTCAGACTGCAGGGTGAATTCAATCACATTATGATCACCTGAAGTTCCCTAATCAGATGTTTCACTGCACAACACCCAATCCAGAAAGGCTGCTCCAAAAAGCCATCGCATAGGCATTCTACGAACTCCTTCACTCACTTAGGATCCAGCACCAACCCGATTTTCCACAATCTACCTGCATACTGAAATTTTCTCACAACCATTACACATTACCCTTTTCTATTTCTCATTGCAATTCATACTCCACATCCTGACTACTATTTAAAGCCTGTATGTAACTCCCAACATCTTTTTGCCTTTTCTTAACTCTACCCAAAAGGATTCTACACCTGATTCTATTTTCACTTCTTTCCAAGGAGGATCATTTTTTTTTAAAAAAGAGCGAAGCCACCTCATCCCTTCTGCCTACCCATCATCACACCTCGTTGCACTAAGTACCACACTTCATTTCATATTGTGTGCACATGATGTCATTTAGTTTACAAGGAAAAAACTGAGCAAATTAAGTACTCAAACAAATATGCAAGTAAAACCAAAACTCCACAATAAACTGTCAATTGAACTGCATGCCCTTACTAAACAATGAGCAAATCCACAAGGCATGTAGTTCGAAGTGTGCAGCAAGAAACCACATTACCACATCAAGGCCACCTCCCACTGCATTTGGCATCTTACAGTACAAAGCCCAACATCCATACTATGCAGGATGAGCAGCAGAACTCAACTCACTTAAGTAGTCACGTAACCAAATGGAAAATAATACACTAGCAGAGTGAAAAAATGCCAGGAGTGAAAGTATGAACCTGCCACATCTGATTCCACTTACTCAGCAGGCAGAGCTAAAAAATCCATACAACATAAACACCTGCAGTTTTGGCCACTTTTAATCATGACAAACAAAGCACACAAACTAATGGGTAGAAGCTCCAACAACAGGGACATTAATAGCAAAGCTCTGCACTTGAACACATTAGGTACAAATGCAGACTTCAACCCAAAGCACTAAATTAACCTTAGGTTCTTCTCAAGATACATGCCTGCCATTGATACCATACTTCACCCAATTTAATTTGTTCCATGTTATCCTAGAACATGAATACAGCAGCGATAGGACTATACAAGTCTGCTGCAAACTACCAAAGGCTCATGCCTGAGAATAAGCCCCACCGTTAGCCAAGCTATTCTAATTACAACACTGGCATCTAGCTACTGGAAAATTCCCAAGTTGCACCCCACCCTCAAGCCGTGAAAGGTGCTGACATGGCTACCAAGTGTTATTAACCTACAACATGCTCACTGACGTCCCACTTTGACAGAAACCTAGACCTCAGCACAACCCAATTCAACCATAACACAAAACAGCAGAGACAAGTATGACTGCCCTAGAAGCAGGACTAGATTTCACTGATCCCTGGTAAAATGGGTCAGTGGAACCAAAGGAAGATGCTTTAAAAGCTGGAAAAATATTGAACCCAAGAAAAATAGGTGTAGTTTGAGATCAATTTTCAGCTTCATGCACACCAGTACCTCATCTCCAATGTTTTGTCAAACTTGTTTCAATACTTCTCCTTTAGAGCAAAGATGGAAGAGGAACGTTGAATTCCTGCTCCGAATTAGAGGCTATCCTTGCACTTAGTCAACCTAAAGGAACATTTCAGGCAAGTACAGGATTTGTAAGACATGTTGGCGACTACCATCTGCAAGAATGTGCAATCCCTTTTGCTTGACGTTCACCAGTATCACTCAAAGTCTGCCACAGTCAAATCATAGACTCACTGCTTGCCAGAAATTAAATCAGAACGGCCACAAAAATGTTGTGACTACAAGTTATAAACCGGTTACTGTTGGCAAGTCCCCCCTCTAAATCTCCTGACTGTAAAGTCTTGTCATCTGTAAAGGATTAGAAGTGTATAGAAACATTTGCCATTTACAGGGATCAATACAACATCAATTTCATCAGCACCATCCTATTTTTCAGAAAAGTCTACCTGATTGGTACTCCTGTCATTACCGGCACCACAACGTAAGCCCTGTACCATTGAGATAGAGCGCGGCACAGCCTCATCCAACCTTTCCAGCCCCGCCGCCCAGCAATCCCCCAATATAATCCTAGCCAAAGAACAGGGCAGTTTACAATCACCACCCTACTAACTGGCGGGTCTTTGGACTGTAAGAGGAAACTAGAACACATGCAGGAAACCCACTCAGTCACGGGGAGAACATACAAACAAACTCGTTCCAGGCAGCGGCAGGAATGGAACCTAGGTCGCTAGTACTGGAAAGCGTTGTGCTAACCATTCCACTGCCGTGTGCAAATCACTCAAAAAGGTTAATTAAACCCATGAAGGACGAGGGCACAAGGGAATACAGACCCTGCATTTCACACCTCCGTTTAGAAACAATCTTTCTCTCCTTGTGGATCTAACACTTAGAAGACCACCACAGCAATGCTTTCACCAGAAGGTGTTGGAGCAACTCAACTACCTGCCAAGAATTTGCTGGCCTTGTTAATATCCAAATTCCATTAAAACCCATTAGCACAATTACAAATATAGCTGCTACTCCAACAAAAATCTGAGACAACTTTTATAAATAGAAATTACCATCTGTCACCGATAGCCATTTGTTTTCTCACTGGTGCTCAATATTCATAAAATATTTAAGAATAAAAAGCACAGCTAGAATTAAGAAAGAACACAAGCATTGTGGGGAGGGGAAGAGAGACTGGTTGCTACAACAGAAGTCCTCATTGACTAGAAGAACAGTCGAAACAATCACTTACATTCAATAAGATTCAATGCAAATGACTTCACTGAACAGTTGCTTTTCAAGTGTTATCTTTCAAAAGCATAGAGTGATTAAAGTAAATACTCATATCTAAACAATGTTGGAAATATGGGCTGACGCTGCAAATAGAAACGTCTTCCATTCGTAGATTTTTAATTGAGTTGTTAACCTTAAAAAGGTAACATTAAAATTGATCTCTACACAAATGCTTCTTCAATCGGGCTTATAAAATGCAGACACTATAAATAGAACATGAACAACAAGCAGCATCGTTAAGAGTACAAAATGCTTAAGAAACAAACATGCAAGTCACAGCTGTTTTTATCCTATGCGATCAACGGTAGCTGCCAGAGCGCCCAGATAAAGTAATATCTATGTGAATAACTTGGACAAAAAAAACACTTAATTCTAGCGAAGGTTACCCTACAGTTATTAGTGGAGCTCTAATTTGAAGCAAGAGCAGTACACAGTGTACCTTCAGAGCCAACTTTCTAAGATTTCCAAAAACACAGTTCGAGAATTATGAAAAAATAATGCTGCTATTGTGCTTCACTGGACACATGCAAGTGCATTTTATGAGTTCTGACCAGCTCCCACTCCAAAATGGGGCTTACTTTTCATTTAATGCAGTCTCTTTGCCCTCGGAGATGCCTTCCCACCTTGATTATAGCAATTTCTACAAGTTGATAATATTAAACAATGCGTAGTAAGCATTAACGTAATTTTTAAAAATACAGAGACAAGTCAAATGAATTCCAAAATGAAGTGACAAAAGGCGACTCCGAGATATTTTACTCCAAATAAATAAATCATTTGCAACTAAACTTCAGTTGAAACAATTCGGTTCAGCGAAGCGGTTCAATGACCTCACCCTTGGATGATGGAACCAAGACAAAAATTCCTCAGATAACGGTAACAATGTTACACGTTTCAGTTGAAAACCATCCCGCGGAGGACACAATGTAGCCACAACTCAAATACTTTACCTTTCGTTTAAAATAAAGTGCCTCTACAAACTAGAAAAACGCTTCTTGCAACCTCCGTAAAGCAACAACAGCGCCAAAACAATGCACTCGTTTTTTTCACCTCACTGAAGCACAATTTTCCCTCACTTTTAACGTATAAAACTCCCTAATGAAAGAGACGAACAGCAACTCCACCTCAACCTAAGCTGATTGCTTAACTCCCACCCCCCTCGTCACTGATTGGCACCTCATTCATAAAAGAGGATACTTTTCCCAACTTGCATTGGTCCAATACTGTTGTCAATCATTTGGACTTCCGCTGAATGCAATCCTGCAATTTCAATTGGCTGTTGAGCCTGCCTATCATCCCATCTCCAAGGAGATATAAAGCATTGCCCGAAATCAGATTGGCTCTTTCTCTTATTAACCGCAGCGTTTCCGGACACTTCCGTCTATGGGTTAGGTTGCGGTAATGGGAGGAGGTTGGATTGGCAATAGCGGGAGCGCACGTGAGCTAGTTAGAATAATTTATTATCGGGTGTTCCTCCTTTTTGACCAAATCGCATTCAAATGTGGCAAAAAAACCAAACATTTTTTGTTCTTGTTTATTTTGAAATAATAAAGTCAGTAAGCGTAAAACACTTGCTAAATTGCCATGGGATGAAGTGACTTGGTGAACCGTGTCCTGCAAACCAATGACATCATTGTCTGTGCAGGGAATACTGCAAATACCGTCGGCTTCGCAGCGCCCCCACTGACAAAATCCCCAGCGTCCTGCTATTGTGCCTTCCAGTCTATTAACGCCGAATGTGCAAAATACCAACAAGGCAAGCAACGTGGAAAAACTTTCAGTGAGCGCTTACGAGTATAACCGAATTAAAAATAACGTTAACTTATTTTGAACTAAACATTTCAATTGCCAATAGATTAATCTTACTTTGCAATCTAAATATTATGCCCTGCAGTTGTCAAGTAAATAAGTTTAAATAATTCTGCGCACGTGCATGAAAATCCAATGAGTTCTTTCTAACCACCAAATTTTTTTTTAGTGTACTTCCCTTAAATTTGACTTTTATACAACTCATCAACCAAGTATAGCTTTGGCACTGTCTATATAGTCTTCCTATTTTAATTAGTTCTTCTCCACCTTATCACTGTCGTCCAACATCTGGTTTCATTGACTTGGAGCGTGTGACTGAGAGAGGCTATTCATTGGCCTTATAAGGCAAAATGAGGCGTGCGGACACTGGTCCAAATCACACGCAAGCCATTACATCACCTAGTGGGATCAGTATTTCGCCTGGTTTCACAGACACAACCCACGTAGGATTAGCAGACGAAATACCACGTTAGGTTCCTGAATGTAGGATGGGTATAAATTCCAATGCCACCTAAATGCCTTTACCGAACTACCTATGCGGAAATTTATCAAGAGTAAATTTTACAGTAATCTGAAGTCATCCGTTTATTAACCTGACAGCGTTGCAAATTTCAATAGCAGGGGTCACAATATTAACAGAATGGTTATCTGCATTGCTTTATGATGTGTCTGACCATTGAATTGGTCTCAAAAACGTCTCCACTAATTGAAACGGCAGAGGGCTTCGTATCTGTCATTAAAGATCAGGTAGCGTAGCAACCGGTACGGAAGAGATACATTGCGCATGATGCACCTCATATAAGGTAGATCAAAGCAGCCATTTTCGTTTAACACCCTCAGTGAATGTAAAACACTGGGTATTTAACAACATTTATTCATGCGCCTGGAGTTCAGTCGTGTTTTACACCGTATATCATTTTTCATACATATTTCAAAAAAGTAAAAATTTAGATTGAATTCTCATTATTGTATGACCATTGGTGTAAATGCTCATGGCATCTATATATAAAGCAGATTTTGGTCTGATCTATACTAAAAGCCATTCTAAACAACGATTTCTACATTAATATCATAATGCAGAAGTAATTATTGTTAAATGAAAAGTTCAAGTAAAGTGAGGCATTATTCTCCATAGATTTTTTTATTCCCATTCCCCTCCACCAACTCCCCCCCCCCAAGAAAATGTGGAATAGCATGCTGATCATCACAGGTACATTAAAGGTAAAATCAAGTCATTTGATTCAAGATTGTTTATTGCCAATATTCAATACATAGATGTAAAGGAGAATGAACAGGGTTATTCTGGACCTGATGCAGCATAATGTAAACACAATTTTAAAAAACAATAAATATAAATATAAAACACCATGTACAAATAACTGTTATATACATAGACTGAACATAAAGAAGCATGAGGTAATGTGTATGTGGGGGTGCTGGATGGTGTGGGTTAATGAGTGAAGGTGTTGATCAGTCTGACGCTTGGGGTAATTAACTGTTTCTGAGCCTAGTATTCATGGTGTGGATGCTTTGTAGCCTCTTCCCATGGGAGTGGGACAAACAGTCCATGAACAGTGTGGGTGGGATCTATCATGATATTGCTGGCCTTTTCTGGCGCCTTTCTGAATATATGTCCTTAATGATGTGTAGGCTGATTTTGGTGATGCACTGGGCAGTTTTATGAGGAAGTCATAACTTCACCAGTCTTGTCCTCATTCAAAATCATCTTACATGCATATACAATTACCCATTGGCAACAATGAACACTGATAGAGAGTAAAAGCTCTGGTTTAATTTTCTCACCTTAGTACATAAAAACACCACCTAATTAATTAGCTGAACATAAATTTAGAATGAAACACAAAATCATTTCAGGCACATTTCTGGATCATATGGTGATCAACAGACAATAAAGAGTTAGTAAGTGGTAGTAATTATTCTTATTTTTGCACAGTTCTAGTGTTCCCTGTTTAACATCTTTGAGAGCAAAATTTTACCCACCTTCTCATTAACGTATATTTTTATAGAACACAATAGTGCAAAGCTTCATATTTGTTTCTGCTGGGTACTATACTTTTATACCATAGACAGTGATGCTGAGTGCCCTTGAGAAAAGACAACATTTGATCAAGTATTGGACAGGGAGCCCTAGCGAAGTGGGAGACAGGAGAAAATGCTCCACTGTTTGCAACCACATCAAACACAAAGGAAGATCTATCACCTTAGCTGCAGGCATTCATGCAGGAGTTCTTCAGGGTAGGGTTTAGACCCCAACTGGTTGCTTCATTAATTTCAGTTGCAAGGTCAGAGGAAGTGATGTTCACTACCATACACAATTCCTCAGATAATGATGCAGTCCACTTCGAAATGCAACAAGACTGGGCAATATCAGGCCTGAACTGATAGGTGGCAAGTGATACTCGTGCCACACAAGTGCCAGGCAATGACAATATCAAGCAAGGGAAATTCCAGTTATCACTCCCTGACATTCAATGGAGCCCCCATCACTAAATCCCCCACTGTTGATACCCATTGATCAGAAAATGAACCAGAATAGCCCTAAAAGTAGCAAGTAACTCCCCTCCCAAAACCCCAAAACCTCTCCACATCTACACGGCTCAAGTCAGGAGTATGATGGAGTACTCACCGTTTGCCCAAATGAGTACAGCTTGGTAAACTCATAAGACGCTCAATACCATACAGCATAAAGCAGTCCACTTGATCCACAGCCATTCACTCACTACTCTACAGATACACAGCAGCTACAGTTGGTATCATCTCCAGGCTGCACTGCAGCAACTCACCAACTCCTTAACAGCACCTTCTAAACCTACAGTATGACTTCTACCAGCTAGATGGACAAGGACAGCAAAAGCACGGGAACAACACCAGCACCTGGAATCTGCCTACCAAGCCACACGCCATCCAGACTTGGATGTACTCAGGCATTCCATCACTGTTGCTGCATCAAGATCCGGGAACTCTTTTCCTATCAGCATTGTGGGTATACTCACACTACCATGATTCAAGAAAACAGCTCACCACCTTCTTCTCAAGACTACTTAAAGTTGGACAATTACATTCTGTCTCAGCTAATGAAGTCCCTGATTGAAAATTACATGATCCACTTAGAAAATCATATAGATTTTTCTAATCTTACTTTAAATTAATTGGAACCAATATGTTTCCTTTGCCTATATCTGCCTTCACCTTTCTGTGTTGTAATAATTTTTCAAAAGTACGGTCCTCAAATTTATTTTTTTAATATAAAATGATTACTCTCTCTTACTTGTTAGATTATTGTTTTATTAATTTACTTAATGTGAATAATGGGATATCTTGAATAAGTTTTTTTTGTCTTCACTACTCATTAAGTTAGTGATATTACTGTCAGAAAGCTGGAATATTAAGACATCAATTTAACTCATTCTTACTATTAAATTTATTCTGTATGTTACACATTTTTCTTATAAATTTACAGAATGTTTATGTAGCAGCACATTTAGATTTTACATGCCCCATGTTTTATGAACCGAGCAATGACTTTCTAGATTAAAATGTCCCATTGATCTTTGATTTATTTATCTTTCTTGTTACTTGGCCTCATGCTCTGAACAATTCTAAATGTTGCTGTTGATTTATGTGAGATTTTGTTTTAAAATGTGTCATTTCCTTGAAATATGAAGATTAATGGCAGAGTTGTACTAGAGTCTGGCAAACAGAAATCTCCACTCCTCTGAGAACCAAAGGAGAGGTATATCCAGCTCATGCTTCAGATATTTGCAAAAGCTGTTGTGTATTCCAGGATAAAGAGTTACATTCGGTAGCCCCAACTGAGGATGCAAAAATATAAATCAATTGTAAGTTACTAACACTTATCGTGGTGGAGGCGGATACGATAGGGTCTTTTAAGCAACTCCTGGGTAGGTACATGGAGCTTAGAAAAATAGACAGCTATGGGTAATCCTAGGTAATTTCTAAAGTAAGTACATGTTTGGCTCAGCATTGTGGGCCAAAAGGCCAGTATTGTGTTGTAGGTTTTCTCTTCTACTTAAATTCTACTTAAAAAAAAATGAGGAAAATAGATTTCTCTTGGGTTCAACTGCACGTTGACAAATCCTGCAAGGGTCTGCAGATGCTGGAAATGGATCAACAAACAATGTGTTTGGAGGAGTGCAGCAGGTCAATAGGCAGCTGTCAGACGAAATTAACTGTTGATGTTCTGGTCCAAACACTGCATCAGAACAGAGAATTAGGACAATCGGAATTAGTAGTGCCAAGTATGGGAGGAGAACAAGGGTGTAGATGGAAGAGAATGGGAGCTGAATGATCACTGGAGGCAGACAAAGAGAGAGGGAGGGAGAGAAGAGAAAAAGAAAAAAACAGATGGAGCAAGGTGGGTGGAGGGGATTGTGAAGGTAGGAGACAGCTGCTGGAGGGAGACATGCGCTACCTGTGCTGGATGTGGATAAGTTACAGTGGTGAGAATGGGAACCATCAGGGGAGAGGTGAAAAACAGAGGAAACAGATGGAGGTTCGGTGGTGGGGAACAGCCTACATGTAAGTGGGTGGATAGAGACATGAGGGGATAAAGATGCGTGAAGGGGGAGTATGGGGCGAGGATGGGAAAGAGGACTAAATGGGAGGATGGGACGATGAGAAGGAGAGGAGTAGATGGGAGCAGAGGTGGGGAAGAGGGAAATAAAGAAAATTAGCAGTCATCTATCTAAAATTGGAAAATTTGATATTCTTGCAGTCGGATTGTAGACTGCCCAAGCAGAATATAATTAGTTGTTCTTCTAGTTTGTGTTGGGCTTCATCCAGGCAGCAGAGAAGGCCAAGGATACAGAGGTTAGTGTGGGAATGAGGAGGGGAGTTCAAATGGTTTGCAACTGGGAGCTCGTGCTGACCACTGTGGACTGAGCATTGCTGTTCTGTGAGCGGCCACTGAGTCTGCTCTTGGTCCCATCGAGGCCACATCGGGAGCACCAAATGCAGCTGACAAGGTTGGAGGAAATACATGTGACCCTTTGCGTCATCTGGAAGGGCTGTTTAGGTATCTGGATGGTGGTGGGGAAGGAGGTGCAAGGACAAGTGTGACATCCATTGTGAGAGCAGCGGAAGGTTCCAGAGGTAAGGGGGTAATAGTTGTGAAGGGATGAATGGACCGCGAGTTGCGGAGGGAACGCTCCTTGCAGAAGGCGGAAAGAGGTGGGGAGGAAAGGATGTGGCTGGTGGTGGGATCACGTTGCAGCTGGCAAAACAGATGGAAGATTGTTATGCTGGATGTGGAGGCGCATTGGGGGGATACATAAGGACCAAGGAATATTAATCTGTTCTGTCTGGGAGGAGGAAGGGTGAGAGCAGGTACGTGAGAAGCAGAGGAGATGTGAGGTCTAGCAGAAGGGAAGCCACATTTCCTGAAAAATAAGGACATTTCAAATGTCCTGGCACAGAAAGCCTCATCTTAAGAGCAGATTCAGTGGAGACAGAGAGTCTGGGAGCCTGGAAGCCTGGGAGAAAGGAATGGCATCTTTACAAAAGACAGGTGGAAAATATGTAGTCTAAGTAGTTGTGACAGTTGTAGTCATAGTAAATATTAGTGAGTAGTGGATAATTTGCAGAACTCAACAATTTTTCACCTTTGTCACCAACTTCCACCCTCCTCTCAATTTCATGTACACCATTTCTAATACTTCTCCCCTTTTTTTTAGATTGGACTGTTTCCATTTCAGGATGCAGACTATCCACTGATCTTTAATATAAATCCACAGGCTTCCACAGCTACATTAATTCATTCAGTTAAATTTGGAATTCCTCAGATCTTAGAGGAATCCATGTCTGCATTCAGGAGAACCTGGACAACATCCAGACTTGCACTGGTAAGGCGCAAGCAACATTTAAGCTGCACATTGCCAAGGGAGAGTCTACCATCTCCACATAGCGAGCAAAGACATTACTGTTTGCCAAATTCCTCACCTTGGGTCGGGGTAAGGGTGGGCAGAAATGGAGACATTGCAAATGTCCAGAAACTTAAATGGACTGAACACATAGGTAATATGGACAGAACTGGTCAGAGGTTGAATATTTTGTAGTGTATGGCTCTCAAAACTTTTCCCTCAGCTGCAAGGCACATCAGGATACACACCACGTGACTGGTTGAATGTAGCTCCAATGTCATTCCAGAAGCTCAAGTCTATCCAGAAAAAAACAACTCACCTGGATTTAGTCTTATCCTCCATCCTAACATTCATCCCATCCACTACAACTACGTCCATATGATGAACTGCAAACAATTTACCAAATGTTCTTCAACAGTACCCATCCAATCCACACCTCTAACATCCAAGGGTAAAGACAGCAGGTGTACAGAAAAACCAAGACCTCCAAGATACAAACCATTCATGGAAGTGTGTTGCTCTGCCCTCGGGCCATTGGGTCAGAATCCTGGAACTTTCTACCTTGAATCCTGGAAATTTCCACTCTGGAAATTCCTTCACCACATGAACTGCAATGATTCATAAAGCTGCCTCACCACGACATTCTCAAAGTTATTTAGAAATGGCAATAATTGCTGTCCTTTCCCATGGCCAACATATCTCAAGCGTTAATGAAAAAGCAATGGATGAATTAATTTAATGCAGGAATATAATGATGATTTGGTAGTCTGGAAAAGCCAAACATCACAATTCATGCTTGGTGATATCACTTGGATAAAACAAACTTACCTTTTCTACCCTGCTGCCTATTTAACCACCTGAATTTAAAAAACACATTGATATCTTTATCCTAGTAAGGAGTTTCCTTACTAACCTCTAACCCCATCCCATCCCTACTGCAGAATAAACATTGTAGATACTCATAGCCCATAAAAGAAAAAATCAACAATGAAATAACACAAACATTCTTTAGATATAGCAGCTGAAGTAAATATATTTTCAGTAATTAGAAGTTACTTTTTTTGATGTTTCAACCAGGTTGAAAAAAAATCATTTGTTGCCCCAGGACATGGATACCTTCCAAAATTGATTGAAATGTGATCTTGCAAAATATCAACTGTTTGGACTCTACATTTTGTATTGACAGTGGCATAAAGCAGATGCAGAGCAAACAAGCAATATATTTATAAGCCAAATGTTTGTGCAAGCTGATTGACTCCATGGTGATATTCACTGTTTCTCAAACATAGTTTCCCATAAGTATTTCAAATAATCAAAAAAAGTATGTAAATTTTTATGTATGTACAGAAGTGTAAATTATATCTTCTTAAGCACAAATGAACTCAGAAAGTAGGTTCTCTGTCTGCCTATTTGTTTCTCATTGGCATTTTATAATGAGTTGATTAATATGTATGTGCAAATATGTATATGTACATGGATCTACCTCCAATGTGACATAGGTTTGTCCTCCAGTGATTCTGATAGATTTGGTGTAACAGTTCTGATGTATAATAACTTATTAGGAAGTTATACGTATATCAACCACCTCTTGCCTGACTAACTTTAACCAGCACTGTGCTTGCATAGAGCAAAGTAAAAGAGGATTTAGAGACCCCAAGGTACAGAGCTACAGGACACAAACTTCAGCTTACATGCTGTGAATGTTAAAATAATATAAAGTAGAATCTGATTCCCTGCTTGTCTAAGGCACTGTTTCACTGAGTGCCACTTTGATAAAGGCATTAGCATGAGCACAGCTACTACTTTCAGATACAATATAAAGGAAGGAAATTAGGTTGACAGGAGACTGCAAACCGTCGAATCTGGAGCAAAAAAACAACTGCTGGATGAACTCAGCAGGTCAAGCAGTATGTGCAAACTTGATTACTAGTACTTTTATTTTGTAAGTTGTCATCTTAACTAACATCTCTTAAACTTGCATGGTTGGATGTTTAATAACAAGAGTGAATCCTTGCCAAAGGTATTTGAAGATATCATCAATTAGTTGATGTTCAGTGTGGACTTTGTGAGCTGAAAATCATGTTTTACTCTCCATGTTTCCATGATGCTATGCTAAGCAACAGAGTTTTCAGCATTTGCAACCTATCCCATGGTGCAGAGTGCAATCAATTACATGTAAGTCATACTGCAACCAACTGTATACAGTACATTGTGGGTCAACTCTTAGATGTATTTTAACCAAAAATGGATCCCATCCTACCAATGTTCAGTTGGTGCTTTGCCGCACACATAGCAATTCACGTAGGTAAAAGCTCCAAATCCTGGCATCACCCACAATACTGTTGCTCTGTGACCTGCAGTAAACTACTTCGTCCGAGTCCCCTGCAGCAGGATTCACGTGTAAACTGGCAGTATAGGGAGCTGCATCTGTGCTGCCATTAACTATTGAAAAGTCGGGATGTGGAGTGCCTGCTGACAATAGACTCCATGCCAGTAAGATTTGATCTATCATGCCCAACAGCTTTGGAGAGGAAGGGAAAACTGAGAGTGTTTCGCAAAAGTGGGCTGACTATGAGTAGCAAGTCACGTGCCCGAAGATTCATCAAGTACATGCGCCTCTCAATGATGTACAATCTGCATTTGGATTGGCGGTTGTGACATTCCTGCTCTTCATTCTCGTCATGCTCTTCAGTTCAAATTTATATCCTGAAAGGAGAAAGGCATAAAGGTTGGATTATGATGAGGGTAAGTGGTAGAATGGAGATTAAGGATGCCTTTTTAAACAATCTGCAGCTTATGAGATGAGGGACTAGGGGGACTGGGGGCACCCATACTTTGCATAGCCTCAACAAAGGCTTTTCCAAAGACAGTGATTATGTTCTCTTCCAGTGAGAGTAGGAATGCAATGAGGTGGAGGATAAATGCGTGGCTGAGGGATTGGAGCAGGGGTCAGGGATTCAAGTTTTTGAATCATTGGGACTTCTTTTGGCGCAGGTGTGACCTGTACAAAAAGGACGGGTTACACTTGAATCCTAGGGGGACCAATATCCTGGCGCGGAGATTTGCGAGGGTTACTGAGGTGACTTTAAACTAGAATGGTTGGGGAGTGGGAATCAAATTAAAGAGACTAGGAGAGAGGAGGTTAGTTCACAACAGGGGGATGGGAATCAGTGCAGAGGGACAGAGGGGTGTAAAATTAGGGTAGAAGCAAAAAGTAGTAAGCTGAAAAGTATAAGTGGCAGGCCAGCAAATCCAGGGCAAAAATCCAAAAGGGCCACTTTTCGACATAATTGTATAAGGGCTAAGAGAGTTGTAAAAGTGAGCCTGAAGGCTTTGTGTGTCAATGCAAGGAGCATTCGTAACAAGGTGGATGAATTAAAAGTGCAGATTGTTATTAATGAATATGATATAGTTGGGATCACAGAGACATGGCTCCAGGGTGACCAAGGATGGGAGCTCAACATTCAGGGATATTCAATATTCAGGAGGGATAGACATGAAAGAAAAGGAGGTGGGGTAGCATTGCTGGTTAGAAAGGAGATTAATGCAATAGAAAGGAAGGACATTAGCCGGGAGGATGTGGAATCGATATGGGTAGAGCTCCATAACACTAAGGGGCAGAAAGCGCTGGTGGGAGTTGTGGACAGGCCACCTAACAGTAGTAGTGAAGTTGGGGATGGTATTAAACAGGAAGTTAGAAATGTGTGTAATAAAGGAGCAGCAGTTATAATGGGTGACTTCAATCTACATATAGATTGGGTGAACCAAATTGGTAAGGGTGCTGAGGAAGAGGATTTCTTGGAATGTATGAGGGATGGTTTTCTGAACCAACATGTCGAGGAACCAACTAGAGAGCAGGCTATTCTAGACTGGGTATTGAGCAATGAGGAAAGGTTAGTTAGCAATCTTGTCGTGAGAGGCCCCTTGGGTAAGAGTGACCATAATATGGTGGAATTCTTCATTAAGATGGAGAGTGACATAGTTAATTCAGAAACAAAGGTTCTGAACTTAAAGAAGGGTAACTTTGAAGGTATGAGATGTGAATTAGCTAAGATAGACTGGCAAATGACACTTAAAGGGTTGACGGTGGATATGCAATGGCAAGCATTTAAAGATTACATGGATGAACTACAACAATTGTTCATTCCAGTTTGGCAAAAGAATAAATCAAGGAAGGTAGTGCACCCGTGGCTAACAAGGGAAATTAGGGTAGCATCAATTCCAAAAAAGAAGCATACAAATTAGCCAGAAAAAGTGGCTCACCTGAGGACTGGGAGAAATTCAGAGTCCAGCAGAGGAGGACAAAGGGCTTAATTAGGAAGGGGAAAAAAGATTATGAGAGAAAACTGGCAGGGAATGTAAAAACTGACTGTAAAAGCTTTTATAGATATGTGAAAAGAAAAAGATTGGTTAAGACAAATGTAGGTCCCCTACAGACAGAAACAGGTGAATTGATTATGGGGAGCAAGGACATGGCAGACGAATTGAATAACTATTTTGGTTCTGTCTTCACTAAGGAGGACGTAAATAATCTTCCGGATATAGTAGGGGACAGAGGGTCCAGTGAGATGGAGGAACTGAGGGAAATACATTTTAGTAGGGAAGTGGTGTTAGGTAAATTGAAGGGATTAAAGGCAGATAAATCCCCAGGGCCAGATGGTCTGCATCCCAGAGTGCTTAAAGAAGTAGCCCAAGAAATAATGGATGCATTAGTGATAATTTTTCAAAACTTTTTAGATTCTGGACTAGTTCCTGAGGATTGGAGGGTGGCTAATGTAACCCCACTTTTTAAAAAAGGAGGGAGAGAGAAACCGGGGAATTATAGACCGGTTAGCCTAACATCGGTGGTGGGGAAAATGCTAGAGTCAGTTATCAAAGATGTGATAACAGCACATTTGGAAAGCAGTGAAATCATCGGACAAAGTCAGCATGGATTTGTGAAAGGAAAATCATGTCTGACGAATCTCATAGAATTTTTTGAGGATGTAACTAGTAGAGTGGATATGGGAGAACCAGTGGATGTGGTATATTTGGATTTTCAAAGGGCTTTTGACAAGGTCCCACACAGGAGATTAGTGTGCAAACTTAAAGCACACGGTATTGGGGGTAAGGTATTGATGTGGATGGAGAATTGGTTGGCAGACAGGAAGCAAAGAGTGGGAATAAACGGGACCTTTTCAGAATGGCAGGCTGTGACTAGTGGGGTACCGCAAGGCTCAGTGCTGGGACCCCAGTCGTTCACAATATATATTAATGACTTAGATGAAGGAATTAAATGCAGCATCTCCAAGTTTGCAGATGACACGAAGCTGGGTGGCAGTGTTAGCAGTGAGGAGGATGCTAAGAGGATGCAGGGTGACTTGGATAGGTTAGGTGAGTGGGCAAATTCATGGCAGATGCAATTTAATGTGGATAAATGTGAGGTTATCCACTTTGGTGGCAAAAACAGGAAAACAGATTATTATCTGAATGGTGGCCGATTAGGAAAAGGGGAGGTGCAACGAGACCTGGGTATCATTATACATTGGTCATTGAAAGTGGGCATGCAGGTACAGCAGGCGGTGAAAAAGACGAACGGTATGCTGGCATTCATAGCAAGAGGATTCGAGTATAGGAGCAGGGAGGTACTACTGCAGTTGTACAAGGCCTTGGTGAGACCACACCTGGAGTATTGTGTGCAGTTTTGGTCCCCTAATCTGAGGAAAGACATCCTTGCCATAGAGGGAGTATAAAGAAGGTTCACCGGATTGATTCCTGGGATGGCAGACTTTCATATGATGAAAGACTGGATCAACTAGGCTTATACTCGTTGGAATTTAGAAGATTGAGGGGGGATCTTATTGAAACATTTAAAATCCTAAAGGGATTGGACAGGCTAGATGCAGGAAGATTGTTCCCGATGTTGGGGAAGTCCAGAATGAGGGGTCACAGTTTGAGGATAAAGGGGAAGCCTTTTAGGACCGAGATTAGGAAAAACTTCTTCACACAGAGAGTGGTGAGTCTGTGGAATTCTCTGCCACAGGAAACAGCTGAGGCAAGTTCATTGGCTATATTTAAGAGGGAGTTAGATATGGCCCTTGTGACTAAAGGGATCGGGGGTATGGAGAGAAGGCTGGTACAGGGTTCTGAGTTGGATGATCAGCCATGATCATACTGAATGGCGGTGCAGGCTCGAAGGGCCGAATGGCCTACTCCTGCACCTATTTTCTATGTTTTCTATGTAGCCAACCCTATCCCCTACAAGGGTGTAGCCACTACACCCTTACATTTCATGTTGCTTTGTCCAGCAAGAAAACAGAAGTAGAGTTAATGAGGGTCATTTCATGTACTTATGTGATTTGCTTGTCTGGCAATGTTTACAGACTGTTAAATGGGTCTGTAGTGGATCCAACCAGAAGTCTGTGAGCCTGTTAAATTCATTTGGGGATTGCACAGTCGTTATGGAAGTAATTAAGGGAAAGGTGAGTTGCTTTTTTCAAACTATTTTGGTTTCATATTTTGATTGTTTAATTAAGTTTTCACAGTTAATTTTGCATTCATGAAGCATGAAGTTGTGAATATCAGGTTATACAGGCATTTAAAAATACTCGCAGCTTTGATAGAGAAGCTTTGGGACTGAGAATTCTTCAGTCCACTATTAGATACTCAGCCACACCAGCCATGCAACTGAAGTCGGGATGTCTGGGACACTCTGGGCCAAGAAGGGAATGGTAAACTGGGATGTGGAGAGTATGCTGATAATGATCGGAGCAGCAGGCTCCATGCCAGAAGATCTGATCTATTACATCCAAGGTCATTGGGGAGGAGGGGAAAACTGGAGATACAGAGAGGGCTTGCAAAAGTGGACCAATCAAGAGAGGTCATGATGAAGATTGTGCTATTGAAATGAAGGAAAAGAAGGAGCCAGTTAAAATATATTAAAAAAATACATGATATAAAAGTGAAGTTGAATAATCAGTAGATTAGCAAGAAGTATTGCAGGGGAATGATGTTAGACATAATGGGCACAGTGAATGCAAAGAAGATTTAAGATGCGATAGTAAAAAAAATAAGAATGAAACAAGAATAAAACATGGGCCCAGAGTGAAGTTGTGGAGAGCCGGAAGTAACACAGGATGAGAGGAGTTGGCTTCATAGATGGGAAGACCCAAAGACATTTGATATTAATAATTATATAATCCAGGAATTTTTGTTTCATATAACTAAATATGAATTTTTCAGATTCATATTCAAGGACAAAAATGGGCCTACTGGATAAGAGCTTACAGTCATGTACAAATTATGTTATTTCAGGTTTAAATTCAGTTAACTTAATGAGCTGAGATAGCAAACTAGAATTATAGGTAAAATTCCAGCCACTTACTTAGGAAAGGAAATCAAGGACCCTTATTTGGCTACTAAGACAATGCAACTAAAAATAAAACAGGATGGACTATACTTGGGAAAAGCAATTCAGACATAACTAAGGAACAATCAGCCAGTTGGGGATCTACCAAAGTGGTTCTGTTCCTAAGTTTAGAGAACTATCATATAGACCAGACAAACAATTAGCTAATCCACTCATTCTCAAAAATAACAAGTTTCATCCTTGCCACTGATTCTTCCTTTAAATGCCATTATTTTCAGCTGGAAAGCCAGACTTACCTGAGGAGGAAAACAGTTATATAAGGTCAGGTGGGATTAATTAATTGTCTCCAGGAAATGCAAGTAAAGTTATTTTTTACCGTACCCATTTAGAATTCTGGCTTGTCCATGTAGTCATGCCTGTGCAAAGAATTAGACAACATGTATCTACATTTGTGTGGCTGGGAAACTGTGCAGTAAAGGCAGATTGTGATCTAAATTTAAAACAAATAAAATCTAATGCACCAGAATCTGTGCAGAAGAGAACCAAAAGTCAGACCTGCTCCCTCTGACACCTCCCACCTAATAGAATTCACCTGCAGCCATTTTAAGCCCAGTTCTAATCCACAATCCTTCTTCACTCATCAAATCAGCCAGCCTTAACCATTGCTCCTAGCTTTCACACTTTCTGTTTACCTGGTTGCCTGGTCAAAGATGGGAGGGTAAAGTGTAGGTTTGTGTGTGTGTACGCGCGCGTAATTGCGTGAAGGGATTTAGAATATATGTCTAGTGCACATTCCGAAGCAGAGGGTGGCGGTAATGCACCATTAAGCTGGATGCCAACCGCCGTAAAACAAGATACAGACAGTTGTGTTTAGTTTCTGTTCTCTCTCTTTTTGTAGCCCCTCAATGCTAGTTATTTTGCGGTCTATTATTAAAGCTATTGTTCACTGCTGAATTATCTCTGCTGCTCTGCTTTTTGGTCAAGTCTCCTCTACATTTCCTGGCAGGATGAGTAAACCAACGATTGACCCAGCAGAGAATACTCGCCCGAAGGAAGTTGTCCACTGACATAAGCACATGATCCAGAAGCAGCAGGAAAACATTGACCAGATGTCCTCCTCTTTCATCCAACTCTCTGATTTGGTGCAATAACTCTGCAGCCTCCTCTCTCTGAGACCCAGATTCCTGTGCCCAAAAGCTTTGATTGATCTCCAGCCCAAAACTGCAACTTCCCGTACCAGTGCGTCTTACACTTTGGGCTCCAGCCACCTCTGCATTTTACAGACCAGGCCAAGGTGGCCTTCCTCATCTCTGCCTTGACTGATCAGGTTCTGACCCAGGCCATCACTAATTGAGACAATAAAGCCACCATTTTCAACAAATATGAGGACTTCGCTGCTGAGGTACACTGTGTTTTTGACCACTTGGGAAGTGGAAGAGGGGCAGTGGATATGATACTTTGCCTACATTGAGGCTCACGCTCTGTGCTGGACTACACTGGGAGTTCAGGGCCCTCGCGACTGAGTGTGGCTGGAATACCAGAGCACTGCTGGCCCACGACCATCATGGCCTCTCAAAGAGCCCAGGAGATGCCCACTGCCCTCAAAAGTCTCACCACTCTCATTCTCCATACTGATCAGCGTCTTGCAGAACAGCCCTCCAGGTCATCACCAATGCCCCCAGAACACAAGCAGTTAGAGACAAGCCCCTCCCAAGAGCACGAGCATCAGTGGAGAAGTAGCGTGTGCATCTACTGCAGAGCAGCCGACCGCCATCACATCAGATGCCCACTGCGCCTGGAAAAAGGGTGCTTTTGGGTAGAGATGAGTGCCCTCTTATTTAGCAGGCTCTTCCCAGTTCCTCGTTCCAGCACCATAGACAGTCTCAGTCTCTCTGTCCTCTGCACTCTGTCAGCCCCACGTGTGCAGGAGGCTCTAGTGGATTCCGGACCAGCAGACAACCTTCTGGCTCAGACTCTGTGCGTGCAGCTTTGACTCCGTACCAAACCTGCCTCTCACCTCTTCAACATCACAACCATTGACCGAAGTCCCTTAGGGTGTGGGGCAGTGAGAGTGCGCACAAAGCTTGTGCACGTGAGCATTGGAGAGCACCGTGGGTCCATCCAATTCCTCCTGATTGACTCATCCAACACTCCTCTCATCCTGTGTGACCCCTGGCCCTCCACTCACAACCCTCACTTAGCTTAGTTATTCAGTTGACGACTGAATCGGGACCCACCTGCTGGCAATCTCACTCTGTCAATCCGTGGAGATGGAGGAAATCCTCGACCTCGCCAAACTCCCACAAGAATACCACACCTTAGCTATTGCCTTCAGTAAAAGGGAAGCCAGTACCCCCTCCTCTGCCTCACAGACCACACGACTGCGTGATCAACCTCCTCCCGGGCAACAATTCTCCTCAAAGCTGTCTGTTCTCCCTCCTTCCTCCTGAAACCCAAACCATGAATGAATGTATTGCCGATGTGCCACAGCTCAGCTTCTTTCTTGCACCCCAGTCCCTAGCCAGTACAGGGCTTTTCTTTGTCAGAAAGACCGATGTGGGTCTTTGTCCCAGCACTAACTATGGTGGACTCAACAAAATTTCCATGAAGAAATGCTACCCTCTGCCCTTAACGGATAGCACATTTGAAACATTCTGAGCTGCCCTGATCTTCACCAAGCTGTATCTATGGCATGTGTACAAACTGTTCCACATCCAAGCAACACATACAAAATGCTGGAGGAACTCAGCAAGCCAGACAGCACCTATGAAAAAGAGGGAACAGTTAACGTTTTGGGCCGAGACCCTTCATCAGGACTCTATCTGCAAAAAGCAGGATTTCCCAGTAGCCAACCATTTTAATTCAAATCCCCATTCCCATTCCAACATGTCAGTCAATGGCCTCCTCTACTACCGCGATGAGGCCACTCTCAGGATGGAGGAGCAACACCTCATTCTATTGTGGTAGCCTCCACACGATGGCATGATCATTGATTTCTCCAACTTCTGGTAATACTTCCCCTCCCCTTCCCTCTTCATCAATTCTCCACTCTGGCTCATACCTCTTCTCTTCTCCTCACCTGACTATCGCCACCCTCTGGTGCCCCTTCTCCTTCCCTTTTTCCCATGGTCCACTCTCCTCTCCAATCAGACTCCTTCTCCAGCCCCTTACTTTTTCCACCTATCACGTTCCAGCTTCTTCCTTCAACACCCTCCCCTCCCCCCACCCACCTGGCTTCACCTATCACCTTTTAGCTTGTATTCTTTCCCTTCCTTCAACATTCTTATTCTGGCTTCTCCACTCTTCCTTTCCAGTCCTAATGAGGGGTCTCGGACTGAAATATTGACTGTTTATTCATTTCCATAGACATTGTCTGACCTGCTGAGTTCCTCCAGTGTTTTGTGTGTGTTGCGTTGGATTTCCAGCATCTGCAGAACCTCTTGTGGCCATTAGATGCTCATCAGTGTGCAGAGCTCAGGTCATAACACATGGTGGTAGGAAAATGGGGTATCATAATGTCAGCCTCTACATCAGCCTCAGATAGAGGCCAACACTATGATACCCCATTTACTTGTGCTGTTCAAGACTCTCTTGTGCAATCAGCAGAGGTTCAGTCACTAACTTGTTATAACAGCAGGTACAGAGGAAACGCATCCTGCCGCTGTAACCGATGATTTCACTCATTTCTGGTCACCTGACTTTAGGAAAGATACGAAGGTCCCAAAGGGTGTGTATAGACGATTTCCTAGAACAGTTCCAGGGATACCGGATTCCAGCTGTAAGGGTTGATTTTCCTTGGAGCAAAGGAGTTTGAGCAGAGATTTGAAAGATCTGGGCATGATTATGACTAGTTTAGATAGGGCAGAGGAGGTAAATTGTTTCCAATTGCATGCAATTCAACGACAAGAGAAAACAATATAAAACTTTGGGAAAATGTGTAAGAGGATTGTAAGGAAAAGTTTTTTTGTGTTGCAGAGTGCTTATGAGCTTTATTCAATAGTTGTTAAGTGAAGTGAAGACATCCCCAAGCAAATTGCATAGGCCAATAAGAAAGAGTAAATTAGAGTGCTGTTTCATAAAAAAAACGTTGAAATCAGGACAAGCAAGATTGGTCAAATAGGAGCCGGCAAAGAAATAATGAATGTCGCCTCTGTCATAGTAATTCTATTTTGTCAAGATGAGCTCACAGGGATCCAGTGAGACAGTTCTTCATTGATTGGCATCATAACTAGCATTGAGAAAGATGGTCATAGTTGATGATCTTTTGTTCATAGTTCATCTTCTTTTGTCCCAGGACTTTGCTACAGGAGTTAATCGAGTCATTGTCCTTTTGCCTAATCACTTTTATAGGCTTCATCAATGAGCACTGCAAGTTCAAAAGTGGGCTGAACCGACTTCAGATGCATATACAACATCTTAAATAGTGAACTGTTTTATCTCAATAACGATTACTGCATTTTGTATTATGATAACGATGTACTGGAATAATTTTCCAGGTTTCTTTGACAGCAACCTCCAAGCCTCTCTCTTCTGGAAGAGCAGGTACATGAGGAAGTTTGCTCCAGCTCATATACCAACGTTTCGTGGAAATATATTTTTGTTCCCACAGCACTGCCAGGCTAAAATCCTAGAAAACTATACATCAGGATGAACACCCAGGTCACAGGATTGCAGCAACTGAAGAATGGTGTTAACTATCACCTTCTCAGAGGCATATAGGATCGGGCATTATGTACTGAACTTCTTGGTAAAGTTCAACTCTCAAGACTGGCAAACAAAATCTAAAAATATTGTTCAATGGTGACCTCTGGTGGGCTTTTAAAATAAAGTTATTTTAATGTTAAAATTCAAAGTATAGTAGTGGTTAGGTATTAATACACTTTAAAGATAATAACGTTAAGTATATATGAATTATTACAACGTTGGCTTTGGTGAAAATTAATGGAGTAGATGTGTAAATTTTGGGGATTATAGAAGCCAGCTTCCCATTTATGGATTCTTGTCTATACTTCTCGCTGTCTCAGTAAAGTAGCCAACATAATCAAAGACCCCACCCACCCGGACTTTTTCTCACCTCCCCTCTTCTATTGGGCAGAAAACTCACAAATCTGAAAGCACATACCACCAGGCTCCTGGACAGCTTCTATCCTGCTATTATAAGACTACTGTACGATCCCCTAATGTGACAAGATGGACTCTCTATCTCACAATCTCCTTTATTATGGCCCTAAATCATTGCTTGCCTGCATACTCTTCTCTGTAACCATATCAATTTATTCTGCAATCCCTTGTACTGCCTCAATGATTAGTTTTCCCTGTACCTCAGTACATGTAACAATAATAAATTAATTTACCAATTAACTTATTGTAAAAACAATATGTTTCAACAGTAGGGAGAAAGTAATGGTGGAACTAAATAGTTCATAATTGCAGGTCCTTCCAATTTCAGGTGACTAAGATGTAGTAAATTATACAATGTGGAGTAAATAATGAGGTTAGGGTTAGTGCACTGGGAAGCAGAGGCCAGCTACATCTTGTTGTCTTGGTGTGCAATCTGTAGTGCAATGAATTCTTTTGGCTCACCAGTACACACTGAACTGTAATAGGGTCCCATAGTCTTCCTGGTCTCTACAAACTAATGATATCTCTAACATGAGAAGGTCTGCAGATGCTGGAAATCCAAAGCAATGCACACTAAATGTTGGAGGAGCTCAGCAAGTAGGCACCATCAATGGAAAAGAGTAAACAGTTGACGTTTCAGGCTGAGATCCTTCTTAAGGACTAAGGGGGGGTGTGTGGAAGATGATAGAATAAAAATGGTGGAGAGAGGGGAAAAAGGCTAGCTCATCTGGTGTCATCCAAAGTATACTTTTGTTTATTCTATAAGAACAATTCATCCCAGAATAAGCTCTCAACTAATGCACAGGTTCGTTGCTGAATCTCGGCCAGTGAGCCAAGAGACACCAGATTATCAGAGGTATATAAAATTGGCACTTATCAGATATTATTTTGAACAAATACAAATATAATGAGGACCATTATTGGTCACTGGAAATAAATCTGAATTTGGTAGATGTTTACAAAAGAAGGAAAAAAAAATCACTGCTGTTTTACCGGTGGCAACGGCCTATTTAAATTATTATCAGAAGGTGGCAGCATTTGTTTTTTTTTCTTTCTTTAAGGGTATTAATTCACTAAGAATTACTTACGTCCAAAATAACAGTAAATTAAGAGTAAAAGTCTACAGTATTTTTGGAAAGGGCCGAATGGCTAGGAGATGGTGTGGGATGAAGGGGCAACTTGTTATCCTGATATAATTTATGTGCTGGTTTGTTTGTCAAACAAAGTGAAGTTTGGTAGGATTCAAGTTTTATCTTCCAAGTCATGATCTGTAGTTAACTATAATTTCATGATCATATTTTAGAATTCCTTATTTTTTAGAGAATTGTAAAATATTGCACACTACATAATTAATGGAACAAATAGGATTTTATAACTCTTTTCATTGTGTGACCTAATTCCTTTAGGCAAAATGCTAGATATATCTTAAACTTTTCCTAAATTTGTAAAGGAGAAAATGGTTTGTGACTTGCTTTCCAGGATTGATGGTATGCTATGAATATTGAATTCACTCAAACCTTTTCCACTTTGTCAGAGGAACAATTCACTTGGAAATGAGACTATATTTGTGCATTGTATTTCTCTGTCTTAATTATTAGATAAACTGAACTGGCCTTGGTTCTGAACTGGCTCTTGGTTATGAAAAGAACATTAAAGGATCAGCAAATCCTGAACAAATTAGACACAGGCACACATGTATCATGATATGCGCTGGCAACGTCAGAACCCAAGTGCAGAAGAAACACAGACTCCAATGTAGAGATGACAACCAGAGTTATTTATAAGCTTTCCAAGAAAACATTGGTGCCTTGGTCAAGCAACACCACGAAACGCAACATTCACAAGACTAGCACCACAATTAGCACTAATCGGGCATTTGCTTAAATAATACAAGTAACATGGAATATTCAGGCCTATCAAAATAAACTTAACATGTTTAAATAGAAAGCACCAGGAGACTGCATTACAAAGAGTGAGTTCAAAAAAACACAAGGAAATCTAAATGATTAACACCTTTTATTAAACAACAATTAACCAGTTCTGGTGCTCTTAAAAACCTCACACAGGCCTGAAGAATTTGTTACATATATGACATACATGGGCTTGCTGTTTGGACTGAGTGGCAGAAACCACAGCATTTCTGCAACCATAAACTCAGGCTTTTAGAAAGCTATCTCTCCAATCTTGTGGTGTTGCTTTAGAGACTGTATAGTTTTCAATGAGGAATCTTGACCTAAATAATTGGAAGGATCGTGTAAATATTTTAAGGTTTTAATTCCATATTATGTTTTCACTGTCTGTGAGGATTTATGTCTGTTGTTAATTGACATAATTATGAATTTTTAAAGCATTTCAATACTTTAAAAGAGCATGAATGTGGCAGACTAGATATAGCATGATATGTGCCTTTTTCCCACAACGTAGCTGCTGTATATTTAATATTTCAGGAATACTTGAGTAATATTGTACATTTGTAAATATATTGATTAAACATTCACTGTTGTTTACATAATTCATTGAAGGTTGTATGTAAATTACATGAGTGGCATACCTCATTACGCTACCATGTCATATGTGCGTGCCTCACTAAAGTAAAAATGATGTGTATATGTTCCACTGGGCTCCCCTGTTTTTCTTTCAATGTTTTGGAGTTATATAACAGTGACAACTACTAAGTTTTAAAATGAACCCAAGATAACTACCTACCTGTTGAAATGCAGCAAGACGGTTGAGTTAAAAAAAAAGACGCAGCACGTTATTTCTTCAAGTTAACAAAAAAAGGCAGCAAATGGACAAAATTCTGGGTTCATAAACACTGTGATAATAATCATGAATAAAAAAAAGCAGAAATGGCTGGCTACTTCAGAAAGATAGACGTTCTATTGCACAAAAGATAACTGAATGATGTATACTGAACAGATTGAGTTGTATTTTAAATCAAATTGCTGAGTGCAGTAGCTGGAAAAGCATACATTTTGCTTAGAAGCTTAACTTCTCCAACCACACCAGCCAAAATCAGTTTTACTGTTATTGTGAACATAATGTGGGAAGATTTGGAACCAAAACAATTGTTGACGGCAGATCATTTTAGGTTTCATAAGTGGAACCAAAAGGCAGGCAAGCTCATTTCAGCTAACGTGGCTGAATTGAAGAAATTGTCTCAGCATTGCCAGTGATTAATGATGCACTGAGAGTTAATTTAGTTTGGAGGAATCATACAAGAAAATATTCAAAAACAGCTCCTAACTGAAGCACAATCCACATTGAAAACAGCAGTTGAAATTGCTGTATCAATGGAAATGGCAGAGAGAAAGCAACACACACATACACACACACACACACACACACACACACACACAAACAATTGAGTTGCAGTCAGGAATGAAAGTGAGTGTAGACAAAACTGTAACATTGAAATAGAAACCTGACTGGCCAAACAAATTGTGTTACCATTGTGGTAGAGGCTCATATGCACCAGATCTATGTAGGTTTAAAGGCAAAACTTGCAGAAAGTGCAACAAAGTAGACATATATAAAGAGCATGTCAGGCAGACAAAATGAAATGGACAGCAGAAGAAAGAGTAAAAAATAAATAGTCAAGTTGCAGGTTCAAAAAGAGCTGTTGATGAAAAATATGGTAATGATGAGAGTGACACAGGACAGAGTAGCCTTGAGATTTAAATGTGAAAACTAACAAGAGACAAGCAATATGCCTTAAACCAGAAGTGAGCGACAAGGTAATTAAAATGGATTGGATACTGGCATGTCTGTTTCAGTCGTTTTACATAATGACACACACAAAATGCTGGAGGAGCTCAGCAGGCCAGGCAGCAGCTATGGAAAAGAGTACAGTCAATATTTCGGGTCACAACCCTTCGGCATGACCTGCTGAGTTCCTCCAGCATTTTGTGTGTGTTCCTTAAATTTCCAGCATCTGCAGATTTTCTCTTGTTTGTAATTCCATATAGTGATTTTGAATGGCTTTTCAAATATACTGAATTGAAGCCTGCAGGTATCCAACTAAAAACCTACATTGGAGAAAAGTTAACTGCTGTCGGAATGACATTCACAAGAGCTGTGACTGGCTGAGACAACAACTTGACTGGATATCCATTCACTATTTACATTTCACATCCCCTGCAATAGAGTACTGTAATCTGAAAGTGAATTAAGAAAGGTACTGGATGTTGCCACAGCAATGTGCAAGGTTGGAAATGGAATACTCAGAGATGTCAAAGGTAAAATAGTGCTAAATGAAAATGCCACACCAAAATGTTACAATGCCCAGCTAGTTCTTTATACCAAAAACTGGCCAGTGAGCTAGATGGCATGGAGGCCGAAGGAATTCTTTCCAAGGTTGAGTGGAGCCCATAGGCAATGCCGGTGGTGTCATGGTCCGGTCCGTGAAGTCCTCATTCCAGTTCACGGTCCGGTCCATTGATCCTCATTCCAGGTTTTCCGGTTTTCCCTTTTCCTGTGTGTGCCTTAATTGAGGCACATGATTCTCATCTTGGGCTGGCTATATAAACAGCTCCTGGGTTCAGCTTCAGTTGCAGGACTGTTCCCTTCCCTTCCCCTTCCTTCTGTAGCCCTCGCCTGCTACCTTTCGCCTGAAGCCTTGCCTGCAACCTGTGTCTGGAGCCTTGCCTGCAACCTTGTCAAGTTCTACCACCATAGTGAGACCAGAGCCTTGCTGTGGCAAGATAAGGAACTGTCTATCATTGAGTTGGAACTGTCTTTGTGTCCACGCCTTCGCTAGGTAGGTCCGGCTGTTTGCCACTACCTACTGTTGGGAACCATCTCTGTGTCCATGCCTGTGCTAGGTAGGTCCAGCCATTTGCTGCTACCTAGTGTTGGGAACCGTCTCTGTGTCCACGCCTTCGTTAGGTAGGTCCGGCCGTTTGCCGCTACCTAGTGTTGAAAACCGTCTTGTCGTGTTCAGCATTCTGTGTAGAGACCTGGCCCCATGTCCTGTTCCCAAGGAGGGGTCCTGGCTCTGTTTTCCTGTCTGTCAACTCCAAGGTTCCATGTTCCTGTGCTCTAGAACAAGACTCTGTGTTCCTGTCCTCTCCAAGACCAAGGCTCTGTGTTCTGTGTTCCTGTCCCAAGTCCAAGGTTCTGAGGTTCCTTTCATCCCAATTCCAAGGCTCGGTTGTTCCTGAGTACTAAGTCAAGGCTTTGTGTTCTCGTCCTGTCCATGTGCTTCATTCTGTGCTGGAGTTCCCTCGACCTGTACTGGAATTCCCTTGTTTTGCCCAGGTGTCCCTCGTTCTGTCCTGTAGCCTTGCCTAGTCCTGTCTCCCAAGACCATGTCATGTCTACGCCTAGTTTCGGAGTTCAAGCCCGAGTCAAGACCCAGGTTCTGGGTCCTTGTCCAGTCTCTGGCTCGGAGTCCGAACCCAAGCCTCATCATGTCCTGGCCTCGAAGAACCCAAGCATCGCCACGTCCTGACCTCGAAGAACCCAAGCCTCGCCACGTCCTGGCCTCGAAGAACCCAAGCCTTGCCATGTCCTGGCCTCGAAGAACCCAAGCCTTGCCACGTCCTGGCCTCGAAGAACCCACGCCTCGCCATGTCCTCGCCTCGACAAACACAAGCGTCACCATGTCCTCGCCTCAACGAACACAAGCCTCATCATATCCTTGCCTTGAAGTACCCAAGCCATGTCCAGTCCTGTAGCCAATTCATGTCCTCGCCTACTTCCAGGGTCCGAGCTAGAGACAAGACCCAGGTTCTGGGTCCTTGTCCAGTCTCTGGCTCAGAGTCCGAACCCAAGCCTCATCATGTCCTGGCCTCGAAGAACTGAAGCATCGCCATGTACTCGCCTCGAAGAACCCAAGCCTTGCCATGTCCTTGCCTCGAAGAACCCAAGCCTCATCATGTCGTTGCCTTGAAGTACCCAAGCCATGAAGAACCCAAGCCATATCCTGTCCTGTAGCCAAGTCATGTCCTCGCCTAGTTCTGGGGTCCGAGCCAGAGTCAAGACCCAGGTTCTGAGTCCTTGTCCAGTCTCCGGCTCAGAGTCCAAGCCCAGGCTCCTAGTTCCCAGTTCCTTGTCCTGGTCCCGCTTGCCTAGCCAATGTCCTAGCTCAAGTCTGTGTTCTTGTCCCAGCTCTCTAATCAACCTGTTCCTAGTACCTCAGTGTCTGTGTCTTGCATTTGGGTCCTCTCATTGCACCCCCCCGCCTTATGACAGGTGGTCCCAGTAGCCAAGAAGGATGGGTCTGTCAGGATATGTGGTGATTTTAAAGTCACCATCAACCCAGCGCTGAAAGTACATTCATATCCTCTTCCCAGGATAGAGGATATTGTTGCAAGCCTTTTTGAAGGAAAACACTTCAGCAAAGTGGACAGCTTAGGCCGACCTAAAAATGGAGATGGAATAAGGTTCCAAAGGGTTTCTCACCAAAAACATATCTCTGAGTTTTCCATTTGAGAAAGAGCTTTATCATTATAATAGGCTGATTTATGGAGTAGGATCTGCACCTGCACACTGGCAGAAAGCTATAGGCCAGGTGGTGCAAGGCTGCCCAGACATTCAGTGTTACCTGGCTGACATCATTGTTACCAGTAAGGATGACAAGCGACATCTCCAAAATATCAAGACAATGTTAAAAAGATTAAAAGATAGACTCAGAGCATGAAAAAATTGTTTAAACCAAGCATCACTTACTCTCAACACACCATTGACACACAAGGATTACACAAATGGGCTGAGAAAATTCAAGTAGAGATGGATGGCCCAAGGCCAAAGGAGATGTCACAGATGTGGTCCTTTTTAGGATTTATCAATTGCTATAACTCGTTTCTGCCAAATCTGGCTACAGTGCTCCACCCTGTGAACTCATTACTACAAATTGGGAAGAAATGGCAATGGACGAAGCAGCGTGAGGATGTTTTCCAAAAGGCAAAGGAAATGTGATGTCAGACACTGTACTCACACGTTATGATCTGTCTCATTCAGTGAAGCTTGTCTGTGATGCCACACCTTATGGTCTAGGTGCAGTCATGTCACATGTTATGAGCGATGGAAGTGAATGCCCCATAGCCATTGCATCACGTTCCATTACCTTTGCACAGAAAAATTATGCAGAGATTGACAGAGAGACCTGTAGTTTGGTTTGGGGTGTAAAATGTTTCAACCAGTGCCTGTATGGGAGAGAGTTTACCCTCATTGCTGATCATCAGCTACTGGTGTTCATTTTCAGTCCACAGGAAGATGTTCCACCAACAGCAGCAGATGCAGAGATGATCCCTGTTTCTTGGAGGACACAATTACAGGATTGAATTTAAGAGGATGTCTATTCATGGAATTGTGGATACATTGTCCCATTTATGCGTGGTCAAAGAAAAAACTGAAAAATTTACCAAAGTGTACATTCTTCTTGATGTATTCTCTCTAATGAAAATTGAAAGTCTCCCTCTAGCACAGAGATGATATAGAGGGAAGCCAGAAAAGACATTACACTGTCTCAGATCTACATGGCCACCCAAAATGTGCAGCAGAAACTCCAGTTCCCCCATTTTTACCAGCTCCGACTTGACCCTTATGTGGGACTGAGAGTTGTTGTACCATCCAGTTGATGTGTTGAGGAGCCTCTTCTCAAGGACAGGTGTTCCAAAGCATTTAGTCAGTGACAATGGATCCCAGTTTTTTTGTGGATTAGTTTCAGACATTCCTAAAAATGAATGGAATAAGACATATTACATATTCACCAGCTACAAATGGCTTGGTAGAAATGCTTGTTCAGAGTCTAAAGAATGCACTGTGAGCAGAACACTCTACACTAAGAGTGAATCGGAAGCTCACCAACTTCCTCCTTACATATCACAATGCAGCACATTCCACAAACAACAACTCACCAGCTATGCTGTTCCTGGGTCGTCCCCCCAGTGCTTACGATTGGATCTGCTCAAACCCAATCTCAGAAGGATTATGCAGGTCAACCAGTGGAGACAAATTGAGGGATCCTCAAACAAGGAGGTTTGATGTTTCACCCCTAGACAAGCAATCCTGGTGAGAAACTACAGAGGTGATCAAAATTAGATACTTGGAAAGTTTAAGGACAAAATTGGACCACTCTCCTACAGAGTGGAGATTGCTTTTGATGACGTCTATAGCAGGCGCATCGATCAGTTGTGGAGAGCAGAATCAATTGTTAGAGAAGAAAGGTGTCCAGATCTGTCAAAATAATTTTCTGCAGTCCCAGAGCGAACCTGAGGTTGTTTCGCCACCACAAGACTGTTCTGTGGATGTATTTCAGTAATACTGTAAATATGAGGAGTGATTGATAAGTTCGTGGCCTAAGGTAGAAGGAGATGAGTTATTAACTTCAAACTTTCTGCATAATCACTCAAAGAGTTGAACTGCGTGTACATGTAACGAGAGCCGTATAACTCATCTCCTTCTACGCTAGGCCACAAACTTATCAATCACCCCTGCTGTGGACACTTTCTGGAAATCCAAGATCCATATGCTCCACGACCGCTGGACTAAGTGTGTAAATGTAGGAGGGGACTATGTTGAAAAATAAATGTGCTAGCTTTTCTTAAATTGACTCCTTCTACCTTAGGCCATATCAATCACCCCTCGTATATTGTTTGAGTGAGCATTCTTTGTTGTTTACATAATTTATTACAGGTTATATGTAAAAGTACATGAATGACACTCGTCAGTACATCACCAAGACATATGCATGCTCTTCACTAAAATAAACATGAAACATACATGTTCTTCTGGTATCCTCTTTTTTTTTCAATTAGTTTTATGTTTTGGAGTTATAAAACATAACATTACCATTACCTTTGAATGTCAGAGCTTGGAGGTGCAAGGTTTGGGTTTTGAATCAAATGGTTATTTTACATATCTGCATTGATTCATTCAGTTCACTATCAGTTTTCTGGATCTGCATGAGGTTATAGGACAAAGAGCATTTTCCCAAATTGTGGATTGAATTTGATCTGACAGTGAGATCTTGCTTGATGGTGGATCATCATTAGAAGGAAATCTTAAACTCCCTCTGTTTGTGTTATTTTCCATTTTCTTGACACTGTTGGAATGTTCCTCCTTTTATTTCCTTATGCCTTAAGAGATGCGTATGTTTCAAACTAATGTGGGGATATAATGGTATTCATATAACTGCTTTTATAATACATTTTCTCCCTTTATCCATTTTATTTAATGCTTTATCCTAAATTTCAGTTCATCTGATTTTTATTCCTTCCAACATTCAGTTTTTACCTTTTTGTTCTCTCGTTTCCAAAGTCCCCGTTGGATTATATACGTGCAGCACAACAAAGTGAATCTGACAAGACTTAAATATCAGGGACATGCATTGATGTATAGAGGTGGCAAAGAATTTCCTGTCCAATTTTGATCTGCAAAAATATGAACTACTATAATACCATAGCAGTAGGATCTTGCAAAAAGGAAATCATTTGTTCTTTATCCTTCAATTTTTTTTGTCAAGCAGATTCATTTATTTATCACATGCACATCAAAACGTACAGTGATGTGTGCTTTTCAGTGATGTACGCGATGTTCGTGTGAACAGCCGGCACAACCTAAGGGAGTGCTGAGGGCAGCCCGCAAGTGACAGACCCCACACGTTCTCTCGCCTGGCTTCTTCTTTTGTGGCAGGCTCGTAATTTCAGGACAACAATGTCACAATAAAGCTTGGCTGAACATGATTAAGTTTGAGTTCTGCTTTTTCTCTGTCGAAGAAACATTGACTACAGTGGATGAAAATCTAAATATCTGGAAATCTGAAGCAAAAATAGAAATTACTGGAAACATTCAGGTTAGCTACCTTTCACCTTTCACCTTTCACCTTTGACCTGAAGCATTAAAATTTTCTTTTTCTGCAGATTCTGCCTGAACTGTAGAATGTTTTCAGCATGTTCTGTTTTTGTTACAGACTGCAGGAAGTTTATCTGATTGTCATTAACCTATGTTACAAAACCACAATTGCAGTGAAACCGGTCTTTAATTCTCCCATTAAGCAGTATGATTAGTAAAGAACAGGGGATCTCAGTATTCATAAATAAGAGACAAGGAGTAAATTATGTTGAGCCTAGAGAAAACACTGCTTAGGCAAAGCCATGAGTATGGTTCTGAACTCTGGACACCAAGGAGTAAAAGATTTATTGAAATCGTTCCAAAGCTGGGGGTTTTTGAATTAAACTAACAAAAGTGGGGTTAATATTTCTGAAGCAAGGAAGGTTGGGAAAATACCTAATAAATGCATGAATTACCATTCTGGTTTAGATAGGATAAATGTCCCAGGGGTTGTGTTGAGGGTGATGATGATTGCTAGGGGTGGGGTCTACACAGTATCGCAGATTTAAAATTTGGACAGAAATACAAGGGTGACTTCTGATGTGTTTATGATTTTGAAGTCATTGCCTGTGAGGGTGGAATTAGACGGGCACAGGAGAGGGTTAATTTCTCTATAAGGATGAGGTAGTTTATTAGGATCGACAGGATTGTTGCTTGAAAATGGGATTGTCTCATAGGGTAAAGTCCCTCCTTCAGTTCCACAGCAATTCTACAGTATATTCTATCTGATAATTTTGTAAGCGGAACAAGGGAAGATCTATTAGGATATTTACCACAGTTATTCACAAATGTTGATGGAACTTATCATGCTAGAGAATAGATACCAGAGAACGGTGTTTACACTTCAAAAGTACTTCATTGGCAGTAAAGGTCTGAAGGCATGCCCTTTTCTCACTGCTACCATCAGGTAGGAGGTGCAAAAGCCTGAAGGCACACACTCAGTGATTCAGGAACAGCGTCTTCCCCTCCACCATCTGATTCCTAAATGGACTTTGAACACTTGGACACTACCTCATTTTTTAAGATATATAGTATTTCTGATTTTTGCACAATTTTTAATCTATTCAGTACACGTATATTGCAATTTGTTTGTTTGTTTATTTATTTATTATTATTATTCTATTTTGTGTTTTTTTCTTCTATATTACGTATTGCATTGAACTGCTGCTAAGTTAACAAATTTCACCTCACATGTTGGTGATAATAAACCTTATTCTGATTCTAAAATATTATTTTTCTTTAAAATACATCGAATTTATTTTAAGTTACTCTTCTTACTTACTTATTTAAGCCCATCCACTGTACTAGGGCATAGGCTACCGGCTGCAGGTCACCAGAGTGCTCTTGTCTTGGGCCAGCCTCTCAAGTTATCCCCAGGTGTAGCCCATTTCTTTGGTTGGGAGAAGTTCCTTCCTCTCCGAGGGATAAGGATTTTGGAGCTTCTGTGGCATTTCTGTAGCTCTGGTTTTTTTATGGGATGAGGTTGTTTGCCTCAAGCCAAACCCTCATCCTTTTGTAGCTGGACTTGGGACTATTCATGGCAGAGTGAGGTTATTTTACATGACATCAATATCTCTGTTATTTTCAGTAAGGATATGCTGGTAAAACCAGCTTCTTGAACCACTACAATCCTTGGGGTGAAAGTATTTTACTATATAATTGGATAGTGAGTTCAAGGATGTAGATCAGAGATGATCAAAGAACAGCAACACATTTCCAAGTCAGGAACCTGCAGTGGTGGAATCTCCAAGTGCCTGAAATTCTTGTCCATCATCATGGTACAGCCAGGGTGTTTGGGGAGTGCTGACAGAGTATTTCATGTTTAATTGCATTTTCTCAACGCTGCACACTGTAACAACATGAGAAATGGATAATAAAACTTGTATATTCAAATTAAACCAATGAAATCATTTAATTAATGGAGGGATAAGTGGATAAACCTAAAGTATAGTTCCAATTATATTGAATTTTTACATTTCCTTCTGCATTTTAATTTATAAGTTAACTAAATTCTATGAGCAGTCAGGCATTTTTGTCCATAATTAATTGACCTAAAAGTGGAATGCTTTTTTTTTATCCCCTGAGGAATCAATTCCAGACAAAATACTTAACTGCTTGAGGTATGAATAAAAAACTAAACACACATTCAGATCATAAGTTGCAAACCCCATAAGTATGAGTCATCGTGCTTTAAGTTGTTTGCCTTGTTTAACATCCCACGCACTGTGCAAAATGCCACAGCACCAATTTTACTGCATATTTAAAATATAAAATGCAGTTGCGAAGATTAATTGATTGCAGGTGTCAGATAAAGCTCAGATTGTAACATATACAGAAGAATATTAACTTGTGGAATGGTTAAATCTCACAGCGCATTTGAATGTGCGGATTATGTATATTTTCCACAAAAGTAATGGATGAGGTAAGATAATAATGACATTGATAACACAAACTCAGGCAAGATAAAATATTACTAATGTACTCTATATATCAGTATGGAGTTTAGAAATGCACACTGCACTAAAATATAGCTTGAAGCTATGGTGGGAAAACAAGGAGATAAAATGACTGCCTTATTTAAATATTTTCCATTTATTCTCTTTGCACTTTTCAGAATCCTGTATTTCCTCTGGCAGTTAGCTTTTGATCATGAACATTGAGCATTTGCTGTTAGGAACAAAGTAAGTGAAGTGTGGATGGAGTGGGAATAGAACACTTAAGGAGTTTTTGATTAGCATTAAGAGAATTCTGATAAAGTATCGGTAAGAGTAGATAAAATACGGTATGAAAATTGATTGGTAGAATAGATTGGCTATGCTTAGGGTAGATTAGCTACTTTGCTTGAATGAATTTCATCCTGAGTTGCTAAGGGTAGTTGGGGGTAGATGGGCTTGGTGTAAGAGACAGAGGAGGTGCAAGAGGATTTAGAAATGGTGAATCCATATTCTGAATTTTGAGCCCCATCCTGTCGCTTACTAAGTCGTATTTTTCTTATCTTGTTTAATTGACTCCCTGTCTATTTAGGTTTCTATTGACACTGAGTTTCTTGTCTGCCTTTTCAGGTAGTTCCAATCCCTCCTTTGTACAATCACATTATTTGTAGCTATCTGATTCCTTACCTCTAACTTTCCCCTGCTGGTCCTGTCTTATCATGATATATTCTAGCCTAACCTTTGTGCTTGGTTTTACTGTTTCCTACAAGTTCTGTTATTATACCTAATTAGTTCCCACAACTGACAAAATTAAAAATGAAGTACATTCTATTGGACTTAAATGGCATCCTAAACTAAGTGTCCCATTGCTCCAACCTTCTGTATGCTTTCAGCATTTCCTGTTTGTATTTTACATGCTTTTGATGTTGCATTGCATTACATGGAACCCCCCCCTAATATAGACAGTACACGTTTGCTCAGTAAATTATTTTAAATCTGAGATTGTTTGACTATGCTAACCAAGGATATTAATAAGGGTTGTTTCAAAACTCTCACATCAGAATCAAGCTCCAACCAATATTATTCCCCAGGCCTTATTTACATAAAAATGACCTTTCAATATCTATTGCATATGCCAGCTGAAATTTTAGATTATGACAATGGAATGCAGTGTATACTGATAAGTTAGAACAGCTTGTATCACAAGGAGGTTCTAATATAACTGTATTTCAAAGCATTCTTTGCAAGGTTGCATTGCAGCGTTGTGCAGTCTTTTCTGTAAATGATAGGCCTTACATTCTATTTTGCTGGCCTGATATATATTTATATATAATTAATATATACTTAAGTTCACATGTTTGTATATGTTCACATTTTGTGAAAAAGAAAACATAATGAAACTAACTACTTTGTGATTATTTATGCACATAGAAACAACATTTATTGTTTATCAGCATAGTTGATACCAAGATTTGAAGAACAAATTTAGATTCTAACATGAGAGGCATACTTTAGAACTATAATAATTTAAAATATGGATTTGGATGTTAAGAGAATTGATGAAAGAGTTAGCCACAAAGTGGCATTCCAATATGAGGTCTGGCCTTTTGATTAGATCTGCATGTACACTGTGGCCACTTTTTTAGGTGCACCTGGACATCTGCTAGTATTGAAAATATCTAATCAGCCAATCATGTGGCAGCAATTTAATACATAAAAGCATGCAGTGTTGATCAAGGGGTTCAATTGTTGTTCAGACCAAACATCAGTATGGTGAAGAAATGTGATCTAAGTGATTTTGCCACTCGGGGTAGTTTGTGTATCTCAGAAACTGCTGATCTCCTGGAATTTTCACACACAACAGTCTCTAGAGTTCACAGAGAATGGTGCCAGAAACAAAAAAAACATCCAGTGAGCAGCAGTTCTGTGTGTGAAAACGCCTTGTTAACGAGCGAGGTCAGAGGAAAATGGCCAGACTGGTTCAAGCTGACAAAAAGGCAACAATAACTCAAATTAGCCACACATTACAGCAGCGGTATACAGAAAAGCATCTCTGAGTGGACAACATGTGTACCTTGAGGTGAATGGGCTACAGCTGCAGAAGACAATATTGGGTTCTACTTCTGTACCTAATAATCACTGGGTGTACGTACCTATAAATGGATTACAGTGTGTTTAGCCTTCAAATTTATGCTTCTTCACCAATGTTTAAATACTATTTTATAAAAACTTACAATTGAGGTGCTTGAAAGTTTATTTAGTTTAGCCCTTAAAATAGCACAATGCATTTTCACATAAATCTAACCAATTATTCAGCTCAGTTATCATGCTGGGCTTTGTGGTAGGAATTATGTATAAGTTGTACATTTTCCTTGAGCTATTATTAGTTGCATGTGAATTAAACATCCCTTGGATAATTTCGAAAACCATCTAAAAATCATATCCACTACTTTTATCCTTTCGTTAGTTAACAGAATTTCTCCTGAAGACTATTGGCCCACTGTACAAATCAATTGCTTAACAGCTTTCATGTTGGATGGTCTGTTATTTTAAAAGGGCTGAAGTGATTCTCCTGCCATTGTAGGTCTTGATATAGTACCTATCATTCAGCTTAGAAATCTATAAATTAATAATATATCTATCACTTGCCTAGCAGGTTGTGGAGTACAAAGAGAATAATACAGAGATTTAGATGCAGAGATCATACAATGCCAACATCCATTGGCCTTCATAAAAAAAAACAATGTATAGCATTGTCTCTTCGATTCCAACTGATAATGTTGATGATTATAGTCTGCTGGATTAAAAAAAAGCTTGGAACCTTTTGGGACTTTTTGGTGAGCTGCAACCGTAATGATCTATTAGGCACTTGGTGAAGGACAATAAAACGAAGCGAGCTGTAAGCGGAGCAGCCATTGTGTGAGTGGGCAATGTTAGAGTACTCAAGCGTTGGCTCGACAGGCTTCGTCAAGAACTGGCTTAAGCGAGAACAGGGGATAGGTTTCTAATAAGTTTGTTTTTCCTCTTTCTTTGTCTATTGGTACATGACCAGTGCAGTGAGAATGGGTCAAGAGTTAGTGGTTTGTTCTTTGTGTGAGTTGTGGGAACTCTGGGAGACCTCCAGTATCCTTGATAACAATATCTGAGTAAAATGCTTTGAACAGCAGCTCCTTAGGGACCATGTTAAGGAACTAAAGCTGCAGCTCGATGAGCTTTGACTCATATGGGAGAATTAGGAGGTGATAGGTAGGATCTACAGAGAGGTAGTCACCCCCAGGTTGCAGGAGGTAGATACCAGGGTGACAGCCAGCAGAGGGAAAGGGAAGAGGCAGTCAGTGTGGAGTACCTCTGTGGCTGTTCCCCTCAATATTAAGTATACTGCGTTGGGTGGGTGGGTGGGGGGATCGAACTCCCAGGGGAAGCTGCAATGACCAGGTCTCTGCAGTGAGCCTGGTTCTGTGGCTCAGAAGGGAACAGGAGCGTAGAGGAATGCAATAGCCATAGGGGATTCCATAGTTAGAAGAATGGACAAGAATTCCTGTGATGTGAAAGGGAGACCAGATGGTATGTTGCCTCCCAGGTGCCAGGTTCAGGGATGTCTCAGGTAAGGTCCACAGCCTTCTTTGGTGGGGGTGGTTAGCAGCCAGAAGCCATGGTACTATTGTTACCAACAACATAGTTAGGAAAAGGGAGGAGAGAGAACATAGAGAATTAGGTAGAAAGCTGAAAGGTAGGACATTCAGAGCAGTAATCCAGACATCCATAGAGTAATCCATGCACCACTGAGGGTAAGAATAGGATTATTCGACAGATGAATGGGTGGCTGAGGAATTGGTGCAGGGGGCAGGGTTTCAGATTTCTGGTCATTGGGATGCCTTCTAGGGAAGGTATGATCTGTACAAAAAGGGCGGCTTACACCTGAATCCTAGGGGAACCACTATCATTTTGGGCAGGTTTGGTAGAGCTATTGGGGAGGATTTAAACTAGTTTAGCAGGGGAATTGGAACTGGAGTGATAGGAATGAGGATCGGGCTGTTGGTATACAAGTAGATGCAGTGTGTAGTGAGACTGTGAGGAAGGACAGGCAGATGATAGGGTAAAATTGCAGTCAATGGGATGCGCTGAAGTGTAACATGGGGGCAAAATCAAAAAGGTTGATGAAAATAGGCTTGAAGGTGTTATATTTGAATGCATGCAGTATATGGAATAAGGTAGATGATCTTGTAGCACAATTAGAGATTGGCATGATGTTGTGGGCATCACTGAGTTGTGGCTGAAAGAAGATCAGAGTTGAGAGCATAACATCCAAAGATGCATCTTTTCTCAAAAGGACAGTCAGGTAGGCAGAAGGGGTGGGTTTTCTCTGTTGGTAAAAAATGAAATCAAATCCTTAGAAAGAGGTGACATAGGATCAGAAGATGTATGATCATTGTGGGAAAAATTAAGAAACTGCAAGGGTAAAAAGACCCTGATGGGAGTTATATACAAGCCTGCAAACAGTAGCCAGGATATAGGATACAAATTACAAGATGAGATAGAAAAGGGTAATATTACAATAGTCAAGGGGATTTCAATATGCAGGCTGATTGGGAAAGTTAGGTTGGTGCTGCATCCCAAGAGAAGGAATTTGTGAAAGCCTACGAGATGGCTTTTTAAAGCAGCTTGTTGTTATGCCCACTGGGGGAAAGGCGATTCTGGACTGAGTATTGTATAATGAAGCAGTTTTGCTGAGTTCCTCCAGCGTGTTCTGAGTATTACTAAGGAGAAGGTGCTCGGGAAGCTGAAAGGTCTGAAGGTAGATAAGTCACCTGGACCAGATGGACTACACTCCCAGGGTTCTGAAAGAGGCAGCTAAAGAGATTGTGGAGGCATTAGTAATGATCTTTCAAGAATCACTAGATTCTGGAATGGTTCCAGAGGACTGGAAAATAGCAAAGATCTCTCCACTCTTTAAAAAGGAAGGGAGGTAGAAGAAAGTAACTTATAGGCCAGTTAGTCTGACATCAATGATTGGGAAGATGTTGTAGTCTATTATTAACTATGAAGATTTGGGGTAGTTGGAGGCACATAAAAAATAGGCCTAAGTCAGCATAGTTTCCTTAAGGGTAAATATCGTTATGACAAATCTATTTGAATTCTTTGAGGAAATAACAAGCAGAATAGACAAAGGAGAGTCAGTGGATGTTGTTTACTTGGATTTGTGGAAGGCCTTTGACAAGGTACCACACTCATGGCTGTTGAACAAGATAATAGCCATTGGAAAGATATGAGCATAGGCTGTCTGGCAGGTGGAAAAGGGTAGGAATAATGGGAGACTTTTCTCGTTGATTGCCGATAGTGGTGTTCCTCATTGGTTGTTGTCGGGGACTGTTCCCTTTGACATTATACATCAATGATCTGGGTGATGGGGAATTAATGGCTTTGTAGCCAAGTTGGCAGATGATGCAAAGATAGGTGGAGGTGCAGGTAATGTTGAGTGTGGCGTGGCCAACTGGTTAAGGCATTGGACTAGTGACCTGAAGGTCATAAGGGAATGTGTTGTGTCCCTGAGCAAGGCACTTAATCACACATTGCTCTGCGACGACACTGGTGCCAAGCTGTATGGGTCCTAATGCCCGTCCCTTGGACGACATTGGTGTTGTGGAGAGGGGAGACTTGGACGACATTGGTGTTGTGGAGCATGGGCAACTACTGGTCTTCCATACAACCTTGCCCAGGCCTGCGCCCTGGACAGTGAATACTTTCCGGGCACAGATCCATGGTTTCACAAGACTAACGGATGCCTTTACTAAGGTAACGTTGAGGAAGCACAGAGTCTGCAGAAGGACTTACACGGCATGGGAGAATGGAAAAGAAGTGGCAGATGGAATGTAGTGTAGGGAGGTGTTTGTTCATGCACTTTGCTAGAAGGAATAAAGGTGTAGACTGCTTTCTAAGCGGAGATAAAATTCAAAAAAATCTGAGAGGCAAAGGGACTTGAGAGTCCTTGTGCTCAATTTCATAAAGGTTAACTTGCAGGTAAGAAAGGCAAATGCAACTTTAGCATTCACTTTGCGAGGACTAGAATATAAAAGCAAAGGCATAATGCTGAGGCTTTATATGTCATTGGTCAGATCACACTTGGAGTGTTGTATGCAGTTTGGACCCCTTAGCTAAGAAAACATGTGCTGACATGGTGGGGGGGGGTGCGGGGGAACCATCGGAGGTTCGGGAGTATGATTCTGGGAATGAAAGGATTAACATATGAGGAGCTTTTGATAGCTCTGGCTATCAAAAGCTTACTTACTGGAGTTTAGAAGAATGAGTGGAGATCTCATTGAAACCTATCGAATATTTGAATGGCTTAGGTAGAATGAGTGTGGAGAGAATGTTTCTTCCCATGTGGATGTCTAGGGCCAGAGGGCACAGCCTCAGAATAGAGGGACGTCTATTTAAAACAGAGGTGTGGAGGAATTTCCTTAGCCAGAACATAGTGAATCTGTGGAATTCATTGCGACAGACGGTTGCGGAGGCCAAGTCACTTGGTATATTTAAAGTGGAGGCGTATTAGTTCGTGATTAGACTGGTCATCTAAGGTTATAGGGAGAAGCCAGGAGAATGGGATTGAGAGATATAATAAATCTTCCATCATGGAATGGCGGAGCAAACTCAATGGGTCCAATAGCCTAAATCTGCCCCTATATTTTAATGTACATACACAAAGTATTGGCTTCCTGGCTATTTGGTTAATATTGTTATAATTGTTTAGTAGGTTTGGAATTAAGGCTATTCTAAATAAGGCATGCAATATGGTATGAAGTAACTATATGAGAAAAGTGAAATGATATCTGGAAAAAAATCTAAACTTGTTCAATAGCAGAAGAAAAAGAAGCATTTAAATGTGCATCATGCTTGATTAATGTTCATCTGTGTATACTTGTATTGATGAAATTTTGTGAGTTTAATTACTGACTGGCTCCAAAGTAGGATTAAAATCCTTCACCTTTCATGGACCTTTTTCCAAATTCCACACCAAAATAAATCATTTGAAATGAATGACAAGCGTAAGTACATGGTAACCTGCTATTTTATCAATATTTCTACATTAACATCCTTCTCTAGACACTCCAACGACATCGGAACATTTCAATCGGGCAATTCTGCTGTTCAAAATGGAGCAGCCCTTTCAGTCAAATAGTGAATGACGCAGAATGTCAGTGAGTCACCAGATCCCCTGGGAAGAGATGTTTTCACAGCTTTTATTCATTCTCGATATACCGGCGTCATACTTTGCTATAAAACATTAGACGATTACACCAGATTGATCAAGCCTGAAAAATGTTCACTAGAATGCTTATTAGTTTAGTGTTTATATATTCTGTGGTTTTCAGTTGAACCTTAGCTGTTGTCAACAGAAGCTGCAGTGGGGAATGAATGCAAATCTTGCTTGGAGTTAAAACCATTTAAACATTATCAGATTTTTTTTTCTATATGCCAGCCTTTTTTTCCGGTCAGCATCATCTTGAATCTAAATCAAAAAGGAATATTGAATACTCAGAGAACTGTGAAACATCCAGATAACCATAATTCCTTTCAAACATTTAATAATCTATTCAAATAACTGGGACATCTTAAGATGTGTGGGTAACAACACAGTGAAAACCCTTTAAGCTTCCAGTTACAATTTAATAGGAATATGAATACTTATTGAATGTTTGGCAGTCTAGAGTCAGAAGCAAAAACGCAACATGATTGATGTTTGTCCAGTAATCCAATATCTTTCCCAGTGGTAGATGCCAAAGTAGGCTCCACAGATGAGGGCAAGAAATTAAAAAGAGTCACAGACTTAATTTAGTGTATGTCAGATGAAGTTCATTGGTGGGAAATATAAGCTCATACAATTTGGGTTTCAGAAAGACAAGTAAGATATCCTTTTAATTAGAAATTAAACCAAAGACACAATAACTCATACTCTCTGTGAAGCCAACTGTCTTGAAGAAAATTAACCATTGAGGAATGGAGGGAGAAACTTAAAAAAACACACAATTTTAAAACGCAGTTCTATTTCACAAAATAGACAAAACCAACTTTTATGCTAGTATTGCTTAGCACCCGATGTTTCAGATATGTTTTTGATTTCAGAACATCAGAAACAGTTGTCTATTTGGACATCTCCAGGTTTCAAGTAATTTCATTCCAGTGATATCTAAGTTCTTCAGAGAATGTGTCTTCTGACATGTCTATCCACGGCCTCCTCTACTGTAAAGATGAAGCCACACTCAGGTTGGAGGAACAACACCTTATATTCCATCTGGGTAGCCTCCAACCTGATGGCATGAACATCGACTTCTCTAACTTCCGCTAAGGCCCTACCTCCCCCTCGTACCCCATCCGTTACTCATTTTTATGCACACATTCTTTCTCTCACTCTCCTTTTTCTCCCTCTGTCCCTCTGAATATACCTCTTGCCCATCCTCTGGGTCCCCCCCGCTTGTCTTTCTTCCCGGACCTCCTGTCCCATGATGCTCTCGTATCCCCTTTTGCCTATCACCTGTCCAGCTCTTGGCTCCATCCCTCCCTCTCCTGTCTTCTCCTATCATTTTGGATCTCCCCCTCCCCCTCCAACTTTCAAATCCCTTACTCACTCTTCCTTCAGTTAGTCCTGACGAAGGGTCTCGGCCTGAAACGTCGACTGCACCTCTTCCTAGAGATGCTGCCTGGCCTGCTGTGTTCACCAGCAACTTTGATGTGTGTTGCTTAATTCTCATTTTAGTTTGTTGCAAACTTGCCCCCAGAACCGGTGTCATATATGAAGTAATGATAGGGGGTGGAAGTAAGTAGACTAAGACTTAAAAGAGAGAGGGTGTACCAATAACTGATGAGTCACATTTTGCATCACCAAGTAATAAATTGCCCAAAGAGCAAAACAAACCCTACAGCTGCTGAAAGTCTGAAATAAAGGCTGAAAATGCTGCAAGTACTTAGTAACTGGAGGACAAAAAGAAATAGAACTAACAATTCGAGGTCAACAACTTCACAAAAGGACAATTTTTATTCCTAGCAGTAGGTCTCACGATCTTTATTGGAAGTATCATTATGGATAAAAATAGCAACTTAAATTTCCCAACAACTCTGTATAAGTTAAAGAGAATAAGACTTAAAAGAGACCTGAGGGGGAACATTTTTATGCAGGGGATGGAGGATATGTGAATTCAGTTGCCAGAGAAATCTGCAGAGAGAGTACAATTACAGAGTGTAAAGGGCATTCAGACAGGTATATAGATATGAATGGTCTAGCTCAGGTGGATGACATGACTGTCGTGGATGATTTAGATGACCTGCCTCAATAACTATTGTCCAATGGCATTTACGTCCAAAGTCTGCCTGAGAAGTGACTTGGATTCTCTCCAGTTTGCCTACCAGCCAACAGGTTCACAGCAGATGCTATTTCATTGGCCCTTCACTCAACCCCGGAACATCTGGACAGCAAAAGTGCATACACCAAGAAGCTCTTTAACAATTATAGCTTGGTGTTCAATACTGTCATCCTCTCAAAACGAATCAATAAATTTCAAGACCTTGACCTCAATACCTGCTTGTGTAATTGGATCCTTGATTTCTTCACTTGCAAACCCCAGTCGGTTCGGATTGGCAACAACATCTCCTCCACAATTTCCATCAGCACAGGAGCAACCCAACGCTGTGTGCCTAGTCCGCTTCTCTTCTCATGACTGGGAGGCTAAGCACAACTCCAATACCATATTTAAGTTTAACAAACTTCTATAAATATGCGCTGGATCATAGCCCAGTATAGAAACACCAATGCCCCTGAATGTTCAACGTTAAAATAGGCATCATTTTGGATCAACACACACAAAATTCAAGAGGATCTCAGCAGGTCAGGCAGCATTTATGGAGGAAAATCAACAAGCGATGTTTCGGACATTAAACCTTCACCAGGACTGGAAAAGAAAGGGGGCAAAAGCCAGAATTAAGGAGGAGGGAGGGGTAAACAGCAGGAGCTGGCAGGTGATAGGGTGAGAATGGAAATATTATGGAAAGTTGGGCGGTGATAAGTTGCATTTATAAAATATAAGTTTAAAATATGAGCATCATTTTGGCTTAGACCATAAATTGACCATATATAACTAAAAGTGATTGATTCAAATTCAGGGATATTAAGCAGCATGAATATAACATTGGTGAAATAATTGGGTTTTCGCGGTATTCATGATGCTGGGAAGAAAAGCAGGGCGAAATACAGAGAACAGAAGGAGCACATTTCCAGAAGATGAAATCCAGCTGGCTGAACTACGCTCTGCCGTAAAGGACACAATATTCCAATCTCTTAAGAAACATTTTTGATAGGACCATAGATGCAAAAGCATTAAAACTGTGACAGGCTACTTACTTGATGAGATGGAAGGGCTAGGATGCTAAACCTTTAGAAACCTAATAGATTTTTTATGTATCAGAATCAGAATCAGGTTTATTGTCACTGAAATAAGTCATGTTGTTTTGCAGCAGCATTACAGCGCAGGCATAACAAATTACCACAAGTTGTAATAAAAATAAATAAACAGTGGAAAAGAGGAATGGTGAGGCAGTGTTCATGGGTTCATGGAGTGATCAGAAATCCGATGGAGAGGGGGAAATCTGTTTCTAAAATTTTAGTGTGGGTCCCTCTGCTCCTGTACCCTTCCCTGATGGTAGTAACGAGAAGAGGGTATGTCCCAGATGGTGAGCATCTTTGATGTTAGATGGCACCACCTTTGGAAGAAGTCGTCGATGATAGGGAAGCTTATGCCAATGATGGAACTGGCAGAGTCTGTAACACTCAGAAGCCTCTGGAGTCCTCCAGCCTCCCACATAACTACATCTGCATCAGGTGCTCCAACCTGCAGCTCCTCGGAGGACATGCTAAGGAACTGGAGCTGCAGCTTGATGACCTTCAGCTCATATGGGAAACTGAGGAGGTGATAGGTAGGAGCTACAGGGAGGTAGTCACCCCTACGTTGCAGAAGGCAGGCGCCTGAGTGACTGTCAGGAGAGGGAAAGGAAATGAGCAGCCAGTGTAGACTACCCCTGTGGCTGCCCCCTCAATAATAAATATATTGCTTTGGATACTGTCGAGGGGGCGCAACCTACCGGGGGGACTGCAGTGACCAGCCTCTGGCACGGATTCTGGCACTGTGGTTCAGAGGGGGAGGAATGAGAAGAGGACTGCAATAATGATAAGGGGCTTCATAGATTGAGCAGACACGAGATTCTGTGCACGTGAGTGAGACATCGGATGGTATATTGCCTCCCAGGTACCAGGGTCAGGGATGTCTCAGATCAGGTCCTCAGCATTCTAAAGAGGGAGGGAGAGCAGCCAGAAGTCTTAGTACATATTGGTACTAATGATATAGGTAGGAAAAGGAATGAGGTTCTGAAGAAAGCGTTTAGGGAGTTAGATAGAAAGCCGAAAAGCAGGACCTCTAGGGAAGTAATCTCTGGATTGCAGTCTGTGCCATGCACCCATGAGGCTAAGAATAGGATGACCTGGCAGATGAGTAACTGGTACAGGGGGCAGGACTTCAGATTTCTGAATAATTGGGATCTCTTCTCATGAAGGTATGACCTGTACAAAAGGGATGGGTTACACCTGATCCAACATTCTTGTGGGCACGTTTGCTAGAATTGTTCACAAGATCACAAGCCAAAGGAGCAGAAGTAGGCCATTCGGCCCATCGAGTCTGCTCCGCAGCTCCCCCATGAGCTAAACTATTCACCCATCTAGTTCCAATTTCCAGCTTTATCCCCATATCCCTTGATACCCTGACTAATTAGATACCTGTCAATCTCCTCCTTAAACATCCTCAATAATCGGGCCTCCACAGCTGTATGTGGCAACGAATTCCGCAAATCCTGACCCTCTGGCTAAAAAAATTTCTCCTCATCTCTGTTTTAACTGGGTACCCTCTAATTCTAAGACTATGGCCTCTTGTCCTGGACTCACCCGCCAAGGGAAACAACCTTTCCACATCTACTCTGTCCAACCCTTTCAACATTCGAAATGTTTCTATGAGATCCCCTCTCATTCTCCTATACTCTAATGAATACAATCCAAGAGCTGACAAACACTCCTCATATGTTAGCCCCTGCATTCCAGGAATCATCCTCGTAAATCTTCTCTGAACTCTCTCCAGCATCAGTACATCCTTTCTAAGATAGGGGGCCCAAAACTGCACACAGTATTCCAAATGAGGTCTCACTAATGCCCCACAGAGCCTCATCAACACCTCCTTACTCTTATACACTATTCCTCTTGAAATGAATGCCAACATAGCATTCGCTTTCCTTACTGCCGATTCAACTTGGTGGTTAACCTTTAGGGTATCCTGCACGAGGACCCCCAAGTCCCTTTGCACTTCCGATTTTTGAATTTTCTCCCCATCTAAATAATAATCTGCCCGATTATTTCTTCTTCTGAAATGTACAACCGTACATTTATCAATGTTGTACCTCATCTGCCATTTCTTTGCCCACTCTCCTAAACTGACTAAGTCTCTCTGCAACCTTTCCATTTCTTCAACATTTCCTGCTCCTCCACCTATCTTGGTGTCATCCGCAAACTTAGCCACAAAACCATTTAATCCATAATCCAAATCATCGATATACATCATAAAAAGAAGCAGCCCCAACACCGACCCCTGCGGAACACTACTAGTAACCGGCAACCAATCAGAATAGGATCCCTTTATTCCCACCCTTTGCTTTCTGCCTATCAGCCAATGCTCCACCCATTTCAATACCTTTCCTATAATTCCATGGGCTCTCATCTTATTAAGCAGCCTCATATGCGGCACCTTATCGAAGGCCTTTTGAAAATCCAAATACACAACATCCACAGCCTCTCCCTTGTCAATCTTATTCGAGATTACCTCAAAAAATTCCAATAGGTTGGTGAGACAGGATCTTCCCTTTATGAAACCATGCTGGCTTCGGCCTATCTTGTCATGCACCTCGAGGTATTTCATAACCTCGTCCTTGAGGATTGACTCCAATACCTTTCCAGCTACCCATGTCAGACTAATAGGTCTGCAATTTTCTTTTTGCTGCTTCCTTCCTTTCTTAAATAACGGAACTACATTTGGACTACATTTCCAGTCCTCCAGAACCATGCCAGAGTCTATTGATTCCTGGAAGATCATTTCCAATGTTTCCACAATCTCCAAAGCCACATCCTTCAGAACCCTTGGGTGCACCTCATCTGGACCGGGAGACTTATCTATTCTTAGCCCACTTAGCTTCCCAAGCACTTTCTCTCTCGTAATCTTGACTGTACCTAATTCTATTCCCTGATACCTCTGGCTATCAGGTATATACTCATGTCTTCCACTGTGAAGACTGATGCAAAATACTCATTCAGTTCCTCCGCCATCTCTTTGTTATCCATTATAATTTCTCCGGCATCATTTTCAATCGGTCCCGTATCTACCCTTGTCACTCTTTTACTCTTCATATATTGTTGGGGAGGGTTTAAGCTAAATTGGTAGAGGGATGGGAACTGGGACAGTTGGTATACAACTAGATGTAGTGAAACTGTCAGGAAGTTCAGGCAAATGATAGGGCAAAGTTACCATCAGTGGGATGAGTTGCAGAATATCATGGGGACAAAATTGAAAAGGTGATGAATACAGTACCGAAGGTGTTATATTTGAATGCATGCAATATACAGAATAAGGTAGATGATCTTGTAATGACTAGTAGTTAACTAGTGGTGTTATGTAAAGATTGGTGTTTAGACCATTTCTGTTTACTTTATATGATTTGGATGATGGAATTGATGGCTTTGTGGCCAAATTGCAGCTTGAAGCTGCAGAAGAATTTGGACAGATTAGGAGAATGGGCAAAGAGATGGCAGATGGAATACAGTGTCGGGAAGTGTATGTTCATACATTTTGGTAGAATGAACAAAAGTGTAGACTATATTCTAAATAAGCAGAAAATTCGAAAATCCATAGTACAAAGGGGCCTGGGAGTCCTCATGCAGGATTCCCTAAAGGTTAACTTGCACGTTGAGTCAGTGGTTAGGAAGGCCAATGTAACGTTAGCATTCATTTCCAGAGGACTAAAATAGAAAAGCAAGGATTTAATGTTTGAGGCTTTATAAGGCACTTGTAAGGCCTTACTTGCCTTGGAGTATTATGAGCAGTTATGGGACCCTTATATAAGAATGAATGTGCTGACATTGGAGACGGTTTAGAGGAGGTTCACGAATGAAACAATTAGCCTTTGAGGAGCATTTGATGGCTCTGAGCCTGTGCTTGCTGTAGTTTAGAAGAATGAGGGGGATCTCATTGAAACCTATCAAATGTTGAAAGGCCTAGATAGAGTGCATGTGGAGAAAATATTTCCAATAGTGGGAGAATATAGGACGAGAAAGCACGGCCTCAAAATAGAGAGATGAGGAGGAATTTCTTTAGCCAGAGTGAGATGAACCTGTGGAATTCATTGCCACATGTGGTTGTGGATGCCAGGTTATTGTGTGTATTTAAGACAGTGGTTGATAGATTCTTGATTAGTCAGTGCATGAACGGTTATGGGAGAAGGCAGGAGAATGGAATTGAGAGGGAAAATGGATCAGCCATGATGAAATGGCAGAACAGAGGCCCAATTCTGCTTCTATCTCTCATGATCTTATGATCTTAAGCTGCTTACAATTGTTGGATACATACCATCAAGTCTGCTCCACCATTGCATCAAGCCTGATCCATTTTCCCTCCCAACTCCATTCTCCTGCCTTCTGCTGTAACTTTTCATGCCCTGGCTAATCAATCACCATCTTAAATACAGATGATGATACAACCAGTCAGAATGCTCATGATTTTATATTGTAATTTTTAGGAACTGAGCTGATTGAAACCTACATTTTTTTCTGAATGATTTTATAGTTAAATATATTTACACACACCTTGCACTTTTTGCCTTATTTTTATGAACACTCACATAATTAATTTAGTTATTATATAGCAGAAATATGAGATGTCAGAGTTTTAAAAAAATCAAGTAATGCCCATTTTTGTGTCAATCTCCCAGTCAACAAGTTTACAGTTTTCTTGGTTAAGTCAAAACTGACCAAATAATGACAATGACCAAAGAAATGCAATTACTGCTTGAACTGTTTAATCCCCTGATGCTACTTATTACAAATACCAGGGATTTATCACTTGTCTCTGATGTTACTGGCAGACAGAGGGAACAATGCTGCAACTCCATTAAAACTGATAAACCACCCAATCAAGCAAAACCTAATGGCCTTTTTAGTAAAGGTAGTGGACACCTGAGAAGATTGCTGAACTCCAAGTGTAATGATCGACACAAGGAGAAGTAATGATAATAGGCAAATGCAAGATACCAGAGAAGCACATAGTGATTAGGAAACTTCCTAAGCTTTCAGAAGATTAATTCCTTAGTTCAAAATTAGTGTGATGCATCACAGCCAAAGGAAGATGAACAAGATCACAAGACCACACATCAGACCTTAACTTAGTGTTCATACAACTTACTAAAATTGAACAAAGCATCCCTTTTACTTATAACATAACTCTTCTAAAGATGTATCTGTCAGTAATGAATACTGCAAGTGTTCATGCTCTGTTCACATCAAATCAGAACCCAATTTGACCAACAGCTGATATCCTTCAGGGTATTTAGCTTGCAGCTATGTGAAATATCATACCTTTTGTGCCAAAGAGTTGGACATGTAAAGGATTTTTCCCCCTGTCGTCATTATTATAACAGATTTTGCAAACATGCTGGAAACAGGAAATCATATAAACAAATATAATTTCAGGGGATGTTGATGGAGGGAACAATGCAGCCCGAGGTAGCTGATATAAAATCTTAACCATCCTATCATCAAAATGATCGCTAAATCAAAAAAGAATTGCCAAGCTACAGACTATTCATTTTGCTCAGTTTAGTTGTCCATTAAATATCAATGTATGATCAAATTATCTCTTGTTAAGCATCTGTAAAAAAAAATGCTTGCGATCAAGTTGAGGTTTTATTCCCACTAACACCAATCATCCTGTTACAAGTGAACTATTCTGGAAGGATGCACAGTTTGTATTTAAACTTTAAATTGTTGTATTCATATGAGCTTAGTAATATCATATGTTCAATTGTTTTCTTTTCACTTCCAAGGCACCATTTACTGTAAATTTGTCAAATAAGGAGTCTGCCATCACAAATGGGAGGTTCACTTTTGATGTCTGTATCTACAGGAGTTCTTTTATATCCAATAGAGGAGACTTGTAAGACAATTTTCTCTCATTATGTAATGAGTATGGGGTGTATGGGGTGTCAGGGAGGGGTAGCATCTCTGGTGGGGGAACATGTCGTGTCCTTTTCAGGGCGGTTAGTCCACCTTTGGTCCCCACCTGGCACTCAGCTCTCACCTGTGGCTCCCTGTAGCTGTTTGCATGCGACAGCGGCCACACCCCGGGCAACGGCTTCGACAAGCCAGCTAAACCAGGTGAGGGTAGCCGACGGGTCTCAAACCCTCGGTGAGATAGGGAGTTGTCTATCCCAGCATGTGAAGACAGACTCCGGCGGATTGAGCGGACGAGACCTATGGAAGGTCCAACGGTCAAGAAGGTGGTCTCTGCAAGCGTCGTGGAACGTGTAGAGCAGGACAAGACACAGAACACGTCCTGGTCATCCACTGCGCCTAGTCCCATCTCCAGCCGTCTAGACTCTGACTTGCCACTGGATCCAGATGGGAATTGGGAAGAGAGAGTGAGGCTGACGCTGCGCAACTCTCCCTCACTTAAATCCAAATCATGCGCTAGTCTCGACACCATCAATGGTGTCGAGGTCTTCATCAACAATGGACGAACAACCATTATGTAATATCAAAACTACAGAGTTAAGACATCAAAAGTCAAATTCTCACAATTTACCTGTGTGTGGAAAAAGGCAAGCGATTGAAGACCCAGTTCAAAACAATTTCTGACTATTCAATTAGGTATACTGTACAGATTTCAGCTATTGATCTATGTTGACAAGGTCAGGCATAGGATTGCTAAAAAAACTATATACATCTCAGCCCTTGACACTGCCACAGAGTCTGGGTGCTCTCGTAGGTGGGCAGGTGAAAGAAGATGGAAATCATGTGAGAATGCACAAATTCCAGCCACTTACGGTTTCTTCGTAGTTGCATTTAATTCTCTTCCTTATGCCTCAGTCTCACCAAGGCTTGAGCAAAGCACAGCAAAGACAATGCTCTGTTTACCTTAGCGCACTTTCTGGGAAAGAAAATTAATGATTTAGTTAGTTAGACACTGTTAAAGGAGTGGTATTAATTTAGTCCTAGAGTACTGCTTTTGAGCCACAGAGAAGGTGTTAGTTTTCAGTTAGTTCAAAAGTTTTTTGCTAGCAGCCCTGTTGACTGAGTGTTTATTATTTTCCTTTGTTCTGAATGGTTCTTATTAAAACTTAGTCAACTGTTCATTCCATGTCTGTGTCTCTTCCTCTGCACTTGGGCCGTCAATGAACTCTTGTCAGTAGTCTTGTCAGGAAGATATATGTTTATTAAGGCTTCTGACATTGTCTCAGATACTAAACAGCACAATCTGGTTTGAGAAAATCTTTCTAATCATTTTGTTATCAGCACTATAATTTAATATTCTTTAGTTTGAGGCATAATGGAGCTATGATTTTTTTCTAGTACTACCAGTAGTGTTTGATGAAGTGGACTGGAGGGGGTTCATGTGGGATAGAAATAGAAACACTGGCTGTAACCAATTTGGACCAATTGAACTGTCTGTGCTATATACTATGCCAACATGGATATTCTGAATTGTATAACTAGCACAAAGTTTGATAATTTGAATTCTATATGAAGATGTTCTTTTGCAGAGGGATGGAAGGGGAGGAAGGTTAAATCCTGCCTAGATTAACAATAGCAATATTTGGATCAGGAGAAATGCAAGGTTTGTGGTAGACTATGAAGATTTTGAAATTTGTACAAATTTTGGTAGAAGCTTTACTGTGAAATCATCCAATGAACTGCAGATTTTAAGTAAATTTTTGCTGTTTGGAAAATATGATAGTGAAATTTCAATGTTTATTTATAAATTTGGTCTCTACAGGTGAGCTTGTGTTATTACTGCTTGGCTGAAATGGCAGTAAGGTAACAGTGAGATGTTTGGGTGATCCTGCAATCTGCTTGAGAAGAAATGGTAAACAAAGTGTCACCATAGGACCATAGGATCCAAGTATAACTCGAGGAAGAATGGTATGGTTACTATGAATGATGGTGTGGGAATACAGTAGAAGGAGGAATGCTGAAATATATTGATGTTTTTCTTTTATTCAAGAGAGCATGAGACACTTTGCTGTCAAAATATTAACTGGAACAGTAATAAACAGGAAATAATAGAGCATGATCTCTGTCCAAGTGAATGGCTTTGTATCTGAGTGAATATTCATAATTGCCTTTGCCTCTTGGAGACTTTTATGAACTTTGCACAAAAACATAAAATCATTTTACTTAATGGCGTTTTTAAAATAACTAAATATTCCAAGGCACTCTGTGCGTAGTGTTACCAAACCAAGATTGACTCTGGGTTGCAGAAGGATATTAGGGCAGATGATTGAAGACTTCTTCAAAAAGTTGAGGTTTAAGAAACATCTTAATGAAAGGAAAAAAAAAATCAGACAGTAAATAAATTGCAAAAGTTTGGACTTTGGCAACCAAAGACAAAATTCCCAGTGCAGAGCAATTAAAATTGTGCATAATCAAGAGGCCAGAACTAGAGGAGCACAGCTATCTAATTGGGTTGTAGGATAACAGAGAGGGGTGAGTTCTTGCTGATGGGGCCAGCCATCCTTTACTGGTCCCTGTGTGTTGCTACCTTTAGGGCCTCCCTTTTGCAGTGGAGGAAAAAAAACATCTCGCTGCTTTTTACTACATCTTGCTCAGCTACTCATCCTTGTTTTCAAATTCCTTCATTCCTACAGCATTCTCCAGCACAATTCTACTAAAAAGTTAACCAAGGACAAAGTCAAACCAAATGTCATATCCACATGTACAAGTGTAATGCCCTGGTTAAGATTTCAACTGCTATGCTGAAGGTATCTCATTTTAACAGCTTTTGCAAAAGCAGTGTGTCCTGCTGGTAGAATATTTTGGTTTCGGCTACAGATAAGAAGCCCTGATGTTCAACTTAGGAATGTTGTGTCAGCCAATCAGGATGGTGGAATCGCTGCAAGAAGTACTTTGTGCAGATGAATGGCTCAAAGGAGGAAGGGGCAATACCCCTGAGAGAGAGAGCCCATTTGCTTGAGGTGTTTCTCGAGAGGAATTCAAAAAGGTGGCAGGTATTTTCACTCAGACCATGAGTCCAGCGCGTGAGTAGGAGATACACCCATGAATACCCAGTATGAGAAGGTATGAGCTCCACCATTATGTGCATGTTTAGACTAAATTAACTGTAATGGGCGCTTTTATTTTCTCTTGTTCTTTTCTTTATTTTAATAATTGTTTGATAAAGCCGAAACTAGTAAATATATTTTCTTTATAATTTTATGCAGTGCACAGTCTGTTATTTCTTGCTGACCAATGATTGTGTTTGGACAGTATTTACACAGCATTCACTCTAACCAAGGTTTCTTTAATCAGACCATCATAATATTCCTGTTTGGTTGAACCCCAAATCATACTGACCCTAGACTTATATTGTTTGTGAAAGGTGTCTCCACACTGCTGAGTCACGTAGCTGCTGGCAGAGCCAGCTAATAAGCCAAGTTTGCTAATGAGTCTGGTGAGGTGGCTCCATTTCTGGGGGCTCACCTGGGATTCACTGATGCTCTGTGACTGCTGTTTTAGAACTGATTAAGCAGTTTGTGCATTTAAGCCTGTGTTTAAACTAGTGTGGGGGAAAGTGACTAAGGTACTTTATTATGGATGCCATAGGGATTAAGGTTTGGTGTGATGCAAAGAGATTATCCATAAATAATGTGTGTGTTTTGAGTGGGGTGGATGTCTGAATTCCTGATGTACTGTTACTCAGAGTGCAGAGTTCTGTGAAAGTGTTGGGGAAAGTTATGCTGATTGAATGGCATTTTGACCAATTGGCTGGTAAGGATGTTGTGTAAGTCCAGGCTAGCAGTGACATGGCTGAAGACATGCTGCCTGATAGGTTGGGAGACCCTGGAGGGGCGGGGCCATGGGCAGGCCATATTTTTAGGGAAGAGTGGCATGTAGCTGAGGCCAAACACTTTACAGACAGGTTTTTATTGCTTCTGCGAAGTGAGGGAAAAGAGTTGTCTGATGTGAAAGGTCTAATGGGTCCTTCAACAGTTGATTTAAATTCTGAGCTGGTTTCAGCTATTACATCACTGGTTGATAAATGCCAAAAGTGTGCCTGCGGAGAGCCAGAGTTATTGTAGGCTGAGAGTGTTCGCTGGAGTCAAACCCAAACCCGATGGGGAAGAGGAATATCAGGCTTGGGCTGAGCAGGCATCTCAATTACTGGATGAGTGGCAGTGCTCAGATAATATGGAAAAACAGAGACTAGTAGAGAGTTTAAAGGGCCCAGCGGCTGATATGGAGAGGTTCCTCAAAGCCGAAAATCCATTAGCCACATCAACTAATTACCAGCAAGCTCTGGAAGGTGCTTTTGGCACTGCAGAAAGTGCAGCCAATCTTAGGAGGAAGTTTAAGCACACATTCCAGGAGGAAGGAGAGAAATGGTCTGCCTACCTTTTCATGTGGGAGAAACTGCTACAAAGGGGGCATTCAACTGTCTGAGACAAATTGCTTGAGGATGGAGCAAGTTGTGAAGAGCACGCTGTCACATGACGTGACTGCTCTACGTAGTCAAATGACCCACAAGATGCGTGCTCCTCCATCTTTTACCGAGTTGCTCGGAGAAGTTAGAGAGGAGGAAAACAAGACTGAGAAGCGGAACATTTCCAAAAGCTGTGTCATGTCTTCAGTGGTAGCCTCTGCTGGTAAAGTGACTCCTGATTCCACAGAGTTGGAGTTTTTGAGGAATGAAGTGGAAAACCTTCGAGCTGAACTGATTCCATAGCTGTCTGCTAATGTTTCAGCTAAATGTATTATGTCCTTTGGGAAACCCAACCTACCTGTAGGACTTACGACGGAGAGGAATGCTACTGAAACGGTCTGTTGATGAGAGAGGCGACTGGTATTTTCTGTTGCAACTGTGGAGAAGATGGACATTTCAAGCGAGACTGCAGGGGACAGGACAATCTTCAAAATGTATGTCAGTGCTTATTCAAACAGAGAAGAAAAGAGGCAAAGCTATGGAGGGACCCAGTAAAGGAATGGGCTGACATATTGGAGAGAATACATTCCAATTAGTGTATCTTAGGAAATACTAAAGTACAAAACACTATTCCTGGGGGGTTAGTGGGACCAAGCTCTGATGTATCCATAGGGATTGAAGGTGCTTATGCTGGAGCCATTCTTGACTCGGTTTCTCAAGTTACTTTGCTTTATAAATCCTTCTACAACTGGTATTTTACGCATTTGCCTCTGATGCCACTCAGTGCCCTTGAGATTCGGGGGCTTAGTATTGATGAGTACCCTTACAATGGTTACCTGTCATTGAAACTGGAACTTTCAGAAGCATATGTTGGAGTACCTGAGACTATTGATGCATCAGTGTTGGACTGCCTAGATCCGGTTGAAAAGGGTGGAGCTTCCATTTTTGTGGGACAAGTATTTCCATTGTGAGGAGACTCTTGGGAGACAGCAAGGAGAGAAATGAAGAGATCTTTTTGAAAATCTTCTCCATTTACCCTGTGTTCAGAGCTGTTTTTGAGAAGCTGTAAGTTCCTCCTGAGCTGGATGACGAGCAGAAACGAGGAACGGTGTGGCACACCCAGTCTAAACCTATCATGTTACATCCTGGAGGAGTAGTTAGAGTGATAGGAACCCCCAAATTTGCCGAAATACCCAATGCCTTGGCCATCCATGTGGATGCTCCTGATGATCAGGAAGAAGAGTCACGCGGGAGTGCTGGTGATACCCGAACTGCAGAAAGCTTTGGCTGTCTATGAAAACATGATGACAGTGATTATCAGGAACCACAGGAAGAGATGTTACCCTCAGACATGGGGTACGGGTTGCCCCTCTTTTTTCTGTGATGGTAGCCTCTATTTTTCCAGGGGCGATGGAAGAGAAACTGTCTCCTGGATTGAGGAAATTAACATCAAAGTCATACAACTTTGGTGACTCACCAGTGCCCGAGGAATGGAAAAGGAGTTTAATTGAGAAGTTGTTGGAAAGCAAAAATGCCTTTTCTACTGAAGAGTATGATGTTGTCTGCTCCAAAAGTACTTGCCACACTGTTAGAGTGACTGAGGACACCCCTTTCTGAGAGAAGTCTCACTGATTAGCACCAGCGGATGTTAAAGATGTTTAGCAGCACCTGCTTAAACTGAAGGAAGCTAAGTTCAGTCATAGAGCAAGGAGAACCGAGCTGCTGGAAGGTATAAGTGTTAGACAGGATGAGTCACAAGGAGTGGTTGAAGCTGGAGAAGCAGAAGATGAGACAAGGAGGTCTCAGGGAGCCAGGAAATCCCTAGCTAGGCTGGCACAGGATGCACCTGAGAAACAGAGTGTCATGTCCATTCCCATGGTGAGATATGCTACTTCTATTTACAAATGGATTGAAGGCCCTGAAATCACAAAATTCATCTGAACACCGTGTTATTAATAATAGTTTAATAAGTTCCAAAGTCATGAGGACATGAACGTTTTTGGTGGGGGCGGAGAGGTAGAGTGTAATGCCCTCATTAAAACTTCTATTGCTATGCTGTAGGGATTTCTTTTAAGCAGTTGCTGCAAAAGCTGTGTGTCCTGCTGGGAGAATGTTTTGGTGTCATCTAAAGATAAGAAGACCTGCTGTTCAACTTAGGAATGTTGTGTCAGCCAATCAGGATGGTGGAATCGTGAGAAAGTTCTAGAGGGAGGGAGGTGGAGAGAGATTTGTGACGAACAGTAATCAGATTCAGGGTCTTTTTGGCTATAGCTGTGGAGAGGACAGGAAGGAAGAAGCCTCAGAATGCCATGGGAAGTAGAGTCCTCATTGCAAGAAGTGCTTTGCGCAGATGAATGGCTCCAAGGAAGAAGGGCAATGCCCCTAAGAGAGAGAGCCCATTTGCTCAAGGTGGTTTGTGAGGAGAGTTCAAAAAGGTGGCAAGTGTTTTCATGCAGACCACGGACCCAGTGTGTGAGTAGGAAATACACTCCTGAATACCCAGTTTTGGAAGGTATGAGCTCCAAAGTTGTCTGCTCATTTAGACTGGTTTAACTGTAATGGGCCCTTTTACTTTCTCTCTTTCTTTTCTATCTTTTAATAACTCTTTGATAAAGCTGAAATCAGTAAATATGCTTTCTTTATAATTTTATGCAGTGTACGATCGGTTATTTCTTGCCAACCTATAGTTGTGTATGGTCGATATTTACACAGTATTCGCTCCAGTTGAGGTTTCTTTAATCGGAACACCACGACATTCCTGTTTGGTTTAGCCCCAAATCATACCGACCCTAGATGTACGTATATTGTTTACGAGAAGTGGCCTTCTCATCACTGAGTCACGGAGCTGTTGGCAGAGCTGGCTAAAGAACCAAGATTGGTTATGAGCCTGGTGAGTAATATTGTAAATAAATTGATTCGTTAAGCATTCGTTGTTTACATAATTCATTATGAGTTATGTGTAAAAGTAGGTGAATGGCATACGTCATTATGCCACCATGTCATATTTAAGCACCTCACTAAAGAAAATAACTAAGTACACGTTTATCCCGGCTCCCATGTTTTTCTTTTTTAATTAGTTTCCGGAGTTCCAAAACATAATAGTGGCAATGAGATATTTTTAAAACGAACCTTGAGACGACTACCTGAAGTACAGTGAGACATTTGTGTTAAAAAAAGCACACAATGTTTTTCGTTGGAAGTGGAGTGAGACATTCAAGTAAAAAAAAAGACAGAAAACAAATGAAAATAACAAGCAATGTGTATGACCAGGGGTTCATAAACAGTGAGTACCGGGTGATAATAATAAACAAATAAATAAATAGCAGAAATGGCAGGTTATATCGGAAAGATAGATGCATTTTATTGCACCAGAGATAACAGGATGATGCAAACTGAACAAATTGAACAGTATTTTAAAGCAAATGGAATAGCCAATAAGAAATGAATGCCAGTATTGCTGAGTGTAATAGATGGGAAAGCATACTATTTGCTTAGCAGTTTACTGTTCCAACCAAACCAGCCGAAATGAGCATTGCTAATATTATGAATATAATGCAGAAATAACAGTATTTGGAACCCAAACCATTGTTGATTGCAGAATACTTTAGGTTCATAAGCAGAATCAAAAAGAAGGGAAGTCCATTTTAACTAACATCGCTGAATTGAAGAAATTGTCTGAGCATTGTCAGTTCAGTGATGTGCTTAATGATGCACTGAGAGATGGTTCAGTTTGTGGAACCTTACAAGAAAACATTCAAAAAAAGCTCCTAATTGAAGCCCAACTCACACTTAAAACAGCAGTTGAAATCGCTCTGTCAATGGAAACAACCGCCAGAGATGCAATTGGGTTGCAGTCAGGAATGAAAGTGAGTGTGAACGAAATTGCAATGTCTAAACCAAAGCCTGCCCGGCTAAGTAACTATGTTAGCATAGCAGGGGCTCACACACAACAGACCAATGCAGGTTTAAAGACAGAACTTGCAGAAAATGCCGCAAAGTAGGACACATACAAAGAGCATGTCAGACAGACAAAAATAAATGAACAGCTCAGGGAAGAGAATTTGCAGTCAAATTGCAATTTTAAAAAGAACATGAATCTAAATGCAGATAATGGAAAAATCTGATGATAATGAGAGTGACACAGAACTGGGTAGCCTTGACTGCACCATCTTCTGGGGTTTAGATGCTCCATCTCTTCAGAATATGGATAGCTGGGACAGCCTCTTTAAAGACCCAGGTCTGACTGTCCCACTAATTAGTAGACATAATTTGGTGCCAGGATTTTAATACTTAAATAGCACCTGAATTGAGGTTCAGTGCTCAATCACCAACTCTATGTTGGATTCTTGTCTAGCATCTATTTTAGAACCCTGCCCTTGTTTTAGTCTCGTATTGTGTCTCGATTCCAGTTTTGAATACCCCAACGCTTCGGTTCTAACCATCTTCGCCTAGGTCTCTTGTCAGAATTGAAGATTTACAATGTGAAAACTAACAAGAGACAAGCAACATGGCTTACAACAGAAGTGAATGACAAATTAATTAAAAATGGAATTGGATACTGGCTTAGCTGTTTCAGCCATTCATAAAATTAGTTCAAACAGCATTTCGAAGATACTGAACTGAAGCTGGCAGATATCTAACACAGTCCTTAAACTGGAGAAATGAATACTCCTGTGGGAATGATATTCATAACAATGAAATGCAACAACTAACAACTCACATTGGCCTTGCATGCAATAAAAACAGGAGGCCCAGCATTGTGGAGTTATGATAGGCTGAGACAAATACAACTTGATTGAAGATCTGTCCACCATTTGCATGTCACATCCCCTGCAAAAGAGTCAACTGAAAGTGAATTAAGAAAGGTACTGGATGATGCCACAGCAGTGTTCAAGAGTGCCTTTGGAAAACTCAAACATATCAGGGGTAAAATAGTGTTAAATAGAAATACCACATCCAAGTTTTAAAAAGTCCGTTCAGTTCTTTATGCCATCTGTGATAAAGTGGCCAGTGTGATAGATCCTATGGAGGCTGAAGGAATTCTTTCCAAGGTTGAGTGGAGCCCACAGGCAATGCTAGTGGTCCCAGCAGCCAAGAGTAATGGGTCTGTCATGATCTGTAGTGGTCTAAATTCACCATCAATCCAGTATTGAAAGTAGATCAACACCCTCTTCCCAGGATAGAGGATATTTTTGCAAACCTTTCCGAAGGGAAGCACTTCAGCAAAGTAGCCAAGGTCTACCGACAGATGGAGAAGGAAGAAGAGTCAAAAGTGTTTCTCACCTAAACGATCACAAAGTGCTTTGTCTCAAAAGAAGCATGTCGGACAAACAGCTGAAACAAATTGGGGGCTCCTCAAACAAGAAGGTTTGATGTTTCACTGCTGGACAGGAGTCCTGATGAGGAACTACAGAAGTGATAAAATTAAGGACAGAACTAGGCAACTCGCCTACACAGTGGAGATTGTGTCTGATGTCATCTAGAGATGACACATCGATCAGTTGAGGAGCTCAGAGGCAATTGTTAGAGAAGAACGGAGTTCAGAGCTGTCAGAACCACTTCCTGCAGTGCCAGAATCAGCTTCTACAACCACATTGGAGGAGGTCCCAGAACCTGAGATTGTTTCATAGCTAGATGTCTCAGCTACCAAGCAGAGTGACCCCACACCCCACCCCACCTTGTCAGGAAAAACGCTATCACATAAGGGTAAGGAATCCTCCAAAACAACTAAATGTTTAGGCTTGAATGGGACAATTTAAAATTTACTTTGCTGTGGCTATCTATATAGTGGCTGTATTATATGATATATTGTGTATATTAGATGACTAGAGAGAAATATGTATCAGATTTGAGTTGAGATGCGTTCTATATTGAGTTGAAGTTTATAGCTAAGTAGGAAGGAGTGTGGTGTATGTAATATTTGGGTAATATTGTAAATATATTGCTTGATGAAGCATTCTTTGTTGTTTACGTAATTCATAGTGATTTATATGTGCTGTGATGTGAACAATTTCACCGGAGAGACGTAGCTGGTAGATATGGAGTAGTCTCTTACTTGACAAAATGAGATACAGCAGGCATCATATTGAGACCCTTGCAGAGGAAGAGGCCTGCTCGACCCAACACACACATGACACTTTATATGCTAAAGATCAAAGGACAATCCTATATTTACAACGTATCTGCAATGCTTCCTTTGAAGTACACCTAATTCTTGCACCCACATTCCAGACAATGTTAAACAGCATTGTCCAGCCCTTCAATCAACTGCTGTTTTCACAGGTCTAGGATTCCATTGTCCAAAGTTGCATTTTGAATTTAATCTACAGTCCATATTCAGATCTGAAGACTGGTGTCTGAAGTTAGTTGCTGAAGTTATTTGCTCTATGTCATAACCCCAAAAGTGCCCTAACCATCCCCTCCTCTCGACCCTTATAGACAAAAACGTCCTTTGTACCAGGAAGGACCAACCTTAAGGAGGATCTACTCAAGTCGGGCAGCGTAAATACCCTGCTTCGGGATTCTCCTGAGTTAATCTATGTGCATCTATATCATCCCTAATGGCTACCCACAATATACTGAGCAGAGAGCTCATTCCAGAAATTTGGCCAACAGTCTTTAAAATGCAGCTTTGTCAGTCGCTTGCCTGTTACCTCCTTCTCTGCTGGCCGATTGCAGTTTAATCACATTCTTTAACTTCACCCCTTCATTCTCTGATAGCTAAATTGCTCTCTTTCCAGAGGCACCAGCAACGTAAATGTATCAGGCTCACAGGCCCTCTCATTCATGTACAGGAGCGGTTAGAGTACTCTCTATTTGAATGATTGCAAGAACCTGTCCATGGTGGCACTCCCTTCCAGACTGTCTCTTCAATTGCTGGCCCAACCACTGAAAGGGCCCAGCTCATTTGAATTCACTCCCCATTCATGCTGGAGTGACTGCCTTCCGATGCCATGTGCAATTTCTTCTCTTTCTCAGCCTGCCACGCCATCGAAGTTGTGGAACCTGATGGCTCTGCTGTAACTTGGATCCATTCCCATCAATTTTCCCAATATCTTTTCTATTCTATGCTGCACAACTAGTCATCTACTTTCAGCAGCCAGTCTATATTACAGAGTACCATTACTATTAGACTTTAACATGTTATTCACAGCTTTCTGTCACACTCTCATTGTGCTCTGCCTTCATGTTTGCTGTGGGTCTGCTTCCATCTGCTGTGGTTAGGTCTGAAGCAGCTGTCTGGTTTTCATCTCTTAGGTTCTCTGCAATTACACTGTTCCCAGGAACGCTTGATCTCTCACTCTGTCTGAAGTGGCAACAAAAAGCTGAGTTATCCAGTTTAACCCAAGTCCAGTGCTTCCACTGGCTGCCCCATTGGGACAGAACACTAATGCTGGCATCATCTGTTTAGAGCACCACATGTGGTTCAATCCATCTGAGAGCAAACCCTGCCTTTCCCCCATCTTACTTCCTCCAAAAGGGGCTTCCCTTCTTTAATTAAGGCCTGTATGAGACCCACTAGTGCTGAGAACCCTGGTATGGAGATACGGCAGTAAATGAATAGACCCATTACCTTTGTACTCCCTTTACATCCTTGCCACAGAGTGAGTACAAAGAAGGTTCACCAGATTGATTCCTGGGATGGCAGGACTTTCATATGATGAAAGGCTGGATCAACTAGGAAGCATTGCAGATACGTTGTAAATATAGGATTGTCCTTTGATCTTTAGCATATAAAGTGTCATGTGTGTGTTGGGTCGAGCAGGCCTCTTCCTCTGCAAGGGTCTCAATATGATGCCTGCTGTATCTCATTTTGTCAAGTAAGAGACTACTCCATATCTACCAGCTACGTCTCTCCGGTGAAATTGTTCACATCACAGCACATATAAATCACTATGAATTACGTAAACAACAAAGAATGCTTCATCAATGCTTTCTAGAACATGAATTTTTTTCAGTCTTGGATATCGTCAATGGATTTTGAGGGCTTTTAGGACCGAGATTAGGAAAAACTTCTTCACACAAAGAGTGGTGAATCTGTGGAATTCTCGGCCACAGGAAACAGTTGAGGCCAGTTCATCGGCTATATTTAAGAGGGAGTTAGATATGGCCCTTGTGGCAAAGGGATCGGGGGTATGGAGGGAAGGCTGGTACAGGGTTCTGAGTTGAATGATCAGCCATGATCGTACTGAATGGCGATGCAGGCTCGAAGGGCCGAATGGCCTACTCCTGCACCTATCTTCTATGTTTCTATGTTTACGTTTACTGGGCTCAGCATGGAGCTGACTGCAGAACGTCTGATATCTGGCATGTCCTTCCTCCCCCGGGAAATCATATAGCCTAGATACTGTACGGTTGGCTTTCCTCTCTGATCCTTGTGTCAATTGGTTTTAAACCTCTGGACTCGCAGTATCTCTAAAACACTGGCTACAGCCCCTCAGACCCCTGCTTCATCTTTCTAAGCAATTATTAGATCATCTACATATTGTAAGCCTGTCGGCTGGTAGGGTGTCAGATTGAGCTTTTCCCAAAGTCTGCGCCATGACCATATGAAAAATGGTTGGGCTATTGTGGAATCCCTGGGGGAACCTGGTCCACTTATACAGCTGCCACCCAGGGTGAAGGCAAATTGGTCTTGGGGCTCAGGTGCTAAAGAGAGCCCTCAAAATCCATTGACGATATCCAAGACTGAAAAAAATTCATGTTCTAGAAACAGGGCATTCAGAATTGTAATAGGGCTTGCCACAATTGGATACAATCTCAGTGTCATCTTATTAAGGGCAGTATAGTCTATTCTTAACCAATATGATCTAACTGGCTTCCTTACTGGCCATATAGGCGAGTTAGTGGTTGACGCAGTCTCTCTTAGTATCCCCTGGTACTTTCTTCACTATACTCTGAACCATTTTCAGGGCATCAACTTTTATAGGATTCTGCTTATGGGGTTTATGCAGGTCCTCCTCCATCTTAACTGGGTTTATCTTTACTCAGCTGCAAACTTGCTTGTGTCTAGCCCACACCGCTGGGAACTGCTGTCAAAGTAACTGATAGACACTATCCTGGTTCCTGTCTCTGATGATCAGAGCAGCTGGCTCATTTATTTACTCTATTGGTTGTATGTGTTCACTGCCCTTGACTTGTCAATATTACTTCTCCCTTTCCAGAATCAACAATGGCCCCTGCTTCCCTTAGGATGTCTTTTCTGAAGACAATATCCTCATTATTTGGATACACCCAGAGATCTACAGGAAGCTGCACCCTTTCACGCTCAAGTACCCGGGGCTGACTTCTCTCTGGCCTCATTGTTTCACTTCCTGCACTGGTAATGTAAATCACCTCTCCCGTCATGGGCATGAGTAGATCACTTATTGATACTGGTGACCCGGTGTCTGCCAACATTTCACATTGCTAGCCCTTAATAAACCTCTTGTATACGTCCCTGGATGACCAATACTGACAACAGAGGCTGCCATTAGTTGTTTGTCTTACCTCACCAGCTCCATAGTCTGGTCAGCAATAAAATCAGAAAGAGAGGTGCTGCTGTGGATTCTCCCTGAGTGATTTTTACACTTCCATTGTTTTTCAGTGCACTATGTCCAACCATGGTCTGAGAAGCCACAACTGTGACAAATCATCCCTTTTACCCTCCCATATCTATTCTAGCAGTTCCTTGCTACATGCTCTGGCTGCCGGCACACAAAACAAGTTCTCTGTGATATCACAGCAGCTACATTCACTACAGCCACCTTAAACATCTCTTCCCCCTCCTCTGGTATATCTCATTGGCCCATGATACTATCACAGAGTGGGTCAATCCCTCCACTATGCCCAAATCAAAAACTTCCTAGAGAGCTGAGCTTAGGCCGTCCTTCAGCATTTTCATGTAGTCTCTCCCTGGATTATCCAACTCTAAATACTCCTCATATGCTCAATATTTATGTTCTGTATAATCTATGGCTGGCTCATCAGTTCTCTGAATCACTGACATTATTGTTCCCCAGTGACTCTCACCTTTCCCCAGTTGCTGCCCCACGTCCACTTTAAAGAAACAAAATCTCCCTTCATTGCTGGCATTCCTGGTAGTTGTCCATATACCATCCTGCACTCCCTGGGCCATACTGTCCCACATATACCTCTGGCACTTTGCTTTTACCAACACATGAATACCTTTAGGGTGTGTCTGGTCAATTTCAACCATTTCCTCAAACCTGCGCTGGAATTCTGAATTCCCACATGCGACTTTAAGTGAGGGTTACTCTGACAAAACGCTTTGTTTCTGCCTGGGGATGAAGGACTTATAAATGGTCATAATCAAGGTCAAGGGATGGTTCAGGTCATCAGTGTTCTCAGCATGATGTTGCCTGATTTCAATAGATGGCAGATATATCTGGGTCAAACCTCTCCCTGAGATATCACCACACTAATTCCCACACTTTGATGGATACAAGTTAAACAGTACATACTTAAAACCACAGAGTACGTACTCTGCAATCTGCCACTTATGAGCACCTGAACTCATAATGCCTGTTGTATTCCTTTGCATTTAAGTGTAACACTGTGGTTACAGAAGTATTGTTGAAACACATTCACACTCACAAATACAGTACCCAGAACGAATATACACACCCCCACTGGTGTCCTGAATCTTCAATAACCACCCTTTGCACCAAATTAATACACAAAGTTTAATCTCATACATAAGCACCCATGCACTCCTTTTATATCTACCAGTTCAGCTCTCCACCATGTCCGTGATGCCAAGTGATCCCATAGCCACTGAACTGAACAGGTCCAAGTGTAAGTAGTAATTTTTAAAATACTCACCCACTCAGACTGCTGCTGAGATTGCTGGCCACACAATGGGTCTCAAGAAGGTATCCCAGATGAGCCCCCAAAATGTTGTCAGGTGAACAAAGTCACTGGAGAGATGTAGCTGGTAGATATGGAATGGTCTTTTATTTGACAAAATGAGACACAGCAGGCATTATATTGAGACCCTTTTGGAGGAAGAGGCCTGCTTGACCCAACACTACATGCATTTCATATGCTAAATATCAAAGGTCAATTCTATATTTATAATGTATCTAGAATGCCTCCTTCAAACCACACATAACTTTCACCACACACTACAAACAATGTTAATCACAGCTCTAGGATCCCATTGTCCAGAGCTGCATTTTAAAGTTAATCTACAGTCCATATTCAGATCTGAAGATTGGTGGCTGAAGTTAGTTGCTGAAGTTATTTGCTGTATGTCCTAACCCAAAAAACACCCTAATGGCATGTAAGAAGAAGGTGATTGGAATACTTCATTATGCTGCCACATCATATTTGAGTGTCTTACTAAAGAAAATCAATAAGAGATTAGACAAGTTTATCGCAGAGCCTGTGTTTTTATTTTGAATAGTTTCTGGAGTTACAAAACATAACAGGAGGCCTATCTGTGTGTGTGAGTAGGTTACATGGGTGTTGGGGTGGGGGATACTGAGAAATGGGCTTGGTTTGCTACTATTTTCTTGTTTTGTTATTATTGTTTTTGCTTTTGTTGTCCTACTGAAAGTTGTGGGCAAGCTACTGTATGTTAGTGCCAGAATGTGTTGCAACACTTGTAGACTGCACCCAGTACATCCTTGGAGGTGTTGGTTGTTAACGCAATTGACACTTTTCTCTGTATGTTTTGATATACATGTGATAAGTAAATCTGAATCTGAATCCCTCTATATAAACTGACAGGCTCTCTGCCTCATACAGCAATGAACAGATATTTCTTTCAGCTAAATTTTGGAAAGACCTTTTGATTGATTTCAGTTACCGCAGATATTGTTTTGCCATCAACAGGCTGGGTAATAGTTTGAGTCAAACCAGAACACTTTTCATGAAATATTTGACCTGAAATGAGATTTGAATCACATATCTTGGCCATCACATATCCATGCCTATTTCTACTGTCCCTCTCTCGGCTCATCTACAGCTGAAAGCTTTATATATAGACATTAACTCTAGATCTTTTAGTCTATCATATGCCTGACTACCCTCTCTCTCCTACCATGCTCTGTAAACTACTGCTTTTTAAAAATTCCATCAATTCTTGCTCACTGTCATCTGGCTAATTCCTCAGCCAGAGAGTAGTGAATCTGTGGAATGCAGACTGTGGTGGAGGTCAAGTCCGTAGGTATATTTAAACCTGAAGCTGATCATTTCCTGATCAGCAGAGCATCAAAGGTTATTGCAAGAAGGCAGATGTATGGGGTTGAGTGGGATCTGGGATCTGACATGATAGAATGGCATAGCAGACTTGATGGGCTGAATGGCCTAATTCTGTTCCTATGTCTTATGGTCTAATCTTATTGATCCACTCTGACTTCTTAAATAACTCCTTGATGCCCCCCCTTATCTGACTGATTCCTCTTCCTGTAACTTCCTCCAGTCCTACAATCCACCAAGATCTCTAATTCTTGCTTCTTACTCATTGCAAGTTTAATTGTAGACCATTGACCTCAGCTGCCGAGACTATAAACTCTGGACTTCCCTCTTCTTTTATTTCATGAGATTTTTAAAAATCTGCCTCGCTGACCAAATTTTTGATTGTTTGCCCATATTATTCCTTATGTGGCCTGAAGTCAAACGTCTTTTGACAATAAACTAGTGAATATTCCTCTTGTGCATTCTCACAATATGGCCAGCTGCACCATCAGTTGCTTTGACTCTAAACCCTTCAATTGCCTCCCCTCACCTCTTTACACCCCTTTCTCCTTTCAGACATTCTTAAAATCAGAATGTGAATCTGAATCAGGTTTAATATCACCAGCATTTGTCATAAATATTTTTTAACATTGTGGCAGCAGTACAATGCAATGCATAATAAATAAACAAAAAAACTGAATTACAGTAAGTATATATATATGTATATTAAATAGTTAAATTAAGATAAGCAGTGCAAGCAGTAGAATTTCTTTTAAAAAGTAGTGCATAGTATTCATGGTTTTAATGTTCATTTAAAAATTGGACCTAGAATTCAGATTTAGAAATCATCACTTGGAGCAAAATTTCTCCTGACCTAGGATTTCATATAAATGTTGTAAATGTTTAATAATTGCTCCTGTGAAGAACTATGTTCAGGAATCTTTATAAACACCAATTTGCTGTTGGTTCTCAAATAACCTAAAAAAACAAGCCTTTTCGCAGCCTGTTTTCACAGATACTATTATATTCCATTAATGCCACAGAAATTTTTCATCAGTGTCAATTCCAAGATTACATGCTGAGACAAATAAGTAAGGCTTTGAAAATGTGCCTTTAAAATTATGTGCTCAAATGTAGTTCACCTGAAAATTTTCACATTGCTTCATGGTTCATTATTTGTTTGACAAGCTCAGTGAGGCTATGGTATCATGATCTCCCAAGTGGCAGAGCACTTTAAAGGTTGCAGCTCCCTTTTAGTTCCTAAAATTATCTCCACAGCACCCTGTGGGATGCTGTGGCAACCACTAATTTAAATTCCGCAACTACAGTAATCCACTTTGATTCAATTACTTTGTAGGCCTGAGGAAAATCTGTTCCAAGTATTAAGGAGATCACATGTTTAGCTATAAAATTAAAACAAATTTTATGGATTATTTTATGACCTAAGAGTAACTAAATACCAGGAAGGTGGAAGAAAATTAAAGATAATTCCCTTAGCAAAGGTAGTTATTAAAAAGCACAGTCCTTCTAATTTCAAAAGTAACTAAAATACTAAAGATGCTAAGATACTAAAATGGTGGTGGGGGTGTCTTGTTGATAGTGAAGCAGGTTACAATGAATTTCGAAGAGATTTTGATCAGTTAGCGAGATGGGCTGAGGAATGGCGATTGGATTTAACATAGATAAGCGTGAGATGATCCATTGAGTAGGACCTATTTTGTGAATGGCAGGGGATTGACAAATGTGGAAAAGAGGGGCTTAGGAGGACAAGTGCACAGTTTAGTGAAAGCAGACAAGCAGGTAGACATGGTGATGAAGCAGGTGTTCAGCATGTTAGCCTGCATCACTCAAGGCATCAAGTTTACGAGCAGAGGCATGTTATACAAGTCGTTGGTGTGACCGCAATTGGAGTATTAAGTACAGTTTTGATCACTCTGTTAAAGGAAAGAAATTGTCAAATGGAGAGGATGCAGAAGAGTTTGACAAGGATACTGCCTGGACTAAAGGGTTGGAGTAACAAGGAGTGGTTGGCCACGCTGGATTTTTACTCCATGGACTTCATAGCGGCAACTTCATAGAAGTTTATAAAGTCATGAGGAGTATGGATAAGGTGGATTGTTGTAGCTTTTCCTCAGTGTTGGAGAGTCCAAAGCTAGAGGGCACAGATACAAGACAGGAGGTGAGTGATTTGAGGGACCTGAGATGTAATATTCAGTAATGAGAACCTGGAATGAGCTACCAGACGATGTGATCGAGGTGGATAGAATTGCTACATTTAAGAGGCATTTGGATGGAGACTGAGGGCTTGAAAGGTTATGATCCAAACATGGGCAACTCAGACTAGCAGGGAGGTTGCTGCGGTTGGCATGGACCAATTGGGTCAACGGGTTTACTTCTGTGCTTTCTGACTCCAAAATCTTACAGGTTCTCTCAAGTCAACAATAATACAAATCATGAAAAAATTAAATACTAATACCTTTGGTGAGTTCTTATGGTACTGTAAACCCTTTTGCAAAGGGAAAGTCTTTCTAATAGGTCATTATCCTGTTCAACTGTCTAGTTTTATGTGCAATTGAGGAATTATAATTTTTGATTGGAATTTAAAGTTATTCAAGTTTATTGTATCACTACCCCCTTCAGCTACAAGTACTCCTGCTACTTTAATAGAAACCATCAAAATTACAATGATTGTTTATGGTAAATAACATTTATTCTTTACAGGCATATTCCCAGTATTCAAAACAGTAAATTATTTGTCACAAATAATGGTTGTATTTTTCAATAATATGCTTGGAGGATTTGACCTCTGAATCTTAGAACGACACAGATAAAGGCCACTCAACCCATCAGGTTCATGCAAGTTCTTGAGGAGCAATCCTTTGTGCCATTGCCTCTCGTTATTTCTCTGTCGTCCTGCATCTTATTCTCTCTCATACATGCCTGTCAGCTCCCATTTGTTTCAGGTTCTGCCATTTACTATGCTGAATGGTAATTCACAGGAGCCAATTTAATCTGCCAGCATATCTCTGGAATGTTTGAGGGAAGCAGATTACCCGGCGGAAACAGACACGGTCACAGGGAGAGAACGTGCATTCTCCACACACAAAAAAAAGCATGTGAGGTCTGGATAAACCCAGATTCCTGAAGCCATGAGACTGCAGTGCCTTTGTGTAGCCCTAGAAATTCATATATATTTTCATTTACTCTCACTTGTAAAATGAATGTAAGAATGTGAAGAAACAGCAAGGATAGGTCATTGAATAATGATTGTAGATGATTACATCATTTTCCTTCTCTCCCTACATTTATTTCAGGCTATCCAGATAATAATATATGATGCCACGAATGCTAAACAGACTGTTAATATACCAGCTAGATGATGGTAGATTTTAAGCCATTATTTCATAAGTCATCTATAATCCATGCACAATTACTAAAAAGAATTTTTCACAAAGTCGATTTTGTTTACTCCAAAATCCAATCTGCTTTGACAACGTGAGGCATAGTGAAGCTCTTCATACAGAATACCTTTCCAGTTGCAATACACGCTGCAGGTTTTTGGCATTGCGCTGTTTCCGTTTTGCAATATTCGACATTTTAATTATTTTTTTAGTCGATGCTTAGGTGACACTTTTCCCCTTTTCATTTTCATCTTTCATCAAGTGGTGCAGGAAAGAATGTATGCGTACATTATTATCCCCAAGTTATGGAAAGTGGACCTCATGTGAAATCAATGTTTGGCAGACGTGGGCACCATTGTACCTGATCCCACTGATTCACTGAAGGGTGGTGGTTAAGATATGCTTTAGAGCAGGGGTTCCCAGCCTGGGGCCTTCAGAGCCTTTGCTTAATGGTATTGGTCCATGGCATAAAAAAGGTTGAGAACCCCTGCTTTAGAGTCTTTGTATCTACTGTGAAGGCCCACAAGAAAACAAATCTCAGGATATTATATAGTGACATACACGCAGTGTTCACTTTATTAGGTACCTCCTGTACACCTGCTCATTAATGCAAGTATCTAAATAGCCAATCAATGCATAAATACATGCAGATATTGTTCAGACCAAACATCAGAATGGGGAAGAAATGTGATCTAAGTGACTTTGACCTTGGAATGAGTGTTGATACCAGACTGGGTGGTTTGAGTATCTCAGAAACTTCTGATCTCCTGGGATTTTCATGTCCAACAGTCATAAAGTTTACTGAGAATGGTGCAAGGAATAAAAAATATTCAGTGAGCAGCAGTTCTGTGGATGAAAATGCCTTGTTAATGGGAGAGGTCAAAGGTAAATGGCCAGACCGGTTCAATCTGACAGAAAAGCAACAGTAACTCAACTAACCATGCGTTATAACAGTGGTGTGCAGAAGAGAATCTCTGAATGCACAACATGTTGGAAATTGAAGTGGATGGGCTACAGCAGCAGAAGACCATGAAAGTACACTCAATGGCCATTTTATTAGGTACAGGAATGAATACTTAGCAGAGAAGAGACTCTTTGGCAAATGGTTAATAGCTAGGACAATGAAGACTGTAGTTAAAGACTATTTTAATGATGAAATTTCATTCCTCTGACTCATCATCTGTTTTTTCAATTGGATTGCATTCATTTAATATGTTTAATTTATTTTAAGCCTAATACACAGTATCTAGAAATTAATATTACGTGCTTGCTCAGAACACACTCGAGGATTATTTATTAATTACCACTTATTTATTAAGCTCCACATTCTATCACACACTTGAACACTACATGTCTACATTAAATTCAGCAATTTGCAAGCAGGGTATGCTTTGGTGTATTGAGACTTTTAGCAATCATATCCATGGAGAACAAAACTGGAAATAAAATCACATGCATCTGTGAATTCTCACTTGGATGTGAGGACAGCAAAGAGTGTTGCAATAATAAAATATACCTAATCATTTACATGCATCAAACAATCAAACAGGATGGCTATACACTGCAGCCTCTAGCCGGATTAACAGTTGTGGTAGAGATGGTATAAATGGTACCTGAGGCCCTCCATTGGTCAGGGGTGTCTGAGGATCTTGTGTCTGTGTGATATGCAGACATCCCACCCTGCAAAAACTCATTTCAGGGAGGTAGCACCATCAGTTTGCAGGAGACTTCCAGGAGAGGTGGAATGTCTGCAATAGAGTAGCTCCTTAGCAGTTAGCCAGCTAGTTTAAATAACGTTAGCTATGCTAATGAACGAATGACACCTGTTAAACTCACCTCAACATGTCTTTTACAGTCTTAACCCACCATGGGCAATAGAAAAGTCACTGTTGCAAACAGTGCAGCGAGCAACACTGTCATTATTTTTGACCCCTATTAGGCAGGGGTACACTTTAGTGTAGTCTGGGGTGACATATGTTTTATATTTTTTTTGGAACACTCTGCCATGGTGCACTGGCTCTCTCTCGCTCTCGCTTGCTTTCTCTCTCGCGCTCTCGCTCTCTCTCTCTCACGCGTGCTCTCTCGTGGTCGCTCTCACGCTCTCTCTTGCTTTCTCTCGCTGGCTCTCAAAAAAATCTATTTCCGTGATATTGTATATAATTTGCGGGCATCAGGGAGCCACTATTCATATGCGGGAGACTCCCGGAACTTCCGGGAGAGGTGGATATGCAAGCCAGAGCAGTATGAAATGCCCATGTAGCAAGCTCCCGCTCTCCACACAGCTGATAAATCCAGAGGAATGGCCGAGACTGATACAGTTTGGCAGCAGTGACATTGCAGGAGTTACCAGTCAGTGTTCAACTCAACGTAGGACTGCCTTAGGGACTCCAGCTCTGGATATTTCCTCTGGTTTTACTCCCTAAGCCTAACCCATGAGAGGGAAATCAAAGACAGTATATAAAAAAAACAAAAAAAGTATATAATATAGAAGAAAAATAATGGGAATCTAGAGGATTGGAAAGTTTTTAAAAACCAACAGAAGGCAACTAATAAAGCAACCATTTGAGAAAGGATGAAATATGAAGGTAAGCTAACTAATAATATAAAAGAGGACATATACGAAGAGTAAAAGAGAGGCAAGAATGGACATTGGACCACTGGAAAATGACACCAGAGGTACAAATGGAAGGAAAAAAACAGCAGATGAAATAAATAAGTATTTTGCGTCACTGTTCACAGTGGAAGACATTAGCAGCGTGCCAGAAATTCAAGAGTGTCAGAGGGCGGAAGTGAGTGTAGTTGCTGTTACTAAGGAGAAGGTGCCTGGGAAGCTGAAAGGTCTGAAGGCACGTAAGTCACCTGGACCAGATGCACCACACCACAGAGATCTGAAAGAGGTAGCTGAAGAAATTTTGTAGGCATCAGTAGAATCTTTCAAGAATTGTGTCCAGATTCTGGAATGGTTCTGGAGGACTGGAAAATCACAAATGTCACTCCACTCTTTCAGAAGGGAGGCAAAATATAGGAAACAAGCGGTCAGGCAGCCTGAATTCAGTCAGCGCTTGGCAAGATGTTAGAGCTATTAGGGTTTCGAGGTACTTGGAAGCACATGATAAAATGGGCTGAAGTCAGCATGCTTTCCTCAAGGGAAAATCTTGCCTGACAAACCTGTTGGAATTTTGAGAAAATAACAGGCAAGACAGACAAAGGTTTAAAGTTTCAAAGTACATGTATTGTCAAAGGAGAGTCATTGGATGTTATTTATCTGAATTTTTGGAAGGCCACTGACAAGCTGCTGCACATGGCTGCTAAACAAGCTAAGAGCTCCTGGTATTACAAGATAGATACTGGCATGAATAGAAGATTGGATGGCTGGCAGGAGACAAAGAGTGGGAATGAGGGGACGTTTTCTGTTTGACTGTCAGTGATTAGTGGTGTTCCCCAGGTTCAGTATTGGGAGCATTTCTTTTCACTTTATATCTCAATGATTTGGATGACAGAACTGATGACTCTGTGGCCAAGTTTGCAGCTAATCCAAAGACAGGTGGAGGGGCAGGTAATGTTGAGGAAGCAGGGAGTCTGCAGAAGGATTTAAACAGATTGGGAGAATGGCCAAAGAAGTGGCAGACTGAATATAGAGCAAGGAAGTATATAGTTGTGCACTTTGGTAGAAGGAATAGTGGCATGGACTACTCTCTATATGGGGTGTGAATTCAAAAATCAGAGGTGCAGAAGGATTCAGGAGTCCTTGTGCAGGATTCCCTAAAGGTTAAGTTACAGGTTGAGTCGTTGGTAGGGGAGGTAAATACAATGTTAGCATTCATTTTGAGAGGACAAAAATATAAGAGCAAGGATGTGATGCTGAGGCTTTATAAGACATATGTAGACCACACTTGGACTATTGTGTGGAGGTTTAAGAAAAAGTGTGCTGGCAGTGGAGAGGGTCCAGAGGAGGTTCATGAAAATTATTCTGGGAATGAAAGGGTTAACATATGAGGAGCGTTTGATGGCTCTGGGCCTGCACCTCACTACATGAAGGATGTGGATGCTATAGAGAGAGTGCAGAGGACATTTACAAGGATGTTGCCTGATTGGAGGGCATAGCTTATGAGAATAGGTTGAGTGAACTTGGCCTTTTCTCCTTGGAGCGTTGGAGGATGAGAGGTGACCTGGTAGAGATGTATAAGATGATGAGAGGCATTGATTGTGTGGATAGCCAGAGGCTTTTTTCCCAGGGCTGAAATGGCTAACGCAAAGGGGCATAGTTTTAAGGTGCTTGGAAATAGGTACTGAGGGAGTGTCAGGGGTAAGGTTTTCACACAGAGAGTGGTGGGTGCATGGAATGCACTGCCAGCAGCAGTGGTTGAAGTGGATACAATAGGGTCTTTTAAAAGCCTCTTAGATAGGTACACTGAGCTTAGAAAAGTAGAGGGCTGTGCACTAGGGAAATTCTAGACAGTTTCTGGAGAAGGTTACATGGTTGGCACAACATTGTGGGCCAAATGGCCTGTAATATGCTGTAGATTACTATGTTCTGTGTTCTATGTACAAAGAGAAAATGCATTTTTATATATAAAACATTAACTCAGATTTTCCAAGCTTCACTTTATTTCAGTAAATCTATTCACTACACTGAATTACTGAAAGAGATGCGATAAATCTCACATTTCCTTCAAATTTTCACGTAATCTAAATGTGATTCAAGATTAAAGATTGTTTATTATCATTTCTAGTACACAATTGTAAAGGAGAATGAAATAATTGTTATTCCACTTCCTTTTCCTTTTCAAATCTTTTTATTATTATATTATTCAAAAATAACACGAATACATTGAAGTAAGCAACACTTACAATGTCTCAAGGAAAAAAAAACATTATTTTAAAGATTGAACAATTTTGGTGATAATAAAAAAACCCTATTCAGCAGAAAAAGCAGGAAAAAAACCCCATTAGGTGTACAACCCCGGAGCCATGCATCATACAAAAAGCTTCTAATGATAAACATCAAACCGCCAGCAAGAAAAAAACTACCAAAAATTTACAATTAGATCGTGGAGGAAATCTATCAATTAACTCAAATGATAATAATGAGCAAATGAACCCCATCTTTTCTCAAAATCATATGAACGTTCAAAGGTTCAGCTTCTAATTTTCTCCAAATTAAGACATAGCATCACTTGAGAGAACCATTGTGACAAAGTGGGAGCTGATGTATCCTTCCACTTCAACAAAATGGCCCTCCTAGCTATCGATGTAACAAATGCAATAACATGTTGATCAGACACAGAGATACCACGGATATTTTGAGGAATTATTCTGAAAAGCACAGTTAATTTGTCAGGTGGTAAATTAATTTTAAGTCCTTTAGAAATTGTTGAAAAAACTGACTTCCAGAACTGTTCCAGTATAGAACAAGACCAAAACGTGTGTGTCAGTGTAGCTGCCTCAGTTTTACATCTATCACAATAACTATCAACATTAGGAAATATTTTAGACAGTCTCTCCTTCGTCAAACGGTAACGATATACAATTTTAAATTGAATCAGTGAATGACTAGCACAGGTCGAAGAAGAGTTAACCAGCTTCGGAATCCACGCCCAATCCTCCGTCATAAAAGTCAAATTGAGTTCCTTTTCCCAATCTTGTTTAATATTAAATAAAGGACGCTTATCCCATTGTAATAATAAATTATAAATTCTTCCAATAGAACCCTTCGTCGAAGGGTTCAGACTCATAATAGTATCTAAGAGGTCAGCCTCCAATACGTAAGGAAAATTACTTAAATATTTTTGTAAGAAATGCCTAACTTGAAGGTATTGTAAAAAGTGTGAGTATGAAAGAGAATATTTATCAACCAATTGTTCAAAAGACATCAATCTATCTTCTTTAAATAAATCGAGAAAAGAACTAATACCTTTATTTTTCCAAAGTAAAAAAAATGGGTCACTCAAAGAAGGCTTAAAAAAGTAATTTTGATAAATTAAACTTCAAAGTTTAAATTTTTTAAAGAATAAAAACATTGTGGAACTGGAGCCAAATTTGTAAAGAATGCTTAATCACAAGGTATAGGTTTAAATTAGCAACTTTAGCTAATTGTATAGGTAAAGCAACTCCAAATAACGAGATTAAATAAAACTATTTCACAGCTTTCAATTCCAGGTCTACACAAATTGGCTGATTGTTCTTATCAACCCAATTAAATAAAACTGTTTCACAGCTTTCAATTCCAGGTCTACCCAAATTGGCCGATTGTTCTTATCAACCCAATATAAACAAAAGGACATGTATCGCACATTAACAGCCCAGTAATGCATTCTTAAATTAGGCAAAGTGAGACCGCCATCCTTTTTCAACTTTTGTAAGTGACATTTACTAATTCTTGGTCTCTTATTATTCCAAATAAAAGATAAAATAATAGAATCAATCCAATCAAACAGCTTCTTAGTCAAAAAAAACAGGGATATTCTGAAATAAATATAACAATTTTGGTAAAATCATCATTTTAACTATATGGATACGACCGAAAAGTGAAAATGTAAGTGGACTCCATCTACTAAATAAATACTTCATAGAGTCTACCAAGGGAACAAAATTGGCTTTATAAAGATCCTTATTTTTTTAGTGATTATAACACCTAAATATCTAAAAGAATCCGCGACTTTGAAGGGAGTATTATCATATATAGAGACAGATTCATTTAAAGGAAACAATTCACTTTTACCAAAATTTATTTTATATCCTGAAAAATCTCCAAATTCATTGAATAATTTTAGCCAGGCAGGAATAGATTCTTCGGGATTAGATATATAAACCAATAAATCGTCAGCGTAAAGAGAAATCTTATGAATGGTCTCATTCACAAAAATCCCATGAATATTTTTAGCTTCATGAAAAGCAATAACAAGGGGTTCTAATATTAAATTAAATAACAAAGGACTTAATGGACAACCTTGTCTTGTCCCCATGAAAGCTGAAAAAAGGAGACCTACAGTTGTTAGTGACAACAGTAGCAATAGGAGCTTTGTATATCATTCTAATCCAATTATGAAAATTAACACCAAAGCCAAATTTCTCTAAAACATTAAATAAATATTTCCATTCGACTCGATCGAAAGCTTTTTCAGCATCCAAAGAGATGACGCATTGCGGAGTTTTAAAAGAGGACGAATATATAATACTAAATAGTCTCCAAACATTTGAAAAAGAATAATGGCCCTTTATAAAGCCTGTTTGATCTTTAAAAATAATTTTACCCAAAATATTCTCCAACCGATTGGCCATTATCTTTGACGGAATCTTAGCATCAACATTCGATAATGAAATAGGTCTATATGAGGCACAGTCAGTAGGATCTTTATCCTTTTTAAGAATTAAAGAAATAGACGCCTCATAGAAAGTACAGGGTAAATCACCTTTCACAAAAGAAACATTTCCAACATATACGGAGAAAGCAATTTTCCAAATTTTTTATAAAATTCTACAGGATAGCCATCAAGTCCAGGGGCCTTACCAGACTGCATTGAAAAAAAACACCTTTATGAATTTTGGCTTCAGTAGTCTGGGCATCCAGAGTTTTTTGATCCTCAACAGAAATTTTAGGAAAAGCAATCTTTCGTAAGAAAGCATTCATTTCAGAAGAATCTACTGGACATTGAGATTTATAAAGTTCAATATAAAAATCTTGAAAAATATTATTAATTTATTCATATTCCCAAGCCAGGGTACCATCTTTCCTACGAATTTTCAAATTTGCCTTTTGGCTCTAGCCGTTTTTAATTGAGATGTGAGCAGTTTGTTATTTTTATCTCCAAACATATAAAATTGGCTCTTTAACTTAAGCAAATAGCCTTCAATGGGATGAGTTAGTAATAGGTTATATTGTGATTGAAGTTCCACCCTTTGTTTGAATAAATCAATATTAGGGGAAATTGCATAAATATTATCTAATCCTTTAATTTGTTTTGAAATCTTATCTAATTCTGTTTTAGTCTGTTTTTAAGCTTAGCTGAATAAGAACTGATCTGACCACGTAGAAATGCTTTAAATGTATCCCATATAATTAATTTGGACGTACCCCTTATATCATTAAAAAGAAAAAAATGCTTCTATCTGGGTTTCAATGAAACTGACAAAGACAGAGTTTTGCAATAATGTCTGAGACATGCGCCATGGTGGGCGGGAAAGAATGACGTCATCAAATTAAAAAGCAAAACTCAGAGGCGCAGGATTAGATATAGCAATAGCATCATATTCACAATTTTTAACACTAGGCAGGAAGCAGGGATCGATTGTAATATAATCAATCCTTGAATTTTTTTATAAGCATGTGAAAAAAAAGAATATTTTCTGTTATCGGAGTGCAGATATCTCCATAATTCGATCAATCCAAAATCGATCAAAAAGGAGTTAATAAGTGACGCAGAGCGATTTGGAAGTCACTGATTGGTTGAGCTCTTGTCAATCATAGGATTTAAACAACAGTTAAAATCCCCGCCCATTATCAACATATATTCATTTAAATCAGGCAGTAAAGCAAATACCTTTTTAAAAAAAGAAGGATCATCTAAGTTAGGACAATACAGATTGACCAAAACAACTTTTCTGTTATAGATCACTCCTTTAACAATTAAAAATCTACCATTAGAATCTGACTCAATATCCTCTTGAATAAATATATTGGATTTAATAACGATGGACATGCCTTTAGTTTTACTCTGAGAAGTAGAGTGGAACTGCAAACCTCCCCACCACCCAAAAATCTATTTTGATCTCCCGCCCTGATATGTGTCTCTTGAGCAGAAATTATATCAGGTTGGAATTGGTTAATAATTTTAAGTCTTTTTTCATTTGATAGGATGATTCCAACCACGTACATTCCAACTTATTACATTAATCCATTTAAATACCACACTATAATTTTATTCTACTTATACATGCGCAGAGCACATACCAATACGGGATGATCAAAAATGGCAGCGATGAAGAATACAACCACATAGAAAAACGCATGCTCCGGAACCACCCAATGGGAAAAAACTCCTAACTCTAACCCCACCCACCTCCCCGAAAGCCCGAAAAAAAGGCAAGCAACCTATGATAGAATACAAAGCCAGGGACTGCTCTGTCTGTACAGAAAAAAAAATTTAAAGGACATTCTTTCCCTCCTCTTAGTTAGTAAAAAAAAACGGAGGGACCTTGTAAGAAAAATGATAAAGTCTCAACAAAGGAAAGTATTTACATTCCAGCATCTATTAAACAAAAGAACCAAAATAATGTTATCTCTTAAAAAGAAAAACCAGCACCATTTTAAAGTTTAACATTAAATCCCTTAAAAAAAACTTCAAATTCAGTTATAAGACGCTATAATAGGCCTCGAGCTCTTTGAAATGTTCTCAAGTGATTTTTGTTTGAATTTTATCAAATTAATGTTGTAATATTATATTTAATTTGTTGTAGTTTATGTTTTTTTATATTATTGAATGTCAGATATCATCACAAGAGTTCCAGTTATTGACAGACTGATTATGGGTCTCAGCCCAAAATGTCGACTATTCCTCTCCATGGATTTTGCCAGAGCTCCTCCAGGATTTTGTGTGCCTTGCTCTGGATTTCCGGCAGCTGCAGAATCTTTTGTGTATCTGACAGATAGCTTGACTTGGGAGCAAGACTCGACCCCACTGTCAAAGTGCATGGTTTTACACTGTCAGGACTGACTTTGGTCCTGGAGCAGAGAGTATATTGAGTGAATGGTGAGCATGGTGAGCTAAACATGCGTATCATGCCCATCCCATTATAGAGTAACACACACCGAAGGGTCCTGCCAAAGGGTCTCGGCCTGAAAAGACAACTGTACTTTTTTCCATAGATGCTGCTTGACCTGCTGAGTTCCTCCAGCATTTTGTGTGTGTTGCTCGGATTTCCAGCATCTTCAGATTTTCTTTTGTTTGCCATTATAGAGTAAGATGATCAGTTAGAGCGTTATGTGCAAATTTAGGTGCTCTTTATTTAAAGATTATTAAAGCCATAGACAGGATTCACCAGCAACTTCTTCAGATAGTCAACTTCCTAATCATTTTCTTTTTAAAATCTAATATGTTATGCATACTTATATATCAAACTGTAACATTTTCCCTACAATAAAACTTAGTCAGCTGAAAGAGTCAGTCCCACACTTCACCCTAAGGCCCTCTTCTTCAATTGGCTTTACTATTGAGTGTAATTGGATCAAGGAATTTCTATAGTATCCACTTTAGCGAACCCTGGAATCCAGTATGAATCTTCAGTATCTGGAGTGCAACACATTGGAGGAGATTGGCAAGAGGTTGATGAAAGGAAACATTTCAATATGAAGTATAATAAAGCCACGATAATTTGCTATTTGATCACTTAGAAACTCCACTTCCCAAGATCTTCCTTCACACACTGAGGTCCTGGTTCCCACATCTCTTCCTCTCACTGGAGACACAGTCCATGTGCTCCCTCCACTTGCTAAGGCCCAATTCCTGTGTGGTTCCCCCATCTACTCATTCGGCATTGCCTCACTATTCACTATTTCGGGCCTGATTCCCACATTCATTTCTACTTTGTGGAGCCCCTTTCACTCAGGGGCCCCCCAATTCTTGCAGTTCATATCCACTCAATGGGTTCTGGTCCCGCCATGCCATTCAAACTCACCTGGTTTTGTTTCCTGCATTCACATTAAAATTACTAGGTTTACTGCAATGTCACTGTGTTTAAATTTCTGATTTAAATGTATTAATAAAAAAATCCAATAATCTGGAAAGCCTGTAATTCTGGTACCATCCTAAAGTCCTAAAAGTGACAGAGTAATGGAGTTTTGCTACTTTTACTTCAACTGTAAGACGTCTAGCACTTTTTACATGAGGTACCATCCAAAAGCTCATTAAAACTCAAAATTTACTCAAAAACATGATGAGGAAATCATTTTAATACACAAGAATAACTCCTATATAAAATATCATTCAAACAGCATGCAAGACTATAAGACATAGGAGCAGAATTAGGCCACTTGGTCCATTGAGTCCACTCTCCATTTCATCATGGCTGATCAGTTTCCCTCTCAACCCCGTTCTCCTTGCCTTCTCCCCGTATCCTTTCATATCCTGGTTGGAGAACCTATCAACCTCCTCGCACCCAGTGACCTGGCTTCCATAGCTGCCTGTAGCAACCAATTCCACAGATTCACCACTCTCTGTTTAAAGAAATTCCTTCTCATCTCTGTTCTAAATGGACATCCCTCTGTTTTAAGGCTTTGTCCTCTGATCCTAGACTCCCACACCAAAGGAAACATCCTCTTCACATCCACTCTGTCGAGGCATTTCAACATTCGGTAGGTTTCAATGAGATACCTCACGTATACACACATATTATTCCATATGTTGTACTAAAGCATTATTTTACTCTACTGGCAAATGATAATGACTCTGAACTCTCTGAAAAGCAGTGAGTGACAGGATGTTGCTGAGGAAGTATTTATCAGGAAAGTTGGACGTAACAAGGAGGCATTAAATCTAAAACATTGCCAACTGGGATTAAAATGGCGTCTCTGTTACCAAATGTATTAAGGAAATTCAAAGAAAAACAAACTAAAAATGTAAGTCTTACAGTGGAAATTGAAAGTAGGCCTTCAGTTCTCAAAATTCATGGGCATCTACGTTTGATCTAAGATCGTTTGTGTCAGAGTAAACATATGTGATTTATTGTTGGCTATAGTAGATGGCAGATTAAGTAACAGAAAAATTACATGCACATGCTGTTCTTATACATAGAACCCATCAACGAGATCCAAGCCTTTTTATCAGAACCAGAAATTTCGGGGAAAATAAGTTGAGGTTATTGTAGCAACTCTGAGTCTTGGCTATTTGCATGTTAATAACCTGTAATTCTGAACTGCTTCAACGTCCCAAACACACACTGTTTAATAGGCAGGTATCCAACATGTTAATGGAAACCTGTCACATATGATTTACCTTGGAGAACACTTCTACCTGCAAACCATTAACTGTGTGACATTTCTTCTTACAAATCTGTTGCAGAGAAATGTACCTTGAAGTAACTTATGCTGAATGCACAGCAAAGTCAGTGTCATCTTGTATCAGTGTTTCATGCCTCACAGTTTCCTTTGTTGTAGTCCTAAGGAAGGGACTTGGCTTAAAACAGCGACTGTTTACTATTTTCTGTAGATGCTGCCTGGCCTGCTGAGTTCCTGCATCATTTTAGGGTATTGCTTTGATTTCCAGCATCTGCAGATTTTCTCTTGTTCAGAATATGAACAAGCATCTCAATTTTGGTAGGGTCCAAAGCTGGAGGAAAATGGTAAACAAGTGAAGCTATAGAAGGCAGCAACACATAAACAGCCTCGGCCCCAAACGTCAACACTTTATTCATTTCTATAGGTGCTGCCTGTCCTGCTGAGTTCCTCCAGTATTTTGTGTGTGTTGCTTTGGATTTCAAGCATCTGCAGACTTTCTCATGATTAACATAAATATATATAAAACTAACTACAGTATAACTTCCTGTTTGTATATGAACGACAGTTTAAAAAGAGACAGTACTGTCACACTCCCAAGGACAATATGGTGTAGGTAAATGAGCACGGTTCTGTACTAAGAACAAAACACATCCACTTCTCTGTGTTTGGTATTGCTGTGAGTTCCAGCTACAATGGCTGTGTAAAAAGGTAGTCAGGGTTCTTCTAGGGGTAAGGAGAAAGGTGTTACAGTGAAATTAATGAACATATATTCCAAGCAATCCTCATCGGTCTATACCACTTGCAGTGTTGTGGTGATGGCAGCATGGTAGTGTAGTGATTCCTGTAACACTTCACTGCACCAGCTCTAAGATTCAGGTTCAATTCCCACTGCCAAATATTGTCCTGGTGAATGTGTGGGCTTCCTCTGGGTGTTCCAGTTTCCTCCCCACATTCCAAAGACATAATATAATACCATAATTCCATAAGATATAGGAGCAGAATTAGGCCATTTGGCACATCAAGTCTGCTCTGCCATTTCATCATGGCTGATCCATTTTCCATCTCAGCCCAAATCTCCTGCCTCCACCCCATATCTCTTCATGACCCGACTACTCAAGAATCCATCAACTTCTGCCTTAAACATACCCAATGACTTGGCCTCCACAACGATCTGCGGCAATGCATTCCACAGATTCATCATCTCTGGCTAAAGAAATTCCTCCTCATCTCCATTCTAAAAAGTTCATCCTTCTATTCTGAGGCTGTGTCCTCTGGTCTAAGACTCCCGCACCACAGGAAACATCCTCTCCACATCCACTCTATCAAGGCTTTTCAACATTCAATAGATTTCAATGAGCTCACCCCTCATTCTACTGAATTCCAGTGAGTATAGGCCCAGAGCCATCAAATGCTCTTCATATGATAAGCTTTTTGATCTGGGAATAATTTTCATGAACCTCCTTTGAACCCTCTCCAAGGTCAGTCATCCCTTCTTAGATAAGGGGTCCAAACCTGCTCACAATACTCCAAGTGAGGCCTCACCAGTGCTTTATAAAGCCTCAACATTACATCCTTGCGTGTTAGGGTTAGTAAATTGTGGGCATGCTATGTTGGTGCCGGAAACATGGGGACACTTATGGGCTGCCGCAGCACATGCTCAACACAAACAACACACTTCACTGCATGTTTTGATGTATATTGACAAATAAAGCTAATCTTTATCTGGTTACAGAGAAACTCCACAGACATTGATCGAAATAGGGCAGTCAGAAAACAGTTACAAATTAACCCTCAAAACCAATCACGTACTTACAAACAAATGAAGCAAGTTCTGCAGCAGCAAGATCCTGAGGTGATTTACAAAATTACAAAAATAGCTTTTGAATGGTGGCTTTGTTCTGCAGCTTGCTAGCCAATCAATATTCTGAGCCATGGGCCGGAAGGATGCAAGAATGAGCTCAATTAGTTAAATAAGTCACTAATTTATGTTTTCCCCGCTCTGAGATGTTCAAAGTGTGATTTTGCTCCAAAGAAATTGAGATCAAATAAGTTACAGTGGAAATAATCCAGTATTAATAATGCTGGATTGTTTTGTAATGGATTGTAGAAAAATAGTAGTGAGATTGTCTTTTTTTTCCCCTTCAGTAAGGGATCATATATATCATCGACTGTATGCGTCTGTTAAAAATAATCTGTATTCTCCTGAGAGAGACAAGAAACAAGATAAAAAGCAACATCATCAGAATCAGCCCAAGAATCGATGACCACATTATGCTGGATTAATCCATTTGATCTTCTTTAACCTTTTAGCAGCTTTCACCTCTGCCGACACCCAGTGTCTTCTCTATGTTGTGCTTGCCTGCAAAGAGTGAGGCAAATGCAGTGACGTTTTTCAGATGGTACAACAGCTCTGACTACTAAACAACGCCATCTATTACTTAAATATTGAATGATGAGAATGTTGTTAAATACGTTTGATAGAAACGACTGTTCTTACTCATTAACATGCATTCATACATCAAGATCAGCTAACAGATTATGAGGTTTAAAAATGATACATTTAAAAAAGAAACATTTGGATTTAGGAAAAATTAACAGTATTTTATATCAAGATTTGTTCATGTAATAGTACAGTGGCATAGTGGTTATCCCAATGCTTTACAGTATCAGCAACCCAGGTTCAATTCCCGCCACTGCCTGTAAGGAGTTTGTATGTTCTCCCCGTGACCGCATGGGTTTCCTACAGTTCCTCTGGTTTCCAACCACAGTCCAAAGATGCGTTGGTAGGTTAATTGGTCATTGTGATTAGGCTAGGATTTAATTGGGGGATTGCTGGGCGGCGTGGCTCAAAGGGCCAGAAGGGCCTATTCCACACTGTATCTCAATAAATAGAAGTTTGGTTGTCACACTTTTAAGAAATAAAATAATTTCTCGGTACCTAGAATTTCCCGTTTATTTTTTACAAGTTCCTCATTAATTTTCAGCAGCTTCTTCAGAGTTGTTAATAATTTAATGGGAAATTCACTCTCCGTGAGTAATGTACTAAATAGATGGTTAGCTCATTTTCATTCATCTTTGCATCTTTTCTCAGAGGTAGGAGATACAGAGGCCTGAAGGCACACACTCAGCGATTCAGGAACAGCTTCTTCCCCTCTGCCATCCGATTTCTGGATGGACATTGAAGCTTTGCACACTACCTCACGTTTTTTAATATACAGTATTTCTGTTTTTACACATTTTAAAAAATCTATTCAATATACGTAATTGATTTACTTGTTTATTTATTATTATATTTTATTTTTATTTATTATTACTATTTTTTTCTCCCTCTGATAGATTATGTATTGCATTGAACTGCTGCTGCTAAATTGACAAATTTCACGTCACATGCCGGTGATAATAAACCTGATTCTGATTCTGAAGGAGGTTAACAATCAGACCTTCCACTCTGGGAAGGGAATTTTCTGTATCCACATCCGGTTCAAACTCTGCACGTGGCCTGCTCCCCAGATCTCACACCGAGTCTGATTCTGCAGCAAGCCTCAAGTGAGCAATGCCGTGTACAGCGAGGGAAAGGCGTGGTCTGGAAGCATTTCAGTGGTGGTAATAAATAGTTTAGATGATTGATTGAACACGAGGTTTAAATATCAAGGGCGAAGCAGCAACAGAGCTGCACACCACCTCATGCGGCCAGATTAAGCTATCAGGAAGGAATAAACATGGTGATTTATGCAGGCCACAAGAATGCAGATAATTGACCTGCCAGTTCACAGCTCCACTGACTGAGGATCAACCCTGACCTCTGGGACCATCTGTGTACAGCTTACACTTTCCCCCTGGCACTATTCCTCCAATACTCCAAACTTGTGCGTTGGAATTTAATTATCCTCTGTAAGTGGACCTCAGTTTGTCGGTGAATGTTCTAATCAGGTGGATTTCATGGGAATGAGGGGAGAATAGACTGGAAGAACATTAGAGTGGGAATGGAATTGGTCGGTGAGCCAGCATGAATTCAAAAGGCTAAAATGGAAATATGCTACTTCAGTTTCAGGATAGGAATTGGAAAGTAAAAGTTCTAATGACTTGTGGTATAATGATTCTGGTATCTTCCCCCCTCCCCAACCTTCCTTCTCAGTCCTGAAGAAGGGTCTCCGCCTGAAATGTTTACTGTTAAACTCTTTTCCATAGATGCTGCACATTTGGACTGGGTTAACTGAAATGGGCCCTATAATTGTTTTCCTTTTTGTTTTTCCTATTAACTGTTCCATGAAGCTGAAATTTGTACGTATACTTTCTTTATTATTTTATGGTAATTAAATCATTAATTATTTCGTATCGACCGGCAGTTGTGTATGGGCAGTACTTACACAGCATTAGCTCAGATAGAGGTTCCTTTAATCAGAGCATCACGATGTTCCTGTTTGGCTGAACCCCAAATCATATCGACCCCAGATGTTTACGAAAGGTGGCCTTCTCACTGCTGAGTCCCGTGGCTGCTAGCGAGGCCGGCAGTGAGCCTGGTGGAGGGGTGGGGCTTCATCCGTATCCCAGAAAATGGATTTTAAATCAATACCTCACCTCATTGTTCTCATTCCATAACAAAATATTTCTAAAGCAAAGAATTTATACAGAACACCTCTGTTTCGATGAAGATGCCAAAGTCTCACTCCAGAATTTCTTCTCAGATATGTCACTCTCCTTGAGGCACTCCAGAATTTTCAGCCTGGTCTGTTGAGCAATGTGAACTTTTCTTCATGTTATAGAGCCAAAGTAATAGAGTCGTACTGCATGAAAACAACTGTTTTGGCCCCCCGGTCCATGCCGACCGAAATGTTCAACCAAGTGAGTCCCAGTTGCCTGTGTTTAAATCTAAATCTAAATCTTTCCTATCCATGCTCCCTAACCAGTTGCCTTTTAAAAGCTGTTATTTTAGCTGCCTCAAACATTTCCTCGGACAGTTCATTCCACATACATACCACCCTTAGTGTAAAAAGTTGCCTCTGAAATTCCTAGTAAACCATTCCCTTTTCATCTTAAACCTAAGCCCTCTCCCTCTAGTTCTTGATTCCAGAATCATGGAAAAAAGCTTGAGTGCATTCAACCACTTTATTCTGCTCATGATTTTATACACCTCTATAAGATCACCTTGCAGATTCCTACAGTCCAAGAAACAAAGACTTAATCTGTCCAACCTCTCCCTCTAGCTCAATCCCTCAAGACCTGGTAACATCCTTGTAAATCTTTTCTGCACTCGTTCCAGTATAATATCATCTTTCCAGTAGCAGGCTGACTGACCGAAACTGAACACAATACTCCAAATCTGGCTTCACGGGCATATTGTGTAACCACACAATGACCTCCCACCTGTTACACTCATTGTCCCGATTAATGAATACCAGCATGCCAGAAGTATTTTTCACCACCATGTATACCTGTGATTCCAGTTTCGGGGAATGATATATTTGAACTGCAAATTCTGTCTGTTCTTTTTCGCTCTCCAGGACCTTACCATTCACTGTGAAAGTCCTACCTTAATTTGACTTTCCAAAATGCAAAATCTTGCACTTACCTAAATTAGACATGTTCCAATGACTTTCCCTTTATTTGCAAACACATATATTGTCATTACTCTGACCAAGACAAGTCAAGGTTATTTATCAAGAGCACAGCTATGGTGCCATGAAAATCTTGCTTGAAGAACTCCTTGATTTCAGTCTGTCACCCAGATTGTAATATTGCTTTCCCATTCACCTATGTCCTGAAAAGAGACTCTACACTGTCATCCTCCTCATTCCCAAGTGGAAGATATTCAGCATATTAATTATCCTTTGTCATTACCAAGGGAAGGTTGCATTTTGAAGATCAGCCTTGGATTCCTTTTTGTTACACCTTACTCTGTGTAAATCATTTCTTTTTGGAAGCCTGCAGTCAAGTCAAGGGGAAGCCAATTTCTGCATTACTGTGAAAATCAGATTTAAATATCTCAAAAATGTATTTCCTAAGGAAATTAAGAAACCCTCTCATGATACATCAAAATTTTCTGTGAGTTTCCTTAGAATTCTTATGTGTAATGGAAGCAGTTACAAAAATATATGAAATTTGACTCATAAATATTTGGTGTGAAATCAAAGCAGGGTCATGAGAACAGAGTGTGGAAGGAAGATTTACTAAACAGATTGTTCAAAGCGCTGACTCAATCTTGAAAGGCCAAGTAGACTTCCACAGTCTATCATTCAAATATTCATCTTTGCATGAAGCAGATAATTGTAGTGCCCCCTTATTTAAAGTGTTAAACTCAGTAACCGCATAAGTCATAAGCCATAAACCTAATCAATGGTCTCCAGAGAGTGGTTTGAAGGTGTTAGGTTACTTATTGTAACAGTAACACGTACAGAATGCTCAAGGAACTTAGCAGTTCAGAGAGCATGTGGGGGGTGGGGGATAAACAGTAAATATTTCAGGCTGAGACACTTCATCAGGTCTGCAAAGCCCCCTTTCTTTCCTGTCTTGACGAAGGGTGTCACCTTGACACCCCTACTCTTCATTTCCTTGCATAGTTGCTGCCAGACCCTCTGAGTACCTCCAGCATTTTGCCTGCATTGCTCAAGACTTCCAGCACCTGCAGAACCTCCTGGAACTCAATTTTAACTATTACGAGGGGTGATTGATAAGTTTGTGGCCTAACATAGGAGGAGTTAATTTTAGAAAACCTAGCACATTATTTTTCAACATTGTCCCCTCCTACATCTACACACTTAGTCCAGCAGTCGTGGAGCATACGGATCCCTTCTTTGTAGAAGTCAGCGTCTTGGACCTCCAGAAAGTGGTCCACAATGGGGGTGATTGATAAGTTCATGGCCTAAGGTAGAAGGAGATGACTTATTAACTTCAAATTTTGTGCATAATCACTCAAAGAGTTGACCTACACGTGCACGTAACAAGAGCTGTATAACTGATCTCCTTCTACCTTAGGCCACGAACTTATCAATCACCCCTGCTGTGGACCACTTTCTGGAGGTCCAAGAAGCCAACTTCTACAAAGAAAGGATCCATATGCTCCACGACCGCTGGACTAAAGGTGAAAATATAGGAGGGAGCTATATTGAAAAATAAATGTGCTAGGTTTTCTAAAATTGACTCCTTCTTCCTTAGGCCACAAACTTACGAATCACTCCTCGTATGTCAGCCATGGGATGAGGGAATCTTGAAACAAAAGATTTGAAGATGGAAGCATTGAGGAGGAATAAAATATTAATGAAGAAATTGCCTCATATTTATTTCAAAATTATCCTTAATGCACGACATTTCTAACCATGAATGAGGTAGATAAACTTGTTTCTGCAGCAAAAATTTCACCATGTATTTGAGGGCAAGGAGCTTTGCATCCACTCACAAATAATTTATTTGTTAATTTTCTTACTAAAGCCAAATGCAAGAAAATTGCAAGGGAGGCATCATATTCTAAGAATTTCATTGAGTTATAAAATATTGTGACTCAGAAGCACAGGCTGCAAACCACTTACTCCAGTGACTCAAAGTACTCCAGTAGGGTACAAATACTAAATTACTGCAGAGCTATTCAGATCAAAACTGGGAAATTGGACACATGGAGTCAAGTCCAGGGTTTCAAAGAAGAAATAGCCATGTCACAGGACCTTGGATTGACAGCCAAGGTCCATTAGCATCAGAAGTGGAGCGAAATGATAATTATTATCTCTTTTTTTGATGTTGTTTGTTGTATGGCTGCTAGCTTCACAGACACTCAATAAAGAGGCACTGAAGATGAAATTGCTCCTTTTTCTCAAACTTCAAAGACGTCACAAATGATTACACCCAAGAGAAAATCTGCAGATGCTGGAAATCCAAGCAACACACACAAAATGCTGGAGGAACTCAGCAGGCCAGGCAGCATGTATGGAAAAAAGTACAGACGATGTTTCAGGCCGAGACTGCTCAACAGGACAGGAGAGAAAAAGAGAGAATTTCTTTCTCCAGTGCAGCTGAAGGGTCTCGGCCTGAAATGTTGACTGTATTGTTTTCCATAGATGCTGTGTGCCTGCTGAGATCTTCCAGCATTTTGTGTGTGTCACAAATAATTACATTGAATTTAACCGAGCAAAGAAAATGAGTTCAATTTGATATAAGAGTTTCACAGAAGGAAAGCTATAACATTAATGGCATTGTACACTGAGACAGGAGGGTAGCTTTGACACCAGCAATCTGGACTGTGGAGAATGGCAAAGAATGATCTACACCATCTTTTGCAATCCTTGTTTCTAAGTTCATTTGCTTTGAGACACCTTCTTTGAATAGTTTAATTACATATAAACAGCAAGGCTAATGGTGCGACACAAAAAATAATGAGGTTAGAGGTAAGAGTGGGACGTAACAAATTAATGGAATACAAGAGGCATCAATCATTAAGAGTCAAAGGAATTGTGGTAGAGAATAGATCTAAAATAGTTACTTGAAATTGAGAAAGTAATCACAGCCATCATTATAAATTTTATTGTTTCAATTCCCTTTAATATCTTCTAATTAGATTCTCATATGATGATTGAAAGCAGTTTTCATCTCTGTAGTTATTTATAATAAGCTCCTACATGGAAAGGCACAGAAGGAAGCCATTCAGCCCTTTGGGACAATCCTGGCTCCTGAGGAAGCAGTTTCCCTGCGTCCAGGTTGGTCTCTAATCCCCTGGCATTGGAATCCCATTACCCCTCCATGCACCCGACAGCCCATCCTCCCCTATGTATGACACGAGACTGAGAATTACGCTCCTCTTAATTTGTTGTTAATATTTTTAATAACCCAATAGTTAGCAAGATGTTAATTTTAGTGGTGACATATCCTGCCAATTTACAAAACTTGAAAGACAAAATGGCTCTCTGCACTCTATAATTCAAATATACATAGAAACATAGAAACATAGAAAATAGGTGCAGGAGTAGGCCATTCGGCCCTTTGAGCCTGCACCGCCATTTATTATGATCATGGCTGATCATCCAACTCAGAACCTCGCCCCAGCCTTCCCTCCATACCCCCTGACCCCCGTAGCCACAAGGGCCATATCTAACTCCCTCTTAAATATAGCCAATGAACTGGCCTCAACTGTTTCCTGTGGCAGAGAATTCCACAGATTCACCACTCTCTGTGTGAAGAAGTTTTTCCTAATCTCGGTCCTAAAAGGCTTCCCCTCTATCCTCAAACTGTGGCCCCTCGTTCTGGACTTCTAATTGTAGTACCCTTTCATTTAAAGTATTATGCTCAATAACCACATAGTCATGATTGCTTTTGCCAAATTTTTCTACAGAAGTGGTTTGCCTTTGCCTTCTTCTGGGCAGTCTTTACAAGATGGGGGAACCCAGCCATTATCAATACTCCTTGAAATTGTCAGCCTTGCATTAGCGGTCACATAACCAGTTCATGTGACAAGCACCAGCTGCTCAAGCGACCATCCAGCACCGCCTCTCACCATGGCTTCACGTGAATCCGATTGGGTTGGGGAGGAGGCTAAGCAGGTGCGACAGCTTGTCTAGGGGCGACCTGCAGACTAGCAGAGACAAGGAGAACATAACACCTCTTTTGGTAGAGACATATCTCCATCCTGCCACTCATAGTTATAGTAATAAGTCTTAAACCTAATCAATAGTGTTACGTACCCCGTAACTGGGTTGCCAAACCAGCAGAAATGGACCACTTAGTTGGAGTCTGGTTTAACAGAAACTAATAAAGTTTTATTAAAGAAATAAGTAACACAGTACTCTAATCGTAAGGATATAAATGCAACAGGTTAGCAATGGTAAAACACACATGTACACAGAACTAGGGTAATAGGAATCAATCAAGCTCTATCGCAGTCTAGGGGTAAAATGATCAGTCTCAAGTGACGCAGAGTTCAGTTCAGCTTAGTACAGTTCGCAGTAATCACTGTTGTGCCATTGGAGAGAGAGAGAGATGCAAATCTGATTCAGCAGACCTTTGATGTTCTTCGCAGTTGGCTTTCGGGCGGACCCTTTTTTTTTATGTCTTCTGTGGTCACCGACTGTGACCCCTCCGTTCCGGATACAACCATTCTTCTGCGGTGAACCCGGCACCCAGGCAAGGGCGGACACACACACCAGGTTCCCGCCGATTGTACCTTTTCACCCTGTGCGTCTATAGTCAGTCCCCGCGACCAGACCTCCAAACTCTCACCAACTTGTGGGGGCACATCGGTCTTCCAGGGTCTCCTTATCTCGTGATCTCGTGGTGTGTCCCGTGCCTTAGCAAACCTGTTCTTTTTATCCCCCTGCTGGGGTATCGCCTGTCCATCAGACTTCAAACAGTTCAGGTTCAAAGCAAACGGTCTGTCAATCCTCGGAATTGTGTCTCTTTTCGTTATCTCTCTCCTCTCTCATTAACATTTTGAACGTTTCTCCATTTGTCTCTCTTATCTCTCTCATCAGCATCAATCTTCTGATAAGTTGGTTTGTCGTCATAATAGCCTCCATACTAAATTTTGTCTAGTTTGCATCTGTCTCATTGGGATCTAATTGAAATATTGATACCTCAAGGACCATCAATTTTTATGCTGAAACTGAATTATGGTTTTTATTTTGGTATGCATGAATGTACATTTATATGTACATTTATTATGGAAAGATTTCTATTTGGATTTATGCATTATTTGTTAATAATCCTGCAACAGAACATCAGCAGCAGCTGCCCGATGTTGCTCACGCTGTTGACTCATGACGGCCCTGCCAGATCCAGCTCGAACTGCGTCATCAAGTTCACTGATGACACAACAGTGGTTGGCCTCATCAGCAACGATGATGAGTCTGCACACTGAGAGACAGTGGAGAGATTTGACAAATGGTGTGACATCAATAACATGAGTCTCAAAATGGACACGATAAAAGAATGATTGTGCATTTCAGGAAGGTGTGGGTCGACCAATCTCCAGTACACATTAATGGCTATGCTGTGGAGAAAATGAAGAGCACAGAGCTCCTTGCTGTGCACATAGCGCAAGGTCTAACCTGGATCTAAAACACCTCCTTATTAGTCAAGAAGGCACACCAGTGTCTACACTTTCTGAGGAGATTGAGGTGTGTGAGATTCCCGGCCCCCATTCTAACAACTTTCTACAGGAGCACCATCGAAAATGTCCTCTCTGGTTGCATAAACGTGTGGCACAGAAGCTAGGACCATAAGACACAGGAGCAGAATTAGGCCATTCAGCCAGTCGAGTCTACTCATAGCTGATTTATTATCTCTCTCAACCCTATTCTCCTGCCTTTTCCCCATAACTTTTGATGCCCTGACTAAACAAGAACCTCCACTTTAAATATACTCCATGATGGGTCATATTCTGCATGGAGGTCGGTGATCCGTGGTGTGCCTCAGGGATCTATTCTGGGGCCCTTACTCTTTGTGATTCTTATAAATGACCTGCATGAGGAAGTGGAGGGATGGGTTAGTAAGTTTGCTGATGACACAAAGGCTGGAGGTGTTGTGGATAGTGTGGAGGGCTGTCAGAGGTTACAGCGGGACATCGATAGGATGCAAAACTGGGCTGAGAAGTGGCAGATGGAGTTCAACCCAGTTAAGTGTGAAATGGTCAAATATGATGGCAGAATATAGTATTAATGGTAAGACTCTTGGCAGTGTGGAGAATCAGAGGGATCTTGGGGTCTGAGTCCATAGGAAGCTCAAAGCAGCTGCGCAGTTTACAAGTGTATGGTTAAATGACAATAAACTGATCTTGAACTTCATTTAGCATGTCCAATTGGCCCTGTATTCAGGTCCAAGTTCAAATGCCTCAGGTACAGAGCTCCAAACTTGTAGTAGTTAATTTTCTGTTGTAGAGGGACTCAGTTGGAGTGAGTAGCAATTGGCACATTGTTAATAGATTCTGACCATCAATCTAGCATAAATTAAACATGCACAGACATGAAAAACCTCCAAATCAGGCTCCTTGTTTCTCTTCAGACTTTCATGGCAAGACCAGTTCATACTTAATGCGCAAGTATAACAGCATCAATTCAACTCAAACCTGGTGGAATGCTGCTTCCACAAAATTAACAGCAGAGCTGGAGAGTACAATTTGCACTTTTAAATTGAATTTCATATACACCCTTTGCTGTGAAGGCAGTATATTGGCAGCATATTATGGGCCTTGTATCAGAATGTTGGCTGTGAGTTCCAGTGTCATTAGGCTGAACAACAGTGCTATTTTTATCAAAATAATCATACTCACTTATTTGATTTTAAGGATTATGTTCTATTGATGTAACATCCCTAATTGTCTATTCAATTATACTTCACTGTATCTATTATGATTCCACTGATTAAATTTTATTTTGCGAGATATTGCCTGGAGCTATTTCTACCCTGTAGCATGAATCAGGAGAGTGACATTTGTGAAAATTGCAGTAAATTATTGGTTGTCAGAGAGAAAGCACAGAGAGGTGAAAGGTCTGGGTGGTTAGTTATTTTGTCATTTGCTGGTACTGGAGCCCATCTACATTCAAACATGAGGAGGAAACCAAGGATAATTTCGATCTCTAACAGATAAGCACAGAAATCTGACTGCTAGGAAGCATTTGGTGCATACCGCTTTGATTTTTTTTTCTGCTTGTTATAATATCTTTCTTATAATTAACTGGCATTCTTATTAAAACACGTTGACATGATTTTCGGAAAGGTTTGTGAGAATCATTAAAATGGTGCGAATCTTTAAGTGTACCTTAAAGAACTAAGTGTACCACACATTATCACTTTGATTCATTATTGCAGCAGACACCACTGTTTCATCATGAGTTTCTGCCTTCAGAGCCAGCAAATCGCGAGATCCTATGCGGTTTTAAAATCCTTGACCGGATGTGGCGGGAGTCACCAAGCCTTATGACAGGGCATGTTGTACAAGGATGCAAGTGCTGGTTAAAGTAACTACCTGTAAAGCTCCTTTATGGCCTGGAGGCAAGGAAACAAGTTTTGGAATAGTTCCTTAAGGGGTAGTGTATGTACAGTGAAAATGACAACATGGGTTTGGAAACAGGAGTTTGACAAGGAAAGTACATTTCAGGCCACTTCGTTGATTGAAGGAAGCAATTGATTCCACAGTGACGGTCTGTTTTTAGCCATAATGGGATATATTAACCATAGGCACAAGATGCTGGAAATCTAGAGCAATATACACAATTTGCAGGAGGAGCTCAGCAGAACAAGCAGAATTTATGGATGGAAATAAGCAGTCAATGTTTCAGGCCGAGACACTTCATCGGGACTGGAAAGGAAGGGGGAAGAATTCAGAATAAGAATCTTGGGGGGTGGGGAGGGGAGGAAGAAGTACAAGGTGGCAGATGATTGGTGAAACCGGGAGAGTAGGAGTGGGAAGTTGGTTGGTGGAAGAGATGAAGGACTGGAGGAGGGGGAATCTGATAGGAGAGGACAGAAACCATGGAAGAAAGAGAAGGGGGAGGGGCATCAGAGGGAGGTGATGAGCGGGTAAGAAGAGCAGGTGTGCAAGAATGGGGAATTGGGAAGGAGAGGAGGGTGGAAATTACCAGAAGTTCAAGAGATTGATGTTCATGCCATCAGGTTGGAGGCTACTATCACGTACCCCGTGACGGGTTAAAGAACCAGCAGAGATGGAAAACACTTTGGAGTCCGGTATTGCTATTAACTAATGGTATTTATTAGTAACTACGTAATACAGTAATATAAATGCAGATATATCAAACAGGTTAGCAATGATTATATATAAGTAAGTGTGGGAATATATGAAAACCAAGCTTCTTCAACCTAGGGGTAAATAGATAGTCTTACGATAATGAGTAAAGTTCAGTTCAGTTCCTGGTATTGAGTTGAGTAGTGATGGAGAGAGAGAGAGAGAGAGGGAGAGATTTGAGTCTTCAGATGAGCTGACACCATTGATCTTCCCGTTGTCCTCCAAAATCCTTTAGAAGTCACTGACTGTGATCACAACAAAGGGGACCATTCTTCTGTGGTGGAATTATCAACTCAGGCGAGGGTTGGTCGCACAAATAACTCCCCACCAGTCACTCCCTTTTCACACTGCGAGAACTACTGATCGATCCACCTGATTGATCCTCCAAAACCCACTTTTTCTGTAGGCACAACAAAGCTCATTCAGTGTCCAACACCATGTGTCTGCAGGTCTAACAGCTGACCTTCTACTTATCTCACCGGGCTGAACACCAGCTGTCCATCAAGCAGCTCCCCCCTTCTCTCTCTGTAGGAACTTGGAAGCTGCTGGCATCCTTGCAAAAGTGTAAACATGCTGCCGAAAAAACCATAACACCATCTCAAAGCCATCTTCGTCTCTCTCTCTCTCTCTCTTTATCAACAACAAGGTGTTTGTGTTAAATAACTCTCTCTCTCTCTTCAAAAACACATAAGGGTAATTCAGGACCCCATCACACTACCCAGATGTTGTTCCTCCAAGCAACACACACAAAATACTGGGGGAGCTCACCAGGATAGGCAGCATCTATGGAAAAGAGTAAAAAGTCAATGTTTCGGGCTGAGATCCTTGTTTGTGCTGCTCCTCCAACCTGAGTGTGGCCTTATCGTGGCAGTACAAGAGGCCATGGACTGACATGTCGGAATAGGAATGGGATGTAAAATTGAAATGGGTGGCCACCGTGAAATCTCACTTTTAGTGGCGGACAGAGCAAAGGTGTTTGACGAAGTGGTCTCCCAATCTACGTTGGGTCTCACTGATATGCAATAGGCCAACACCGGGAGCACTGGATTCAGTAGATGACCCCAACAGACTCGCAGATGAAGTGTTGTCTCACCTGGAAGGACTCTTTGGGGCCCTGAATGGTAGTGAGGGTGGAGGTGTGGCACTTGCTCTGCTTGCAAGGGTAAGTGCCAGGAGAGAGATCAGTGGGGAAGGATGAATGGACAAGGGAGACATATAGGCAGTGATCCTACAGAAAGTGGAAAGAGGGGAGAAGGAAAGATATGTTTTGTGGTGGGATCCCCTTGGAGATGGCAGAAGTCATGGAGAATTATGTGCTGGATGTGGAGGCTTGTGGGGTGCTGGGTGAGGACAAGAGGAACCCTATCCACAGGAGGATAGGGTGAGGCTAGAGATGCACAAACTGGAAGAGGTGCAGGTGAGGAGAGCATTGATGGTGGAGGAAGGGAAGCTCCTTTCTTTGAAGAAGGAGGATATCTGAGTTGTTCTGGAATGAAAAGCCTCATCCTGAGAACAGATATGGCAGAGACAAAGTAATTGAGAAAAAGGGATGGCATTTTTACAAGTGACAAGGTGGGAAGATGTGTAGTCGAGATAGCCACGAGAGTCAGCGGATACCATAACCATTTTTGTTGAGGTGGAGCAAAATGATGTTGGGCTCTTATGAAGGCTTACGGGCGCTCAGGGCATCAGAGTCTGGAATTCAATTCGGCATCCTTTGTAAGAAAGTTTGTATGTTCTTCCTGTGTATGCATGGGTTTTCTCCAGGTGCTCTGGTTTCCTCCCACAGTCCAAAGACATACCATTAGTTGGGTAACTAGTCATTGTAAATTGTCCTGTGATTATGCTGAGGTTAAATAGGTAGCTTGCTAGGCAGTGTGGCTCATGGGGCTGGAAGGGTCTGTCCATGCTGTATTTCTAAATAAATACACAAACTAAAAAGGTCAACACTTCATGTTTATGTGCACTGGATTCTAGAATTACAGCTCAGTTTTTATTGCTATTTAACACCGTTGACTTAATTGATTTTAAGTGCTCCATCTGTTTGACATAGCAACATACGGAGCTGCCTGGACTTGCACAAAGATTTTAGTCACCACAATTCTGTAAACATGATATATAGAAACTGTGGACCACTTAATAGAAGTAGAACTCAGATAAGGAAAGCGAAGCTTACTTCAGTGATACGTAAAGGACACCAAGCAGTTTGTGGAGTCCAGCATCTTGATCTGGAAGCACTTTGAGTTAAATATTCACACATTAGTATAGATCACACTTGGACTCTTCACCATTGTAGCTTGCCTAAGGGAGCTCCACCTCTAAGCAGCACAGCACTGTAACCCTGAACCACACTCCCTCCAAGCTGATCACAATCCTGATCCCAGCCAACCAAATACCCTCACTCAGCCGTCCAGGTCCCAATTCCACATGTCTCCACATACCCCCTTACCATCTAACAGATGTGGCAAGCCATTACCCTCCTCCCCTCACCCCATCCCAAAAGCTCCAGGCGTGTCTCCCTGTAACATTCCTTACAATTGATGGCTAACAACTGGTGGTTTACCCAAGCCAGCTGGGGCTCATGGAAAGAGAACTGCGCACCACAGCTCCTCACACTCTCAGTACCCATTTAACACATCTCCCAACAGAGGATAATTTCTAGATTCACGATTTCGAATTGTCCCCAGTAATTTGCATAGGGCAAAACTCCCCTGAATCTTAAATACTATTGGACAGCTAAATCCAGCAAGAAAATTACACACAGTAAATGACTTTTAACCTGTATTTAGCAGAGTTGAATGATGAAAGGAAATTGAGAAGTTACTCATGACCATTAGAGAATTCCCTTCCCTCGCAATAGGGTCACAGTGGATCATAGCTCTCAACGTGCAACTCGGCACTGATGCCAGCTCAGATTACAAACACAGAGCCTGAAATAAAAACTGAAGGCAAGACTGCCACTAATTGTACAAAGCTAGCACACCACTAGCATAATTAATCTGGGCCCAAGAGGATCTCCACACTTTGTAACTTAAACTTACTTGCAGCATAATTAAACTCCAACAAATTAGTTGAGAGTATCATTGTTTAATCTAGAAATGGAATCAAAACAGCTGAACCCAGGGTGAGACAGAATCATTAAGAGAACTGAAAATAACATCACTGTACTGTTTGTTATAATAGTAATAATGAAAGGGAAATAGCTTTATCCCTTCCTCTTGCTTATACTCCATATTTCCCTCTACACTCTCAGTTCTGATGCAGATTTCAATCCAAAATATTGATCATTTCTCTGTCTCCAAAGGTACTGCCTGACCTGCTGAGTCCCTTGAGCAATTTTTATTTTGCTGCAGATTATATTTGTGTCTCCAATAGTTTTAGGTAAATCTCTTCCCATAGGTAGCTGATATGGAGTATTTCACCTGGAAAATGGAAGTGGATACATAAAAGATTGTAAAAAAAAATCTTAGTCTTTCTAATGAGTGCTGTGATCAATCCATGAATATTTCTCTTTAAAGTAAAAAGACATATTGTATATCTAAATTAAGGAGGATAGTGACGTTCAATATGCTTGCAGATTTCGGAAGGGACTCTCACCCACTTTCACTTGGCAGGATTGATGTGAATACAGTAAAATGGCTTCTTTCTGTTTCCTTCCCTCTGGCATCCATTTAAACTGCTCACCACTGAGTGGCTGAGGTGTTTGCACAAGTGGATGCAAGCCTCACAAATTTATGCAAATTGGGAATGTACTAAAATCACAGATGGCCTCTCATCTGATCTCACCTGGCAAGTTTCACGTTTACGTAAAACTCGGTGGGGAAGTTACCGACACTTTCTTGTCAGCTGAAGACAGGTGAACAACTGGTTGGAAGATAACTAAACAGGAATCCGGTATTTTCATGAAAACAATAAATAGAAACATAGAAAACCTACAGCACAATACAGGCCCTTCAGCCCACAAAGCTGTGCTGAACATGTCCTTACCTTAGAAATTACCCAGGGTTACCCATAGCCCTCTATTTTTCAAAGCTCCATGTACCTATCCAGGAGTGTCTTAAAAGACCCTATCGTATCCGCCTCCACCAACGTCGCCAGCAGCCCATTCCACGCACTCACCACTCTGTGTGTAAGAAACTTACTCCTGACATCTCCTCTGGACCTGCTTCCAAGCACCTTAAAGCTGTGCCCTCTCGTGCTAGCCATTTCAGCCCTGGGAAAAAGCCTCTGACTATCCACACAATCAATGCCTCTCATCATCTTATACACCTCTACCAGGTCACCTCTCATCCTCTGTCGCTCCAAGGAGAAAAGGCCGAGTTCACTCAACCTATTCTCATAAGGCATGCTCCCCAATCCAGGCAACGTCCTTGTAAATCTCCTCTGCACCTTTTCTATGGTTTCCACATCCTTCCTGTAGTGAGGCGACCAGAACTGAGCACAGTACTCCAAGTGGGGTCTGACCAGGGTCCTATATAGCTGCAACATTACCTCTCCACTCCTAAACTCAATCCCACGATTGATGAAGGCCAGTGCACCATTTGCCTTCTTAACCACAGAGTCAAACTGCACAGCAGCTTTGAGTGTCCAATGGACTTGGATGCCAAAATCCCTTTGATCCTCCACACTGCCAAGAGTCTTACCATTAATACTATATTCTGCCATGATATTTAGACATAGACATAGACATAGAATAGTACAGCACAGTACAGGCCCTTCGGCCCACAATGTTGTGCCGACCCTCAAACCCTGCCTCCCATATAAGCCCCCCTATACCTGTCTAGTAGTCTCTTAAACTTCACTAGTGTATCTGCCTCCACCACTGACTCAGGCAGTGCATTCCACGCACCAACCACTCTCTGAGTAAAAAACCTTCCTCTAATATCCCCCTTGAACTTCCCACCCCTTACCTTAAAGCCATGTCCTCTTGTATTGAGCAGTGGTGCCCTGGGGAAGAGGCTCTGGCTATCCACTCTATCTATTCCTCTTATTATCTTGTACACCTCTATCATGTCTCCTCTCATCCTCCTACTCTCCAAAGAGTAAAGCCCTAGCTCCCTTAATCTCTGATCAAAAAGCATACTTTCTAAACCAGGCAGCATCCTGGTAAATCTCCTCGGTACCCTTTCCAATACTTCCACATCCTTCCTATAGTGAGGTGACCAGAACTGGACACAGTACTCCAAGTGTGGCCTAACCAGAGTTTTACAGAGCTGCATCATTACATCGCAACTCTTAAACTCTATCCCTCGACTTATGAAAGCTAACACCCCATAAGCTTTCTTAACTACCCTATCCACCTGTGAGGCAACTTTCAGGGATCTGTGGACAAGTACCCCGAGATCCCTCTGCTTCTCCACACTACCAAGTATCCTGCCATTTACTTTGTACTCTGCCTTGGAGTTTGTCCTTCCAAAGTGTACCACCTCACACTTCTCCGGGTTGAACTCCATCTGCCACTTCTCAGCCCACTTCTGCATCCTATCAATGTCTCTCTGCAATCTTTGACAATCCTCTACACTATCTACAACACCACCAACCTTTGTGTCGTCTGCAAACTTGCCAACCCACCCTTCTACCCCCACATCCAGGTCGTTAATAAAAATCACAAAAAGTAGAGGTCCCAGAACAGATCCTTGTGGGACACCACTAGTCACAATCTTCCAATCTGAATGTACTCCCTCCACCACCACCCTCTGCCTTCTGCAGGCAAGCCAATTCTGAATCCACCTGGCCAAACTTCCTTGGATCCCACACCTTCTAACTTTCTGAATAAGCCCACCATGTGGAACCTTGTCAAATGCCTTACTAAAATCCATATAGATCACATCCACTGCACTACCCTCATCTATATGCCTGGTCAACTCCTCAAAGAACTCTATCAGGCTTGTTAGATACGATCTGCCATGCTGACTGTCCCTGATCAGACCATGATTCTCTAAATGTCTATAGATCCTATCTCTAAGAATCTTTTCCAACAGCTTTCCCACCACAGGCGTAAGGCTCACTGGTCTATAATTACCCGGACTATCCTTACTACCTATTTGAACAAGGGAACAACATTTGCCTCCCTCCAATACTCCGGTACCATTCCCGTGGACAACGAGGACATAAAGATCCTAGCCAAAGGCTCAGCAATCTCTTCTCTCACCTCGTGGAGCAGCCTGGGGAATATTCTGTGAGGCCCCGGGGACTTATCTGTCCTGATGTATTTTAACAACTCCAACACCTCCTCTCCCTTAATATCAACATGCTCCAGAACATCAACCTCACTCATATTGTCCTCACCATCATCAAGTTCCCTCTCATTGGTGAATACCGAAGAGAAGTATTCATTGAGGACCTCGCTCACTTCCACAGCCTCCAGGCACATCTTCCCACCTTTATCTCTAATCGGTCCTACCTTCACTCCTGTCATCCTTTTTTTCTTCACATAATTGAAGAATGCCTTGGGGTTTTCCTTTACCCTACTCACCAAGGCCTTCTCATGCCCCCTTCTTGCTCTTCTCAGCCCCTTCTTAAGCTCCTTTCTTGCTTCCCTATATTCCTCAATAGACCTATCTGATCCTTGCTTCCTAAACTTCATGTATGCTGCCTTCTTCTACCTGACTAGATTTTCCACCTCACTTGTCACCCATGGTTCCTTCACCCTACCATTCTTTATCTTCCTCACCGGGACAAATTTATCCCTTACATTCCGCAAGAGATCTCTAAACATCGACCATATGTCCATAGTACATTTCCCTGCAAAAACATCATCCCAATTCAGACCCGCAAGTTCTAGCCTTATAGCCTCATAATATGCCTTTCCCCAATTAAAAATATTCCTGTCCTCTTTGATTCTATCCTTTTCCATGATAATTATAAAGGCCAGGGAGCGGTGGTCACTGTCTCCCAGATGCTCACCCACTGAGAGATCTGTGACCTGACCCGGTTCATTACCTAGTACTAGATCTAGTATGGCATTCCCCCTGGTCGGCCTGTCCACATACTGTGACAGGAATCCATCCTGGACACACTTAACAAATTATGCCCCATCTAAACCCTTGGAACTAATCAGGTGCCAATCAATATTAGGGAAGTTAAAGTCACCCATGATAACAACCCTGTTATTTTTGCACCTTTCCAAAATCTGCCTCCCAATCTGCTCCTCTGTATCTCTGCTGCTACCAGGGGACCTATAGAATACCCCCAGTAGAGTAACTGCTCCCTTCCTGTTCCTGACTTCCACCCATATTGACTCAAAAGAGGATCCTGCTACATTACCCACCCTTTCTGTAGCTGTAATAGTATCCCTGACCAGTAATGCCACCCCTCCTCCCCTTTTTCCGCCCTCTTTATCCCTTTCAAAGCACTGAAATCCAGGAATATTGAGAATCCATTCCTGCCCTGGTGCCAGCCAAGTCTCTGTAATTGCCACTACATCATAATTCTATGTATGTATCCAAGCTCTCAGTTCATCACCTTTGTTCCTGATGCTTCTTGCATTGAGGTACACACACTTCAGCCCTTCTATCTTACTGTCTTTACACCGTTTATTCTGCTTCTCTTTCCTCAAAGCCTCTCTGTATGTTAGATCTGGCTTTACTCCATGCACTTCTTTCACTGCTCTATCGCTCTGAGTCCCATCCCCCTCACAAATTAGTTTAAACCCTCCCGAACCATGCTAGCAAACCTACCCGCAAGGATATTGCTCCCCCTCGAGTTCAGGTGCAACCCATCCAATCTGTACAGGTCCCACCTTCCCCAGAAGAGATCCCAATGATCTAAAAATTTAAAACTCTGCTCCCTGCACCAACTCGTCAGCCACAAATTCAACTGCCATCTCCTTCAATTCTTACCATCTCTGTCACGTAGCACTGGCAGCAATCCTGAGAACGTTACCCTTAAGGTCCTGTTCTTCAGCCTTCTGCCTAATTCCCGAAACTCACACTTCAGGACCTCATCCCTCTTCCTGCCTATGTCGTTGGTCCCAACATGTATCACGACTTCTAGTTGCTTTCCCTCTCGTAACAGGATGTCGTGCACCCGGTCAGAGACATCCTGGACCCTGGCACCCGGGAGGCAACAAACCATGCGGGTGTCCTTCTCACGTCCGCAAAATCTCCTGTCTGCTCCCCTGACTATAGAGTCTCCAATGACGACAGCTCTCCTCTTCTCCGTCCCACCCTTCTGTACCACAGGGTCAGACTCAGTGCCGGAGGCCCTGACACCGTGGCTCACACCTGGTCAGTCATCCCCGCCAACAGTATCCAGGACGGTAAACTTATTATTCAGGGGAATGGCTACAGGGGTGCTCTGCACTACCTGTCTGCTCACCTTCGCTTTCCCCCCCTGACTGTCACCCAACGACCTGCTTCCAACAGCCTAGGTGTGACTTCCTCCCTGTCGCTCTCATCTATGACTGCCTCATTCTCCCTTATGAGTCGAAGGTATTTGACCCACCAAAATGAACCACCTCACACTTATCTGGGTTGAACTCTATCTGCCACTTCTCAGCCCAGTTTTGCATCCTATCAATGTCCCACTGTAACCTTTGACAGCCTTCCACATTGTCCATGACACACCCAACCTTTGTGTCATCAGCAAATTTACTAACCTATCCCTCCACTTCCTCATCCAGGTCATTTAAAAAAATCAACAAGAGTAGGGATCCCAGAACAGATCTCTGAGGCACATCACTGGTCACCGATCTCCATGCAGAACATGACCCGTCTACAACCACTCTTTGCCTTCTGTGGGCAAGCCAGTTCTGGATCCACAAAACAATGCCCCCTTGGATCCTATGCTTCCCTACTTTCTCAATAATCCTTGCATGGGGTACCTTATCAAATGCCTTGCTGAAATCCATATACACTACATCTACTGCTCTACCTTCATCAATGTGTTCAGTCACATCCTCAAAAAATTCAATCAGGCTCGTAAGGCATGACCTGCCTTTGACAAAGCCATGCTGACTATTCTTAATCATATTATACCTCTTCATATGTTCATAAATCCTGCTTCTCAGGATCTTCTCCATCAACTTGTCAACCACTGAAGTAAGACTCACTGGTCTATAATTTCCTGGGCTATCTCTACTTCCTTTCTTGAATAAGGGAACAACATCCACAACCCTCCAAACCTCCGGAACCTCTCCCGTCACTATTGATGATGCAAAGTTCATCACCAGAGGCTCAGCAGTCTCCTCTCTCGCCTCCCACAGTAGCTTGGGGTACATGTCGTCCGGTCCCAGTAACCTAGCCAACTTGATGCTTTCCAAAAGCTCCAACACATCCTCTTTCTTAATATCTGCATGCTCAAGCTTTTCAGTCCACTGTAAGTCATCTACAATCACCAAGATCCTTTTCTGTATTGAATACTGAAGCAAAGTATTCATTAAGTACCTCTGCTATCTCCGCTGGTTCCATACACACTTTTCCACTGTCACACTTGATTGGTCCTATTTTCTCACATCTTATCCTCTTGCTCTTCACGTACTTGTAGAATGCATTAGGGTTTTCCTTAGTCCTGTCCACCAAGGCCTTCTCATGACCCCTTCTAGCTCTCCTAATTTCATTTTTAAGCTCCTTCCTGCTAGACTTATAATCTTCTAGATCTCTTTCATTACCTAGTTTTTTTTAACTTTTTGTAAGCTCTTCTTTCCTTCTTGACTAGATTAACAACAGCTTTTGTATACCACGGTTCCTGTACCCTACCATCCTTTCCCTATCTCATTGGAACATACCTATGCAGAACTCCACACAAATATCCCCTGAACATTTGCTACATTTCTTCTGTACGTTCCCTGAGAACATCTGTTTCCAATTTATGCTTCCAAGTTTCTGCCTGATAGCCTCATATTTCCCCTTACTCCAATTAAACGCTTTCCTAACTTGTCTGTTCCTATTCCTCTCCAAAGCGATGGTAAAGGAGATAGAATTATGATCACTATCTCAAAAATGCTCTCCCGCTGCTGGAGAAATGTAGCAGGTTTGGCCATATTTATGGACTGCAAAAAGTTAACTTTTCCGTTCAATGACCTATCATTAGAACCTTTTCCACAGACGTTCCCTGACGTGGTGAGTATCTCCTCCATTTTCTGTTATTATCTCAGATTTCCATCTGATTTTCATTATTTTCAATCTATAACAATAACTGCAATAACAAAGCAATTCAAATATAGAATGCTTGGCAAATATGCTGAGCTGTACACAAAACTTAAAACAATATCAAAGCATTTACAAAAATATTGTTTGTTTTATTGAACACTCCAGAAAAAGTTAGTTTGACTTCCATTTTCAAATAAGTCTAAGATTCTTAGATTCTAAGATTCTTATCCACAGAAAGCAATAGCTAATGAAATATGATCTATTCTCATTATTATTTCCAGTTACACATATGTTTTCTTTTAATGCCATAATCCAACAAAGTAACAAGTGGCTTTAAAACTCTGCAGGTTACCTTGGAAAGATATAACTTACACATGCAGCAATGTGTTTAGTTGTGATCAAAGTTCCCTTCTGTATATAAATCAAAGGGGTTGAATTTCACTAAGAACAGTCATTCAGATACTTACTCTGAAAAGAAAAGCACAGGAGATATTATGAATAATGTATGAATCTGCCAAGACTGAGATGTTTATTTGGCATGCAATAAGTTCTAGTGAGTGAAATTGGAACAGGTTTTCTGCTGACCTTCCTTAAAGATTCTTTCCAAGTCAAAACTAAAGATAATGTAAATAACAACGCAGTTTAAATAAAATTAAAATTTATTGCTCAATGAATAAAGGGGCATTTGATTTAGAAGTGCTGTGAATCATTTTTCAAATGTTCACAAGAGATTTCAGACCAGAAATGTCACTCTGATCTCCAAATAAACCAAATAAAAAGCATTTTGTGGAGCAAAAGTAATGGTAATATTATTAAATTCTGTTATATAAAATAATTAAAGCGTAAATAGAAGAGATTGTATTTTATCTTCATGTGAAGAGAAAATTTAATATATTTTATTTCAAAATCAGGCAGGTTACGGGGTGTGTGTGCTGAGAGAGGTTCCCTTCAGGCAGAGTACTGAATCTATAATCCTCAGTCATAAAATATCTCTTAAAATATTCTCAGTTTTCTGCATCTACACACTCAATATCAACCATGTGCTTATATATAATAGATATTAATGTAAACTTGTCATATTATAATAACACATTGTTGTCAGTGGAAATTATCCTGCAAAGGAAATATAATAATACGAGTAGAAAGCATAAATTTAAAATGGAAATTGAATCATGTCTGCGAAGTTGATGTAATTATGCTCTGCCTTCTTTCTTTACTAATCTTTTTATCGATTTTTTTTAAAAAAGCATAAATACAGTCAAGAGAATTAGTTCAAATATATATATATATATCAGTAACAATATAAACCAAGATTATATCGTTGTCAAATGTTGTCAAAATCATAGATATTGTTAAACTAGTATAAAATATATAATAATAAAAAAATGAAAATAACAACACTCCTCTTAACAGTTTATGAAAAGAAAGGAAAAAACAATGGGTTTTGAATGAAATGAAAGGGAAAAAAACCCACTACACTATAATAAAACCAAAAAAAAAGAGACTGGGCAGTCCATTTTGAGGATACGACCAAAAACAGAAAGAAGGAAGACTTTCTGATCAAATATAAAACTTTGAAAATAAATATTGAAAGAGTAATAAATCAAATTAAATGAAAATATTGGATGAAAGGTCACCATATTTGCTCAAATTTAAAGGATGTATCAAATGTCTGACTTCTTATTTTCCCTAAACTTAAACAGGACATAATGGAGGAGAGCCAGTAAAAGACCATAGGTGGACTAGAATCCTTCCACTTCAATAAAATGGCTCTCCTAGCCAGTAAGGTCGAAAAGGCTATCGTACGTTGAGCGGAAACAGGAATATTTCCTGCTTCCGATGAGATAATCCCAAAAATTGCTGTAAGCAAGTGAGGTTGTATATGCAGATCCAAAACTCTTGATAGTGTTTTAAAAACATCTCTCCAAAAGTTATCCAGCTTTATACAAGACCAATACGTATGAGTTAAAGTGGCCAACTCAGTATTACATCTGTCACAAATAGGATTAATGTTGGGGAAAATACACGCTAGTTTATCCTTTGACATATGGACCCAATACTCTGCCTTCTAACCCCACTTACACTGGTCTGGGTTCAAATGTACAGTAATGCACACCTTAAGGCTGTATAATAAAATATATTATAATTAGTTCTGTGCTGTGGAGCACCATACAATTAACACACACAGAAAGAATGGAAATGTGCAACACTTTTTATTGTGAACTCGATGTCCAATTCAGGAGCAGTTTCATCAAAGCATCTTCCTCAGGATGAAAAGCAGAATGGAAGGCAGGCAACAAATGGCAGGAGAAAAGGCATGAAGGTTTGGGTATAGGGAGAAGTAAGTAAAGGCATCCGTTAGTCTTGCGAGACCATGGATCTGCGCCTTGAAGCCTTCGTTCTCCAGGGCGCAGGCCTGAGCAAGGTTGTATGGAAGACCGGCAGTTGCCGACGCTGCAAGTCTCCCCTCTCCACAACACCAATGTTGTCCAAGGGAAGGGCATTACAGCTTGGCACCAGTGTCGTCGCAGAGCAATATGTGATTAAGTGCCTTGCTCAAGGACACAACACATTGCCTCGGCTGGGGTTCGAACTCATGACGTTCAGGTCGCTAGTCCAATGCCTTAACCACTTGGCCACGTGCCCACACTTACAGCTGCATCAAGGGAGAAGTAGATCATAAAAAATCTCTCAAAGCAAATGCTATTGAAAGAAAACAGAATATGATGGAAATTCTCAGGAAGGGAGTTGAGGCTTTGGCTCGTTGAGGCTTCGGCAAGGAGGGGCAAAGACTGTAAGTAGATTTTTTAAAATTTATTCTTTCTTATTGTACAGTTGCCGGGTAGGATAGAGGAATCCTCATCTTTCGGGATGTGGGAAGGCAGGAAAACCTCCAGAGTCCCTGACGATGTCACCTGCAAGAAGTGCATTGAGCTGCAGCTTCTAACAGACCGTATTAAGGAGTTGGAGCTTGAACTGGATGACTCTAGATCATTCAGGAGGCTGAGGAGTTGATAGTCATGTCACACAGGGAGGTAGTTACATCCAAGGTGCAAGACATAGGTAACTGGGTGACCATCAGGAGGGGGGAGGGAGAAAGGCACTGAGGGCAAAAGGGGATAGGAAAGCCACCACAGTCAGGTCCCTGGCACTGAGTCTGGCTGTGTGGCTCCGCGGGGAAGTGGGGGAAGAAGCAAGCTGCAGTGACAGGGGATTCGTTGGTTAGGGGAACAGAAAGGAGATTCTGTTGGTGAGAACAAGATTCTCTGATATGTTGCCTCCTGGGTGCTATAGTCAGGGGCATCTTGGATTGAGTCCACAACAATCTTAAGTGGGAGGATGAGCATCCAGGAGCCTTGGTCCATGTCAGTCCCAATTATATGGATAGGAAGGGTGACAAGGCTCTGCAAAGGAAGTTCAGGGAGTTAGGTGCTAAATTAAAGGGCAGAACCTCCAGGGTTATGATCTCAGAATTGTGACATGCACCAAGTGCAAGTGAGGCCAGAAACAGGAAGACCTTACAGAGCTGCAGATTTTTGTATCATTGGGCTCTCTTCCAGGAAAGGTGGGATCTATACGGAAGGGAGAGTTTACATCTATACTGAAGGCACACTAATATCCTAGATCGAAGGTTTGCTAGTGCTGCATGGACGGGGAGGGTTAAATTAGAGTTGTAGGGGGATGGGAACCAGAGCACCAGAGCAATAGTGGAATGACATATAGCTTGTGAAACCTATATTCAGAGTCAGGAAACTGAAGTTTGGACATGGTGGGACTAATGTTCTGAGCTGCATATATTTCAGTGCAAAGAGTATTGTAGGAAAAGTGATGACTATAGGGCATTGATCTGCTAGTGGAATTACGACATTGCAGCCATTACTGAGACTTGGTCGGAGGCGAGGCAGGACTGGAAGCTCATTGTTCAGGGTTCCATTGTTTTAGACGAGCTAGGGCAGGAGGGATTAAAGGAGGAGGGTGGCATTACGAATCAGAGAAAATGTCACGGCAGTGCTCAGACAAGACAGACTGGAGAGTTCATCTTGTGAGGCTTAATGGGTAGAATTGAGGAATAAGAAAGGTACGACCATGTTAATGGGATTATATTATGAACCACCCAACAGTCCCAGGGATTTAGAGGAGCAAATGTGTAGGGAGATTGCAGATTGTTACAAGAAACGTAAGGTTGTGATTGTAGATTATTTTAATTTTTCACGTATTGACTGGAACTCCCATATTGCAAAAGGACTAGGTGAGATAGAGTTTGTCAAATGTGTTCAGGAAAATTTTCTTAATCAGTACATAGAATTCCCAACAAAAGAGTGTGGAATACTTGATTTCCTATTAGGGAATGAGACATGGCGGATGACAGAAGTTTATGTAGGGGAATACTTTGTGATCCAGTGATCATAATGCCATTAGTTTCAAAGTAAATATGCAAAAAGATAGGTCTGGTCCACAGGTTGAGATTCTAAATTGGAAAAAAGCAAATTTTGATGGTATCAGAAAAGCTTTGGCAAGTGTGGACTGGGACAGCAGTTTTCTGGCAAAAGTGTACTTGGTAAGTGCAAGGCCTTCAAAAGTGAAATTTTGAGAATATAAATCTTGTATGCACCTGTTGGAATAAAAGGTAAAGATCTTTTGCATCTGTATTTACTTGGGAGACAGCAACAAGTAGATAGAAGTGAGGCAAAGCAACAGCGAGGGCTTGGACCCTATCCAGATTACAGAGGAGGAGGTGTTTTCTGTCTGGTGGCAAATCAGTGTGGATAAATCCCCAGGGCCTGACAAGGTGTTCCTTTGGACCATGTGGGAGGCAAGTGCAGAAATTGAATTGAATTGACTTTATTACTTCCATCCTTCATATACATGAAGGGTAAAAACTTCAGGTTACATCTCTGTCTAAATGTGCAATTTATAGTAATTTATAGTAAATAGTATGTTCAACAGGACAGTCAACATAACATAGAAGTACAGTTGTCTCAGCATGAATTAATCAGCCTGATGGCCTGGTGGAAGAGGCTGGGCTGGAGCCTGTTGGTCCTGGCTTTTATGCTCCCGGATGGTAGCAGCTGGAACTGCTTGTGGCTGGGGTGACTCGAGTCCCCAATAATCCTTTAGGCCCTTTTTACACACCTGTCTTTGTAAATGTCCTGAATAGTGGGAAGTTCACATCTACAGATGCGCTGGGCTGTCCGCACTACTCTCTGCAGAGTCCTGCAATCGAGGGAGGTACAGTTCCCATACCAGGCAGTGATGCAGCCAGTCAGGATGCTCTCAATTGTGCCCCTATAAAAATTTCTTAGGATTTGGGGGCCCATACCAAACTTCTTCAACTATCTGAGGTTAAAGAGGCAATGTTGTGCCTTTTTCACCACACATCCGGTATGTACAGACCATGTGAGATCCTCAGTGATGCTTATGCTGAGGAACATAAAACTTTTCATCCTCCAGATCCATTGATGTCAGTAGGGGTTAGCCTGTCTCCATTCCTCCTGTAGTCCACAACCATCTCCTTTGTTTTTGTGACATTGAAGGAGAGATTGTTTCCTTGACACCAATGTTTCAGAGTGTTGACTTCTCTGTAGGCTGCCCCATTATTATTTGAGATTAGGCCAATCAGTGTAATGCTTTCAGCAAATTTAATTAGCAGATTGGAGCTGTGGGTGGTGACACAGTCATGGGTATACAGAGAGTAAAGGAGGGGGCTTAGAACACAGCCTTGAGGGGCACCTGTGTTGAAGGCCAGAGGGGCAGAGGTGAGGGAGCCCACTCTTACCTCCTGCCAGCGATCTGACAGGAAGTCCAAAATCCAGCTACACAAGACAGGGTGAAGGTCAAGGTCTCTGAGCTTCTTGTCGAACCTGGAGGGAATTATAGTGTTGAATGCCAAACTGTAGTCCAAGAACAGCATTCTCACATAAGCAACCCTGTTCTCCAGATGTGTAAGGACAGTGTGTAGAGCTGTGGATAATGTGTCATCTGTCCACCAGTTGGTGTCAGTAGGCAAATTGTAGGGGTCCAGTGTGGGTGGCAGCATGCTGCAGATGTAGTCCTTGACCAGCCTCTCAAAGCATTTGCTTATTTTTGAGGTGAGTGCAATGGGATGCCACTCGTTCAGACATGTTACCTTGAGCTTTTTGGGTACAGGAACAATGGTGGATGTTTTGAAGCAGGAGGGAATCTCTACACTGGGGGAGACAGAGAGAGCAGGAGCCCTAGCAGAGATATTTAAAAATCCTTAGCTACCTTATGGAAGAGGTACGGAAGAATTGGAGAATAGCCGAAGTAGTTCCATTGTTTAAAAAAGGCTCCAAGAATAAGCCAAGAAATTATAGGGCTGGCGAGCCTGGCATAAGTTATTGGAAAGTATTCTAAGTGATCAGATATATGAGTATTTGGATAAACTGGGACTGATTAGGGATAATCAACATGGCTTGGTGCATGGTAGGTCATATCTAACCAACCTTATAAAGTTTTTGAGGAAGTTACCAGGAAAGTTGATGGAGGCAAGGCAATGGATGTTGTCTATCTAGACCTTAATTGATAAAGAGCATGCATCTTTGCTGTCTAGGTGTTCCAGGGTTGTGTGAAGAGCCAATGAGAAGGCATCTGCAGTGGATCCATTGCTCCAATTTATTAAACTGGAGTGGATCCACGTTGCTCTTCAGGCAGGAGCTGATACGTTGAGGCATCAGCCTCTCAAAACACTTCATCACTCCGGATGTAGGTGCAACTGAATGGTAGTCATTGGGGCAGGTCACCACACTCCTTTTTGGCGCTGGTATAACTGAAGTCTGCTTGAAGCAGTTGGGTACCACACTCTGTGAAGCAAGAGGTTAAAGATACCAGTGAACACGCCAGCCAGTTGGTCAGCACAGGTCTTTAGTACATGGTCAGGTACACCGTCCAGTCCAGATACTTTCCGTGGGTTCACCATCCTGAAGGCAGCCCACACTTCAGCTTCAGAGACTGAGATCAAAAGATCATCAGGAGGTGTGGGGGTTCTGGATGGTTCCCCCATTTTCAGACAGTTAAAATGAGCATAGGAAGTATTGAGCTCATCTGGAAGTGAAGCCCTGTTGTCTCCCATGTTGCTTGATTTATCTTTATAGGAGGTTATGGCGTTCAAACTCTGCCGCAGCTGTCGAGCATCCCTTGCTGATTCCAGTTTGGTCCATGAGACGGCTTTCCGGAGATCATACCTGGACCTCTTGTAGCACTCTTGGTCTCCAGACTTGAATGCCTCTGATCTGGCTCTCAGTAAATTTTGCAGACATCCCACCTCTCTCTGAAGTTCCGGGAGTCTCCCGCATATTGATAGCGGCTCCCTGATGCCCGGAAATTATATACAATATCCCGCAAATCGATTTTTTGAGAGGGAGGGCGAGAGTAAGAGGGAGAGCGAGAGCGAGAGCGAGCATCTTAATTGGTCTCTCTTCGTGCTAAGTAGACCTATCAGTTTTCTCTGTGGGCAGACTTTACAGTCGACCTCAAACATAATGACGGTGTTGCTCGCTGCACTGTTTGCAACAGTGACTTCTCTATTGCCCATATTAGGTTAAAATGTAAAAGACATGTTGAGGTGAGTTTAACAGGTGACATTTGTTCATTAGTATAGCTAATGTTATTTTAACTAGCTGGCTAGCTGCTAAGGAGCTACTCTATTGATGTCCTACGTGATGACGCCAAACTCCCTGTAGACTTGCTTAAAGTTGTAATAGAATAAACATGATAATATAATATAAGTACATATTTTAATGCCACATTTTCTGCATATATCCAACTTGGTTTACAGATTAGACAAAATCGCTAAACAAGGTATTACATACACCCTTGGAGGTCGACCGGGGAGGGGGGATATGGGGATATGGGGTTGCGGGGGGCTGGGGTGCTACCTTCCTGAAATGGTGGTGCTATCTCCCTGAAATGAGTTTTTGCAGGGTAGGATGTCTGATTTTGGATCTCATGGGATCTCCAGGGATTCTGACTGGGGAAGATTCTGGGGACACAGTCATCAACAGCTGTTTTAATAGTCTGTGACAAACCTGGTGTGTTCATGCATATCTCTAGCTGAGTGCTTGAACGTGGCCTAGTCCACTGACTCAAAGCAATCCTCTGATCATTCCTCTGCCTCCTGTGACCACCTCTGCATTGCCCTAATCTCTGGAGCCTGGCTTTTTAGGTTCTGCCTCTATGCAAGAAAAAGGAGGACAGCCAAGTGATTCAATTTTCCAAAATGCGGTCTGGGGAAGGAACGATGGGCATTCCTTATCATAGTGTAGCAGTGGTCTAGTGTGCTGGGACCTCTGGTGCTACAGGCTAGATGCTGGTGATAATTGGGCAAGGTCTTCTTCAAACAGGTTGTTTGCATCTGCACCTGTTCGCCATTCATTAGGATTATTTATGGCATATTTCATCAGCCAAACATTCCTCCATAAAGTTGATATTCCTTGATTCCCTTAATCTCCAAAAATGTGCTCATCCCTGTCTTACACATACTGAGTGACTAAGGCACCCCAGTCCTCTCACACAGCTCTGAAAGATTCACTGCACTCTGGCTACTGAAATTTCTTACTACATCAGCACTGGATGGTTAACCTTTAGTTTGAAACTCTGTCCCATTGTTCCAGCATCCCCTATCAGGGGATGTATAATCCTACATGTACTTTGTCAAGCCACTGAAAGTTTTACTGGAGTCACATTTCGGGAAGCAAAGAGGAATTCAGAGATGTACATTTATCTTCTGAGGGCAAATTTCTATCTGTGTTTCTGCTTGCAACAGGCAGTCTCTAATTAGTGCATTGGATAATTCAGGTATAAGCATTTTATCTAGACCATGGTTGGTCTATAGATTGTATCACCCTAAATAGGAGTTAATTAGCATGGATATGTTTAAAGGGAAACTACTTAAATACACGAGGGAAAAAGAAATAAAAGACTATGCCCAAGGGTTTGCAAGAATAATCATGTGAAGCAAAAATACCATCATAGACTTGTTAGGCCAAATGGCCTGATCTGGTACTGCAATTACTCTGTAACGCCACAAAAATAGATTGACTGTAAGCTGATTGTCTAATTAGTTTTTGTTGCGGAACTTGTCTGTGTAAATTGTCCTTTAAGCTGACACAATACTATTAATCTGCTAAACCAGTACATTCAGTCAAATGATATAATTCACAGTGTAGTACTGCTGGGCACACAGCCACTTTATATTGCAGTTAGCAAAGTACAATGATGAAAGAGTTCTGGAAGGGCATCACTAACATTAATATATCACTTCATAATTAGGAACGTGAATATATACTGATCTTAAACTCTAAAGTAATTTAGCATTTGACGTAAAGATGCAAGGATAATAGAAGGATGATTATTAATTTGGAATGTATATTGAGTTACATGAGATGGCTTTCATCATTATCTAAGTACATGTTAATTAACTGTGGGCAAATATAACCGGATTACAAAATGCATTTCAATATTCTTGGTCCTTGCCATGGAATGTTCATATTCTTTTATAATGAAACACTCAAACTTCAGTTCAATTTACTTTGAGAGCTGTTATCCAACTTTTGGTAATCTAAATCTGTTACTGTTAATACTAATATCCTTCATTTTAAATCATAAATTTAAATCGGCTTTATTTATTTGCAAGATATATGTGTGGAGTAACTATTATTTCAGATAATTGTTAAACAGAAATGTATTCAGAGACTTTTTAAAACTACTAATGATTTAACTGGAATCCAAAAATTAGATGACATAAAACTGGATACTTTTGTTTACTGCTTTATTAAACATAGATTAATTTGAGAATATTAAAAAGCCTGAGTTCTAAAGGAGTTTCACTTTTGCTGTGTCTTGTAGCTGTATTATACATAACAATTATTCCTGTGGTAAAAATTCTTGATAAAGAATAAATAACACTTGAAATTGTTCGTAGTTTGTGGCTATGTTTTTAGGAAATGTCTGTATCTGAGTTAGGGAAACAAAACTAAATTTTATTTCTTATAATTAATAGCCTTGGTGTCTAATGGAGTGGGAGTTGTTGTGCTGTAGAATTCAGCCAATCAAACACAGCAATTACAATCACAACTTGCAAAGCACCATTCAAAGTTCAAAGTTCAAAGTTCACTCCTACACAGTGGAGATGGCATCTGATGGCATCTGGAGGTGACATATCAATCTGCTGAGGATAGTTGAGTCAATTGTTTGAGAAGAAAGGTGGCCAGAACTGCCAGAACCACTTCCTGCAGTGCCGGAGTAAACTCCTACAACCACCTCTGAACCTGAGATTGTTTCGCAGCCACAAGTCTCACCTGCCAAGCAAAGTGATTCTCCTTGTCAGGATAAATGTTATTTCACAGAAGTAAGAAATCCCCTACAGAGGTTAAATGTTTTGACCTGAATGGGACAATTTAAAATTTACTATGCCGTGGATGTCTATATAGCAGTTGTATTAATGACATTTACAGGAAGATGTTTCCTGCTTGGCGTTGCTGCCCGCCACACTTCCAACTGAGCTCTTGTGTCAGCTGCACGGTATTAGCCAGGGACTACCGCTCTCTGATGGTTCACTCCCTTAGCCCTGGTACATCTCCTGGTGGCAGAGATGTCTCCCAGCCACCCTCTGCAGCTTCCAGTGTGGCTAGATGGTCCCCCAATTTCTGTCCTTTCTCATCAGCCACAGACACAGTCCTCAGGCAACTCTCTGGTGGCCCTCCTGAGCTTTGCCCGAGTCACTGCCATATCATGGAGTAACCTTGTTGTCGATGCATTGATGGTGCCCTGGCATCCTATCTCCACAAGGTAGATGATGGTTCTCCAGCCAGATACAATACAGGGTATTATATGGTGTATTATATAGTATTGCCTAAGATGACTAGAGAGCAAAAAGTTACATATTTGAATTGGAGTCTATAGCTAAGCAGGGAGGACTGCAGTGTATTTATTGTTTCAGTAATATTTGAGTGATATTGTAAATATATTGTTTGATTAAGCATTCTTTCTTTATTTATATAATTCATTACGGGTTATTTGTAAGAAGTACGTGAATGGTATACGTCATTATGCCACCATGCCATATGTAGGTGACTCGCTGAAGAAAAACTAAGTAGACAAAACACATCCCGGCTTCCCTGTTGATCTTTCAATTAGTTTCTTAAGTTACAAAACAGAACTAAATGAAATCAGGAAACTATCACACTATGCTGTTGACATTAATACCATTTGAAGTGACCCAGAAAGATTATGCATACTGCAATACTATAAGGTTAGTTCTTAAGAAGAAAACCACTATTTGCCTATAATTAAGGATTATGATAATTCAAGAAAGGATATCAGCTTTTGAGGGCAACTGGGGATCAGTAATAAATATGGCTAAGATGCCTGTATCTTCAGAAAATATTAAAAAATCCACCTTCTAAATTAATTTTTTCTGATTAATTGAAATAGAGGTAGATATGGAAAAATCCTAAAATGAAAGGAGTCTTTGCAATTGTTCCTTTCACATTCATAGAATATCCAACACAATTTATGAGTTGGCTTATTGCTTTTGAAATATTGCCATTAGCTAAATGCAAAAGCCTCTACAGCTTCCATGGCCAACAATCAAAAATCAAGTCAACCAAACACTCCAGTACATCTGATATATTTTCTCAGCCAATTAAATATCTAACCAAAATATAAAAATAATTTGCAAAAAATTCCTTTAGACTAATATATGTGCTGCTGGAATAAGGGTTTTTGCAGGGCCTAAGCTCATTCGGTTCCCTGGCATAAGTAAGTTTGGTCCTATTCTGAGATGTTATCTTCACTGGATACATCCTTTTACAACTGGAGCTTTTGTTCTTGAAGACACAACAGACTGCAGATGCTGGTATCTGGAGCAAAATGCGTTGGAAGAATTCAACAGGTCAGCACTGTAGATGCAAATGGACAATGGACATTCCGTACCAAGACCCTACATCGGGAGAGAGAGAGTGTGCAGAGAAGATAGCCAGTATTTGGAAGTGAGAGGGAGGCGTGAAACAGAGGCTTGTAGGTGACAGGTGGAATCAGACAAGGGAGAAATGATGAGCAGATGGAACCATGTGGTTGATGGAATAGAAAAGGTTAACCAAAGAAGAAGAATCTGAAGTGGACGGCGATATGTGTGATGAGCAGGTAGAACCAGGTGAAGGGAGGGCAATACGGCTTGGCAATGGGGACAGGAGGGAGGAAATTGATGAAAGAAGTGTAGAAGGATTGGCTGATTCTGGATACTTGCCAGCAAGGATTAACCCAAGCTCAACTGTGTTATTGTTAGGTCTAATGTAAGCATTTTCTTCTTCAATACAGGTCGACCTTCACTAAACCGTCTACCTGTAATCTGGTTCCTTTGTTAATCCGGCACTGATTATGCTTAATGTGATCCTTCTGTAATTCAGCATTTTCACTAATCCTCAAGTCCCAATGGTGTCAGGTTAGTGAAGGTCAACCTGTATTAACTTTTATGCTTTCCACTCACTTCATCACCTTGAATATGTTGACCTGCATTCGTCATTGCCCTCTCCCACCACTAACGCCTGCACTTCCCATGCACATCGAGCTCCACAGTGCTGCTCTCCTTCAGGCTTACATTGGCAATCAATAGCTTGGTGAATCATCTTGAGTTTAACTGCATTTCCACCCCCTGTCATTACTGATGAGTTGTCTACATGTCTGGCATGATAAGTCACCAGTTCATTGCCATTCTTGTTAAGATTAAACAGCAGTAGTACAAAGTTTTACAAATAACTCACTCTCCTGTGTCTACTTCTGTCAAAATATTAGCCACAATATTAAAACGATCTACAAGAAAAAAAAGGTTAAAATTTATTTTATTGCAGTGCAGTTGTTAATAAGAAAGCAAAACCATGTGTAAGTTGATAAAATAATAGCAAATAACTGGAGTAATTATTTTGAAATATGCAGTACAGCAGATGAATATTTACACTGTAAGTACACCTCAATATTATCACTGAGAAAGTGTTTCCTTTTCTGGTTTGCTTGTATGTGCATGCAAATTATACGTGGTTATCATATTGAAGTTAAAATGAACTGAATAAGGTCCACTGAGCTCTAAGCACATTCCTGAAAGCACAATACAATGTTTTATTGCCTTGGTACAGATTGCTATTAGATTCAGAAATGTATATTTCATACCTCAGCATTTCACCACAGGTCCTAATACCTTTACAATAGCTTAAAGCTTCTGACATTCAAGAAACATTGCAGTAGTCAAAGCACATCATGTTTTCCCTCGGGAGAAGGAAATGTTCCTGTATAAAAATCTATATGATCTTGCACGTAGGTATGAAAATGAAATGTTAAAAAGTTTAAATCTCTATGCAGCGGATTGTAACAAATGGAAGCATTCCTGCAGAGTACAGTCATGCAGTTCTGCGTGCCCAGCTATCAAGGTCAAAGTCAAAGTAAAATCTATTATACAAGTACATATATTTTACAACATTGCCTTGAATTTCATTTTCTTGCGATCATTTACATGAGAAAAAGAAATACAAGAAATACATGAGGTAAGTGAAGTTGAGTGAAGATTGGTGGTGGTGTGGATAGCATAGAAGATCGGCATAGAATACAGCGGGATATAAATCATTTGCAGATATGGGCAGAGAAATGGCAGATGGAGTTTAACTCAAACAAGTGTGAAGTTTTGTACCTTGATAGGTCAAATGTAAAGGCAAGACTCTTAACAGTGTTGATGACTAGGTGATCTTGGGGTCCGAGTTCATAGCTCTCTGAAAGTGACTACATAGGATGGTAGGTTGGTTAAGAAGGCACATAGAATGCTTGTCTTCATTAGTAGAGGCATTGAGTTCAAAAATCGTTTATATTTCAGCTTTATAAAACTCTAGTTCGGCCACATCTGGAATATTGCATACAGTTCTGGTTGACCTATTATAGGAAGAATGTTGTGGCTTTGGAGAGGGCGCAGAAGAGACTTTCCTGGATGCTACCTGGTTTGGTGGGCATGTGCTGTAACGAGAGGTTGGACAAACTTGATTTGTTTCTTCAGAGTGGCTGAGGCTGACAGGATAGCTGATAAAGGTTTAGAAGATTATGAGAGGCATAGATAGAGTAGACAGATAATACCTTTCTCCAAAGGCTGAAATGCCGAATGCCAGAGGACATGCATTTGAGGTAAGAAAGGGTAGTTTCAAAGGAGATGTGAAGAGAAAGTTATTTTACACAAAGAGTGGTGGGTGCATGGAATGCGTCACCCTGGAGAGATGGTAGAGGCAGATATATTAGAGACTTTTAAGAGAAGTTTAGACGGGCAAATGAATGTGAGGAAAATGGCAGAGTGGATTAGCTAGGTTGGGCATTTGATTACTAATTTAATTGGATAGGCACAACATTGTGAGCCAAAGGGTCTGTACCTGTGCTGTACTGTTCTATGTTCTATGTTGTATGTTCAAGACTGCCCAACAACAAATGTGCAAAAGAAGATAAACTGTGAAAATAATAATTTAAAAAATAAATAAAGGTAGAGTCTTTAAAATAAGTCTCTAGGTTGTGGAATCAGGTCAGAGTTGTGGTGAGTGAAGTTATTCATGCTGGTTCAGGAGCCTGACAGTTGTAGAGTAATAACTGTATTTGAACCTGTTGGTATGGGATCTAAGGCTCTGTTACCTCCTGCTCAATGATAATAGTGAGAGGAAAGTGTGGCCTGAATGGTTGGGGTCCTTGATGATGAATGCTTTCTTTTGGCAGCTCTCCACATAAATGTGCCCAATGGTGGGGAAGCCTTTTCCTGTGATGGACTGGTGTATCATGACTTTCTCTGGACTTTTCCACTTCTGGGCATTGTTTTTTTTCCATACTAGGCCGTGATGCAAACTGTTAGGACAGTCTACACTGTGCATCTATAGAAGATTGTCAGATTTTTTGGTGGGATACTGAATCAACAAAAATCTCTATGAAAGTAGAAGTGCCGTCATACCTTTCTTTGCAAAAGCATTTACGTGCTGATCCAAGGAGAGATTCTCTGATAAGATAACACCAAGTAATTTAAAGCTACAGAGCCTCTCCACTCCAGCTCAGGACTGGTTCATGGATCTTCAGTTTCCTCCTCCTGTAGTCATTAATCAGGTTTTTGGTTTTGCTTTTGAAGAGTTGGAGTTTGTTGTTGTGGTACCATTCAACCAGATATTCAGTCTCCCTCCTCCATACTGATTCATCAATACCTTTGATTCACCCAGCAACAGTGGTTTCATCAGCAAACATCAAGTACGACATTGAAGCTGTACTTAGCCACAAAATCATAGGTATAATGCGAGTAAAGCAGGTGACTGAGCACATAACCATGTGGAGCACCTGTGCTGATAGTGATTGTGGAGGAGATGCTGTTGCCAATCCAAACTGACTGGGGCCTGAATGTGAGGAAATTGAGGATCCAGTTGCACAGGGAGGTGTTGAAGCCTAGGTCTTGGAGCTTAGTGATGAGCTGCGAGGGGATGATAGTGTTGAATGCTGAGCTGAAGTCAAGGAAGGGCATCATGATGTATGCATCTTCATTGACCAGGCGTTCCAGAGCTGAGTGAAGAGCCAATGAAATTACATCTGCTGTTGACCTATTGAGATGATAGGCAAATTGGAGTGGATCCAAGTCACTTCTCGGGCAGGAGATGATACGCTTCAAGACCAACTTCATCGCAGTGAATGTAAGTGCATCTGGATAACAGCCACTGAGGCAGATTACCACGTTATTCTTGAGTACTGGTATGATTGAAGCCTCTTTGAAGGAGGTGGGTAACTTAGATTGCTTAAATGAAAGGTAGAAGATGTCCATAAATCTTCAACCTCTCAAAATGGACCTGGATGTGAGATGGAAAGGAAATATTTTTACACTTTTATTTTCACTTTGGCATAATATTCCTAATTGGTCACAGTAGATGGGGGCCTAAAGAGTAATAGTTAAGTATGGGCCAAATGGTCATAAACAATTGTTAAGTTACTTTGGAAAGACAGGAACCATTGTCAGGTTGGCCATCTTAGCAATCAAATTGTAAACAGAAAGGTCTTACAAGCTCCAAAATGAATCACCAGACAGACAATCGAATGGCCATGTTAGTTCCAGGGACACTGGAAATACTTCCTAATCTAGAAATCTGATACATAGCTCTGATTGTTTCAGCACCATGTGACTGTGAATTGGTTGGAACAATATGCTATCGTGGCCACTTCTGCTTCATTTTGTATCTCCCTTAAAATTCACTCAGGCACTTTCTGAAAAGGATTACACACGGGCAATCAAGCAAATTTTCATCAAGCAAATCTCCAACTGTATCTACTGGGCGGGTGGGGGGGGGGTGGTGTGGAAATTAGTCTATATTTTCCAGGAAGAGCTCATCTTTGAGTCAAACACATTTCCATGCCAGGGCATTAGAGTGTGATCCCACTAAGGTAAGCCCCATACATCTGTCCATTAGGTTTCCATCTACTATGATCGGGACAGCCTAAACAGTGAATTTATTCCCTCATCCTCCCTGTTTGAACCACTTTCCGATATCCTGAAACTCCAATGACCCAGACCTGACCTTCTGAAGTCACAGGTTCCCAGTCCATCTTCTTTTAAACCCCTGAACCTCAAGATGGAAGTCCTGTTCTTCTTAGAATGGCACAATACCGATTGCTGCTCTAACCCACCTATGCATGATCCAGTAAGACCTTGTAACGCTGACACTCTCTTCCCACCCACTAAACATCCTGGAACTGGCTTTGGTCCATTTCCTTTTCATAATCTGCAATGTTCAAAAGAAAAATGCATCATTGGTTTAGAGGCGGACAAGATATTGAACCTCAATACTACTGAGGTTTGCAACATGATGAGAAAAGACTGTGTAATGACTACATATCAAAATGTGATCTTGCTTTTCACTCATGACTATATGGCTAATTGCAGCTCCAACACCATATTCAAGTTTGATGATGACACCACTGTTGTGGGCTAAGTCAAAGGTGGTAACGAATCAGCAGACGGGAGGGAGGTCATAACAAGACCTTTCATTCAATGTCAACAAAACCAAGGAACTGAATGTAGGCTTCAGGAGAGGGCAAACAGAGGTCCATGAGCCAGTAGTAATCAGAGATCAAAGGTGGAGAGAGTCAGTAACTTCAAATTTCTGGGTGTCACTATCTCAGAGGACTGGTTCAGGACCATTGCAAAGAAAGCATGACAATGTCTCTACTTTCTTAGGAGTCTGCATAGATTTGACTTGTCACCTTGACAAACTTCTGCTGATGTGTAGTGGAGAGTACTGGCTGCATTACGGCCTGGTATGGGAACACTGATGCCTTTGAGTAGACATCCCTACAAAAGGTAGTGGATTCAGCCCAGTATATCATGGGTAAAGCCCTCTCAATCACTGAGCTCATCAAATTGAAATGCCATCACAGAAAAGCAGCATCCATCATCAAAGATTGTCACCACCTAGCCCATGCTCTTTTCTCACTGCTGCCATCAGGTAGAAAGTACAAGAGCTTCAGGACTTGCACCACCAGGTTCAAGAGCAATTACCACCCCTCAACTATCAGGCTCTTGAACAAAAGAGGATAACTACATTCATTCTATTTCTGATATTCCCACAACCAATTAAATCACTTTAAGGACTCTTTACCTTGTTATTTCATGCTCTCGTTATTTATTGCTGTTTATTTACATCCGCGTTTGCACAGTTTGTTGTTCATTGATCCTGTTTACAGTTACTGTTCTCTGGATTTGCACAGGAAAAAGAATCTCAGGGTTGTATCTGCTGACATGTATGTACTCTGATAATAAATGTTACTTTGAACTTTGAACATTATCATATCTGTTAAGGTGCACAGCTATTTCTGGGATCCTACTCTTCATGAGTAACATCCTGGGATCTTTTATATCCATTTGAGAATATAGATGAAGCTTCAGTTTCTTGTCTCATTTGATATCATCAGTAAAAAATTTCTAGTTTATTAATTTCAAAACAGAAATATCAAAATAGTTGATGTTCTTGTTCGTAATGCATGATGAGTAGAAATCAGACAGGATTGAGATAAACTGGCATTACCAAATAGACCTTTGCAATTTACAAAGGACATGCAATATTTTTGAGCACAGCAAAGTGTCCAAATATATTCTATCATCAAGATGGATTCAGAGATTAATTTGTGTACCATCAGTTTTAACTTTAATTGGATGCCAGGTGGAAAATAGAAGACATAAAAATATTTATGTGCCAGAACATAAAACATGATAAAACTTCTAATAAAGTATTAATACATAGATGCAATGATCTGTTGACAATGAGTCACATTCTGAGGATAGTTTAGAAGTATCACAGAAGGAATCAAGAACCATAGCACGAAGTAAATGATGAGACATTCTGCATCACAGGAGTGAAACTGCTACCAGGAGATTGTTGGAAAATGTGATGAGCAAATGGAAGAGAAAAGTCAAAAACAATCACCTCTCCATGTAAAGCTCTACGATCAACAATTCAATTGCTCAAAAGCATAGGGAAAACAATGCTTCCACTGCTTGAAGTTCACTAGGGAGATTGATCATCAACTGAATCTGACTGAGACAGACACCTGCAGTTTAATTCAATGACGTACCTCAACAGATTGAGTTCTGATGAAGGGTTATGATTCTGAGTGTTAGCATTTGTTTCTCTTTTTGCGGGTGCTGCTTGCTTTTCTGGGTGGTGCCAGTACATTCTGTTTATAAGAGAAAGAACGCTTAATGGGTTAACGACCAACCATTCTGCATAGAATGACAATGAGACAAATCTTGCTGACTGGAGTGGACAGTTTCAGCCTTACAGATTTTTAAATGTCAGGAGGTCTCAGAGCCATGTCCATCTGTGACTGAAGGCAGAACTCCAAGACTTGCTGAGTGTATTTGTCACTACGCTATGCAAAGTCCATTGGAAGAGCTCTCTCTGACTGAGAGGCCAAGGATAAATTATTTATTATTTAGTTATATCACTTTGTTTTAATATTTTTAATTGCTTTATAGTTCTGATCTATTATCATTGAATGTTGTTTCTTTCAATGGATCAATTTAATATCAGAGAATGTATATGGTATACAACCTGAAATTCTTATTCTCCACTGACATCCACAAAACAGAATGAATGACAGGAAAATATTAGAAACACAACGCCCACCCCCCCCCCCCACACAATCAGAATCAGGATCCGATTTAATATCATCAGCATATGTCATGAAACTTTATGGCAGCAGTACAATGAAATACATGATAAATAAATATAGAGAAAAAACTGAGTTACATTAAGTAGATATAGAAAAAGAAAAAAGTGGAGTCATCGGGACGCCATCATGATGGCATCTTTTTAGCAGGCTTTCTTATTTTTATGAGGCCAAGTTTCTAGCTTGACGCTCAACCCAGCACGGATGGAAAGCGTGCAAAGGAGCCAGCTGGATTTGAACTCGGTAGCCTTCTCTCCGAAGTCCGGTGCTGATGCCACTACACCACCAGCCGGCATTAAGTTTATATATGACTATTAAATTAAAACAGAGGTCCATAAGCCAGTAGTAATTGGAGATCAGAGGCGGAGAGGGTCAGTAACTTTAAATTCCCACGTGTCACTATCTAAGAGGACTGGTTCAGGACCATTGCAAAGAAACATAGAAACATAGAAAATAGGTGCAGGAGTAGGCCATTCGGCCCTTCGAGCCTGCACCGCCATTTATTATGATCATGGCTGATCATCCAACTCAGAACCCCGCCCCAGCCTTCCCTCCATACCCCTTGATCCCTGTAGCCACAAGGGCCATATCTAACTCCCTCTTAAATATAGCCAATGAACTGGCCTCAACAGTTTGCTGTGGCAGAGAATTCCACAGATTCACCACTCTCTGTGTGAAGAAGTTTTTCCTAATCTCAGTCCTAAAAGGCTTCCCCTTTATCCTCAAACTGTGACCCCTTGTTCTGGACTTCCCCAACATTGGGAACAATCTTCCTGCATCTAGCCTGTCCAATCCCTTTAGGATTTTATACGTTTCAATCAGATCCCCCCTCAATCTTCTAAATTCCAACGAGTACAAGCCCAGTTCATCCAGTCTTTCTTCATATGAAAGTCCTGCCATCCCAGGAATCAATCTGGTGAACCTTCTTTGTACTCCCTCTATGGCAAGGATATCTTTCCTCAGATTAGGGGACCAAAACTGCACACAATACTCCAGGTGTGGTCTCACCAAGGCTTTGTACAACTGCAATAGTACCTCCCTGCTCCTGTACTCGAATCCTCTCGCTATAAATGCCAGCATACCATTCGCCTTTTTCACCGCCTGCTGTACCTGCATGCCCACTTTCAATGACTGGTGTATAATGACACCCAGGTCTCGTTGCACCTCCCCTTTTCCTAATCAGCCACCATTCGGATAATAATCTGTTTTCCTATTTTTGCCACCAGAGTGGATAACTTCACGTTTATCCACATTAAATTGCATCTGCCATGAATTTGCCCACTCACCCAACCTATCCAAGTCACTCTGCATCCTCTTAGCATCCTCCTCACAGCTAACACTGCCACCCAGCTTCGTGTCATCCGCAAACTTGGAGATGCTGCATTTAATTCCCTCATCCAAGTCATTAATATATATTGTAAACAACTGGGGTCCCAGCACTGAGCCTTGCGGTACCCCACTAGTCACCGCCTGCCATTCTGAAAAGGTCCCGTTTATTTCCACTCTTTGCTTCCTGTCTGCTAACCAATTCTCCATCCACATCAATACCTTACCCCCAATACCGTGTGCTTTTAGTTTGCACACTAATCTCCTGTGTGGGACCTTGTCAAAAGCCTTTTGAAAATCCAAATATACCACATCCACTGGTTCTCCCCTATCCACTCTACTAGTTACATCCTCAAAAAATTCTATGAGATTCGTCAGACATGATTTTCCTTTCACAAATCCATGCTGACTTTGTCCGATCATTTCACCGCTTTCCAAATGTGCTGTTATCACATCTTTGATAACTGACTCCAGCAGTTTCCCCACCACCGATGTTAGGCTAACCGGTCTATAATTCCCCGGTTTCTCTCTCCCTCCTTTTTTAAAAAGTGGGGTTACATTAGCCACCCTCCAATCCTTAGGAACTAGTCCAGAATCTAACGAGTTTTGAAAAATTATCACTAATGCATCCACTATTTCTTGGGCTACTTCCTTAAGCACTCTAGGATGCAGACCATCTGGCCCTGGGGATTTATCTGCCTTCAATCCCTTCAATTTACCTAACACCACTTCCCTACTAACATGTATTTTGCTTAGTTCCTCCATCTCACTGGACCCTCTGTCCCTTACTATTTCTGGAAGATTATTTATGTCCTCCTTAGTGAAGACAGAACCAAAGTAATTATTCAATTGGTCTGCCATGTCCTTGCTCCCCATAATCAATTCACCTGTTTCTGTCTGTAGGGGACCTACATTTGTCTTTACCAGTCTTTTCCTTTTTACATATCTATAAAAGCTTTTACAGTCAGTTTTTATGTTCCCTGCCAGTTTTCTCTCATAATCTTTTTTCCCCTTCCTAATTAAGCCCTTTGTCCTCCTCTGCTGAACTCTGAATTTCTCCCAGTCCTCAGGTGAGCCACTTTCTCTAATTGATACTATCCCTAATTTCTCTTGTCAGCCACGGGTGCACTACCTTCCTTGATTTATTCTTTTGCCAAACTTTTGCCAAGCATGACAATGTCTTTACTTTCTTAGGATCCTGCGTAGATTTGACGTCACCTTTACAAACTTCTGCTGATGTGTAGTGGAGAGTACTGGCTGCATTACGGCCTGGTATGGGAACACCAATGCCTTTGAGTAGACATCCCTACAAAAGGTAGTGGATTCAGCCCAGTATATCATGGGTAAAGCCCTCCCAATCCCTAAGCTCATCAAATTGAAATGTTGTCATAGAGAAGCAGCATCCATCATCAAAGATTGTCACTAACCAGCCAATGCTCTTTTCTCACTGCTGCCATCAGGTAGAAAGTACAAGAGCCTCAGGAATTGCACCACCAGGTTCAAGAACAATTACCACGCCTCAACCATCAGGCTCTTGAACAAAAGAGGATAACTACATTCATTCTATTTCTGATGTTCCTACAACCAGTTATATCACTTTAAGGACTCTTTACCTTGTTATTTCATGCTCTCGTTATTTATTGCTGTTTATTTACATCCGCATTTGCACAGTTTGTTGTTCATTGATCCTGTTTACAGTTACTGTTCTCTGGATTTGCACAGGAAAAAGAATCTCAGGGTTGTATCTGCTGACATGTATGTACTCTGATAATAAATGTTACTTTGAACTTTGAACATTATCATATCTGTTAAGGTGCACAGCTATTTCTGGGATCCTACTCTTCATGAGTAACATCCTGGGATCTTTTATATCCATTTGAGAATACAGATGAAGCTTCAGTTTCTTGTCTCATTTGATATCTTCAGTAAAAAATTTCTGGTTTAGTAATGTCAAAACAGAAATATCAAAATAGTTGATGTTCTTGTTCGTAATGCATGATGAGTAGCAATCAGACAGGATTGAGATAAACTGGCATTACCAAATAGACCTTTGCAATTTACAAAGGACATTAAATATTTTTGAGCATAGCAAAGTGTCCAAATATATTCTATCATCAAGCTGGATTCAGTGATTAATTTGTGTACCAGCAGTTTTAACTTTAATTGGATGCCAGGTGGAAAATAAAAGACATAAAAATGTTTATGTGCCAGAACGTAAAACATGATAAAACTTCTAATAAAGTATTAATACGCAGATGCAGTGAACTGTTGACAATGAGTCACATTCTGAGGATAGTTTAGAAGTATCACAGAAGGAATCAAGAACCATAGCACGAAGTAAATGATGAGACATTCTGCATCACAGGAGTGGAACTGCTACCAGGAGATTGTTGGAAAATGTGATGAGCAAATGGAAGAGAAAAGTCAAAAACAATCACCTCGCCATGTAAAGCTCTACGATCAACAATTCAATTGCTCAAAAGCATAGGGAAAACAATGCTTCCACTGCTTGAAGTTCACTAGGGAGATTGATCATCAACTAAATCTGATTGAGACAGACACCTGCAGTTTAATTCAATGACGTACCTCAACAGATTGAGTTCTGATGAAGGGTTATGATTCTGAGTGTTAGCATTTGTTTCTCTTTTTGCGGGTGCTGCTTGCTTTTCTGGGTGGTGCCAGTACATTCTGTTTATAAGAGAAAGAACATTTAACGGGTTAACAACGAACCATTCTGCATAGAATGACAATGAGACAAATCTTGCTGACTTCAGTGGGCAGTTTCAGATTTACAGCTTTTTAAATGTCAGGAGGTCTCAGAGCCATGTCCATCTGTGACTGAAGGCAGAACTCCAAGACTTGCTGAGTGTATTTGTCACTACGCTAAGAGCCCTCTCTGACTGAGAGGCCAAGGATAAATTATTTATTATTTAGTTATATCACTTTGTTTTAATATTATTAATTGCTTTATAGTTCTGATCTATTATCATTGAATGTTGATTCTTTCAATGGTTCAATTTAATATCAGTGAATGTATATGGTATACAACCTGAAATTCTTATTCTCCACTGACATCCACAAAACAGAATGAATGACAGGAAAATATTAGAAACACGAAGCCCGCCCCCCCCCACACAATCAGAATCAGGATCCGATTTAATATTATCAGCATATGTCATGAAACTTTATGGCAGCAGTACAATGAAATACATGATAAATAAATATAGAGAAAAAACTGAGTTACATTAAGTAGATATAGAAAAAGAAGAAAGTGGAGTCATCGGGACGCCATCATGATGGCATCTTTTTAGCAGGCTTTCTCATTTTTATGAGGCCAAGTCGCTAGCTTGACGCTCAACCCAGCACGGATGGAAAGTTTGCAAGGGAGCCGGCTGGATTCAAACTCGGGAGCCTTCTCTCCGAAGTCCGGCGCTGATGCCGCTACACCACCAGCCAGCTTTAAGTTTATATATGACTATTAAATTTGTTAAGTTAAAATAAGTAACGCAAAATAACAGAAATAAAACACGTAGTGAGGCAGTGTTCATGGGTTCAATGTCCATTTAGAAATCGGATGGCAGAGGGGCAGAATCTGTTCCTAAACCACTGAGTTTGTGCCTTCAGACTTCTGTACCTCCTTCCCCCACCCCCACCAACTACCTGCCATGCAAGGAATAGTAAAACCCCCAAAGCGATGATGATCTGGAGTGTTCCCATACCAGGTTGTAATGCAGCCAGTCAGTACACTTTCCACCACCCACCTAGAGAAGTTTGCCAAGGTTTTTGATGACATACCGAATCTCTGCAGACTCCCAAGAAGTAGAGGTGCTGTCATGCTTTCTTTGCAATTTCTTTGCAATCTCACATCCCCTGAGATATTGACACCCAGGAATTTAAAGTCTCAGACCCTCTCTATCTCTGATCCTCCAATGATTACTGGCTTATTTTCATTAATATGGAAGTCGTAAAATGGATTCAGCAGTGGCTAGATGGGAGACGCCAGAGAGTAGTGGTGGATAACTGTGTGTCAGATTGGAGGACGGTGTGTAGTGGTGTGCCTCAAGGATCTGTACTGGGTGCAATGTTGTTTGTCATATATATTAATGAACTGGATGATGGGGTGGTAAATTGAATTAGTAAGTATGCAGATGATACTAAGATAGGTGGTGTTGTGGATGATGAGGTAGGTTTTCAAAACTTGCGGAGAGATTTAGGACAGTTAGAAGAGTGGGCTGAAAGATGGCAGATGGAGTTTAATGCTGATAAATGTGAGGTGCTACATTTTGGTAGGAATAATCAAAATAGGACATACATGGTAAATGGTAGGGCATTAAAGAATGCTTTAGAACACAGGAATCTAGGAATAATGGTGCATAGTTCCCTGAAGATGGAATCTGATGTGTATAGGGTGGTGAAGAAAGCTTTTGGTTTGCTGGTCTTTATTAATCAGAGCATTGAGTATAGGAGTTGGGATGTAATGTTGAATTTGTATAAGGCATTGGTAAGGCCAAATCTGGAATATTGTGTACAGTTCTGGTCTCCGAATTATAGGAAGGATGTCAATAAAATTGAGAGAGTGCAGAGGAGGTTTACTAAAATGTTGCCTGGGTTTCATCTCCTAAGTTACAGAGAAAGGTTGAACAAGTTAGGTCTTTATTCTTTGGAGCGTGGAAGGTTGAGGGGAGACTTGATAGAGGTGTTTAAAATTATGAGGGGGATTGATAGAGTTGACGTGGTTAGACGTTTTCCATTGAGAGTGGGGAAGATTCAAACAAGAGGGCATGGGTTGAGAATTAGAGGACAAAAGTTTAGGGGTAACATGAGGGGGAACTTCTTTACTCAGGGAGTGGTAGCTGTGTGGAACGAGCTTCCAGCAGAAGTGGTTGAGGCAGGTTCGATGTTGTCGTTTAAAGTTAAATTGGATAGATATATGGACAGGAAAGGAATGGAGGGTTATGGGCTGAGTGCTGGTCGGTGGGAATAGGATAGGGTAAGAGTTCGGCACAGACTAGAAGGGCCGAGATGGCCTGTTTCCGTGCTGTAATTGTTATATGGTTATGGACCTCTGGTTTCCCTCTCATTAAGTCTATAATGAGTTCCCTGGTCTTGCTGGCATTGAGAAAGAGGTTGTTGTTATGACACCACTCAGCCATATTTTCATTCTCCCTCCTGTATGCTGATCCATCACCACCTCTGATTCGGCCCACAACAGTGGTGTGATCAGCAAACTTGTATATGGTGTTGGATCTGTACTTAGCCGCACATTCATAGGTGTAAAGTGAGTTGAGCAGGGGGCTAAGCACACCTCTCTGTTTTGATGTAACAGTCTGCAGCGTTGCTTATTTTGACGGCAGCGTACTCTGCTGACATGGTGTTTTGTTCTCCTGCAACACTTCAGTGGGCAACAGTGCCGTGGAATAAGTTCATCTACAGGGTCACCAGGCTACTCCTGGAGATACTTCATTCTTAAATTCTATAATCGTTTAAATAATATTTATTGTATTTAATCTGACTAACCCCACTGGAAGCTGCAATGTCCCTGCCCTGCTCCACCACTGGGAGATGGACTGGGGCTGAAGTAGCGAAACATCAATGATTGGTGATCCCTGGCTGAAGACCCATGCAGCTTTTTTTTTAAGTGTGTCGTACCAGACATCCAGCCATTCTCGTCCGGCACGTGGTGTCAGGATTAACCGGGTCACATTATGAACGTTCCTGACTCGACCCTTGTATTTCTTATGAGGCCGAGTGGCTAGCTCGACACTCAACCCGGCACGGGTGGAAAGAGTGCTCGGGGATGGCCCGACCTGGATTCGAATTCGGGAACCTTTGCTCCAGAGTTCGGCACTGATCACACTGCGCCACCGTGCAGCTGACCTAAGGGAACTGTTGGAGGGGCAGAAGGCAGCAAAGCCAAGCAGGAAACAACATCTTCCTTTAAATCTCATTTTCATCTCAAGGAATAGTTGCTACATGTATCGGACATTAGACACGTTAAAAATATTAAAACACAGTCCCAACTTCAACAGTAGCTGTGTTTCTGTCTTCAGCATTGTCTCATGTCAAAGAGTGCCATGAGGTTCTGTGGTAAGTTTCCAAGGTTGATCAGCCCAAAGGACTTAAGGCAACTCTCTGTCTAACCTCTGCCTGTAAAAGGTCACCTCAATTAGTTCTCTGCAGCCAGACCAGAGAAGACGTCAAGCAGTGACAACAGGCGACGGACAACCCCAGTGAGATTTTGTGGTTAGTATCCAATTTTAGTTCAATGTATGAGTCATGCTTAAGGAAAAGCACCTCAAATGAAAAACAACTGATGCCTGCACTTGTTCAAGAGCAAAAGGATTCTAACTGCAGCTATAGACATGGATTAGAAAAAGGACTTTCATGTTCCTTTCTGTGTACCCCAGGGCTTTATAGCCAGAATTCAGTAAGCAGGAGTAAAGGGCAATTAATACAGTTGATATCATCTGTTTCTGGAATGTTGATCAGCCAGAACGCTGAGGTTAACATCCAGTTATTCTTCAGATTGCTGTTGTGTGACCTTTAATATTCATCAAGAGATCAGGTAGAATACCTCCTGTGTTTCACCCAAAAGATGTCAACTTCAGCCTTGTCAGCCTGGATTTCTGACCTCACCTTTCTTTAGTGGGATTTGAGTGTTTTTCATAGTAAATATCTCCATTTCTTTCACTCAGTGTTAGCTTGGACTCAGAGGGAAAAAAACTGAGTTTCTACCTTGGTGGCATGGTTTAATGAAATACCAGGGTAATCATGACTGGCATGTTATCAGCTAGAAGGACAAGGGCAGCCAAAACAGGGCAACATCACCACCTGGAAGCTACCCTCCAAGCCATACACTGCCCTGACTTAGAAACGTATCGCCATTCCTTCATTGTCAGTGGGTCCGCAAGCTGGGCGTACCGACACCTCAACGACAGCAGCAGTTTCAGAAGGCAACTCACCACCACCTTGTCAACCACAGTTACGGACGGGCAATTTAATGCAGGCTCAGTTTGCAAAGCCCACAGACCTTGAATAAACAAAATGGTAATGGCAGCCTAACTCACAGCAATACCATTCAAATCAATCTCCAGTTCACATGAGATCAATAGGTGTTAGCAAAGTAGTTTATGAATGAGAAAAAAAAATATTTTCTTTTTTCCTATATTTATTAGAGTAAACTCAAAGTTTGAAACTATAGCTTCCTTTAACAAACTTCATCAAATTTGTATCATCTGGGGATATGTAAAAGGTATAATTTGGTTAAAAAAAATAAGCGGTTTATTATAATGCGATGGCATTAAGCTTATGAGTCTTCTGAAAAGTAACATGCTAACCCGTGGACTTGCAATAGCTTAAAGATGTCAATTTCATTTCCCAAAATTAGCAAACTTATGAACAGTGACATGCAAGCTGTTTCTTCCTGGCCAGCACCAGCAAGCTCTAGCTTTTGAGCCGGTTTCACAGTGAGTCACCCTCCGAATGCTAAAATTGAATAAATTGAGAGCAGACTCTTTTGAAGAAGTGGAATCGATGTGGGTAGAGCTGCGTAACACTAAGGGGCAGGAGACGCTGGTGGGAGTTGTGTACAGGCCACCTAGCAGTAGTAGTGAGGTCAGAGATGGTATTAAACAGGAAATTAGAAACGTGTGCAATAAAGGAACAGCAGTTATAATGGGTGACTTCAATCTACATGTAGACTGGGTGAACCAAATTGGTAAGGGTGCTGAGGAAGAGGATTTCTTGGAATGTATGAGGGATGGTTTTCTGAACCAACATGTCGAGGAACCAACTAGAGAGCAGGCTATTCTAGACTGGGTATTGAGCAATGAGGAAAGGTTAGTTAGCAATCTTGTCGTGAGAGGCCCCTTGGGTAAGAGTGACCATAATATGGTGGAATTCTTCATTAAGATGGAGAGTGACATAGTTAATTCAGAAACAAAGATTCTGAACTTAAAGAAGGGTAACTTTGAAGGTATGAGATGTGAATTAGCTAAGATAGACTGGCAAATGACACTTAAAGGGTTGACGGTGGATATGCAATGGCAAGCATTTAAAGGTTGCATGGATGAACTACAACAATTGTTCATCCCAGTTTGGCAAAAGAATAAATCAAGGAAGGTAGTGCACCCGTGGCTGACAAGAGAAATTAGGGATAGTATCAATTCCAAAGAAGTAGCATACAAATTAGCCAGAGAAAGTGGCTCACCTGAGGACTGGGAGAAATTCAGAGTTCAGCAGAGGAGGACAAAGGGCTTAATTAGAAAGGGGAAAAAAGATTATGAGAGAAAACTGGCGGGGAACATAAAAACTGACTGTAAAAGCTTTTATAGATATGTGAAAAGAAAAAGATTGGTTAAGACAAATGTAGGTCCCCTACAGACAGAAACAGGTGAATTGATTATGGGGAGCAAGGACATGGCAGACGAATTGAATAACTATTTTGGTTCTGTCTTCACTAAGGAGGACGTAAATAATCTTCCGGATATAGTAGGGGACAAAGGGTCCAGTGAGATGGAGGAACTGAGGGAAATACATGTTAGTAGGGAAGTGGTGTTAGGTAAATTGAAGGGATTGAAGGCAGATAAATCCCCAGGGCCAGATGGTCTGCATCCCAGAGTGCTTAAGGAAGTAGCCCAAGAAATAGTGGATGCATTAGTGATAATTTTTCAAAACTCGTTAGATTCTGGACTAGTTCCTGAGGATTGGAGGGTGGCTAATGTAACCCCACTTTTTAAAAAAGGAGGGAGAGAGAAACAGGGGAATTATAGACCGGTTAGCCTAACATCGGTGGTGGGAAAACTGCTGGAGTCAGTTATCAAGGATGTGATAACAGCACATTTGGAAAGCGGTGAAATGATCGGACAAAGTCAGCATGGATTTGTGAAAGGAAAATCATGTCTGACGAATCTCATAGAATTTTTTGAGGATGTAACTAGTAGAGTGGATAGGGGAGAACCAGTGGATGTGGTATATTTGGATTTTCAAAAGGCTTTTGACAAGGTCCCACACAGGAGATTAGTGTGCAAACTTAAAGCACACGGTATTGGGGGTAAATTATTGGTGTGGGTGGAGAATTGGTTAGCAGACAGAAAGCAAAGAGTGGGACTAAACAGGACCTTTTCAGAATGGCAGGCGGTGACTAGTGGGGTACCGCAAGGCTCAGTGCTGGGACTCCAGTTGTTTACAATATATATTAATGACTTGGATGAGGGAATTAAATGCAGCATCTCCAAGTTTGCGGATGACACGAAGCTGGGTGGCAGTGTTAGCTGTGAGGAGGATGCTAAGAGGATGCAGGGTGACTTGGATAGGTTGGGTGAGTGGGCAAACTCATGGCAGATGCAATTTAATGTGGATAAATGTGAAGTTATCCACTTTGGTGGCAAAAATAGGAAAACAGATTATTATCTGAATGGTTGCCAATTAGGAAAAGGGGAGGTGCAACGAGACCTGGGTGTCATTATACACCAGTCATTGAAAGTGGGCATGCAGGTACAGCAGGCGGTGAAAAAGGCGAACGGTATGCTGGCAATTATAGCGAGAGGATTCGAGTACAGGAGCAGGGAGGTACTACTGCAGTTGTACAAGGCCTTGGTGAGACCACATCTGAGGAAAGACATCTGAGGAAAGACATCTTTGCCACAGAGGGAGTACAAAGAAGGTTCACCAGATTGATTCCTGGGATGGCAGGACTTTCATATGAAGAAAGACTGGATGAACTGGGCTTGTACTCGTTGGAATTTAGAAGATTGAGGGGGGATCTGATTGAAATGTATAAGATCCTAAAGGGATTGGACAGGCTAGATGCAGGAAGATTGTTCCCGATGTTGGGGAAGTCCAGAACGAGGGGTCACAGTTTGAGGATAGAGGGGAAGCCTTTTAGGACCGAGATTAGGAAAAACTTCTTCACACAGAGAGTGGTGATTCTGTGGAATTCTCTGCCACAGCAAACTGTTGAGGCCAGTTCATTGGCTATGTTTAAGAGGGAGTTAGATATGGCCCTTGTGGCTACAGGGGTCAGGGGGTATGGAGGGAAGGCTGGGGCGGGGTTCTGAGTTGGATGATCAGCCATGATCATAATAAATGGCGGTGCAGGCTCGAAGGGCCGAATGGCCTACTCCTGCACCTATTTTCTATGTTTCTATGTTTCTATGTAAGAATGTGTAAACATTTAAATGTGATACTAAATGGATGACACATTGGAAATTGTTCCTTCCTTAATGCTTGTTAATGTTGCAGAGTGATGCTGGTAATGTAAAAACCATGACTGCTCAAAGCACAAACTGATCATCTTTATGAGGTGGATATGCAAACAAATTTCATTACAGTTTGTTAATGTCACATTTAAAATATAAATGAATAACTATAGCTCGTTTCTTTACATCCATGGGATTTGTACATAATATGCAGTTTGAGCATAAAAGTTTCTTCTCTCCTCCAGTTTAAATTTGTTGTGAGTAGTCTCAATCCAGTTTCTCATTTGTATAATAAGGTTCAAAGTTCAAAAAGTTCAAAGAAAAACATCTTCCAGCTTCTGAGGAATATCATGAGTTCTGGTTTGCAACTCTATCACCTCAAGCAGTGAACGGCTAGCTTAGGAAACGGTGTCAAACAGGGAATAGAGTTTGTGTTCAGGACATTGTTAAAGAGGCTGGGAAGCCAATAGGCAGCTTATGTTCAATTACTAGCATTATTCAGTACACGTCTGTGTACAGATCCAAAGGCAAGTATTCCCAATCAGTCCAGCATTGTAGAGAGCAGAAATTGGGTTCAAGCAGAATAGTACACATACTGTACCTATGGACTTCAATTTAAAATAGACAGATGTTCCATAATGCAAGAGAGGATTCAATAATAAAGTGAATGGAGTGGTGCTGGTGTTGGCTATGAAACAGAAATAGAATTCAGCTCCTTGAAGACCACCCTGCTCTCTCCAGTTTGCCTCTTGTCATGGACATTGCTGCCTAAAGAAGAGCAAATGTGTTTCTTCTTTGGTTTACAACAATATTTTCTGACAAGTATCAGGCTCCAGATAACGTAGTACATGGAATGAACTTCCATGAAAAGAAACACTGTAATGGATTTAAGTGTATTTCAAATTGATGCATGTTTGTGCTTATAACATACCTCATCTTAAATTCTTAGAAGAAAGTGGATTCGCATAAACGCTTGTGGTTATCTCCAAAGCAACTATTCTCAGACAAGACTTTCTGCTATAACTCTTTCCAATGACAATGAAACACGGGTTTCATTAACTGTGATATTCTGATATGACAGCCCAGGAACTCTTTAGTTCTGTTTATTGTACTTTAATCTACCCAGGCTGACTTCATCGCTGTCACTTACTTCATCTTCAAAGTTATCCTGCTTACATTTGAAGCCAATTCCTTCAAGATATAAGTTCATTTGATTATTAACCTTGAAAAACAGAAGTGAATCCAGTATGCAACTGGCATCAAGTAAGATCTCAGTAGGTGTTGGTTGCTATGTTTGTGGCCAATGCAAACATTAAGTCCAGAATCCCAGAAAATTATGCAAACAAAGTAATTTATCATTTTGCAGCCTGGTTTTAGGTGTTGTGTGCAGAACACAGATTCTAGTTCTGTGTAAAACATTGGCTGAGATGTGGAGTTGGATGTGATTATATGCTATGTGACTATGATGCTACTGCCAGTAAGTTTTTCACTGCACCTTCCACTTTCCACAGGGTATGCTTGCTCATGACTCCCTTGTTGCTTTGTCCGGCTCCACTGATCTCCTTCCCACTGTTTATCCTTGCAAGCGGAACAAGTGCTACACCTGCCCCTACACCTCCTCCCTCACTACCATTCAGGGCCCCAAACAGTCCTTCCAGGTGAGGTGACACTTCACCTGTGAGTCTTTTGGGACCATCTACTGTATCCTTTGCTCTTGGTGTGGCCTCCTGTATTTGGTGAGACCTGATGTAGATTGGGAGACCGCTTTGCTGAGCACCTACAGTCCATCATTCAAAGTGGGATCTCCCAGTAGCTACCCATTTCAATTCTACTTCCCATTCCCATTCTGACATGTCAGTCCATGGCCTCCTTTACTGTTGTGATGAGGCCACACTTAGGCTGGAGGAGCATGACCTTATATTCCGTCTGGATAGCCTCCAACCTGATGGCGTGAACATAATTTCTCAAACTCTGGTAATTGCCCCCACTTCACCATTTCCCCATTCCCTTTCCCTCTCTCACCTTATCTCCTTACCTGCCCATCAACTCCCTCTGGCGCTTCTCCCACTTCCCTTTCTTCCATGGTCTTCTACCCTCTCCTATCAGATTTTCCAGTCCTTTATCTCTTTCACCAATCAACTTCCCAGCTCTTTACTTCACCCCTCCCCCACCCACTGGTCTCACTTATCACCCAGCACTTTGTACCTCTTCCTCCCCTCGCCCCACCTTCTTACCCTGCCTTCTCATCTTTTTCTCCAGTCCTGATGAAGGGTCTCGGCCTGAAATGTCGACTGTTTGCTCTTTTCCGGTGCTCCCGGTGCGGCCTCTTCTACATCGGTGAAACCTGACGCAGATTGGGGGACCGCTTTGTCGAGCGCCTCCACTCTGTCCACCACAACAGACAGGATCTCCCGGTAGCCACCCACTTCAACTCTGCTTCCCACTCCCATTCAGATATGTTCATACATGGCCTCCTCTACTGCCATGATGAGGCTAAACTCAGGTTGGAGGAGCAACACCTCATATACCGTCTCGGTAGTCTCCAGCCCCTTGGTATGAACATAGAATTCTCCAACTTCCAGTAATTCCCTCCCCCTCCCTTCCTCTATCCCTATTTCACTCTGCCCCTTCCCCCAGCTCCCTCATGGTTCCGCCTCCTTCTACTATTGTTCTCCTGCCAATCACCTCCCTGCTTCCCCTCCCCCACCCCTTTGTCTTAAAAATTACTGTTTTTTTCAACTACCAGCATTCTTCAAACCCTCCGCAAAGTTCTTCCTTCAGTCCTGACGAAGGGTTTCGGCCTGAAACGTCGACTAATCTTTTCAACTGATGCTGACTGACCTGCTGAGTTCCTCCAGCGCATTGTGAGTGTTCCTTTAACAACAGCATCTGCAGATTATTTCATGTGATGAAGGTGCTGGAGAGGCTGGTCCTGACTTACCTTGGACCACAGGTGAGATCTTCATTGGACCCTCTACAGTTTGCTTACCAACCTCATGTGGGAGTGGATGATGCCATCATCTGCCCATTGCAGAGAGCTCTCTCCCACCTGGATGATGCTGGTGACATTGTGAGAATCACACTTTTTGATTTCTGTAGTGCCTTCAATACAACCCAGCCACTTGTTCCGAATGAGAAGTTGCAAAGGATGAGCATAGACAAATCCACCATCTCCTGGACAGATAGACCCCAGTTTGTACGGCTAGGTAGTTCTCTGTCTGAGATGGTGGTGAGTGACACTGGAGCCCCACCAGGGACTGTCCTGTCTCTGTTTCTGTTCACACTGCACACCTCAGACTTTCAGTACAAATCTGTGTCTTGGCACTTGCAGAAGTTCTCTGGTGACTTTGCGGTAGTTGGGTGTATCAAAGATGGGCAGGAGTTGGGGTACAGAGGACTGGTGGACAAATTTGTGGAGTGGTCCGGGAATATGGTCAAAATCAGAGAGATGGTGATTGATTTTAGGACTGTGACGAGTCCGGTACACATTCTTGGAGAAGACTTTGCGGTGGTGGAGGAGTGCAAATACTTGGGTGTTCAACTTGACAACAGACTTGACTGGAAAACCGCACCAAGGCTGCTTACAAGAAGGGGATGAGCAGAGGAGCTGAGATCCTTCAATGTGTGCAGCAGGACGTTGGAGATCTTCTACCAGTCTTGAGTTGAGTGCAGCCTTCTTTGCGGTTTTATGCTGGGGGAGCAGCATTGGTGCTAGTGATGTAAAAAGTCTAAATAAACTCATCAGACAGGCTGGATCTGTCCTCGACTACAACCCGGACTCATCTGAGTTAGTGGAGGAGAGGAGGTCACTAAACAAACTGTTATCCATTATGGACATCCTCTCCATAACCTACTGAATAAGCAGTGGAGCACCCTTTCGAACAGACTCATTCAGCTCCCCTGTCACAAGGATCGTTACACAAAATCTTTCCTACCATTTGCAATAAGCATATACAACAGTTCATCTCTGAGTGACAGGAGAACACACATCATAGTACGATAGTCTCTGTTTTATTATTTCATGCATTATTAGTGTGCATTGGTAAATTATTATTGTGTATATTATTATTCTGTACTTTATAATAGTAGTTAAGTCTGTACACTGCTAAGTGAGTTTTTAAATGTAGCTGTTGTAATTATAGAATTCCCGGCTCAATATCAATAAAGTATTTATTATTAGTTCTAGAATAAAAATGTTTCCATATCAGTTTGTTATTAGCATACAGACCTGTACAATCAACTGATAGTACTGGAGTTCTCCTCCCACACACATACTTCCCTGACACAATGTATCATCCCTTTTGCGTCCAATCAAAACAATTGCATAATTCTGAGAAGACTGCTTCTTCCTATGATTATGTTCACACAAATTATCACTATGCACCAATTGCACAACATACTTATTACTTCTTCTGTAGTTGATAATAACTTCAAGTTCAGTCAATTACAAAACTGAAAATAATAATCACAGCATGTACTTGGTGTGGTGCATATTGTGTGCTGCCTCTGGGGATTCTGCGGCTTTTACATCACGGTCAAACACCCTTATCTAAGTACTCAATAAGGATTCACTTTTAAACCTCATGAGGCTTTAGAACTGTAATCCAATATTCCAGATCAGATAATTGTTCTGGAATCACCCATTGAAAGGAAAGATCCAGTAATTTTTATACTTAGCACCAAAGCTGAAAAATATTTTGTGTTTTGACATTTCCCTCACCTTCTTGAATCATAAGCATTTTTATTATTAGGAACTTGTTACAGACAGTAGCCATATCGCATACAATATTTTATCACAGGCTGAATTTAATTTGATTCCCGTACACTCCCAGACGTCAGCTTTCAAGCATTTAAATGAAGTAAAAGCAGAGAGTCGTAGACACAGAATATGCCAACCATATCTTATCATATCTTTTGCAAGAAAGCAGGATCAATTATTTAGAAATATGCAGGAGTCACCATGGGTATGAAGAGCCAAATGATCACTTATTTTGTAAACATCAGTGATTCTATTATATCCAACAACTAATAGCTGCAGATATTTACCATACAATCCTCTTGTCCATTTTTGTTCACTGAGGGCAGAACAGCATAGAATTTGTACTACTGTACTGAGATAATAATTCAGGTCTAGATTAACAAACTGAGAAATGCTAAATCCAAATTCTGCAATGGCGACAGAGGAATATAAATTTTCTAATAAACCTACAGTTTTTAATGTCTTTATTCAGATTTCTGGGCGTTGCTGGCAAAGACGTCATTGATTACCTACTCTGAACTGCCCTTGAGAAGATAGTGATGAGCTGTTTTCTTGAACTGCTGCAGTCCGTCTGGCATAGGTACTTACACAGTTCTGCTGGGCAGGGTGATCCAGGAATCTGACCAATAGCTGTGAAGGACCAGTAGTATACTTTAAAGTGTGGATGGTGAGTGACTTGGTAGTGAATCTGCAGGTGGTGTTCCCGGCCTGAAACCTCGACTATACTTTTTTCCATAGATGCTGCCTGACCTGCTGAGTTCCTCCAGCATTTTGTGTGTGTTGCTTGAATTTCTAGCATCTGCAGATTTTCTCTTGTTTCCCATGAATCTCACTTCTTTTAGATCATTAGACATAGGAGCAGAATTAGGCCATCTGGCCCATCAAGTCTGCTCTGCCTTCAATCATGGCTGATCCTTTTTTTTCTCTTCCTCAACCCCAGTTCCTGACCTTCTCCCAGTGACCTTTGATGCCATGTCCAATCAAGAACCTATCAATCTCTGCCTTAAATACACCCAATGACCTGACCTCCACAGCTGCATGTGGCAACAAGTTCCACAAATTCACCAGCCTTTCGTTACAGAGGTTTCTCTGCATCTCTGTTTTGAAAGGGTGCCCCTCTAACCTGAAGCTGTGCCCTCTTGTCCTAGACTCTCCCACCATGGGAAACATCCTTTCCACATCTACTCTGTCTAGGCCTTTCAACATTTGAAAGGTTTCGGTGAGATCCCCCCTCATCTTTCTGAATTCCAGCGAGTACAGGCCCAGAGCCATGAAACACTCCTCAAATGATAACCCTTTTGTTCCCAGAATCATTCTCGTGAGCCTCCTCTGAACACCCTCCAATGCCAGCACATCTTTGCTTAGATAAGGAACTGTTCACGAACCTCAAGGTGAGGCCTCACCAGTCCCTTATAAAGCCTCAGCATCACATCTGTGCTCTTGTATTCTAGACCTCTTGAAATGGATGCTAACATGGCATTTGCCTTCCTCACCACCAATTGAACCTGCCAGTTAACCTTCAGGTTGTTCTGCACAAGAACTCCCATGTCCGTCTGCACCTCAGATTCCTGGATTTTCTACCCATTTAGAAAATAGTCCGCACATTTATTTCCACTACCAAATGCATGACCATGTATTTTCCAACATTGTTTTTCATTTGCCACTTACTTGGTCATTCTCCTAATCTGTCTAAGTCCTTCTTCATCCTACCTGTTTCCTCAACACCACCTGCGCCTCCACCAATCTTTGTATCATCTGCAAACCTGGCAACAAAGTCATCTATTCCATTATCTAAATCATTTATATACAGCATAAAAATAAGTGGTCCCAACACCGACCCCTGCGGAACGCCACTAATCACTGGCAGCCGATCAGAAAAGGATCCTTTTATTCCCACTCTCTGCCTCCTACCAATCAGCCAATGCTCTAACCACATTTGTAACTTTCTTGTAATACCATGGGCTCTTAACTTGGTAAGCAGCCTCATGTGTGGCACCTTGTCAAAGGCCTTCTGAAAGTCTAAATATACAACATCCACTATATCCCCTTTATCTATCCTACTTGTATTCTCCCCAAAGAATTCCAATAGGTTCTTCAGGCAGGATTTTCCCTGAAGGAAATCATGCTGACTTTGTACTATCTTGCCCTGTGTCACTAAGTACTCTATCACCTCATCCTTAACAATTGACTCCAACATCTTTCCAACCACTGAGGTCAGGCTAACTGTTTTATAATTTCCTTTCTGCTGCCTTCCTCCTTTCTTAAAGAGTTGAGTGACATTTGCAATTTTCCAGTCCTCTGGCACCATTCCAGAGTCCAATAATTTCTGAAAGATCATTTCTAATGCCACCACAATCTCTAATGCTACCTCTTTCAGATCCCTAGGGTGTAGCTCATCTGGTCTGGGTGACTTGTGTAACTTTAGTTCTTTCAACTTTTCGAGCACCTTCTCTCTTGTGATAGTAACTACACCCATTTCTCTTCCTTCACACACTACAAATTCGGGCACACTGCTAGTCTCCTCCACAGTGAAGACTGATGCAAAATACTCACTTAGTTCATCAGCCATCCGTTATTATTTCTCCTGCCTCATTTTCTAGCGGTCCTATATCCACTCTCATTTCTCCTTTATTTTTTAACATATTTGAAAAAACTTTTACTATACACTTTGATATTATTTGTTAGCTTGATTTCATTTTTCACCTTTTCCTTCTAATGATTTTTTAGTTGCTCTCAGTAGGTTTTTAAAAACTTCCCAATCTTCATCTTCCCACTAATTTTTGCTTTGTTGTATGCCCTTTCTTTTGCATTTACAATGGCTTTGACTTCCCTTGTCAGCCATGATTGTACTATTTTACAATTTGAGTATTTCTTCATTTTTGGAATACATGTGTCCTGCACCTGTCTCATTTTTCCCAGAAATGCACACCACTACTGCTCTGCTGACATCCCTGCCAGCAGCTCCCACCAATCCACCCTAGCCAACTCCTCTCTCATGCCACTGTAATTTCCCTTACTCCACTGAAATACTGCTACATCAGACTTTCCTTTCTCCTTATCAAATTTCAAGTTCAACTCAATCATACTGTGATCACTGGTTCCGAAGGGTTCTTTTACCTTAAGCTCCCTAATCGCCTCTGATTGATTACATAACACCTAATCTAGTATAGCTGATCCCCTAGTAGGCTCAATGGCAAAATGCTCTAAAAACCTATTTCTTAGGCATTCAATAAACTCACACTCTTGAGATCCATTACCGACCTGATTTTCCCAATCGACCTGCATGTTAAAATCTCTCATGACTATCCATTTGGAAGTGTTGTCAGAGTAGTTTTATGAATAACAATGGAGCCAATATGTATGAATAATATTTACGGTAATGAATGGAGCATTGATTCATTGTCCTGGATAGTATTGGTCTCCTCGGAAGTTGTTTTAGATGTATTCAACTGCAAGTGGTGAGGATTTCATTACCTTCCTAACTTGTGTCTTCTAGATTGTGGAAGGTTTTCCAGTATCAGAAGGCCAGACACCCAACCTGCTGTTGTTGTCATTGTATGGCTGATCAAGCTGAGTCTGTAGGTAATGATGAAGAGGCTGGGAAATTCAGGGGTGAGACTCTCCCATTGTGGAAGTGGTCATTGCTTGCCACTCTGATAAGCTAATGTTATAATGATAGACATACAACTACTGTATAGTTTTAAAAATCCAATCTTTACCAAAAGCAACATGCCCCTTGCTGCTCTAGTCCTTTTTAGACTCCAGTTTCATAGAAATTTAGTGCACATTTAGTTGTCCTTGAACATGGCCTGTCAACCCACCCATTTCAAAGATAGATATAGATAGAATTGTATCTATACGGCATTTTTCACAAACTTTTTAGAAAATCCCTAAGTGTCTTATAGCCAATGAAATACAAAATTGAAGAACAAAGGGAATTAAGGAAGGCAATAAATGCTCGCAATTTAATTGATGTTAGGCAGACACAGATCAAACATGGACAAGTTATTTTGACCGACAAATGTATCACTAAGTTCAGACTTTCCTGAAATGGAGTGGACACCAAAAAGATTTTACATACCTATTCAGTCTTGACTCCATTTCTATTGGAACCACATTCACCTGCCCACAATTTGCATAATTGCATTAAATTGATAGAAAAAATAACAAATGTCTTATTCTTGATAAAATGGCAAAATGAAATTTCTTCTTTTTTTATTGAGATTCAGCATGGAACAAATCCTTCTAGGCACACTGCCCAGCAACCACAGCCTAATCCCAGGATAATTAACAATGACCAATTAACCTGTCAAAAGGCACATCTTTGGACTGTGGGAGGAAACCCACGTGGTCACGGAGAGAATGTACAAGCTCCTTACGGGCATGCCTGAGAATTGAACCTGCGTTGCCTGTACTGTAAAGCACTTTGCTCATCACTATGCTACCATGCTGCCTTTTTTGACTGTTCATTCACAGCAAAAGTCAGAATCTTGCTCATGGTAGAGTGAAAAAATTAGAAAATTCCCATTCCATTCAACTTGGTCATGTAGATTATAACCAGTTTCACTTTCAATGTTTTTTTATTTGCAGAGTTACAGCTGTGCTCTACCCTCAGTAAACCTGAACCTGTCATCATCACTTTTCTTAGGATCCATGTATTTGGCAAAAGTAGAAATTTTCATTCCATCATTTTGAAGTGAGTTAACAAAGTCTCAGATGTGATGGGGTACAATAATTAAAAAGGGATCAAACATTCAAATCTATTTATTACTCAGTATTAATAATAATAACATCAGAGGTCAAATATGTACCTGTTCTAGAATTTTGCAGCATACTTTGAGGAAAGCAAATGGAGCTGATCTCCTTGGTGATTTGAGTGAATTAATTTCTCAGAAGAAAATAAAGGGAATAAGGGCAGGAACTGCTGATGCTAGGTACATTGAGTACCTGATACCAGTTGCTAAAACCATAGTGAATTTATTCCACTTACTTTCTCTCTTTGCTCCTTATTAGAAACTCAATGTACATTTGTTTAAAATGAACAATTAGAAATGTATTCTTCATTATTGATCAGAAGCTCTAACAGGTCTTGAAATTCATCATGAACTCTGATACTCTCTGAGATTCTGGACCTTTTGCCTCGTTTTGTGACACAGTAACGGTTATGGGACAGCAAAGCAAAAGTAAAACATCTGATCATGATGAAGTTACAGATGGCATGGCAGAAATTACATACAAAGTATCTTGGAATTTGATACTTATGAAGTCATGCCTTGTCTCTGCTCCAGTGACCTGGATTTGGACCTGACATCCTGTGCTGTCTATGTGGGGTTTGCATGCTCTTCCTGTGACAACCTGGGCTTTTCTCAGGTGCTCTGGGATGTCAGGGATGTGCTGGAAGATTAATTGCCACTAGTATAGTTAGGTGGCAGAAAAATCGATCTGGAGGTTATGGCCATGTGAGAGAGCATAGATGGTAGGAAAATGAGTGAGGGAGTAGAACTGATGGGACTTGGGCCCTATGGTGTAAGGAAATAGTACAACCACAGCACTTTACTTATATCATTGTCATTTATTCATCTCACATCTATTTAATAGTTCCTGCAGACATACCAATCCATTCTTATAGAAAAGCAGTTTATGTATTTTGTATGACCTCACTGCAATATCAAGGCACTATCACTTCATCACATTCTGCAGGTTAATTTCAACAATATACATTATTTCACACATTTAACAATTGATCTATACAAAACGCTACTGGATTTCTCTGGCTATGATTTCCTAGCCATGAGAAGCATGCTTCTTTTGGACAAGATAAAGCAGCAGGGCAGGCATAACTCTGTAACGTCTTACAATGTTCTGAACACTTAAAGCACCTTACAATATAAAGCACATTTATAAGGAAATATTCATCTGCTTTTGAGCTAGTTATATAACATTGAACCACACCTAATATATATCAATTAGCTAGCATGAATCCAGAATATATTTCTAGCAACTCATGAAGTTTGTATTAGCTACAAATGTAAAATGAATGTTCTAAAGGGATATGCAAAATAAACACCTTTATAGAGTTTCAGAGTGCTATTAAATATGAAAACTAAAGATGTTACAGCAATTGTGCATGAATAATGATGCAAAACTGCCTGAGGTACTGTTTTCATCAAGTGCTCGTAATTAAAACACACAGGAAAGAGAACAATTTTTACTTAATGTTTACACCTGGACAACAAAATGCATGAAACAGTTCTTAAAAATGCCATTGATAATAGTCACAATACTTGTATTAAAAAGGTCATCAATCAACAGGCATCCTCTTTGAACTGATACATGCTGTTCCTCAGTAATTAACCAAGAATTTTAAAAGTGACTGCTTCTTCAATGAACAATTTTCCCTTATAATAGCCATAAGTAATAAATGGCCCATCTTTTGTGCACTTTCCATTCCACTTATTAAACAGAAATTATATATATATTCTTCAAAACAAGTGGCTTTATAGCAATTAGTTGTTTCATTGCTCATCTGGATGTTGCATATTATTATATAATGTGAATTTATTCCATCTCTCTCTCAATTAGTTAACACTGAACACAATCCAAAATGAATCATAAAGGATGATGGTGAGTTTGCGGCAGGGGTTTGAGGTGAGGAGGAGGTGGGATTATATTTAGGTTGAGTCATATGATCAAATATTTAATACTATTTGAGATTCACGTTGGTGCACAAGCATGTGGATTAATAAGTTCAACAACGTACCAATATATATTACCATTAACTGAATCACTCAGTGATCACCTATGGTGGTAAGTTTATTATTTGCATAAAATAATTTACCATTAAAAATAGTTAACCAACATGGATCTCTTGGTTAGACATGAAGTTTCCAAGTATTGCTCACGGGCCATCAATATTGTGAGTGCTAATTACATGATGCTATGTGTCAGTGATGATGTTGCAAGTAAATTTTTCATTGCACCTGTGCATATGATAATAAACTCTACTTTGCCTTTGTTATTGACTTCAATATATATTTTTTTATAGGGGATAACCTTGCACTATTTGGTAACACAAGTTCCAAATTTTCCTTTGAAATTAACCATATAACCATATAACAATTACAGCATGGAAACAAGCCAGCTCGGCCATTCTAGTCCGTGCCGAACTCCTACTCTCACCTAGTCCCACCGACCTGCACTTGGTCCATAACCCTCCATTCCCTTCCTGTCCGTATATATATCCAATTTAACTTTAAACGACAACATCGAACCTGCCTCAGCCACTTCTGCTGGAAGCTTATTCCACACAGCCACCACTCTCTGAGTAAAGAAGTTCCCCCTAAACTTTTGCCCTTTAACTCTCAACTCATGCCCTCTTGTTTGAATCTCCCCCACTCTCAATGGAAAAAGCCTATCCACGTCAACTCTATCAATCCCCCTCATAATTTTAAACACCTCTATCAAGTCCCCTCTCAACCTTCTACGCTCCAAAGAATAAAGACCTAACTTGTTCAACAATCTCATTTTGTGTGTGTTGCTTGCATTTCCAGATTCTGCAGATTTTCTGATGTTTGACAATTGGAATTTTTTTTTTGTAATTGGTTACTACATAAATAAAATGTATTTCTGGACCAAATTAAGGAAGATATTTTTTCCATCAATCTGGGTGAAATCCTGGATATCTGTATGGAGATTAAATTTTCACCATGTGATTGCATGGATTTCCCCAGCTGCCCTGGTTTCTTCCAACATCCCAAAGAATGTGCTCATTGGTAGGTTATTTGGTTATTACAGACAGACTCAATGGACTGTATACTATCCTATCACTCTATCCTATAAAACAATGAGTCAGTATTGTCACTGATTTATCATGGTGCACAGGGTGCATTTTCGTCTCTCAAAACCACATGCATATAAGAAACAAATGAGGTAGATTGCGTCAAGCTATCAGTCTCTTGAATGGATTTCCTGTACAACAAGATGGACTCTTAGCCTCACAATCTACTTCATTATCATCTTGCACTTTATCGTTTCCTGCACTACACTTTTTTTAGTAGCTTTTTACACTTCATTCTGCATTGTTATTGTTTTACTTTATTCTAGCTCAAGGCACTGCGTAATGATTCAATCTTAATGACAAATCACAAGACAAGCCTTTCACTGTATCCTGGTACATGTGATGATAATAACCAATACCAAAACAGTAGATTACAGTTAATTGCTCCATCAATTAATCAGGGCAGCCAGTTATTTAGGACAACTCTTCAAAAACAAAAACTAATTGAGAAAATTATGAACACAAGAAAGTTTGTAGATGCTGGAATTCCAAAGCAACACGCACAAAATGCTGGAGAAACTTAGCAGGTCAGGCAACATCTATAGAAATGAATAATCAGGCAGCATTTAGTCAGGATTCCCTTCCTTTATTTGGGACACTAGGTTGCTTAATTGGGGCAGGAGATTGTTGCCGAACAAGTTCTAACTAGTGTCAGTCGTGTGCTCTTCTGTGGCCTGTAGCCGCTACACCGTACTTAGAGTAAAAATTTTAAATAGCATCAGTTGAGTGCACTTGTGTTCAAAAAGTAGTGATTTTTTTCACTGATAGTTAGCGAAAAATATGCAGTAAGACAATTTAGAACTGTTCTGCTTATTGCGGCTTCAAGTACTCAGGCTTAGAAATGCCAGAAACAGCCAGAATAAAAATTAAATGATTTTACTACTTCAACAAGTTAAGAACTATGAACAATTTGAAAGTATCGAGTATCATTTTGAATGTTATAATGAAAATGAAGATTTGGAGGATGCAATTGTCAATAGCATTGCACAAAGGCAGTTCATTATCTGCACTAGGTGTCTGTTTTGATTTTGTTCAATGTGCATATTGGATGAATTCCTCTGTTGATAACTATTCAGAACTAATACATAGTTTGATTGTACTGTTGTACTATTGTTAGTGTTCTAATTTGTTCTGTATCTAATTTATTATAAATGCATAATTTGTTAATCAATTTGCCTTTTTTTTATACCTTTTTAACAACTTCCATGAAACTTCAGCTAATTGGGGCAGCCCACTTAATTGGGCCAAAATGTACTGGTCCCAATGTGTCCCAATTGACCGGAATCCACTGTATGTATTAGATAAATAAGATATCCTAACAGATAACAGCCATCATCAGTCGTCACTTGTATTACATATTATTTTTGCAATTGTATATTAAGAAAATATTTTATTTTCTCATTGGGTGGAATAACCAAAGTGGATAGGTTAAATCTAACAAATACTGGATCTAGATGAAGAAGTAGGAACACTGACTGGAATCTTATTTTAATATAGTTCTTGGTCTGTTCGGCTGTATGAAGAAAATTCAGGAAACTGGTAATATTCAGAAAAATGTAAACCTTACAAGAAAAATGACTAGAGTTTCTTTATCTTTGGGGTACATCTTACTTTAAAAGAAATGAAAGTGCCTGACTACTTATAATTGCACAGTACTGCTGCCACAGAGCAACAAATTTCACAACTTATGTCAGGGAAAATAAACCGGATTCTGATTTTCTGAGTTAGTGATATGGGGAACACATATTAGATCAATAGCAGAGATGACAAATTATTTTACCATTTAACATTTGAACAAATGTTGGGTCAAAGTCACATGTAGTCACAAGGGGCTCTTCAAGTATATGGAAAAATAAACTTCCTCTGTGTGCAATTCATGAATGAATAAAGGTACTCAATCAGGCTCAAAGAAGTCCATTCAGAAGAAAGATCACCACCTTGTCAAAGAGCAAATGACACAAAATTTCATTTAGTACTGGGATATAAACCTTAGCAATGCAGGCTGAATGGAATAAATTAAAGAAAATGATTATTTTACTGGAACTTTCATCACTTTAATCCAGTTGTAATCTGCTGGTGGTGTTCACTTTGAGGCTTTGCCAGTGAGACACCAATGAAGAAATTATACCCTTTGATCAGCTTTAGGATTGAAAAGGTGCATTGTAATCTGAAAGGAGAGAGGCTTTATACTGATTTCCCACAGCTTACATTTGCTGCTGTCCAGGACTGCCAGCCCTCTCTTCTTCTGTCAGAGTTTGTGCTATGTAATAAATAAAGCATAACTGGCATCTAATCCGCTGTGACAGTTGATAAATCTGGCATAAGTACTAGGTGCTCAATTTGATCAGATTTGTCAAAGGCATTATCCGAGTTTGCTGAAGACCCAAGGGTAGGAGGCACCGTGGGCTTTCCGTGCAAGAAGAGTGTTGTAAAAGGACGCTAACAGATTATATGACTTCTACGGAAGATGGATCAGTGCAAGGAAAGCTGATACAACAGATAGACATTGGAGGAACTTAGTGGGACAGGCAGGATTTATGGAGGGAAATGGACAGTGAAGGTTTCAGGTCAAGAGCCTTCAACTGGACTGGAAGGATAGAAGTTAGATAGCCAGTATAAAAAAATGGAGGGAAGGGGTGGAACAAATGCTAGCAGGTGATAGGTGGATCCAGGTAAGGGGATGATAAGCAGATGAGGGAAGGAGATTAGTGGGAATGACATTGGAAGCTGGGAGGGGATAGGCAGACATGACAAAGGGCTGGGAAGAGAGGATGGTAGAGTATGGGATAAAGGATAAGAGGTGGGGAGGGGAACCAGTGAGAGACGGTGGTGGAGGGAAAGACACCGAGTAACGGGGGCCAGGTGGATCAGGGAGGAAGGGAAATTTGATGTCATTTTCCCAGGTAAAATAATAATTTTGCAATAAAGAATAACTTGTAACTGTTGAAGAACAAAGGGATTTGGTTCTCTGTTCAGACAAGTCATTGAAAGCTAGTGCAAAACGACTAAGAAGTTACAAGGACATATGCAACGCTGATCTTTATTGCAATGGTCAGATCACATCAGGATACGATGGTCTGTTTTGAGCAGAATCCATAAAAGGGATTTGCCAGAATGACACCAGAGTTTAAAGTGTTAAAATGTGAGGATAATATGTGCCTTAAGTGTGGCCAGTAGTCTTGCATTTAGAAAGCAGAGGGTAATCTAACCAAGGTGTTTGACATGATAAAAAGGCTTCAATGAAGCACGGACAGTTTCTTCCAGTGAGGAACTTAGAGTTATTACATTCAGGAGTGAGATCAGAAAGCACTTTTCATGCAGTTTGCAGTGAAAATCTGAAGTGTCGTGGATATTGGGTCAATTAGTGTCACAACTAAGATTCGCAGACTGCTTTTAAGAGCTTCAAAAGAAACAATTGAAGGGAAGATTACTGGAGATAAGATTTACATCAGCCATTATCTTATGGAATAGTCAAATAGCTCGGACAGCTGAATGGACTCCTGCAGCATCTTGGTTAGTGGCTGCCAGTCCAATAAATACATCACTTTGCCAAGTATGAATATGAACTGGTTTTACACAATTATCAATTTGGGATGATGCAATAGTGAAATATTTATAATCCCATCCATACTTCTGTGGTGATTCCTGCAAAACATTCAGTTTTTAAAATCTTTGACTTTTACATGATGGAGCAGGTGAATCCACAGCATTCTTTGAGCAGAGTCAGCCCAGTCTTCGCCATGAAAGGTTTAGTTGTCTGCTGTGCTCTGGATGTCATTTTTCTTTCCTTTGCAACATCTGTGATGAGACAACAAGATTTTTGATTATCTGCAGCATTCATATTGATTTGATCTAACATTTCCTCCTCCGTACAGGCGTCAATGAATTGCATTCAGAATAACGGGAGAAGGTGCCAATTAAATCTATGTTCACTGGTTTGAAGAGTTTCCTCATTCCTCATCCACCCTACATTGTTAACCCTTTGAAGGCGATAAAGTCAGATTAGATGGGTTGCAAAATATTATGAAAATTCTTGCACATCAGAAACACATGAGATTCTGCAGATACTGGAAATCCACAGCAACATACACAAAATGCTGAACGAACTCAGGTCAGGCAGCATCTACAAAGAGGAATACCTATTCAGTGATTCAAGCTGCAACCCTTCATCTGCCAATTGTTTATTCCTCTCCATAGATACTGTGTGACTTCCTGAGTTCCTCCAGCATTTTGTGTTTGTTGTCCATGCACATCAGGTTCCAGGTGTCTGGCTGATGCACCAGACTGATAGGAGCAAAATATTAAAATCTCTTACAGGAGTTCTTGAAGTAAATCTCCTTCAGTTTCAAATAATCCGTGACAAAATAATTTTCCTTGCCTGTTCTATTTTGTCAACTGGAACGTCATAACCTATAGGTTAATTCTAACATGTTTTGTTCATTGAGGGTTAACAATGCATCTTTTTTTTCCATTTCTAACACGTGCATTTTTGCTGTACTAACATATGCTTGCAGATAATGTTACCTAACAGTTATTTACAAAAATATGTACTTAAGCACCCTTAGTAGATTTCTATCTTTAGATTCAAGTTTTAGTTTTTATGCAGCAGATTCATTAGCAAAATGCTTATAATTGTAATAACTAGTCATCTCTGTAAATGCCAGTGGAGAGTATGGATGAAAATACTGGAGTAAAATAATGTGATTACCTGTGTAATTTCAAAGCACTGGATATTAAGACAAAAAACTTGCTCTAAAACAGTTCATATTTAATCTTGTGAAGAACAGAGTGCTTCACACAATGTCAGCAACCTAAATCTGATATGCATCACACAAGGAGATGTTAGGGAAAATAAGCAAAAGTTTAGAGTGATAGGTTTTAATTAGTTGCTTAAAACAGAGAGTGGAAGAAGTATAGTGAACTTTCTAAAGCCTTGAGTCTTGGGAACTGAAGATCCAGCATTCTCTTTCTCACACACTTGGGCTGCATCCATTACTTTTTGTAGGATTTTCTGTTCAAAGGCTTTGGTGTTTCCATACTAGGCCATGATGTAACCAGTCAGTATACATCTCCACTACACATCTATCAAAGTTTGTCAATGTTTTTGATGTCATGGCGATTTTCTGCAGACTCTAAAGGAAGTAAAGGCACTACCATGCTTTCTTCACTATTGCACTTATGTGCTAGGTCCAGGACAGGTCCTCTGAAATAGTAACACCCAGAAATTTAAAGTTGCTAACACTCTCCACCCCGATCCTCAGATCAGTTCTGGCTCACGGACCTCTGGTTTCCCTCTCATGAAGTCAAGTAAGGAAATCTGGGATCCAATTGCACAAGGATGTATGTTGAGGCCAAGGTCTTGGAGCTTATTGATTAGTTTTGAGGGCATGATGGAACTGAATGCTGAGCTGTAGTCAATAAAATGCATCCTGATGTATGCATCTCTGCTGTCCAAATGTTCCAAGATTGAGATGGCATCTGCTGAGGACCTGTTGCTTCAGTGGGCAAATTGGAGCGGATCCAAGTCGCCTCTCAGGCAGGAGCTGATATGTTTCATCACCAGCCTCTCAAAACACTTCATCACTGTGGATTGGAAGTGCAACTGGGTGACAGTCTTTGAGGCACAGTCTTCTTGACTGGTATGATTGAAACCTGCTTGAAGCAGGTGGGTATCACACACTGCTGAAGCGGGAGGTTAAAAGATCTCTCTGAACACACCAGCCAGATGGTCAGCACAGATTTTTAGTAAGTGGCCAGGTACCCTGTCCAGTCCAGATAGATGGATATTGATAGGCATCCGTTAGTCTCGTGAGACCATGGATTTGCGCCTTGGAATGTGTCCTGGGCGCAGGCCTGGGCAAGGTTGTATGGAAGACCAGCAGTTGCCCATGCTGCAAGTCTCCCCTTTCCACGCCACCGATGTTGTCCATGGGAAGGGCACTAGGACTGATACAGCTTGGCACTGGTGTCGTCGCAGAGCAATGTGTGGTTAAGTGCCTTGCTCAAGGACACAACACCTCAGCTGAGGCTTGAACTAGCGACCTTCAGATCACTAGACCGACCGACGCCTTAACCACTTGGCCACACGCCACCCAGTCCAGATGCTTTCCATGAATTCAGCCTCCTGAAGGCAGCCTGCACATTAGCTTCAGGGAACAAGACCACAGGATCATCAGGGGATGTGGGAATTGATGATGGGACCTCCATGTTCTGACGGCCAAAGCAAGCACAGAAGGCACTGAGTTCAGCTGGAACTGAAGCCCTGCCACAGCTGTCAAGCATCCTTTGTTGATTTGCCCATAAAATGGCTTACTGGAGGCTCATGCCAAGTGGAGGGAAAACGTCTCTCAGATCAGGTGTAAAGTCTGAAAGAAAAGCATTCTCCTCACTATCTTGGATAAATCTGAAAGCATACAGAAGTACTATAAACAGAGCTTTGAAATAATTTTCAATTTCTTGTTGGTCCTGCCTTCCAACATTGCTATTACTCCCACGTTCTTTAGGACTTTAATCTATTTTTTGGCAAATCATCTCTCCTATAAACTGCTCTTCGGATACAAGGTGCTAACTACATGCAAATTACTGTCAAATTTGGAGCATTGTACTACAGGAGAGGAATAAGTGAAGAGGAAAATCAATTATTACCAGTGTCGATAGATTATACTTATTCCAAAGAGATGGTTGTCCAAGCTGAGAAATAAGTTTCATGTGTAGAAATAACAAATTTGTTAAGATAATGTGAAAACTTTAAAACCAAAAGCAAAACCAAAGCACTGTGATCATTTAAGAAGTGCAGGTAAAATGAACAATTCAGTGAAGCTGGTGTTTTAAAATGCCAGCCAGATTGTTAGCAATTTCTATTTAGTAGCTTCTATCAGTAAATTCTCTTTTGCAAAGCGTTTCTCTATGTGTACAAAACCATATAACCTGCTCCACTTTACAGAGGCAGGCAAAGAACACATGGCAGGACTGAATTAACTTCAGCCTCCTCATCACTGTCTGCATCCATCTTTTTCTTTGCAGTAGCCGCCACCCTCTCTTTGTCAGCTCCTGAACAGTAGGCTTGGCAGTGCAGTTCCTGACGAGCTGCAAAGATCATACCGTATACGCAGGTTGTGGACTTGGCAGTGCAGCTCCTGACAAGCTGCAAAGATCATACCGTATACACAGGTTGTGGAGAGCCAACCAGAAAACTGGCTTCACAAAACAGATGCTTTTCTGTAACTGTGTATAGCTTCACTGTGATCCAATTGTGATGCCGCATATGAACTCTACACAACCAAGAGAAGGTCCTTTGTACTTCAAAAGGTCGTGCTTTTCAGAGAATATACAGTTTTAGTCTCTTCACTATAAAGAGAGTATAACATTTGGAAATGTGATTCTGGGCTCACTAGAACATTATCAAGAGTGCAGGTATGAAGAGTCATTTAGATTAGATTAGATTATGAAGACACGCAGTCCTCTTTTATTGTCATTTAGTAATGCATGCATTAAGAAATGATACAATATTCCTCCGGTGTGATATCACAGAAACACAGGACAGACCAAGACTGAAAAACTGACAAAAACCACATAATTATAACATAATAGTTACAACAGTGCAAGCAATACCGTAACTTGATGAAGAACAGGCCATTTAGCACGGTAAAAAGTTCAAAGTCTCTCGAAAGTCCCACATCTCACACAGACGGGAGAAGGAAGAAAACTCTCCCTGCCATACCCGACCACAGTCCCACTCTGAGTCGTCCGAAAACTTCGAGCTCCGACCAGCTCTTCAATACCGAGCACCAAGCACCATCTCTGCTGAACGCTTCGACCCCAGCCCCGGCCGCCAGCAGCAGGCAAAGCCAAGGATTTTGAGGCTTTCCCTCCGGAGATTCTCGATCGCACAGTAGCAGCGGCAGCAAACTGGGCATTTCAGAAGTTCCTCCAGATGTTCTCCCATGCTCTCACGGCCTTCTCCATCAAATCAGAATTGTGCGCGTCCCCTATTTAACAATACAATATCATTTCACCGGAAAGGCTACGCGTGCTGTGTCGAGCCGCCATCTTCTCCTCCTGCCATTTGAGAAGTTGCAGTAGGTTGCGATCACATACTGGAAGGTTAGTGTACGCCCAAGGAGACACAATAATGCAAATGCTGGAGTCTCAGTGGAGAGGGAAGGAAAGGAGCTGCTGGCACTTTAGATCAAGACTCTGCATCAGCTAACCACGCAGCTAGCAGGCAGCACGTTAGTGTAGCAGTGTAGCGGCTAGTGCAATCACCAATCGGGCTTCAATTCCCACCGTTGTTTGTAAGGAGTTTGTGTGCTTTTCCTCCAACCACATGGGTTTCCCCTGGTTCCCTCACACATTGCAGAGACCTACAGTTAGCGTTAGTAAAGCTGTGGGCATACTATGTTAGCACTGGAACATGGCAACACTTGCGGGCTACATCAGCACAATCCTCTATGTTGGCCAATGGCGTAAAAGACACATTTCACTGTATGTTTCAATGTTTTGATATACACTTGACAAATAAAGTTAATCTTTAAAATTAAGCTCATCTTCACTGCCTAACAAAACTGGCTAGCAACCAAGACACCCACTTGTCGGCCAGGATCTTTGAAGAAAATTGAAATATCCAGTTCTGAAGTTTCACTTTATGGGTGTGTGCACTGCTACATAAATGTGGTTAGCAACATTTTCAAAAGTTACTGGCAGAACATGCCTGTAATTTGTCTGCCTCTCTAGAAAAAAGTAAGTAAAAATGTTTTAACTTTTTAGTTCTTTTAATGAATAAATCACTTTGTTTCATAATTTAATTTGCTGGATATCCATGGTATCTAGTAGATAGATTGAAGACAAGCATTGAGACATGAGATCAGAAATGTTGGTTGATGAAACCATTACATTTTGGACCACGTCTGATTAACAATACTGAACAGCAGACATGATCCTTCCCAGATGAGGAAGCAGGACGACACAAAGACAGGCTGAGAAACGCTGAATGGTAAATAGACAGAAGAATAGACTTATGGTGAAACATAAGAAAAAAGGAAGAAAGAGGAAAACACTGCCATGTTGTTGTAAGATAGGAATATGAGTGGCTTGGAAGAAATGTCCCATACCTGGGGTAAACTATGCATGCTGTACATTGGTAAACTATTTCTACAAATAATACATAACGAATTCCATGGAACGACCAGCATGAAATGTACAAATCAGAAATAGCTACAGACTGATATCAGAGTGAATAGATAAAATTATCAGTTTTTTACTTCATGATGTATTGGGTTCAACTGTGCAACTTTGAGACTGATGGCTCAGGAAGTGGCAAGATGGCACCAGTGAATAACAGTGGCATTTTGCGTACAGTTCACAAAACTACTTCTTTTACTTCCTTTTCCTTCAAGTATGACTCTTCTACTAAGCTGCATGTGATTGGAACCTGTGATTTACAATTTGATGGAGTGTTTTTTTGTGACAATTGAGTGATCTGGCACTTTGCTGTCTCCAAGGGAGTTCGGTGAGATTCTGAGTGAAATGTGCAGCCAAGAGGCGTGGCAGCCTACAGACGGGGCAGGAGTCCATTATCGACTCCATTGCCTCTCTCTGATCGAGTCGAGTGTGTGAGTCAATGATCGACTCCATTGCCTCTCTCTGATCGAGTCGAGTGTGTGAGTCAATGATCGACTCCATTGCCTCTCTCCGATTGAGTCGAGTGTGTGAGACCATGATCGACTCCATTAGTTCTCTCCAATCGAGTCGAGTGTGTGAGTCCATGATCGGCTCCATTGCCTCTCTCCGATCGAGTCGAGTGTGTGAGACAATGATCGACTCCATTGCCTCTCTCTGATCGAGTCGAGTGTGTGAGTCAATGATCGACTCCATTGCCTCTCTCTGATCGAGTCGAGTGTGTGAGACCATGATTGACTCCATTAGTTCTCTCCAATCGAGTCGAGTGTGTGAGTCCATGATCGGCTCCATTGCCTCTCTCCGATCGAGTCGAGTGTGTGAGACAATGATCGACTCCATTGCCTCTCTCTGATCGAGTCGAGTGTGTGAGTCAATGATCGACTCCATTGCCTCTCTCTGATCGAGTCGAGTGTGTGAGACCATGATTGACTCCATTAGTTCTCTCCAATCGAGTCGAGTGTGTGAGTCAATGATCGACTCCATTGCCTCTCTCCAATCGAGTCGTCGAGTGTGAGGGACCATGACCGACTCCATTGCCTCTCTCCGATCGAGTCGAGTGTGTAACCCCATGATCGACTCCATTAGTTCTCTCCAATCAAGTCGAGTGTGTGAGTCAATGATCGACTCCATTGCCTCTCTCTGATCGAGTCGAGTGTGTGAGTCCATGATCGACTCCATTGCCTCTCTCCGATTGAGTTGAGTGTGTGAGACAATGATCAACTCCATTGCCTCTCTCCGATCGAGTCGAGTGTGTGAGTCAATGATCGACTCCATTGCCTCTCTCCGATCGAGTTGAGTGTGTGAGACCATGATCGACTCCATTAGTTCTCTCCAATCGAGTCGAGTGTGTGAGTCCATGATCGGCTCCATTGCCTCTCTCCGATCGAGTCGAGTGTGTGAGACAATGATCGACTCCATTGCCTCTCTCCGATCGAGTCGAGTGTGTGAGACCATGATCGACTCCATTAGTTCTCTCCAATCGAGTCGTCGAGTGTGTGAGACCATGATCGACTCCATTGCCTCTCTCCAATCGAGTCGAGTGTGTGAGACCATGATCGACTCCATTGCTTCTCTCCAATCGAGTTGAGTGAGTGAGACCATGATCGACTCCATTAGTTCTCTTCAATCGAGTCGTTGAGTGTGTGAGACCGTGATCAACTCCATTGCTTCTCTCCAATCGAGTCGAGTGTGTGAGACCATGATCGACTCTATTGCCTCTCTCTGATCGAATCGTCAAGTATGTGAGACAATGATCGACTCCATTACTTCTCTCCGATCGAGTCGTCGAGTGTGTGAGCCCATGATCGACTCCATTGCTTCTCCCTGATCCAGTTGAGTGTGAGGGACCATGATCGACTCCATTGCCTCTCTCTGATCGAGTCATCGAGTGAGTGAGACCATGATCCACTCCATTGCCTCTCTCTGAACGAGTCGTTGAGGGTGTGAGACCATGATCGACTCCATTGCCTCTCTCCGATCATGTCATTGAGTGTGTGAGACCATGATCCACTCCATTGCCTCTCTCTGAACGAGTCGTTGAGTGTGAGGGACCATGATCGACTCCATTGCCTCTCTCCGATTGAGTCGAGTGTGTGAGACCATGATCGACTCCATTAGTTCTCTCCAATCAAGTTGAGTGTGTGAGACAATGATTGACTCCATTGCCTCTCTCTGATCGAGTCGAGTGTGTGAGTCCATGATCGACTCCATTGCCTCTCTCCGATCGAGTCGAGTGTGTGAGACAATGATCGACTCCATTGCCTCTCTCCGATGGAGTCGAGTGTGTGAGTCAATGATCGACTCCATTGCCTCTCTCCGATTGAGTTGAGTGTGTGAGACCATGATCGACTCCATTAGTTCTCTCCAATCGAGTCGAGTGTGTGAGTCCATGATCGGCTCCATTGCCTCTCTCCGATCGAGTCGAGTGTGTGAGACAATGATCGACTCCATTGCCTCTCTCCGATCGAGTCGAGTGTGTGAGACCATGATCGACTCCATTAGTTCTCTCCAATCGAGTCGTCGAGTGTGTGAGACCATGATCGACTCCATTGCCTCTCTCCAATCGAGTCGAGTGTGTGAGACCATGATCGACTCCATTGCTTCTCTCCAATCGAGTCGAGTGAGTGAGACCATGATCGACTCCATTAGTTCTCTTCAATCGAGTCGTCGAGTGTGTGAGACCATGATCGACTCCATTGCTTCTCTCCAATCGAGTCGAGTGTGTGAGACCATGATCGACTCCATTGCCTCTCTCCAATCGAGTCGAGTGTGTGAGACCATGATTGACTTCATTGCCTCTCTCCAATCGAGTCGTCGAGTGTGTGAGACTATGATCGACTCCATTGCTTCTCTCCGATCGAGTCGTCGAGTGTGTGAGACCATGATCGACTCCATTGCTTCTCTCCAATCGAGTCTTTGAGTGCGTGAACCCATGATCGACTCCATTGCTTCTCTCTGATCGAGTCGAGTGCGTGAGACCATGATCGACTCTATTGCCTCTCTCCGATCAAGTCATTGAGTGCGTGAGACCATGGACTCCATTGCTTCTCCCTGATCGAGTCGTCAAGTGTGTGAGACAATGATCGACTCCATTGCCTTTCTCCGAACGAGTTGAGTGTGTGAGATGATCGACTCCATTGCTTCTCCCTGATCCAGTTGAGTGTGAGGGACCATGATCGACTCCATTGCCTCTCTCTGATCGAGTCATCGAGTGAGTGAGACCATGATCCACTCCATTGCCTCTCTCTGAACGAGTCGTTGAGTGTGTGAGCCCATGATCGACTCCATTGCCTCTCTCCGATCATGTCGTTGAGTGTGTGAGACCATGATCCACTCCATTGCCTCTCTCTGAACGAGTCGTTGAGTGTGTGAGCCCATGATCGACTCCATTGCCTCTCTCCGATCTTGTCGTTGAGTGTGTGAGACCATGATCGACTCCATTGCCTCTCTCCGAATGAGTCGTTGAGTGTGTGAGCCCATGATCGACTCCATTGCCTCTCTCCGATCGAGTCGAGTGTGTAACCCCATGATCGACTCCATTAGTTCTCTCCAATCAAGTTGAGTGTGTGAGTCTATGATTGACTCCATTGCCTCTCTCTGATCGAGTCGAGTGTGTGAGTCCATGATCGACTCCATTGCCTCTCTCCGATCGAGTCAAGTGTGTGAGACAATGATCGACTCCATTGCCTCTCTCCGATCGAGTTGAGTGTGTGAGACCATGATCGACTCCATTAGTTCTCTCCAATCGAGTCGAGTGTGTGAGTCCATGATCGGCTCCATTGCCTCTCTCCGATCGAGTCGAGTGTGTGAGACAATGATCGACTCCATTGCCTCTCTCCGATCGAGTCGAGTGTGTGAGACCATGATCGACTCCATTAGTTCTCTCCAATTGAGTCGTCGAGTGTGTGAGACCATGATCGACTCCATTGCCTCTCTCCAATCGAGTCGAGTGTGTGAGACCATGATCGACTCCATTGCTTCTCTCCAATCGAGTCGAGTGAGTGAGACCATGATCGACTCCATTAGTTCTCTTCAATCGAGTCGTCGAGTGTGTGAGACCATGATCGACTCCATTGCTTCTCTCCAATCGAGTCGAGTGTGTGAGACCATGATCGACTCCATTGCCTCTCTCCAATCGAGTCGAGTGTGTGAGACCATGATTGACTCCATTGCCTCTCCAATCGAGTCGTCGAGTGTGTGAGACTATGATCGACTCCATTGCTTCTCTCCGATCGAGTCGTCGAGTGTGTGAGACCATGATCGACTCCATTGCTTCTCTCCAATCGAGTCTTTGAGTGCGTGAACCCATGATCGACTCCATTGCTTCTCTCTGATCGAGTCGAGTGCGTGAGACCATGATCGACTCTATTGCCTCTCTCCGATCAAGTCATGGAGTGCGTGAGACCATGGACTCCATTGCTTCTCCCTGATCGAGTCGTCAAGTGTGTGAGACAATGATCGACTCCATTGCCTTTCTCCGAACGAGTTGAGTGTGTGAGACCATGATCCACTCCATTGCCTCTCTCTGATCCAGTCGAGTGTGTGAGCCCATGATCGACTCCATTGCTTCTCCCTGATCCAGTTGAGTGTGAGGGACCATGATCGACTCCATTGCCTCTCTCTGATCGAGTCATCGAGTGAGTGAGACCATGATCCACTCCATTGCCTCTCTCTGAACGAGTCGTTGAGTGTGTGAGCCCATGATCGACTCCATTGCCTCTCTCCGATCATGTCGTTGAGTGTGTGAGACCATGATCCACTCCATTGCCTCTCTCTGAACGAGTCGTTGAGTGTGTGAGCCCATGATCGACTCCATTGCCTCTCTCCGATCATGTCGTTGAGTGTGTGAGACCATGATCGACTCCATTGCCTCTCTCCGAATGAGTCGTTGAGTGTGTGAGCCCATGATCAACTCCATTGCCTCTCTCTGATCGAGTCGTCGAGTGCATCAGCCCAACATCATCTCCATTGCTTCTCTCTGTTTGAGTCACTGGGAGCTAGGTTGAAGTCAACAAGGATGAGAGCAGGAGATGGGTGGGCATTTGACGCCGTCTGCCTGCATTTGACCAGTCTTCCTCTCTCCCTCACTAGATGCTGTCTGAGGTAAGTGCGGGACCCTTGGGGTTTCATGCTGCAAGGATTGATCGGTGAGGCTGTGGACTCATTTGAGGTTCATGGTGCATGTATTTCTAGATTCCAGCTACTCTTTATTTTTGCTGGTTGTAAGTGGTTTCATTGGGGCGATCGATAAAGACAGTGGCACTTCAGCGAAGAATGACTCTGCATACAGCATGCCGTGGGCTAGCAGCTCGGCAGTGAAGTGAACTGAACTAAATACCACTGGACACCTGGTTTAATGTTTGGTATTCTCTGTGTTGTTCACCTGCTTTTTGCTGTTTGTGCAACTTGTCATTTTCTCACGCATTGGGTGCTTGGCGTTCTCCTGAATGGGTTCTGTGTTGTCTTTGTGTTTCATACCTGCCTGCAGGACGACCAATCTCAGACTCGGATTCTGTATACATATTTGATAATAAATGTACTTTGAATCTTTGAATTAGGAGTTGCTCTTAGGTCAGTTTTATATGCCACTAGTAGTGAAGTGGATACAAACCTGGTAGATTCTATTCAATTTGGCCTGATATGTCATAGACTAAGAGGCAGAGAGCACTGCTTAAAAAATCATTCATCTCGATCTGACTCTACTTGTGCATCCTAGACCAGCAAAACCCCAATACAAGGATAATGAGCAGTTCTGTGAAGAAAACTAGATTGTCATTCTTAATAAAAAGCTGCTAATCACAGAAGTTCAAAATAATGTAGCAAGACCACGAGAAGGATTTAGTGAAGACATAATACTAACGGAAGTGCCAAAGACCATTAATTTACCTATACTGCAAAGATAAACTTTATTCATGATAGATATATACAGTATAAACAGAAGAAATAGTGCAAAAGAACTTTACAATCCTGGTCAGTACAATACACAGTGTAAATTTCAAAGAGAGGGGAAGAAAAATACAAAAAATAGCGCTATTGCCAGCATGAGGTGATATATCCTTATCATTGTTTCAGTGGCATTCCCACCCAACATCACACATCCATGTGTGGTCATGGAAGCATCCTATACTCTGCCCCTTCCCCACAGAGCCTTAGAGCAGGCCACACTGAGCTACAGTGTGTCCCTCAGTACATACAACTGCAGCCAGTTGGAGGCACAGTAAGGTGGCAACGCACACTGGCCAATTAATAGACATGGCAAAAGCAAGTGCTAACTTACACACATCACAACTCTCCTGAAGCAGAGCTCATCAAAAGGCAAGAGTAACGAAGATAAAAGACAGCACTGTTAAAGGGTAGGAGAATTTTTGCATATGATATTCTTGATGACTTAACCGCAACAGCAAATTAAATGACTTCTTTTAGCTTCAGGATAATTCCCAACCATTAACTTATAGGCAGTTGCTTTGTGGGGGTGTGACAGACAAATTAAACTTTACTATCTTTAAAACGTGGAGGATGTTTCAGAATGTTAATCTACAATGGCCAAGCAGATTCTTGAAGGAACATTTCTATACATCTGACAGTTTGACTCGGAATGGTGATTAGGAGCAAATTGCAACTGAAGTACAACATCCAAGGCACAATTTTCACAAACGAACAGATTAATCAGACAGCTGCAACACAAAACAAAGCAACTTATTAGTCCAGAAGTATTAATTGCCCAATCTAAGCAGAGTGTATATGGCATTTCACATTTATGTTTTTCTTATTAATTCCTAGTTTGTAAACTCCAAGAAATTGGTAACATCAAGTTAAGTATTTTAGATTTTTGGTGAAAGGAATGGAACAATCAATTTTGCTGTCCCTGGGATAACATCTGGGAATTATAAAGTAAAAATTATGTGATTTACCTGCTTTTCTGAAGCTCTTCTGCCCTTAAAAGGAACTTCTACAGCCCCCAATGATATTGTGATTTCAGTCACTGAAGCCAACGTAAGACCATCCTTCAGGACAGTCGACCCATGGAAAGCATCCGGCCCAGATGGGGTACCCGGCCGAATATTAAAGATATGTGCTGATCATCTGAAGTGTTCTTTCACCTCTCGCTTCAGCAGTCTGAGGTACCCACCTGCTTCAAGCAGACTTCAAATATGCCAGTGCCTAAGAAACACTTGGTAACCTGCCTCAAAGACTATTGACCAGCACTTACATCCACAGTGATGAAGTGTTTTGAGAGCTTGGTGATGAAACATATCAAGTTCTGCCTGAGAAATGACTTGGGTCTGCTGCAGTTTGCCTACTGGAGTAATAGGTCCACAGTAGATGCCACCTCATTATCTCTTCACTCAACCCTGGAACATCTGGACAACAAAAATGTATATATCAGGATGCTCTTTATCAACTGCAGCTTAGCATTCTATACCATCATCGCCTCAGAACTAATCATAAAGCTCCAAGACCTTGGCCTCGAAGGCTCTTGGTGAAATTAGATCCTCGAATTCCCCACTGCAGACCACAGTCAGTTTAGATTGACAACAACATCTCCTCCACGATCTCCATCAGCACAGGTGTACCACAAGGCTGTGTGCTTAGCCCCCTGCTCTAATCACTTCACACTTATGACTGCGTGCTCGGAACAGCACCAACACCATATTTAAGCTTGCTGATGACACCATTGTCACATGCTGAATCAAAGATGGTGACATATCAGTATAGAGGAGGAAGACTGAAAATCTGGCTGAGTGGTGCCACACCAACACCCTCTTACTCAATATCAGCAAGACCAAGGAGCTGATTATTGACTTCAGGAGGAGGAAACTGTAGGTCCATGGGCCAGTCCACCCAGATCAATCAGCAACTTTAAATTCCTTGGTGTTATAATTTCAGAGGACCTGTCCTGGCCCTAGCATGTAAGTGCAATTATAGAGAAAGCACGGCAGCAACTCTACTTTCTTAGCAGTTTGCAAAAATTTGGCATGATATCTAAAACTTTGATGAACTTTTATAGATTGAGGGTAGAGTGTATATTGACTGGCTGCATCACAGTTTGGTATGGAAACACCAATACCCTCGAACCCTACCAAAACAAAATGGATAAAACCCAGTCAGTCATGGGTAAAGCACTCCCAACTTGCGAGCACATCTACATTGAGCACTGTTGCAGGGAAGCAGCATTCATCTGAGAGTCCCACCACCCAGCATGCTCTCTTCTCACTGTTGCCTTCAGGAAGAAGGTACAGAAGCCTCAGGACTCACAACACCAGATTCAGGAAGAGTTATTACCCTTCAACCATCAGGCTCTTGAACCAAAGTGGATAAATTCACTTGTCCCATCACTGAAAAGTTCCCACAACCTATGGACTCACTTTCAAGGACTCTTCATCTCATGTTATCAATATATATTTATTGTTATTGTCTCTTTCTTTTTGTGTTGGCACAATTTGTTGTCTTTTTCACACCAGTCAAATGCCCAAGTTGGTGTGGTCTTTCACTGATTCTATTATGATTGTCGTCCTATTATGGATTTATTGAGCATGCCTGCAAGAAAATGAAATCTCAGGGTTGTATATGGTGAAATATATGTACGTTGATAATAAATTTACTTTGAACTTTGAACTTTGAACTTGAACTTAACTACACAGCACCCTTGGTTGACCTGTTTTTATTTAGAAACATAAATATATCGCTGGGCATCTAGATTTCACATTGATTCTAGATTTCACATTTTCTGCCCAATGAAGCAGTGGAAGCTACCTCAGTAACTATATTTGAGACAAGGTTGGATAGATTTTTGCATAGTAGAGGAATTAAAGGTTATGGGGAAAAGACAGGTTGGTGGAGATGAGTCCGTGGCCAGATCAGCCATGATCTTATTGAATGGGCCAGATGGCCTACTCCTGCTCCTATTTCTTATGTTCTTACGATGCAATCACGAAGAAGGCACGCCAGCAACTATTAGGAGTTTGAGGAGATTTGATATGTCACCAAAAACTATTTCTACAAGTTTCTACAGATGTACCACTGGGACTGGCTGGATCACTGACTGGTATGAGGGCTTCAACGCACAGGATAGAAAGAGGCTGCAGTGTTGCAGATTCAGTCAGCTGCATCATGGCACAAACTCCCCACCACTGAGTATATTTACAGAAGCTGGTGCCTCAAGAATCCATCATTAAGGACCCTCACCATCAAGAATATGTGCTCTTCTCATTGCTACCACCGGGGAGGAGGTACAGGAGCCTAAAGACCCATCCTCAGTATTTTAGGAACAGCTTCTTCCCCTCCACCATCAGATTTCTGAATGGTTCACGAAGTGGTGAACACTACCTTACTACTCCACTTCTGTATGATTTATTATTTTAGGAAGGAGGAGAAGATGGCGGCGCGATGCAGCGCGCGCAGCTGTTCCAAATGATATCATGTGTGTAAGTAGGGGCCGTGCACAATCCTGATTTGATGGAGACAGCCGTGAGAAGCATGGAGGAACACCTGGAGAAACTTCTGAAATGCCTGTTTCACTGCCACAGCTACTGTGCGATCGAGAATCTCCAGAGGGGAAGGCCGCAAATCCTCAGCTTTGCTCGTTGCTCGGTGGCTGGGGCAGGGTCGAAGCACTTGGCAGAGATGGTGCTCGGTGTCAGAGAGCTGGTCGGAGGCTCGGAGTTTTCGGACGGACTCGGAGTCGGACTGTGGTCAGATGCTTCCAGGATGCTGCATCGGCAAGTTTGCGGCACTGGAGGTTCACCATCTGCATGAGATGATGGGACTTTCGAGAGACTTTGAGGCTTTTTACTGTGCTGATGGTCTGTTCTTATCAAATCACGGTATTGCTTTGCACTGTTGTAACTATATGTTATAATTATGTGGTTTTTGTCAGTTTTTCAGTCGGTTTGTCATGTGTTTCTGTAATAACATTCTGGAGAAACATTGTATCATTTCTTAATACATGCATTATTAAATGACAATAAAAGAGGACTGCGTGTCCTCATAATCTAAAAAAAAACTTAAAGTAATTTTTTTTATACAGTCGACCCGTGGGGAATTGGTTCCAGGCCCCCCTGCTGATACCAAAAAATGCAGATGCTCAAGCCCATTATATAAAATGGCGTAGTATTTGCATACAACTTACGCACATCCTCCCGTATAATTTAAATCATCCCTAGATTACTTATAATGCCTAATACAATGTAAATGCTATGTAAATAGTTGTTATACTGTATTGCTTAGGAAATAATGACAAGAAAAAATGCTCAAACAACGAGTGCTGGAGAGAGAACTTCCGGGCTATCCCGATCCGCGGTTGGTTGAATCCATGCATGTGGAACCCGCGGATAAGGAGGGCCGAATGTACATTGCACTGTCCCACTACCACAAACCAACAAATCACATAGAATATGTCCCTGACAGTAAACCTGATACTGATTCTGAACCCTGTTGTAACCTGACAAGGGCCTGTGTTATCTCATTCCCTTCACGGCCAGTGCAAGGGGCCTGTTTGTGCACCATTGACCTAATTGAACACCTTCCAAATCTGTGATTTATTACCCATAAAAGATGAGGCTAAAAAGGAATGAAAGGCTATCAGCTTCAACTCTCCTACAAGTAATCCAGTGATCTGGCTTGGAAAACCAAAAAGTGATGCATACAGTCAACAGGTCAGGCAGCATCTGTAGAGAAAGAAACAGTTTCTGTGTCACATCTGAGAATCTTCAACAGAACTTAGAAAGAGAGTAAAATATTTTCATATCTGAATAATAACTGTTTCTCCTTCCACAGACACCACCTGACCTGCTGAGTGTTTCCAGTATTTTCTGTTTTTTTTATTCAAGTCAGAGAGACTTTGTCAGAACTGCAGCTTGTTCAGTCTCACTGGGTCCAAGACCTACTGGTTTCTAATCATTAGCGTTATGAAATAGCACAATTGGTGAGGGACAACAAATGCCACCTTTGGCACTACTGCCGAAATCCTGTAAATGAACTAATTAAAATACAACAAAATTGTGCTGGCTTGATTTAACATGAAACTCATTTGTATACGGCTGAACGCTGGAGTTTCTGTGCAGCCAGGTAACAGGCGAGTGAGCATGGGCGTGATTGCCAGGAGCACACTGGGAGTTATGTAATTAAAGACGGCTCACATAAAAGGTAAAGAATGACTCTGAAGAGTGATGCTGAAGTGAATAATGTAAGATTATCTTTTTTTTTGCTGGGAGGAAAACAAACTAATGTGGCCTATCAAACTTATCTAACTGATAGATTTAATGCACAACAGTAATGAATGAGTTGGTCTGACCACTGGGCCAAATTATGCAATGAATCTTAATTTTAATCATCCAGCCACATTAACAGTAATGCATGCAATGTGTAACTTCATATTAAATTTGGTATTATTTATTTGGTACGTCACCAAAGACAATTGCCAATTTGTACAGATGTATTGTGGAGAATATTCTAATTGGCTGCATCAACATCTGGTAGCGGGGTGGGGGAAACTACACAGGATCGAAATAAGCCGCAGAGTGTTGTGAACTCATTCTGCTCCATCATGGGCACCAGCCTCCCCAGTATTCAGAACATCTTCAAGGAATGATGCCTCAGAAAGGTGGCATCCATCATCCATCTGGGACATGCTCTCCTCTCATTGCTACCATCAGGAAGGAGGTACAAGAGCCTGAAGGTGCACACTCAATGATTCAGGAACAGCTTCTTCCCCTCTGCCATCCAATTTCTGAATGGGCATTGAACCCATGAACACTACCTCACTACTTTATTGCACTACTTATTTAATTTAACATATTTAGCTTACTATACACACATCTTATTATAATTCATTGTTTTTTTATTATGTATTGCAAGGTACTGCTGCCGCATACAATAAATTTCACGACATATGCTGATGATATTAAAACCAATTCCGATTCTGATTCTCATTTGATGACTTGAATCAATTTTGAAAAAGCTCTTACACTCTTAAGGGGCAATATAAATGTTTAACAATGTATCAGCTGTGTGAAAATATTGGGTCATAACTTGCTGCCAGCTTAACTTTCTTATATTCACTGCTGGAATCCACACTAACCACAGAGTTATCTTTTCTAGATCCATCAATATTGACTTCTTGGTTAAGAATGGCCCTGGTTTAAATTGGTTAGACCTTCCAAGGTGTCAGGCCTTGGGCGATTAAATTCCATACAGAGAAAACTCCAAACACTGAAATGGCAGAAAAACGCTGATAGATAGCGAAGCCATGTTAGCCTCCCCAAAGCTTTACTGGCTGTCAAAGCACTCAAAAGCTTTAAATATTTCTAAATATCACTGTACATTCAAAAATATTCAATGACTATTGAAAATTAAATAATTAGCCATTTAAAATATTAGTATGTTACTTAAATCTTTAACAAATTTTTAAAAAATTGAAGAAAACATTAATTATTTTTTAAATGCAAATTTGTTGCACTTACCTTTTTCCATTGCAGCTGTTCCCCAGCATAACTACTGGGGAATTACCACAAACTCATGCTCTGCTGGAAGAGTGAAATAAATACCCTTTGGCCGTTCAATATTTCCATCAAGAGAGCAAAGGGTTGCCTCCCATATCAATCTCCATCGTTCCCCGCAGTTTAAATATTTGATATCATCTGACTGACTTCGTTCCACGGAGCACATTTCAAAGGCAGTTCTGCATAGTCTTTCCATATGCTACTTCAGCTACCTCCTCCATCCCTATATCTCACATTGCTTCCTTTACTCATCCTACTTGGCCATTGGTGAATCCTCAGTTCCCAACACCCAACATTTGTGTGAAGAATTTTTATCCACGTCTAATCTCTAGAATTCTGTCAGTGCACACTCTTATGCCTTCAACGTCAAAACTATCTTTTAGAACAGACTCAAAACCTGACATGGAGATTCCTGTGTGGGACCAATTGCTAAGTTACTGTTAAAATTTACTAATATATGCAAGAGTTACATCTGACAGTCTCAGTAACATACCAGGAAACAAAAAAAAAAACAGCAGGAACGTGTGGAAATCTGCACAAGAATCAGAAGGAAATGTAGAATTCATATCATGTACATTTTGTGAAATATGTGTATTTAAAATTCAACCTATTTCCTATATTTTGAGTAGATTAAATATACCCTGCTTCAGAACATTTCATTATTGAAGAATTTCCATTTAAGATGAGTCACTCAGATGCTAGAACGTTAGATGTGAAGAAACAGAAATTTCAGTGCAAGGCCCAGTGAAGGATAAACATACAGAAACATAGAAAACCTACAGCACAATACAGGCCCTTCAGCTCACAAAGCTGTGCCGAGCATGTCCTTACTTTAGAAATTACCTAGTGTTACCCATAGCCCTCTATTTTTCCAACCTCCATGTACCTGTCCAGGAGTCTCTTAAAAGACCCTATTGTATATTTTTAAATGCATATTTAAATACAAGCAAGTCACAAAATGGTAGGGCAAAAATTCTGTATATTGCTGCAATCCAAAATTCCTCCCTGGGCAGCAGCATTATGATGAACTGTCATGCATTCTTAGATAGAGATCAATGTAATGATCCAGGAAATTTGACTTGTATACTTAATATTTTCGATCTAAGCAGTGTTTAAACCTTTTAACGAGTGGAAAATACACTTACTTATTCCCATTCCCCAAACTCTTGATTTTTTTGCTTCATTACTCAAAGTCCATTCCTTTATTTACATTTGCCTCAGCAATGTAAAATGGAGAGGAGGGAATCATCAGCAAATTGACAAACAGATACCTACTTGATTTTTTAGAACAGGCCTTTGATAATTTTGTCTGCAAGAAATCTGCCATTTCTTTGTCTTCTTCTCTTTCTCTATGATAAAAAGCAATTAAGTTTCAAAATAATCATCAGACTAAAACAACATATAGATTTATTCAACATTGTTGATAACTCACACCTCATATTTAGACCATAAGACCATAAGACACAGGAGCAGAATTAAGCTATTCAACCCATCGAGTCTGCTCCACCATTCCATCATGGCTGATCCTGGGTCCCACTAAACCCCATACACCTGCCTTCACACCATATCCTTTGATGCCCTGACTAATCAAGAAATTCTCAACTTCCACTTTAAATATACCCACGGACTTGACCTCCATTGCAATCTGTGGCAGAGTATTCCACATATTCACCACCCTGCTCTGGCCAAAAAGCACCCTCCTTATCTCTGTTCTATAAGGTTGCCTCTCAATTTTGAGGCTGTGCCTTCTAGTTTTGGATACCTCCACCATAGGAAACATCCTCTCTACATCCACCTTATCTAGTCCTTTCAACATTTGGTGGGTTTCAATGAGATCTCCCTGCATTCTTCTAAATTCCAGTGAGTACAGGCCCAAAGCTGCCAAACCCTCCTCATATGTTAACCTCATTCATTCCCGGAATCATCCTTGTAATCCTCCCCTGAACTCTCTCCAATGACAACACATCCTCTCTGAGACGCGGGTTCCAAAACTGTTGACGAAACTCCAAGTGCGGCCTGACTAATGTCTTATAAAGCCTCAGCATTATGTCCTTGCTTTTATATTCTATTCCCCTTGAAATAAATCTTACATATCTCTTGTTTAAGTGAAGTCACTGTACCTCAGTCGTTCAAATTCAACATCATCCACAAGGAAGTCTCTTGTCTCCACCAATTTATGGATCTGCTGCAGTAATTCTTCTTCCTTTTGCTTATCCTCATTTGATTTGTCCTTATCTACATTTTAAATGATAATAATTGTTATTTTAGTAGTAATTATACTAAAATGTATTGAAACACTCTTTAATGAGAATGATTTTCAATCAGTATCTGAGTCATATGAATCAAACTTACTCAATTTGACCCATAGTCTGACAACAATTACCTCAACTGTGGTGTCAATGGAGGTAAGACATGGATTTACAAGTACCTATGAATTAACAAAGGACAAAAAACCTGATGACTTAGTGGGGAGCATCCTCACTTCTGACTATATGTGTCCCACTTAATAGATTTGTACAAAAGTCAATTTAGATAGTGCAGTATTGAACAGGTCTTGGATGTAAAGCTAAACTGATGTCTTGTTTGTTCTTGAAGCTAGATGCAAGTTATATCAAAGAGCAGCAGGCCAATAATCCTTGGTGTCCAGGTCAATGTTTATCCTACATGAAGCAGATGATTCACACTACTGTTTGTGGGAGCTTGCTGTGCACAAGATGGCTGCTACAGTTATGGAAACTGTGGGCACGTAATTTTCAGCATTAGAAGAGGATAACATATCAGCCATCCAAAAATGATATGGGGATGGAGACTCACAAAAATTAATGTAATAGTAAACAAGAAACTAAATACTATTGAATAAATTAATGGAAAACAAGGGGCAAGGAAATAGTGCATGAGAGTGACAGCGAAGTAAATCAGCCATGTTCTCACTGAATGGCAAAGTCTGAATGGACTGCTCTTGGTTTTAGTTTTTATAGTCCTTCATGTTAATGCCAGTTAAGAGTAACAAAGTCTCAGGGATAATTTCACTTCCTGGTTTTAGAACAACCAAGAAATCCTAAAAACCATAGATTGATTAGCCTAGAAAATTACTAGAATCTGAAGTTAATTTGGCGATGGCTGCCATTTGAGAGTTTGTACATTGTGCCATCAGGAGGCGGTAGTGACTTGATGGCGTTCGACACTAACAATGACTGAGTCAGATATTTTACTGACTGGTAAACTTGCCATTCAGGAATCCTGTTGTTACCTGGCGGAGGATGAAACAAGAACGAGAAGGATACCAGTAAGAAAAATATAGGGGGTGGGAAAGAAAAGACAGTCTGACTGGCAAGGTAGTTAGTTAATGGTTATATAGCAAATTTCCAAGAACACTAGTTATAAGAAGTGGCAACGTGAATGGCTACTTTCTACTTCCGTGAAAGTCAGAGAAGACTAGCATCCCAGAAACAGGAGATGAAGACAGAACTCCAGAAGCGGAGTTCAAATAAACAAACACAAAAGAGGCTGCAGATACTAAAATTCTGAATAACGTGTAGAGTCAAAAGTTGCAGGTCAATGTCTTGGGTCAAGAACCTGCATCAGGAGTAGTGATATACAAATGTTACTTCCATTTACTACAGATTATTTCTTCCAAGTATGTTTTCTTTTTGGTGCTACCATCACACAACTGATCGTAGTTTCCATTGTGCACAGGTAACATAGTGATTAGCACTACCCTTCGCAGTACAGGCAACCAGGGTTCAATTCCCGCCATTGCCTGTGAGGAGTTTGTAAGTACTCCCGTGACTGCGTGGGTTTCCTCTGGGTGCTGTGATTTCCTCCCACAGTCCAAAGACATACTGGTTGGTAGGATAATTGGTCATTGTAAATTATCCCATGAGGATTAGATTGGGGGATTGCTGGGCGGACGTGGCTCGAAGGACTGGAAAGGCAGCTCCAAGCTGTATCTTAATATAAAAATATGAACAGTCTTGATATATTTAGTGCAAACAAAGTGAAACACTTGAAGTGAGAAATCAAAAATCATCCAGGACTCCAATTCTGATCACGGTGCTATCTGCTGGCTCTAGTGAATGCAAGAGGTGGTTCAATTATGAACCAGTAGAGACCACGTGAGGAATGGTAACTTGTGGATGATAGCATCCTTGGAAATCCACGTGAATTTGTTGCTTTACAAATGAGGTAGGGGCTGGGCGTGGAAGAAAAGACTACACTCACTAATCCAATATAAAGAGTAATATATTAATATTCTGCCCACATCCATTTGACAGTTTAACAGGAATACAATATTTGCTATCTAACCCATTTTCTCATTAATGCTAGTTGTGGAATTGTTAACATTTTAATCTAATAATCATGTGAGAAGATTGAGAAGTACATGGAATAAAATTCAACACAATCTAGTTGGTTAGGAACATTGGAAATGCATGCAGGTTCTTGGTGAAGTTCAGTTCCTGGAACTTCAGAAAATTATTCAATTAAGGTGAGGCAAAGCAGTCTCACAAAATGGTTGGAGTGATATGTGAAAAACAGATAACCCAGTGGTTAAGACACAGTGTTTGGAAATATCCTGAATATAATTTAACTACTAAGATGAAAAACCAAAGTCTTATGTGAGCTCTTTTACCAATTACTAACCCATCTAATATAAATGGCTTTAATCTGCTTGTTGAATTCTAATAGGAATTTTATATAAGCTTGTTACATAAGATATTAAAAGGGAATAATTTCATCTTCAATTTTGGTCCATCATAAATAGTTATCTTGCAACTGTAGTGTGGTAATCTGATCCATAAGGGCTCAGAGTTGATTCTGTAGGCTCAAAATGCTAAAAAAAAACAGAATTCTATTCCCAAACATAATTAAAAACATGAAAACCTCCAGAACAGTGAAAAAATATTTTTATTTAATCCTTCAGAAGGGCCTAAAAGTGTTCTTTTGATAAAAGAATGCAAGCTGCAAAATATGGAGGTGATTTATGGCTTTTGAAAGGAACTGATTTTCTTGTCCGGTCATATTTACCCTGCAGACCTACACTGATAGGTTATTTGTAAAAGGTGATTTACTTCAGTTACTGAAGCACAATTCTGAGACACCACAGAGTAAACTGGCTTCTTTCACTCTAATGTATGGTGCATCACACTATCTAAAATACTGTTTCTGTCAGGAAAGTGAACGGAGTATTAGTGCGTGGCAAAATGGAAACACAAGAGACTGCAGATGCCGGAAAAAGCTGACTTGATCTGAAATGTTATTTCTCTCTGTAGATCACTTTTCTTGTTAAGCATAATTCAATGAAACTGACTGGATTAATATACATTGTAGTTTGTTATATCCATTTCTGGAACACGGAGACCAAAATAATAGTGATGTAATCGATCCATATTTCATATATAGTGGAAGCAGTGTTTATACCTGTGATTAGCAGAGAATTCAATCACTGTTTTAACTATTTGTAAAAGATGCTGGTTCTTGATTTGTGATACCTAGCTCATTATTCTAGTTCCTTAAGATTCAGATAGATCCGAATGCTCACCTGGTATTGAGACCAGTTTCTGCAGCTCTTTCTTAAGTCGGGTTATTTCTTTGCATAGTTGTATGTCATCCATCCTAGAAAATGTCAAAATAGTACATTGATAAATTTAACAGGTTGACATTGGGCAATTTCAGTGAGCAGAATAGTGAAATCCAATAAGAAAATCTTTATTAAACAATTTAATGCATCGAAAATAAACTAATTAGTTCCAATGTATGAAACAAGATGCATTCAAAACTGTGGGTAAAACCTCGTGCAGGTAAACAAACTTCTCCCTATCTATAGTTAGCTTTTTTTATTTCACAGCAGCATAGTAGGTGCACAAAATCATAGAACTGTACAGCTCTTGGCTTCCTGTCCATTTTGACCATTGTACTTTTCTGTACTAATCCTATTTACCTGCATTAGGTCTACACCCTTCTATGCCTTGATGATTCAAGTTCTCATCAAGGTGCTTCTTAAATATTGAGACAACACCTCCTCAAGCAGTGTGTTCCAGTTTACAATGACTCTATGTGAAGAAATTCCCCCTCAGATAGACCCTCTATCTCTTACTTTATTACTTTACTCTCGAGAGTTCCAGAATATTAAAAGATTATTACTATCTACTCTATCAATCCTTCTTTTGTGTATGTGTATCAGATCACCCCTCAGACTCCTGAGTTCTAGGGAAAACAACCCCAGCTTATCCAACCCTTCCTTATAACTGTGACATTCCAATCTCGGCAACATCCTGGTGAATCTCCTCTGTACCCTCTCCAGTGCAATCACCTCCTTCCTGTGCTTCTGTGGATCATTTTATTTCTGTAATGTGAACTTGCCATTTCTTGTGGTCTGTTCAAAATCAAATAATCAAATAGCTATCATTATAGCCCACAATGTGTGATCAAGATCGGAAATACAAACATCAAACAAGTCACAAATTCAAATATCTTGGCCCCTAATAACAAGTAATGGCAGGTGCGACACAGATATCAAATACAGAATAGCAATGGCAAAAGAAGCTTTCCAAAAAATGAAGTCCATATTAACAAACAGAAAGATGAGCACGTACACTAAAAACAGAATACTGCAATTGTATATTTATTCTATCCTGACTTATGGAAGTGAATGCTGGACCATTTCCCCAACAATGGAAAAGAGACTAGAAGCAGCTGAATTATGGTTCTACAGGAGAATGTTAAAAATATCATGGACCACACACACATCAAATGAAGAAGTTCTCAGAAGAGCCCAAGCAGTTCGATCACTCATACCAACAATAAGAGAAGGACAACTCAGATTCCTTGGACACATCATGCGGAAAGATGAACTAGAAAAACTCATACTTTCTGGAAAGATTGAGGGGAGTAAACCTAGAGGAAGATCTCGCCTTATGTACATCAAAAGCATAGCCAGGTGGCTACACATCGAGGAAATGGAAGTCATCCAAAAAAACGAAGGATAGATCTGCATGGAAAACCATGGTCACTAAAGTCCGCATCGGATATGGTACCCAGACAGACAGATTGATATAGCTACAGATTTTATTAACTTTTTGAAGCATATTGCAGTAAATATGTATTCAGCAACGTTAAAAATAAATTTAAAGATTACTTGCCACACAATCACCTTTTTTGGAATAGCATCTTCCCCTCTGCCATCAGACTTCTGAATGGTCCATGAAACCATGAACTACTTAGTCTCTGCTTGCACTACTCATTTATTTTTATATATTTATTACAGTAAATTATTGTAACTTTTTAAAGTATTGCACTGTAATCCTGCGGCAAACAACAAATTTCATTAGATATTGTATGTCAGTGATAATAAACTTGATTCCGATTGTACATTCTAAGTGAACATTCGCCGTAAACAGCTTTTATTCTCTAACAATGGATTGTCAGCTCTCTGGAACAGACAATACAAAGTATTAACTAAGTAATAAATTAATCACTGTTAAAAGTTACGCACAAAATTAAAATACTTCACTTCAATACTTAATTTAATAATCAATTATGTGTGCATGAATAAGGTTGTACTTTATGTATATATACCTCTATTCCAATGGTAACCTTACAGCTGTATGTCTTTCAATGTAAGAGCAGCAATTTCTAACCATAAATGATTTATAACATTATGATTTATATCGTTTTCTCCTTACGTTGCAGTCTTCCCACTGGAAATTATATCCTTATCTAAACCAAGTCCAGAATACTTTCAAGTAGTACAATGGGAAAATAATTGGAAATTTTGTTTTGCCGTAAAATTCTATCAAGAAGCTTTCAACTGCATTGGTGTATTTTTCATTATGAAGAAATGCGGGTTGTATCGTAGTTCTACTTAATAGGAATTTCAATCCGAATCAATGAAATGATGAAGCTGACAGTTGAATGCAGAGGAAAATACATCTAGCTCTGGCAGTGACAAAGAACCTACATCATGCATATTTTCATTTTCAACCCCACCCCCCCCCACCATGGTAGGAGCCCTACTCCCTCAGAAAGCCTCAGCTGACACAGCCAAAAAACATTATATTGCTCATTGACTCCGTAATCCTGATGCTCGCTCTTCCCTGGGAGAAGGAGGTTCAGTGTGTACAATCAACAGCTTGTCTTTCTTTTGAATAACGAAAACCAATAACTAAAAAGTTGCAGAGCTCTAAAATCCATTTCTAATTTCAAGCTCAGTTAGGGGGTCTGAGTTTCAACAAAGAAACACAGTGAATGGAAACAGATGAAAAATGTTGCAGATGGTCTCTTTCAAAAATGTTCAATTCCAAATTGTAGAAAGCATTACTTGTTTCAGTCTAGCTCGCTTATAATATTTGATTTACTTTATTTCATGCCTTGAACTTTATTGTCATTGAAAACCTCCAGTTCCATAATATCTTTCAATTATATATAGCAAACCTCATTAAAAAGCATTATAATAGTACATTTATAGCATTTTCACTATGGATGAGTATATACTATTATGATTTTAATGTTGATATTATTTAATGAAATGTATCTGGCCATGTAATGTTAACTTGATCAACAAAACACTATTTTCATAGCAAGTATAGTGTATGTGTGAAGCAGCAAACAGTTATGACAATACTTAAACTAAGAAACCAATGACTGTATAAATTAACATTAAAAACATGGACTGAGAGTGGATTCATTTGAGCTCTTTAATCTAATATTATAGAAAATGACAGCTACAGAAATGGTTAAACATTGAGTGATTTTATAAAAATAGTCATAAAACACTGGAGCTCTATCATTTATTTTCATAGTCAAAACCACCAATGCTTGGAAGCTTATTATGCATGTAAGACGTAAAATGGCCTCAAATCAGTGCATCACAAAGATAAAGAGGGGAGAGGGTTAAGTTTCCTTTTGGAATTAATGGACAGGATATTGCAGATGTGCAAATACTCAATAAGAGCTGCTCATGTGCATCAAAGCAGAAAATCCGCCCTCAAGTTATGACCAGGGTAAGGAAAAAAATGAAAATACATTTCATCTGGGCTCTTTATCACCACCAGACGGGCTGCCATTTTCTCTGCGCTCAGTTTTTGAGCTTCATCCTTTCACTAATTAGGGATGAAATCCATGTTCAAACAGAAAAAGGGAAGTCACTGATTTTCTTCATAACTAGAGGCACACTAATACTACTGTAAAATGAAGCACTTCTGCTCTCTGTGTTTGCGTTAGCTCTAAAGACTTGCCAATTATTTGCAAACCCTCATTCTTTCCCTTGGAATAAATAGTTTTCAGGTGTATGGCATACCGCATCTACCTCCAATGCTCTTTTAGACAATGTATTTGAGATCATAACAACTCCAACATAACAAAAATTCCCTCCCATCTCACTAATTAGTTATCGAATAATGATTCTATTGTCAGCATTTACTTTGTTCAAAATCCCTCATAATTCACAACACCTTTAATTTTCTCTTATGGAAGAACAGTCTCAACTTTTCTTCCTTTGTAAATGAATGTATTCATCATTATTGAATACAATTGCTCTTACATTGAAGAGAGAACAGATAATGAAAGCATTGAGTTCATTCAGTTTTTAAATCACCTAATCCTGCAACTCACACTTGACTGTACAGACGATGTGCAAAAAGATTTGTGTTCATGTTATTCATGTTAGATTTTCTCCGATTAAAGATATTCAAATTTTGTAAATTAAGGTAATGCTTTATATTTCATTAACATTCCAAAATGATGATGCTTCACCACAATAATGACAATTTCATTACATTCTGAGCATAGGTATGATGCAATTTTTAACAAGAGCTTCAAGAAATATCATTACTGATCAACTTATCCAGGCTGATTTCAAGGACAGGATGTGCATTGACAATTGTACGTTCATTTCTCATCCCCTTTAGGTAATGCTTGCACAAGGTTCTTGAATTCAAAAATTAATTAGCTTCATAAAAATATACATGTCCCTCCAATTCTAAGATTCAATGTTTCAAAGCACATTTATTATCAAAGAATGTATTAATTACACACCTTGAAATTTGTCTGCTAATAGGCAGCCACAAAGCAAGAAACTCGAATAACCCAGTTTTAAAAAATGACCATAAATCACTGGGCAGAGAAAGAGAGAAACAAAATATACACACACATTGTTCAAATAATACAAGCAAGCTAACAGCATCGCAAACTAGAATGAGTCCCAGTTCCACTCCCAAAGCAGCTAGAGTAGGCCCAAGCCCAGCCTCGGGCCCCAGTTTTCATCCAAGCAGGGCAGAACCGCACAGCAGTCAGATCAGTTCATAGCCTCGGCACCACAGAGAAAAGAATGAACATTCATGGGAGAGTGAGTAACATTTTTAGTCGATTCTCTTGCCTCATGATTTATCAGTAAGATGTCGCACATCTTCAGTAGTGCCATCTTAAACCGAAAACAGTTATGGCTCCATTGGCCCTTCATGGCTAGTCTGCAATTCTTCCCACTCCCTATTTCTATTCTCTGCGTCACCTTTGTGCTTAACTACCTGTCAATCTCCACCTTGAATATATTCCCTAGCTCCACCTCTACTGCTCTTGGGGATAGAGAATTTCAAAGCTTCACTATTCTCTGAAAAAAAGTGTTCAAAGTTCAAAGTAAAACTTATTATCAGAGTACGTACAGGTCACCACATACAACCCCGAGATTATTTTTTCAGGGGCACACTCAGCAAATCAATAGAACAGTAACTGTAAACAGGATCTGTAAACTATAAATATCAGGAACTGTACACAAATTGTGCAAATGCAGATAATAACTAAATGGCAATAAATAGCATGAAGTGACAAGATAAAAGAGTCCTTAAATGAGTATAGTTATCACCTTTTGTTCAAGAGCCTGATGGTTGAGGGGAAGTAACAGTTCTTGAACCCGGTGGTGCGAGTCCTGAGGCTCTTGTACCTTCTACCCGATGGCAGCAGTGAGAAAAGATCATGGCCTGGGTAGTGAGCATCTCTGATGATGGATGCTGCTTTCCTACAGCAATGTTTCATGTAGATGTGCTCAATGGTTGGGAGGGTTTTACCCATGATGTACTGGGCTGAATCCACTACCTTTTGCAGGATTTTCTGCTCAAAGGCATTGGTGTTCCCATACCAGGCTATAATGCAGCTAGTCAGCATACTTTCCACCACATATCTGTTGAAGTTTGCCAGGAAGAAATTCCTCCTCATTCCCTCATTCTAAAACCATACTATTGCTTCCATATACCTCACAAGAGAAACATCTTCTCAGCAAACCAATCTTTTGGTCCCCTTCAGAATGTTATACATTTCAACATCAACAAACACAAAATGCTAGAGGAAGTCAGCAAGCCAGTCAGCATCTATGGAGGGGAATAAACAGTCGAACTTTTGGGCTGAGATCAATCATTGCCTGTTTATTCCTCTCCATAAATGTTGCTTGATTTGCTGAGTTCTTCCAGCAGTTTGTGTGTGTTGCTGTAGATTTGCAGCATCTGCAGAATCTTGTCTTTATACATTTCAATAAAATCACTTTCAGTCCCATTAATGTAGGCCCAAAATGTTTGCTCCTTTTATCTCAGGAATCACCCACATTAGCCATACTCAGCATATTGTCAGAGTTTTGTGCCTATCTACGAAAGGGTGAGGTATAGTGAGGTGGTGTTTGTGGACCATTCAGAAATCTGATGGCTAGGGTTGCCAACTTTCTCACTCCCAAATAAGGGACAAAAGTAGCAGTCAAATACGGGACACTTGTGTTTACTCCGAGAAAGACTACCATGACCATGAAGCCTTGCACGGGCACCTGTGTGTGTATGTGTGATGTGCGCATACATGACGTGCGCATGCGTGCACGTGCCGATTTTTTTCTACAAATCGGTTTTGGCTTAATCTTCCTGACTGTACCTTCATTATTTCTACTTTATATAGGCTGAGTATTTATCATATCATTCCTGCTTTTACTATATGTTAGTGTTATTTTAGGTTTTATGTGTTATTTGGTATGATTTTGTAGGTTATTTTTTGAGTCTGGGAACGCTCAAAAATTTTTCCCATATAAATTAATGGCAATTGCTTCTTCGCTTTACGCCATTTCGGCTTACAAATGGTTTCATAGGAACGCTCCACCTTAGCTGGGGAATTACGGGACAAGGGTGGTCCCATATGGCACAAACCAATTTAGCCCAATATATGGGATATCCCGGCTAATACGGGACAGTTGGCAAACCCTACTGATGGCTGAGGGGAAGAAGCTGGTCCTAAAATGTTGATTGTGCATCTTCACACTCTCGTACCTCCTCCCTGCTGATAATAATGTGAAGAGGGCATGTCTCAGATGGTGAGGTACTTATTAATGGATACCACCTTCATTGGTCTTCTGGCAAGATGGAAGTGTGTTCAGATGCAGATGCCTCTCAGGGGCCAACCAAAGGTGTTTTTGTCTTTTTAAAATGTTTTGCTTATGATCACAGGACAATGTCGGTTATTAAGTACTTAAGGAACTGCAGGTCTACCCCATCAGTGAGTTGGTGGACAAGCTGGACCTGGTGCAGATCATGTTACTACCTGCTATAGGAAGGCATAGGCATCAGTGCGCAAAAGCAATGTGTAGACTAACTGCGAGTGATCGTCTTGGAGATTTCTCTTGCAATTGCAAGACCCTGTTGGACATAAAAAGTGTACAATGCTGCAAGTGTGTTTCCCTTGTTTATTGGTGAGACAGACAGTGAGGAAGCTGCTGGCCTTGGTTTTAGTGAGGACTAGGCCTCAAGCTGCGGTCTTGCCTGTTGCAGCGGTCCAGGCGAGGAGATGCCAGAGGCGGTTTAGCACAGTATCCATGCTTGGTCAGGCTGGCCCCTCCCACTGGTGCTGCCCTCCAGTGTTTGATCGGTGAAATGACACTAGCAGTATGGTGTTAGTTCTCGAGTGTCAGAGAAGTGTGTGAAGTTGCCATTACTACAGAGAAAATTCTTGGAAAAGTGAAAGGTCTGAAGGTAGATAAATCACTAGGACCAGATGGCGTACACCCCAGGGTTCTGAAAGAGGTGACTGAAGAGATTATGGAGACGTTACTAATAATCTTTCAAGAATGAATAGAATCTGTAATGGTTCTAGAAGACTGGAAAATTGAAAATATTACTCTACTCTTCGAGAAGGGACAGAGGAAGAAGAAAGGAAATTATAGGCTAGTTAGTCAGACTTCAGTGGTTGGGAAGATATTGGAATCAATACTTAAGGGGTACCCCAATACTTAAGGTTTTGGGGTACTTGAAGGCATGTGATAAAATGGGCCATAGTCAGCATGGTTTCCTCAAGGGAAAATGTTGCCTGACAAATCTGTTGGAATTCTTTGAAGAAATAACAAGCAGGATAGACAAAGGATAACTGGGTGGTGTTGTGTACTTGCAGCTGACTGGCAGGAAAAAAAGAGTGGAAATGAAGGGAGTCTTTTCTGGTTGGCTGCCGGAGACTATCAGTGTTCCACGTGTCTGTGTTAGGAGCGCTTCTTTTTACATTATATGTCAATGTTTTGGATGATGGAATTGATGGCTTTGTTGCAAAGTTTGGTGACGATACCAAGACATGTGGAGGGGCAGGTAGTTTTGAGAAAGTAGAGGGGCTACATCAAGACTTGGACAGATTAAGAGAATGGGCAAAGAAGTGGCAGATGGAATAGTGTTGGGAAGTGTATGGTCATGCACTTTGGTAGAAGAAATAAAAGAGTAGACTATTTTCTAAATGGAGCGAAAATCCAAAAATCCGAAGCACAAAGGGAATTGGAAGTCCTTGTGCAGAGTCCCCTAAAGGTTCATTTGCAGGTTGAATCTGTGGCGAGGAAGAAAAATACAATGTTAGCATCAATTCCAAGAGGACTAGAATATAAAAGGATGTAATGCTGAGGCTTTATAAAGAACCGGTGAGGCATCACTTGGAGCTGTGAGCAGTTTTGGGCTCCTTTTCTTAGAAAGAATATGCTGACACTGGACAGAGTTCAAAAGAAATTCACGAAAATGATTCCAGGATTGAATGGCTTGTCATAAGAAGAGTATTTGATAGCTCTGGGTCTGTATTCACTAGAATTCAGAAGAATAAGGGGTGACCTCATTGAAACCTATTGAATGGTGAAAGCTCTTGATAGAGTGGATGGGAAGAGGATGATTCCTATGGTGGGAAAGTCTAGCACCTGAGGACACAGCCTCAGAATAGAGGGGTGTACTTTTAAAATGCAGATGAGGAGGACATTCTTCAGCCAGAGGGTGGTGAATCTGTGGAATAAGTCACCACAGGAAGCTGTGGAGGCCAAGTCTTTATGAATATTTAACGCAGAAGTTGATAGATTCTTGATTAATCAAGACATGAAAGGATATGGGAGAAGGCAGGAGATTGTAGCTGAGAGGATTAATGGATCAGCCAGGATAAAATGGCAGAGCAGATTCAATGGGCCAAATGGCCAAATTCTGCTCCTATATCTTATGGTCTTAATCCAATGAATCGTAGCATTCCCTTTATCATAAGTACTGTATACCTTCCCTCAGACAGGGAGTCCATACTTGGACAAAATGTACTGATGTAGTCTCTCTCCAACTAGAACAAGCTAACTGTCCTCCAGTATTCATCTCCGCTTCTAACAAAGCTCAAAATGCCCTTTGTCTTTCAAGTTGCATTCCACACCTCTGAATTAACTTCCAATGATTTGTATGCAAGGACTCCTGGTTCCTGCTGAACACCAACATCTTTTAACCCTTGCTGCACTTTCCTACAACCCATTTTGCTATGCGGCTTCATATCATCAGCAAACTTAGACAGATTACACTGATGCTTCATCCATACCATCAATAAAGATTGCGAACAGCCAAGGCGCCAACTCTCAACCCAATGGCCTCCTTCCAATCACAAATCCCAAAAGTGACCAGCTTGTTCCTACTCTCTTGTTTTCTTGTAAAGCTGTTTAGCCACTGCTATGATTTATGCCATGCATTGTTATTATTGCCATTTCCATGGTATAAACACAATGAGCAAAAAAGTGTTTTATCATTTAAAAAATGTTCTAAGAAGGTGCTAACGTGGTGCCCTTGCCATTTTTTTCTGAAGTCTCTTGCGTATGCATTTCATGCATGTACAATAATAGAATTGACTGAGCACAAATAACTTCGTACAGACATAAACTGATTCAGTCTATCCACCACAGCCTGATTTAAAAGGGGAGGTCAGCAAGGAATCCAACCACAGCGGCGACTCTTCATGCAGCTGATGTTAAGGGAGGGCGCAGCACTGCCACAGGATGGGCACCCTGATCCAGAGATGCATGAGTTGAGTTCAGGGCAACATTGACCATCGGTGAAGCTGCAGGACCTGGTAGAGCAGCAGCAACCCAGCCTTGGAGTTTAGATTCTGCAGTCATTGTTCCCTGGACAGCCTGAGATAGCTGGAGAACTTCTGGAAAGCTCTTAAGTGATGAGGCATCTTAGTCAGAGCTGTTCATGTCCACTCTCAGACTTTCTGTCAAATAACTCTTACTTTTGACCCTTCTACTGTTCCTGGCCATCCTGAGAGTTAAGAGGACACTGCAGTAAAGGCCCTTGTCCATAACTTGCACCTGAAGTCTTAGAGCTCACAAAGTAATGTACTCAAATCCAAATGACTCCACAACAACCCCACAGGTAATACTTCTGACAGAAATATTTCAAATGTCATTAGAAACAGGGATGGTGCCGGAGGATTGGCGTATTGCTCATGTTGTTCCATTGTTTAAAAAGGATTCTAAGACTAAACCTAGCAATTATCGGCCTGTGAGTTTGACGTCAGTGGTGGGTAAATTGATGGAAAGCATTCTTAGAGATGGTATATATAATTATCTGGATAGACAGGGTCTGATTAGGAACAGTCAACATGGATTTGTGCGTGGAAGGTCATGCTTGACAAATCTTATTGAATTTTTTGAAGAGGTTACTAGGAAAGTTGAGGGTAAAGTGGTGGATGTTGTCTATATGGGCTTAGGAATAACACAGTTTAAGAATAAGGGGTAGGCCATTTAGAATGGAGTTGAAGAAAAACTTTTTCACCCAGAGAGTGGTGGATATATGGAATGCTCTGCCCCAGAAGGCTGTGGAGGCCAAGTCTCTGGATGCTTTCAAGAAAGAGTTGGATAGAGCTCTTAAAGATAGCGGAATCAAAGGGTATGGGGATAAGGCAGGAACTGGATACTGATTGTGGATGATCAGCCATGATCACAGTGAATGGTGGTGCTGGCTCGAAGGGCTGAATGGCCTACTCCTGCACCTATTGTCTATTGTCCATTGTCTATTGACTTCAGTAAGGCCTTTGACAAGGTCCCACATGGAAGGTTGGTTAGGAAGGTTCAATTGTTAGGTATTAATATTGAAGTAGTAAAATGGATTCAGCAGTGGCTGGATGGGAGATGCCAGAGAGTCGTGGTGGATAACTGTTTGTCAGATTGGAGGCCGATGACTAGTGAAGTGCCTCAGAGATCTGTACTGGGTCCAATGTTATTTGTCATCTACATTAATGATCTGGATGATGGGGTGGTAAATTGGATGAGTAAGTATGCAGATGATACTAAGATAGGTGGAGTTGTGGATAATGAAGTAGGTTTTCAAAGCCTGCAGAGAGATTTAGGCCAATTGGAAGGGTGGGCTGAAAGATGGCAGACAGAGTTTAATGCTGATAAATGTGAGGTGCTACACTTTGGTAGGACTAATCAAAATAGGACATACATTATAAATGGTAGGGCATTGAAGAATGCAGTAGAACAGAAGGATCTAGGAATAATGGTGCATAGTTCCCTGAAGGTGGACTCTCATGTGGATAGGGTGGTGAAGAGAGCTTTTGGTATGCTGGCCTTTATAAATCAGAGCATTGAGTATAGGAGTTGGAATGTAATGTTGGAATTGTACAAGGCATTGATGAGGCCAAATTTGGAGTATTGTGTACAGTTTTGGTCACTGAATTATAGGAAAGATGTCAAGAAAATAGAGAGAGTACAGAGAAGATTTACAAGAATGTTACCTGGGTTTCATCACCTAAGTTACAGAGAAAGGTTGAACAAGTTGGGTCTTTATTCTTTGGAATGTAGAAGGTTGAGGGGGAACTTGATTGAGGTATTTAAAATTATGAGGGGGATAGATAAGAGGTAACGTGGATAGGCTTTTTCCATTGAGAGTGGAGGAGATTCAAACAAGAGGACATGAGTTGAGAGTTAAAGGGCAAAAGTTTAGGGGTAACATGAGGGGGAACTTCTTTACTCAGAGAGTGGTGGCTGTGTGGAACGAGCTTCCAGCAGAAGTGGTTGAAGCAGGTTCGATGTTGTCATTTAAAGTTAAATTGGACAGCTATATGGACAGGAAAGGAATGGAGGGTTATGGGCTGAGTGCAGTTTGGTGGAACTAGGTGAGAGTAAGAGTTCGGCACAGACTAGAAGGGCCGAGATGGCCTGTTTCCGTGCTGTAATTGTTATATGGTTATATAGGTAACCTATGCTATCTTTAAATAGTACCAATCCAGATCTTGTCTCTGCTGCTATGACTTGCTTTCCTGTGCATGGTCCACACTAAGCCTTAATTATACTTTTATAATTAATTTTGACAGGAGGTCTGTCAACTGACTATTGCTTCTGGACTGACATCACCCACACTCTACGTGTTCAGCACATTGATGTTTCATGCACATAGAACCTAGAATGAAGTTTGCATTATCTGCTACATAGTTAAGTTTCAAATTATATTTCACATGCAAAATCAACCACACAGTGCTTAAAAATAGTCAACACAATTACATTATTAGACTACCATCTGAAATTTTGATATCTTGTGAAGAAAAATGATGATTGCTAATTCCTGTCATCTTTCCTATAGCCCTAATGAAATATTACATTGTAAAATAACACTGTGGATAATGTGTATCATAAACACAACAGATTCTGCAGACGCTGGAAATCTTGAGCAACACACAAAACTGCTGGAGGACCTCATTAAGTATGGAAGGAAATAAACAGCCAATGTTTCAGATGTAGACCCTCCATCAGGGCTGGGAAGGAAGGAGTCAGAAGCTAAAATAAGATGGGTCGGAGGAGGAGTACAAGCTGACAGTTGATAGTGAAACCAGGTGAGAGGGAAGGTGGGTGGGTGGGTGGAGGAGGGGGATGAAGAAAGAAGCTAGGAGGTGATAGGTGGAAGAGGGAAAGAATTGAAGAAGAAGGAATCTGATGGACCATAGAAGGAGGGGCATCAGAGGGAGGCGATGTGCAGGTGAGAAGGGGTGACAGGGAAATCAGAATGGAGAATGAAAAAACAGTGGAAAATGGGTCATACTAAGTTGGTGCTGGAAGCATGGTGACTTGTAGGCTACCCAGTGCAATTTTTGCTGATTTGATTTGACACAAAAAACGCAGTTGACTGTGTTTTTTTTAAATTATTTTTTTAATGCATTTCTACAATGAAACTACAAAGAACCCAGCAACAAAATGGAAATTTATACAGTGCAAAACAAACAAATCCAATATATAGTTCATAACAGTAAGAAAAAAAAGCACCCAAAAGAGAATTATGTAAAATTAATATCCACCCCAACCTCCCACTGAAAAGAAAGAAAAACCCAGGCCAACCACTTTACACATATTAAAAAAAACCAGTCAGAACATGCAACCCCAGAGAACTGTAAATATATATAAAAAATGACATAATGCCAACTACCAAAAGTATAGTATAATTCATAACAAAAAACTGTATAACTTTCAAGAAAACAGTGCTGAAAGTAAGGGATTGTAGCATGCTAAAAAAAAAGGATAAACTTACACTAAAGAAGCACTGTGAAAATATTCAAGAAAATGTCCCCACACTTTATGAAACTTTATGTCCGAGTTAAGAAGTGAATAATTAACCTTTTTGGGGTCTAAGCAGGCCATAATATCATTAACCTATTGAGCATGAGTGGGTGGGGCAGCATCTTTCCACCTAAGAAGAACCAACTGTCTAGCCAAAAGAGAGGCAAAAGATAATGTTTGGCATTTAGCCAAACTGTTGACTGTGTTTTGATGTACATGTGACAGATAAAGTTAATCTTTAAAAGAGAGAGTGGGAAGTGAAGAAATTATAGAAATCAATATTCATGCCATCAGGTTGCAAGCTACTTAGACAGAATATGTTGCTCCTCCAACCCGAGTGTGGCCTCATTGTGACGGTAGAGGAATCGTGGACTGACATATCGGAATGGGAATGGGAAGTCAAATTAAAATGGGTGGCCACCTGGAAATCCCGTGTTTTTGTGGTGAACGGAGCAAAGGTACTCAATGAAGTGGTCCCCAAATCTACATTGGATCTCACTAAAGTACGTTAAATGGTGCTTTTCCGATAACTTTCCTTATTGATTCAATAACAAGATAGATAATGTTTGTCAGTTCAAGGTGAATATCAGTATCTCAGATATGTTTTTGAATTTATCTCATATTTTTAAACAGTTTTCTAACAGGGACAATGAAAGCAATAATGAAAATTCGGTTAGGTCAGGTGCTTCCTATTGAATACATTCTCAAGATCTGAGTGCACAGGTCTGGAGGAATAAGTCTACTCCGTGGCACAGTCAGCTGAAGGAAATTCTTAAAATGAATGTAATTTGAACTGAAATTGAACAAAACACAGTGCCAAAAATAAATAACAAAATAGTTATTTAGGAAATGTAAAAACACTTAAAGGATTTTTTATTATTTGTAGAAACCTTATTCAGTGTAGTTACCAAGGACAGCTAACTATGGAGTGCAGCCTTTTAAAAAAGGAATTACAGCACGCCTCTTTTCTTGAGAATAATGTCAAGGAGTGATCGATGATTTGATTTCCCAGCAGCAGGCAAAGAATATAAATAGCTTTGATCTTCTTCACTGTTTTCAAAGATCTAGGGTTTCGTTCGGTTTGGTATTGGAGACTTATTGCATTTGTGTGCATCACATAATGATAGACCTGCTACCTGTCACTCTTCAGAGTCTGACTATTAACATAGAATGGAATTTTTATTTCCATATCAATTCAATCTGAAAAATATATTTTCATGGTCAAGGCTGTAATATTAAATTACTCTCAAGTTAAATCTGAATACATTTGGCCAGTATCCTTTGTTTTGTATTTTTATATGTTTCAGTTGATCTCGGAGCTCTAAATCTCATCGAGTCTAATTTTTTCCTCTACCCACCACTTTTGTATCGTGAAACTTTATATAGTATCATTATAATCGAAAAGAAATGCAAATTACCAATTAGCAAGATTATATCTGTCTCATCAAGGCAGCACCAGTTCGAATCAGAACACTTGCTCTCTTATCTGTGCTGTACACAAAGAAAACAGACTAGAATGATGTGCTTTCACAATAAGATTAATTGTTTGCGAGAGGGAAGTAAACCACATGTTCAAAAGGCATAACAGCAATATGCCTGAGTCATAAGTAGCAATCAGTGGAGGAAATTAAGAACCTCAATGAGGATAAACAAAGCCATTTTAAAGAATGCATGATTTCCGTGAATGTGGTGACTGACAAACCCTAATCCTTATATTTCCTTGTACTTTAAAACTAGCTGTTTGCTTCTGGCTGTGCCTGAGTTGAAGATGACTATGTTTTCTTTTACTAGGCAGGCTTCATCGTAAAAGCTAGCCATGCCATTATTTGAGTTACACCCATATACACCCAATGGACAAGCCCCCATTATGTCCCAATCCTAAAACATTGAAACCCTGGGACACTAAGCAACCAATCTTGTCTCTCCCTCAACCAGTCTTTTTAATGGCCATTACACCATAGCTCCAGGTACTGAGAACACGTATCCTTGCTCCTTGCACCAGTTCCTCAGTGACTCATTCATCTGTAATACCTTGAGATTACTACCTTGAAGGTCCTGCTCTTCAACCTCTTTCCTGACTCCCTATTATCACTGTGCAAGGCCTTTCCTCCCTTTCTATCTATGCTTTTGGTGCTAATGTGCACCATGACCTCTGGCCACTCACCCTCCCCCTTGAGGATATTCCGCAGTTGCCCTGAGATATCCTGGATCCTACTGCCATTCTTGTGTTTCTTTTGCAGCTGTAGAATTTCTTGTCCATCTCCCTAGATACAGCACTAAGTCATGGCATCTGCAGAAATTCTCTGATAACTCAGCAATAGTTGGGTGTATAAAAGGAGGATGGGAAGATGAATACAGGGCTCTGGTGGAGGACTTTGTCAAATGGTGCAAACTGAATCACCTGCAGCTCAACATCAGTAAGTCAAAGGAGATAGGATGGACTTTAGGAAGACTAAGCCTGCACTGCTCCCTGTTACTATTGATGGTGAGGACGTGCATGTTGTGAGGACCTACAAGTACCTGGGGGTGCACCTGGACAACAGACTCCAGTGAAGCACCAATACAGAGGCTGGGTACAAGAAGGGCCAGAGTCGCCTCTACTTCCTGAGGAGACTGAGATCCTTTAGATTATGCAGGCTTCTCCTTCACACCAGTCTGTTGTTGCCAGTACAATCTTCTATGCGGTGGTGAGCTGGGGCAATGGCATCAACATGGGTGAGGTCAACATGCTCAATAAACTAATTAGAAAGGTAGGCTCTGTTATAGGAGCCAAAACTGGACACACTGGAGGCTGTGGTCGAACAGAGGACCCTACGGAAAATCCTGGTGATTCTGGACAATGTTTCTTACCCTCGGCATGCCACCGTAGCTGAACAGTGAAAGAGCAAGACAACTCTGCTGCTCCAAAGAGTGCTCTATAAGGTCATTCTTATCCTCAGCCATTAGGCTCTATAATGAGTCAACCTATAGCTGGGGAAGTGATGACCCCTCCACCCGATAGACTGTTTGAGGTAAGTATTTTTTTTAAATTCTTTCTTACTTTTCTTCCAATATTTGTATATCTGTGCAATTGTAGTGCCACAGTGTCACTGTAATTTCCTTTGGGATCAATAAAGCATCTATCTATCTAAATATTGAGTTTCCTGGCACTATTACTCTGCCTGACTTTATTCTTCTCAGCTGAGTCTCAGCGCTGGCCACAGTGCCACCGGCCTAGCTGCTGCTGCTGTGCTCTGATTGGTCATTCTCCCAGCAGCGTCCAAAGGGGTATACGTATTGCCGAGGGGAATGTCCACAGAGAAACCTTGCTCTGACTGCTTACTTCCCTTGGTAGTCACCCATCTACTATCTGAAGCCTGCATTCTTGATGTGGCCACCTCAGTAAAAGTTTCATCTAAGAGGTTTTCAGCCTCCCAGATGGTCCTGAGTACATCCTGCTTCAGTTCCACGACCTCTTCAGTCAGGAGCTCAGGTTCAGTGCACTTCCCATAGATACAGGCAATCAGGAATACTGTTAGGTGTCATGAAATCCCGCATCTTGCAGGAAGAGCATTCCACCACCGTTCCTGAATTAAGGACTTAGTATTTACTGACAACAAAAATAAGCCTACCTGTTCTTACATGTGTCTTGTCTCACTTAGGTCATTTACTCAGCCTCTTCGTGCCAAACTTGTTATACATTTAGCTCTAACTTCTTAAGCTTATGTTCTGCAATCAAATAAATGATTTCAAATGACTCAGCACCCTTAGCCTCTTCCTGTTCTCACCGAAGCCTGTTGAGCCAAAGCCTTCCACTCTTACCCTGGCCCACTCCAACAACAGCCACTCCACTTAAAACTAACTTCTTTTTATTGGCCACTAAGTTAATCTCCCATTACGCAGACAATTCCTGCTAGTGCCCACTCACTTTTTAGAAGTGGTGCGTAATGCCCACAATTAACTGTTTCCAACTCTCTCCACGATCTCCTGCTCTGCAGATTAACAGGAATTAAGCAATTAAGTCACTAACAGCATTTAAGAAGAGTCTGGCCAACAATATGAATTGCCTATTCACAAAAGGCTACAATTCTAAAACTAGAAAATGAGATTACCATGGATGGGTGTCTGTCTACTGGTCAGCAATGATGTGCAGACGGAATGGTACACTTTATAACTATGACATTAATATGACTAACTTCAAAGGTAAGACATTAGATGTAAAGCACATTGAGGAACCAAGATATTGATAGTTATAGCTCTATCCTATTATGATATGTTGGAAATTACAAAATCCAAAATTATACGACAATGGACCAGATGATTCAACTTAATTTTCAATATTATAATAGCATTTATGTAACAGAAGCTGATTTCCCTCCACAAAAAAATTACAAACTTCTGCAATCACAAAACTAATAGTTATCCACAAGTTCATCTATTTTGTTTCCAATTTGGCCATGTTCCAATTTATAAGTTAATTCCATAATTGTTGATGGTGTTATCAATGCAAGTTCTTTTTATATTTAATATACATCTTTGAAATATGTAGTTTTTATACCATTTCAAATTCATTTAAAATCTAGTTTTACCTTACACTTTAATGGAAGGATATTGATTCAATTTATCCTCCAATTGTATACTTTTATTTCTGATTAGTTAAACATGGTATTTTCAACATCTCTCAGCATGAAATATTCCTTTCCGGTGTCAAATGATTGCCCACTTTATCTTTGCACATCTACACTGTATGACCATCTATTAAAAATTGTCAAATGATGCTGCACCACACCATTTTTCATGAAAGTATAGTGAGCTTACAGTGCAACTAAAGCTACCCGTCAGGAAAAAAGTACAGGAGCCTCAAGACTCTCACCACCAGCTCCAGGAACAGTTATTACCCCACCACCACAAGGCTCTCGAACCAGTGGGGATGACTTCACTCATCTTCACTTGCCCATCATTGAAAATGTTCCCACAGCCTATGGACTCACTCTCCAGGACTCTTCATCTCATGTTGTTGATATCTATCGCTTATTTACTTATTATTATTATTTCTTTCTTTTTGTGTTTGCAATTTGTTGTCTTTGGTACATTGGTTGAATGCCCAAGTTGTTGTGGTCTTTCACTGATTCTATTATGGTTGTTATTCTATTATGGATTTATTGAGTATGTGCTCAAGAAAATGAACCTCAAGGCTGCATATGGTGACATATACAGCATGTACTTTGATAATAAATTTACTTTGAACTTTTGAACTTTGATTTATATCCCCTGTAGTTTGCCTACCAGGGGCACACTGGAGTCGACAATGCTGTCATCTACCTACTGAACAGGGCCTACTCCCATCTGGATAAGCAGATCAGCACTGTGAGGACCATGGTTTTTTTTTGATTTTCATGTGCCTTCAATACTATACAGCCTTCTTTGCAGGGGGAAAAGCTCCATTCAATGCAGGTTGGCACTTCCATTGTATCCTGGTTAATGGACTACCTGACTGGCAGACCACAGTCTGTGCAGCTTCAGAGCTGTGTGTCAGACATGGCTATAAGCAGCACTGGGGCCCACAGGGGACTGTATTGGCTCCCTTCCTGATTACCCTGTATACTTCAGACTTTAGATACAACACTTGAGTCATGTCATCTGCAGAAACTCTCTGATGACTCAGCAATAGTTGGGTGTATAAAGGGAGGATGAATACAGGTCCCTGGTGGAGGACTTTGTCAAATGGAGCAAGCTGAATCCCCTGCAACTCAACATCAGTAAGACAAAGGAGACGGTGATGGACTTTAGGAAGACTAATCCTGCGCTGCTCCCTGTTACTACTGATGGTGAGGACATGGATGTGGTGAGGACCTACAAGTACCTGGGGGTGCACCTGGATGACAGACTCGAGTGGAGCACCAACATGAAGCTGTGTACAAGAAGGGCCAGAGTCGCCCTTGCTTCCTGAGGAGACTGAGGTCATTTGGAGTAGGCAGGCCCCTCCTTCACATGTTCTACCAGCCTGTTGTTGCCAGTACAATCTTCTATGTAGTGGTGTGCTGGGCAATGGCATCAATACGGGCTCAACAAACTGATTAGAAAGGCTGTCTCTATTATAGGAATCAAATTGGACACACTGGAGGCTATCGTAGAACAAAGGACCCTACAGAAAATCCTGGCAATTCTGGACAATGTTTCTCACCCTCTGCATGCCACATTGGCTGATCAGAGGAGCACTTTTAGTAATAGACTAAGACAACTGTGCTGCTCCAAAAAGTGCTAAATGAGGTTATTCTTAGCCTAGGCCATTTGGCACTATAAAGAGTCAACCTATTATGGGGGAAGTGATGACCCCCTCCTGTTAGACTGTTTGAAGTAACTTATATTATTCCTTCTACTTCTAATATTTGTATACCTGTGCATTTGTAATCTTACTCTGATACTGTAATTTCCTTTGGGATCAATAAAGTATCTATCTATACAGAACAACGAAAATAACAGGATAAGTAATGTCTACCTGCTTCTAATCTGCTATCAGTTTGAAAAGGAACATTGATTGATCAATTCCTGAGAGGAAAAACTATCAGAGAGCACAGTATGGATTCTTGAGGAAGTAATGTTCACACATTGAATTCAACCATATATGAAACATATAGGCATCCGTTAGTCTTGTGAGACCATGGATTTGTGCCTTGGAAGGTTTCCAGAGTGCAGGCCTGGGCAACGTTGTATGGAAAACCAGCAGTTGCCCATGCTGTAACTCTCCCCTCTCCACGCCACCAATGTTGTCCAAGGGAAGGGCACTAGGGCCGATACAGCTTGGCACTGGTGTCGTCGCAGAGCAATGTGTGGTTAAGTGCCTTGCTCAAGAACACACCTCGCTGTCTCAGCTAGGCTCAAACTAGCGACCTTCAGATCACTAGACCAACGCCTTAACCACTTGGCCATGCGCCAACACATATGGTGCAAGATAAATTTCTATTTCACAAAAAGGGTCTTTAAATTTTAAGAGGAAAAGTTTCAGAAGCCAATAAAGTGCAGGCATCTGAACAATACTAGTCTACAAGTTGTTGTGCACAGCAATGCGCAATGGAGCAACTGTAACTTTTTCTTTTATTTATTGCGCCGTGCATTACAGAAAATAGGCCATTTGGAACCGAAGCTGGCCCATGATGTTTGAGAGAGACAGGTTTGATATTTTAGAGACCTGCTCAGACCCTGAGGGAGCATAATAAATGACTTCTGTTTATGGACAAAGGTCTCAATCAGACAGTAAAAGGGTTGGAGTGGTCTGGCATGTGACGCTTGGGGACTGGATTGGGTGTAGAAGAGCTTGAGGACTGTGGTGTAGATGAGGGATAAGGTTAATATTCAAAAGAGAGGCTGGAGATGAGCTTGGCGGCAGTGAGGTCAATACTGTGGGGAAGGTTGCCTTGAAGGCTAGAAGACTGACCTCAATGCTGATAGAACATTCTCGTCCTAATGACAACCAGTGATGGTCATTCTCCAGGATAGCATGGCTCAGTCTCACTGGGAGCACTCCAAAAAGAGGGTCATGACATCACCTGATCTACACTAATGTGGTATCAAGTCAGATACGTAAATATACCTCATGCAAGGAAGCATTCAAATGATGTTCCAGAAAGATTCAAAACAACATGGAAATAGCTGTTATCACATTTTATAATGTAAAAAGAGCACTTTCAGTTGTGTAGTACTGAAATAAGTAGCAGGACACTGTTTAGTCTCCAGGCCATTGTATTTACATTGGATGCAATGAGTAATTCATGAACAGTATCTAATTCTTGACTTTAGATCAGGGGTCCCAATTGTTATATGCCATGGACCCTTACCATTAACTGAGGGGTCTGTGGACCCCAGGTCGGGAACTCTTGTTTTAGATGAATGTTTACCCTTATATAATCTATGTTGCATTCAATTTAATTTTATCTCATTGTATGCAATAGTAAGGATGTTGCATAAATAAGAGCTAGGCCCTGTTACTGTGCTGTACCTCTAGTCATAGTCATAGTCATAGTCATACTTTATTGATCCCGGGGGAAATTGGTTTTCGTTACAGTTGCACCATAAATAATAAATAGTAATAGAACCATAAATAGTTAAATAGTAATATGTAAATTATGCCAGTAAATTATGAAATAAGTCCAGGACCACCCTATTGGCTCAGGGTGTCTGACCCTCCATGGGAGGAGTTGTAAAGTTTGATGGCCACAGGCAGGAATAACTTCCTATGATGCTCTGTGCTGCATCTCGGTGGAATGAGTCTCTGGCTGAATGTACTCCTGTGCCCACCCAGTACATTATGTAATGGATGGGAGACATTGACCAAGATGGCATACAACTTAGACAGCATCCTCTTTTCAGACACCACCGTGAGAGAGTCCAGTTCCACCCCCACAATATCATTGGCCTTACAAATGAGTTTGTTGATTCTGTTGGTGTCTGCTACCCTCAGCCTGTTGCCCCAGAACACAACAGCAAACATAATAGCACTGGCCACCACAGACTCGTAGAACATCCTCAGCATTGTCCGGCAGATGTTAAAGGACCTCAGTCTCCTCAGGAAAAAGAGACGGCTCTGACCCTTCTTGTAGACAGCCTCAGTGTTCTTTGACCAGTCCAGTTTATTGTCAATTCGTATCCCCAGGTATTTGTAATCCTCCACCATGTCCACACTGACCCCCTGGATGGAAACAGCGGTCACCGGTACCTTAGCTCTCTTCAGATCTACCACCAACTCCTTAGTCTTTTTCACATTAAGCTGCAGATAATTCTGCTCACACCATGTGACAAAGTTTCCTACCATAGCCCTGTACTCAGCCTCATCTCCCTTGCTGATGCATCCAACTATGGCAGAGTCATCAGAAAACTTCTGAAGGTGACAAGACTCTGTGCAGTAGTTGAAGTCCAAGGTGTAAATGGTGAAGAGAAAGGGAGACAAGACAGTCCCCTGTGGAGCCCCAGTGCTGCTGATCACTCTGTCGGACACACAGTGTTGTAAGCACACATACTGTGGTCTGCCAGTCAGGTACTCAAGAATCCATGACACCAGGGAAGCATCCACCTACATCGCTGTCAGCTTCTACCCCAGCAGAGCAAGGCGGATGGTGTTGAATGCACTGGAGTAGTCAAAAAACATGACCCTCACAGTGCTCGCTGGCTTGTCCAGGTGGGCGTAGACATGGTTCAGCAGGTAGACGATGGCATCCTCAACTCCTCGTTGGGGCTGGTAGGCGAACTGGAGGAGATCTAAGTGTGGCCTGACCATAGGCCGGAGCAGCTAAGTAAATAAATAACTCTTTCTACTAATATTTTAAAAACATAATGCATTGTATTACTTCAAGATTATTGTTATAGTAATTTAGGTAAGTTTACAACTGCACTCAAAGTATCTGAACAATTTCACATAAAGATATCAGCAAATTTACAACAAATTCAGGCTAATTCTATGATTAGTTCTAATCCAAATAGAATCACATTGACTTGAAGTTTCCATCCAATCCAAATAAACGTATTAGCAAAGGGTTATTAGAAGCAACTATGGCCTCCTCTACTGCCACGATGAGGACACCCTCAGGTTGGAGGAGCAACATCTCATATTCTTTCTGGGTAGTCTCCAACCTGATGGCATGAACATTGATTTTTCTAACTTTCAGTAATTTCTCCTTCCACTCTCTATTCTTTCTTTCCATTCCCCATTCTGGCTCCTCTCTTTTTCTCTTCTCCTTACCTGCCTATAACCTCCCTCTCCCTCCTCCTTCCCTTTTTCTCATTGTCCACTCTCCTCTCCTATCAGATTCTGTCTTCTTCAGCCTTTTAGTTTAACATTTTCCCCCTATCACCTCCCAGCTTCTCACTTTGTCCTTCCTTTCCCACCCTCCCCCACCCCCCCACGTGTCATCCCCTCACCTGGTTATAGTATTCATTTCAAGAGGAGTAGAATTGAAAAAAAAAAGGATAGTGAGGATCTATATGGCATTGGTCAGACTGCACTTGGAGTATTGTGAGCACTTCTGGGCCCTTTATCTAAGAAAGGATGTATGGGTATCGGAGAGAGTCCAGAGGAGATTCACGAAAATGATTCCGGGAATGAAGGGGTTAATGTGTAAGAAACAAGTGATGGCTCTGGGCCTATATTCACTGGAGTTCAGAAGAATGAAGGGGGATTCTCTTTGAAACCTATCAAATACTTAAAGGCCTAGCTGAAGTGGACGTTGAAAGGATGTTTCCTATAGTGGGGAATTTCAGGATCGGAGGGCATAGCCATGTAAGATAAGGATATCCCATTTGAACAGTGGTTCCCAAACTTCTTTGGGTTACCACCCACTTAGCTCCCAGACCATATCCTCAGCAAACCCTCTCGTTTTCCAGCCATTACATAAAAACTATAAACAATTTTGATTTATGATGCGCAGTGAAAAAAAATAGAAACTACGAATACAAACACTGCCATGACAAATAATTGCAACAATTATTCAAACATATTTAAAGCTACAAATAAAATTATTTATTTAATTACAGTTAAAAACCAGATTTCATCAACAATTTCAGAGTATATATTAAATTCAAGTATTCACTACTTCATTGCTTTTTCACCTTTTAATGAGGTGGATGGGCTTGGTGTAGTGATATCAGCTTCTCAACATCAGGCCGAATGTCACTCAGAAGGAGTCTTGGATCCCCACGTTAAGTAATTTGCAGTCTGTTTCACTGCTTTGAAAGAAGTTGGGTGATTGCACTGAAACTGTGCTTCACTGAATATGGTGTTGGAAAGGCAATAAAGAACATCCTGACCTTTATCCACAGCGCAGGATAGAGTTCAGAGATTTCTTTCTGCAACCAAATGACTTGATATGATTTTTTGAACCACGGCCTCGGGTCAAAGTCAATTTGTAGTGAGATCAGTTCTTCCTCTATCCTTCCTTTTAATTCCCCATTACAAGTGTTCAGGAATGGATTTATTACCCAATTTGGAATTTGAATTGAGTGAAGATTCTGAAATCTTCTGACTTGTCATTAAGCAGCTCACCCAGGTGGGCATAGTATACATGAAGCTTATCATCTGATAATCTTCCTTCCTCTTCCAACTCAGAGAGCCTTGGAAAATGGAAAAGGTTGCGACAGCCAATGTTATACTTAAATAGGGTTAACTTGAGCAAGAAATGTGGAGAAATCTCATCTGACTTTGGTAAGGTTCACATCATTTCCTTGAAATTGAAGTTTGATTTATTTAAGCTTTGCAAATAATTCTGATAAAGGAGCAATGATATGCCTAATATTCTTGAGTTGATTACTGAATGAATCATTGGAGTCCTCAAAAAATTTTATCAGAGCTTCAAATAGTGCATAAAAGCATCTCAGACAATTTCGTTTTGAGAGGCGTCTGAATTTTGTGTGCAACAACAAGCATTCAAACTATTCATCATTCTCAATACAAAGTTCTCAAAATAGTCAAGGATTGAGAGCATGGGACTTGATTTTATTTACTGCTGTGATAACAGTATTTAATGATTTGTGCAGCTAATCACTTACTATTTTTGAGACAACATTTCTGTGAATTACACACTGAATGGTAAATACATTGGGTACAGCATTGTTCAAGAAAATAATACCCCTACTTGGTGTCCTGTCATTGATGGTGCCCCAACTGTTGCACAAGCAAGAGTGCTGGAGAGCAGAATGCCCTTCTCTTTGGAAAAAAACGTTCAACAACCTGAAATATTGACTCCACTTAGTATCTATTTCTAGTCCCTTTGCAAACAACAACTGTTGACCATGCTTTCATCAGTTATGAAGCGAACATAACCATGAAGCAAAGATTCGCTGCCTGACAAAATTGACTCATCCAACTACAGAGCAATTTCTGTTGCCCTACGGATATTGCGTGTTTTCCAGAGTATCAGACATTTCATTTATTCATCTTTGAACAGAGTCATCGCAGAGCAGAATCACTTTAATTATTCGGTCTGGTGACTTATGTAAAACTGTACTCAGAACCTCTTATACTGCTGGCAGAATCAGTTCTTCTCCAATTGTATGGGGCTTTCCAGATTTAACAATGAGCAATGTGAAACACATAAACCATTAGTGGTTTGTTGTGAAGTGCTGGCAAACATGCTTTGAAGTGTTTTCCGTTTCTGGAAGTTTTCACAAAGTGACTGAAAATAAGCAAGATTCTTGTTCACTTTATCAAAGTTGTATTATCTTCAAATATTCAAGGAGCCTTTAAATGTGGTCAAGACTACTTGAAAGGGCACGGCGAAAGAGTCTGAACTTTACCCCCTTGAACACCATACCCTAATTCACAGGAACTACATCACAAGAATTGCATCAGTGTGTGATTAGAGTAAGGAAATCATACTAGCTAACACTGTACTACAGTAGTGAACATCGATAATGCGTGGGCTGGGCCAAGAAATAACACAATTTCTTCAGTCCTGATTTCTCATGATATGCCAAATAAAGAAGTGTCACATTGCTTTTCAACAAGTATAATGTGCTTCAAGCAAAGTCTATGAGAATGGTGGGTTAGCAAGATACGAGATGTTTACATGATCATTGTAATCAATTATGAAGTACTGAGGAACAAATGTTTATAATAAGTGATTAATTTCTTATGTTAAGCCTGTAATCTATCATCTACCCCTCTTGCTACCATGTGCCCCCCCACCACCCCCTTTACCTTTATCACCACTTTAGAAACTCCCACTGACCCCAGGGGAGGCGATCTCACTCACTTCGGGAGCCACTGCTTTGGAACAGAGTTAAGGATGAATTTCTTTAGCCAGAGGGAATTCATTGCCACAGATGGCTGTGGAGGCCAAGACATTGGGTACCTTTAAACTGGAAGTTCATAGGTTCTTGATGAGTAAGGGCATCAAAGGTTATGTGGAGATGGCAGGTGAATGGAATTAACAGGGATAATAAATCAGCCATGATGGAATGGAATGGCAGAGCAGACTCGATGGGCCGAATGGCCTAATGCTGCTCCCATGTCTTATGGTTTTATGATTTCACCTATCAGCTTTCAGCATGTACTTCTTCTCTGCCACCCCCCACCTTATTTTGGCTTCCTTCCCCCTTCCTTTCCAGTACTGTCGAAGAGCCTCAGCCCGAAACTCTGGCTCTTTATTCCTCTCCATAGATACTGCCTGAACGGCTGAGCTCCTCCAGCACTTTGTGTGTGTGTTACTCTGGATTTCCAGCATCTGTGGAATTTCTTGTGTTTATGAACTGTGCTCTGAATATCAGCTGTGGGCAGATACTTGGAACGGGTGAGGCATGAGTCACTGCCTGAGGCCACAAATACTGGAAAAAAATCAAATACCTTGCAGAGGAGGGAAATGGTGCAACTACATATAAAATCTTTCTGGGAGCATGGTGCACTCAGCCCAGTGAGAGTGAGTAGATTTTACAGCACTGCAAAAACAAAAAGTTAATGATAACTGACAGAAGGTCTAACAGACAGCAGTAGGGTACGGTGCATCGCAGCCCTTAGAAAGGGAGTTGTCTCATAAATCTCAACAACTGAATCACAGATAAAGTGACAGGTAGTAACAGATAAGACAAAAATAGCCTGGCTGAATGGGTGAACAACTAGCAAATAGAATTTAATACAGGGAAGTAAGAAATGATAATATGGGAGAATGAATGAAGGGGAACGGTGTAGTTCAAATAACGTGATCTTAAGGGTAGGAGTGACAGGGCATGCTGACAGAGTGGCTGATAAGTGATTCTGGGATTCTTAAATACAGACGTAGGGTTCAAAAACATGAATATTATATTGGAGCAACACACACAAAATGCTGGTGGAATGCAGCAGGCCAGACAGCATCCATAGGAAGAAGCACAGTCGACGTTTCGGGCCTAGACCCTTCACCAGGACTAACTGAAAGAAGAGATAGTAAGAGATTTGAAAGTGGGAGGGGGAGGGGGAGATCCAAAATGATAGGAGAAGACAGGAGGGGGAGGGATGGAGCCAAGAGCTGGAAAGGTGATTGGCAAAAGGGATACAAGGCTGGAGAAGGAAGAGGATCATGGGATGGGAGGCCTACGGAGAAAGAAAGGGGGAGGGGAGCACCAGAGGAAGATGGAGAACAGGGAAGAAGTTATTGTGAGAAGGACAGAGAGAGAAAAAAGAAAGAGGGGGATAAAAGGAAGGAAGAAAGGAAATAAATAAATAAATAAGGGATGGGGTAAGAAGGGGAGGAGGGGCATTAACGGAAGTTCATGCCATCAGGTTAGAGGCTACCCAGACAGAATATAAGGTGTTGTTCCTCCAACCTGAGCGTGGCTTCATCTTGACAGTAAAGGAGGCCGTGGATAGACATTTCAGAATGAGAATGGGACGCGAAACTAAAATGTGTGGCCACTGGGAGATCCTGCTTTCGCTGGTAGACAGAGCGTAGGTGTTCAGCGAAATGGCCTCCCAGTCTGCGTCGGGTCTCGCCAATATATAGAAGGCCACATTGGGAGCACCGGACGCAGTATATCACCCCAGCCGACTCACAGGTGAAGTGTCGCCTCACCTGGAAGGACTGTCTGGGGCCCTGAGTGGTGGCGAGGGAGGAAGTGTAAGGGCATGTGTAGCACTTGTTCCGCTTACAAGGATAGGTGCCGGAGGGAGATCGGTGGGAAGGGATGGGAAGGGATGGGGAGGATGAATGGACAAGGGAGTCGTGTAGGGAGCATTCCCTGCGGAAAGCAGAAAGAGTGGGGGGAAGGAAAGATGTGCTTGGTGGTGGGATCCCGTTGGAGGTGGGGGATGGTACGGAGAATTATATGTTGGTTGGACCTGGAAGCTGGTGGGGTGGTAGGTGAGGAAAGGGGAACCCTATTCCTAGTGGGGTGGCGGGAGGATGGGATGAGAGCAGGTGTGCATGAAATGGCAGAAATGCGTTTGAGAGCAGAGTTGATGGTGGAGGAAGGGAAGCCCCTTTCTTTAAAAAGGAAGACCTCCTTCATCCCAGAATGAAAGGCCTCATCCTGAGAGCAGATGTGGCGGAGACGGAGGAATTGTGAGAAGGGGATGGCATTTTTGTAAGAGACAGGGTGGGAAGAGGAATAGTCCAGGTAGCTGTGAGAGTCCGTAGGTTTATAGTAGACATCAGTAGATAAGCTGCCTCCAGAGATAGAAAAAGGAAGATCTAGAAAGGGGAGGGAGGTGTCGGAAATGAACCAGGTAAATTTGAGGGCAGGATGAAAGTTGGAGGCAAAATTAATGAAGTCAACAAGCTCCGCATGCATGCGGGAAGCAGCGCCAATGCAGGCGTCGATATAGCGAAGGAAAAGTGGGGGACGGATACCAGTATAGGCTTGGAACATGGACTGTTCCACAAAGCCAACAAAAAGGCAGGCATAGCTGGGACCCATGCGGGTGCCCATGGCTACACCTTTAGTTTGGAAGAAGTTGGAGGAGCCAAAGGAAAAATTATTAAGAGTAAGAGTAATTTCACTAGACAGAGGAGAGTAGTAGTAGAGAGGAACTGGTTAGGTCTGGAATCCAAAAAGAAGCGGAGAGCTTTGAGACCTTCCTCGTGGGGGATGGAGGTATATAGGGACTGGACATCCATGGTGAAAGTGAAGCGGTGGGGACCAGGGAACTTAAAATTATTGAAAAAATCCAGAGCGTGAGAAGTGTCATGAACATAGGTGGGAAGGGATTGAACAAGGGGGGATAAAACTGTGTCGAGGTATGCAGAAATGAGTTCGGTGGGGCAGGAGCAAGCTGAGACAATGGGTCTACCTAGACAGGCAGGTTTGTGGATCTTGGGTAGGAGGTAGAAACAGGAAGTGCAGGGTGTGGGAACTATGAGGTTGCTGACAGTGGATGGGAGATCCCCTGAGCGGATAAAGTCGGTGATTGTGTGGGAGACAATGACCTGGTGCTCCTTGGTGGGGTCACGATCGAGGGGTAAATAAAAGGAGGTATCCGTGAGTTGTCGCTGTGCCGCAGCAAAGTAGAGGTCAGTACGCCAGACTACAACAGCGCCCCCCTTATCGGCGGGTTTAATAGTAAGGTTAGGATTAGTGCAGAGGGAGTGGAGAGCAGAGCGTTCGGAAGGAGTGAGATTGGAATTGGAACAAGGTGAGGGGAAGTCGAGACAGCTGATGTCCCGTCGGCAGTTAGCAATAAAGAGATCCAGAGCAGCAGGCAGAAGACCAGAGCGGGGTGTCCATGAAGAGGAGGAGGGATGAAGACGGGAGAAGGGGTCATCAGTGGGGGTGGAAGAGTCCTTGCCGAAGAAGTAGGCGCGAAGACGGAGACGGCGGAAGAAGAGTTCAGCGTCATGGCGCACACGGAACTCGCTGAGCTGTGGGCAAAGGGGGACAAAGGGGGAAATGAGCATGGCTTCGATGGTAGGGATCTCTGATGATGAGAATCTGCTTTACTAGGGCAATGTTTCATGTAAATGGGTTCAATGGTTGGGAGGGCTTTACCCATGATGTACTGGGCTGAATCTACCTTTTGTAGGATTTTGTGCTCGAAGCAATCGGTGTTCCCATAGGGTGTAATGTAGCTAGTCAGCATTTTAACTATAAGTTTGACTATAACTGGAGATTATAGGCCATTCTAGTCATCCAGTTTTAGAAAGGCTGTAAAGTCCTGGAGAGCCTACAGAAAATAATTACTACAATAGTTCCAACCATGAGGGATTTTAGCAATAAGGTCATTTTCCAAAAACCACAATTATTTTTCTTGGAGCAAGCAGCTGGTGAAAAGATTGGTTAGAAATATACTGGATTAAAAATATGCGAAAATCTGCAGATGCTGGAAATCCAAAGCAACACACATAAAATGCTAGAGAAACTCAGCAGGTCAGGCGGCATCTATGGGAATGAATAAACACTTGACATTTGGGCCTGTGCACTGTACAGTAGCTTCGATATCAATGTGATCCTTGAGCCTGAGGGTTTTTAGCAAGAGTTGAAATATCTGGTTAAGGCAAACGTCTTAAGTCCGCATGTATAACAATATCCAAGCGGTTTCTGTTTTTTATGAGTTTGTGGTTCACTGCACTGAAACTTCCTTTCAACAAGGTAGGAGGATGGAAACACAATGAAGAGCAATTTGGCTCTTCTCCAAAGACCAGGAAACTTCATATGTCAGTGTAGCCACATACCACAAAAGCTGACATTTTTGAAAAGTATTTTTGTTCCTTCGTCATTCTGAATTTTGATAATTTATTCTTGCAAACACTCTTCCTGTCCTTCCACCTTGCAAAGAAATTACCCAGTCTGGAATTTCCAGATTGTTCAAACCCTTGAATAGATTCCGAAAATCCTTCTTTAGTGACTTCAGGTGTAAACAGTACCTTTGAAAATCACTGTCAGTGAAAGTGATACTTTCCATACTCTCCATGCAGGGAAACTGTGAGAACATTCTTCTCCCAATGTTTTGCTTATATTTCCAATTTTCCCATAAAAGTGGACAATGAACTTTTTGCCTGGATTAAATTGAAATTGTCACTCGGCAGTTTCATATTTAGAATGTTCATTTTGTCATACAGATCGGCTAAGTATGCCACATCTCCACATAGAGGTTCAATCTTGTTTCCCAAGCTCTTGTCGACTTTGAGCAAAAATTCAACCACAGTGTCAAAAAGATCAAAGAAACTTTTTAAATAGCACCTTTTTGACAGCCAATGCACTTCAGTGTGAAGTAGCAAGTGTTCAGACTCTTCATCATTATCTTGGCATAACTGACGAAATATTCTGCTATTTAATGGATGAGCTTTTATTTTGTTGATCGCAGATATTACAAGAGTCATGCTTGAAAAAAGTCACTGGCTGAGGATTTTGGTTGTGAGATGTTAATGATGGATTGCAAACAGACTTGGAATTTCTTTTTTCATAAACACCACTAAACCAGCATGGTGACCTGTCATATATGATGCTCTATCTGTTGCACAAGAAATCATGTTCCTCATCAGAATACTTTTATCCCAATAAACATTTTGAGCTCACTGTAGATTGATTCTCTGTTGATAATTGTTTTTAACTTTTTACAAAAGAGAATCTTTTCATAAACGTTTCCATTTTTGATAAACCATACATATGCCATTAGCAATACCTCATTGTCTCACACGGTTAACTCATCCAGCTGTATCCCAAATTGCTTTTTATAGTTCTGTGCATAGTTAATACTCAATGTCTTCACTCATTTTGTCAATATGACGAGCTACAGAGTTACTCAGAGGAGTTTATTTTAAAATGCGGGTATCCATTTTGAGAACAGTGGTGAGCACATCTGATACAGCTGGCATTAATAATCTTTCACCAATTGTATGAGATTTTCCACACTTTGCTATTATTTTGGAAATGTTATAAGAAGAATGAAATCACTATCAAGGTCATTTTTAACTTTCTTGGCAAATGATTCGAGTGTGCAATGCTTTTAAAATGCTTCTTTCACCTTCTGGAAATGACTTATATCATAAGTAGCCTTTTCAGGGTGTCTTTTACTGTTTCTGCAATCTTGATGGTTTTATGGCTTCATTAGACAGTACAGTATTACAGATAAGACACATAGGGCATCGTTGATCTGATGGGAATGGAATAAAACCGTACTTCAGGTATATAACAATGTACTGATGCACTTTCTGTAGTTTCTGTTTCTTGGCTTGATTAGCATTCAAGGCTTCACCACCTTCAGACTCATAGAGATCATGCCGTACATATTTATCCATCATTAATGGGGCTAAAAAAAATTTAAAATTAACACAGACTGGGAATGCCTACTGGATGTTGATGATGGCAGCAAATTGACACAGCTGGTCGGGTCTTGTGCCTCAAATTACACCTCCTGGTGACTTCTATTTCCCCTAACGCCCCCTTAGGACACAGAACCACCCCCTGAGGGGTCAATACTGCCCCCATTGGGAGTCACTGTTCTACACACAAAGGCCTTTCCTCTGCTTGGTGCTGCCAGTGTAGGACATCAGTCAGGCTGTGGATCATGGCTGTTGAGAGTAGAGGAGGAGAAGGGGGAAAGTAAGTAGACAGAGGATTGAGATGGAATAAAGTAAGGGTCAGGGAAAAGGAATCACAATCATGGACATGGAGAGGACCAGAGTTTAGTAGGTCAGAGAGGGGATAAGAGCTTTGTCAGAGTTTTTTGGAAAGAACTTTTCATATTCAAAATGGTTTATGGAAGTATGGACCAAGGAAACCAATTAATAAAAATGGTGAAAACCTCTGTCACCCCAACTCCCATTTAGTTAAGAATGAAGACTTCAGCCTTTCAGTTAAGGGTGATTTGTACAACTGGCAATTCTCACAAAGGCAGACACAGCTTTCTCAGGTGACCTCGCTGCATATCTTAGTGACCACAAGTATCTGCAAAGTATCTGAATCTAATCTGTAACAAAACAGGCACAAAAGGTCAATCTTGATTTGATAAAAGTCAATCATAAGGGTCAAACACTAGATGACAGAATTCCCCTGCAGTTTTCTAAAATAAATTCCAAATCCTCCAAAACAACTTATTAAAGAGCTTCACAAAAAAAATCAATATACTTTTCAATATATCTTTTGTTCTTCTAACTAAGTTCATGACAGTCCTCACCCTGCCTCATGACCAGGTATACAGACAGCTGTTGACTTGCTGACGGGAAACACAGTAGTGGTGAACGGCAGCTTTTTGGACTAGAAGTAAATGTACTGTTTGGTTCCTCAGGGAATGATGAAAGAACCACCGGAATTCTTAATAAACATGGATCTCTTGGGCTCTACACTACAACACAGCAGTTCCTTTCTCCAGAGGAAACATTGTTCATTCCTTTCTGAGAATGCAAACAGATTGTTTTCATTTGGAATGGAATTTTTTTTTTGCTGGTTCACAGGCACTAGGAAGAAGGTGACAGTTTTGTTATTTGGCTACTGCACTTCTGCAAGGCCCTTTAAGGCTCTGAACCTGTGCCATCCAACAATGGTTGCAATTTAATTTAGCAAAGTTTGTCATATGCCTGCACTTCTGTGGAATCTGGCACACCTCAATATGCCCACATCAGCCAGTGTTTCATGGTAGACTCAAACATTCTGTCTGCATGGTGAATGAAACATTGAAACAATGGCTGCTGCACAGGAGAGTCGAGTTGCACTGCTAGCATTAGCTGGATTTGTCTCTGCTTATATATAGGATCATCTCCCATTCCACCATGCCAATGGATTCAAATTCAAGTTTAATTGTCAATCAACCATACATGAACACTTATGAAAACTGCCAAATGAAACAGCATAACTCTGGGGCCTGGGTGGAAATCACACTACCAATAATCACACAGAGCAGTAAAGGGTCATCGAAGACCCTGAGCCCATGAATGTTACAGGACTATGCAATTGAACACAATACATCTTGTCTTCTGCTGAGCGAAAAATGGCGGGGCGAGGGGTGGGGGGGGGGGTAGCAGGCAGCACTAACTCCAGTTTGGATGCTGCACCATGTTGTCTCTGGTGGAGCACATCGACTCCGATGCCACTCGTCTGGGCGGCTGTAAACAAGCAACACCGCACTTTCAGGCCATACAGCTCCCCTGCTGCCCTGAATCAGTGAATCTGGATCAACCTTCACAGATACAACTGAGAAAACCTCAGAGGATCAGGAAAATAATTAAGCTTATAACTGTGTTTAAATGTCAACATTTAGCCTATTGTATAAATTTATATGTACAAATAACTGATGATTTGTATGGGCTTATCTCCTTTTTAAAAAAGGAAGCAACTTTTGAAATAGGTACACCAGGGAATGACTTTAAGATATTGTCACACTAACCACTACAATTCAGTCATATATGTAACACCTTGGTTAAGAATTTTACTGCTATGCTGAAGGTATTTCATTTTAGCAGGTCTGTAGGAGCAGTCTGTTCTGCTTTCAGCCTGTTAGGGTTTGAACTAAGATAAGAGGCTTGTTATTCAACTTAGGAATGTGCTGTCAGCCAATCAGGATAGTGGAATTGGGAGAAAGTTCTGGAGGATGCTGGGTTAGAAGGTCTTTGTTGGCAGGTGCTGGGAGAAGACAGGAGGATGAGGATGCTGTCCCTGTTGCACAAGGAACTTTGTGCAGTTGAATGGCTTCAAGGAGGAAGGACCAATACTCCCGTGGGAGAGTGACAGATAGGTTCAAGATAAGCTCCAACTAAGTGCACATTTGTCTATTTAAGAGTAATGGGCCCTTTTTGTTCTTTTCTCTCATTCCTTTAATAACCGTTTGCTTAAATTAGCATTCTTAAATATACTTCTTTATAATTGCATGCAATATACAATCTGTTATTTCTTGCTGGGAGTGGTAAATCACACAACATTTACACAAGCTGGGGTTGGGTGAGCAAGACATCTCAACCTCACAAATTTGGCGGGACCAAAGTTGTATACATCCTAGACATATGTAGCCGGGGAAAGGTGGGTTTCTCACGGCGGAATCCAGTGGCGATTAGCAAGGTGGGTAACCAGCCGGTTTTCCAGAGCCGCCTAGTAAAAGGGGGTTTCATACATCTTCAATAACGGTTGTTCTATTCATAGCTTCACCTCTGTTTACTTACTCATTCTAGTGGGAACACAAAATATCCAACAGTCTACGCATACACAATAAATCACTTCTGGCAGCAGACCTGGGGCAAACTGCTACAAATCTACTACCCAGTGCCATTTCTCACTTTTGTGAGGTAGAATCTCTAGGCTACAATCTTTTGCCTGGTTATTCAAAAAGAGCAAATGTGTAGCACTTTACTGTGAATAAAGCTAGTAATTTCTATCTCTCATTGCTACATATTCTGTTGAAAAACTATAGGTAAGCAAGAAAGCTTACATCCTTCAACAATTATTAGAGTATCAGCAGCATAGAATTCAATCCATATATATCAATAATATATGTTAAAATCAAGGAAGCATTTTATACTCACATATATCTGAGTTCAGATTCTCTTCGAACCAATATATCTCTTATCCTTTCAATTTTAAATAGTTCATCTTCAATGTCATCCACTGTTATGGTAGAATCGGCCATTGATATAATATCTGTCTCTGTAACAGAAAGAAAGATATCAAAAAAATTGCAATAATAACAGAAATGGCTGGAAATATTTTGTCAGCTAGGCCAGCGACAGTGCAAAGAAAAACAGAAATAACATTTCAGGTCAATCACCTTCCATTAGAACATGGAAAAGTTAAAAAAATCAAAAAACTGAGAAGGTGAAGAGATGGAAAGAAGAATATCTATGATAGGGTGGAGATCAGTGAGACTAATTGATACAGTGGCACTGGTTGCTGAAAGAGGATGCTGAAGGCATTAGTAACAGCTGTTCTGTCTGGAGGAGATGTCAGGAGGAGGGGGAGAGAAGAGAAAACAATGCTGGAAATATGCGATAAAAACACGAGGGTTGCTAGCAATTTGATTTAAAAGTGAATGCTGGAAAGACCCTGCAGGTCAGCTCTGATACACACGGGAAAGACTGATTATTTGAACTGTTGAATACAACTGTCCTAAAGACTACAATAATTGTACTTGAAAATTAAAATGGTATTCCTGAACTTACCTTGGGTTAAGTTGGAAGAGTGCACGAAACTCCAAAATGGAGGTCACCATATGGGTAGGATGGGGAAAGATAAATGTTCTGAAAATTGCTTATTCAATCTGCATTCAGCTTCTCTAATGTAGAGAAGATCACATTCTGTGCACTGGAAACAACTTACTAAATTATAAGTTCAAGTATTGACGGCTTCGCCTGGAAAGAATGACTAAGACACCGCACAAAGGGAAGGGAATAGGCAAAAGTAAAATAGTTGTATCTCCTGCGGCTGCATGGGAAAGGACCATGGTACGTAGAGTTGTGATGTGTTTGGTGATAGCATCCTGTTGATGATTATGGGAAAATATGGAGGATGATGCATTGAATGAGGAGGCTGATTGAGTGGAAGGGGAAGAGAAAGGGAATCTTCTCTTAGTTCTGGACAGGAAATGTGGGAGGGGGTTTCAGGGAAGAAGCAAGGGAAATAGGACAGATGCTGTCAAGAACATTGTCAAGTGTGGTGAAGCCTTGATTAAGGAAAAGAATGCATTTCAGAATTGGGCCTTCATCACATTAAGATGGCCAAAGGAACAAAAATCATACAGATTTGTAGTATCTTCAAGGAGTTGCAATATAATTACATTTTAATTCAGCTTTTTAAGACTTATACAACTTATACAAAAGAGGAAATATTTTTTATACCATATGACCTCCTGATCAGTGCCTGAACGATACTTACTTAAAAAGTCAAGGAACCAGTTCAAGAACCACATTCATCTAACGTGGACTGTTACTACTTTCTTGTTTCTACAGGTAATCCACAGATTTATTCTTGATAACCAATTATATTAAGCAGGTACACAAGATCTGCAAGTTCTTTAACTGCCAACATCTACTCTGTCATTCATTGTAAAACCATGTGTTACGTTAGCCCATTTCTAAGCTGTTGACACTTTCCCATTGTTCAACAACTCCTTTTAATAATCACAAAATCTTTATGAATTTCTTCTAAAGTACTGGGATAAACACTGGCCATTGTGTTAAAGATGAATCATACTGTAATCTCAATGATACCAAAATAAATCATTCTCCTTAACATTTTGTCCTTTATGAACAGCATACTATTTCTTCTCCCTTGGAAGAACACTCAGATATTGGCTGTCAAAAGTAATCCAAGACTTGCTAATTAAAATGGAACGTTAAAATTCACAGAAGAAATCTCCTGTTTTGAAAGGTTTACTCATAGTTATTTGCCTTTCTTGTGAAATTAAACATATTGGGGAGGGTCCATATTCCAAAAGATTATACAAAGTCCCTCCGAAGGATAATCTAACATTGCAGTGAGTCAGAATCTAAACTCAACATTAAGAAGAAGCTATGAGAGAATGTACAATGAAAGAATTACAAACCTACAATGTAGCTTTCAAATAGTAAATAGAATAATTTTACATATTAAACTAAAATGAAGGAAACTCTTATTTCCATGACATATAGGGAAGAGAATAAAAGATGATGGAAGAGGTTAAAAAATTGAAATGAGAAAATACAAAACTAAATATTGAAAGAATACTCTCTCGCAATGTATTTTCAAAAAGCATATTTTGAACATTCAATATTTAATTGTCTAATTTTGATATGTTAATTTTCTTAAAATAAGGTTCTAAGAAAATAAGGTTTTCTCAACATCAGCAAAAGAAGTAAATATATTCTGAATGATAACAGATGAAAGATGTTAAAATATTAATATCCAGCTGTAAGTGTCAATTTGAATCAGGCATGTGGTGATGTAGTGCCATAATTAAATTGCTTCCCATGGGTAAGTCAAAAGGAAAGTTGACTGGCACCTGATGTGCTGGTATCAAAGCATCAAATCCTGGCAGCAGTTGTTCACCCAGTCAGTCATTAGATGCAAGGATCACATGGAGTGCAACAGATAAAACAAAGACAGAAGGATGGAAGTTTAGAGATAGGTGATAGAAAACACTTCTATCTGGAAATTTCAACAATATTTATTTTAAATTTGTAATTCCACACATTATGACATTGCATGATGTTTCTTTATTACCCACAAAGCAACAGCAAAGGCTGTTGTGATTTAATGGATTAGATATTGTTAAATAATCAGCTTGGTCGGGTATTAATACTTAACCAAAGGGATTCAAAGTACGTTTATTATCAAATTATGTAGCAGTATACAACCCTGAGATCTGTCTTCTTCACAGACAGCCACGAAACAAAGAAAGCCATGGAACTCATTCAATAAAAAACATCAACCCTCCCCACACATGAAAGACAAACCACACAAATGGCAACAAAAAGATCAACCCCCCACCCCACGTGCAAATAACAAATCATGCAAACAGCAACAAGAAAGAATGAGCAAAAACGCAATATAAAACACAAAATCGAAAGAGTCCATGTTCATTTCAGCTCTGTGTTCATTATCTGCAGACTGCCCCAATTCAAAGTTGTTGAAAATAACAACAGAAAACGAAGCAACCAGAAACTACAATTAAATTCACAAATCACAGAGCCAGTACTACAGTACCATGCTCCAACAGTATCAAGGGAGAGAAAAAGAGAGAAAGAGACCACTTGAATGCAGGGCCTTCCCGCGGGAGCCGCAAGTGAGGAGAGAGAGAGAGATACCATCACATGCAGACACCTTCCTCTGGCAGCAGTGAGTGAGAAGCTGGTAGACATTGCTGAATACTCACTCAACTTCCGCACCCACCTCGATATTTTCAATCTTTATCGACGCTTTAATCAGTCAGATTGGCGAGAAATAGAGTCAATCATGGCCTTGAAGCCGCTCACCTCCAAGAATCTTCTCGGAGACAACAAACTGCCAGATCACTCAGTCACCCGAAAACACACCACCAAACAGTAAATCACAGGCTCAATAGCAGAACCACAAATTTGAAAGAAAAAGAAGACATAAAAGAAGTGAAAGAAACAATTATGGTTCATCTGGAGGATGTCGCCCATGGTAACGTTGTTCGCAGGCATCATCTTCCTCCGGATCAGCTGAATAAATTTACCTAATCAAAGGAATTCGACAGACTTTATGTTTTGAGAAAAAAAATGAGAAAAAGCTTTCTAAATATAATAAATTTAGCTGGGGTATATTACAATTCATGTTCCTGATAAAACAATATACATGATCATAAATCCATGAAGGAGCACAACTGTGAAGAATAATAGAACATATTTTCCTCCTGTTATCGAAAATGAATCATTTTCCTTTATGTAATTAAAGTGACAACCTGGCACATACCATTAAAAAAAATGAGGGCTTTACTGTTACTGTGACTTACCCATTTTTAAACATAACTGAAAATTGATTGTTAAACTATACTGAATGATTTAATAGTCTCACTGGTGTCTTAGTAACTGAAGTATCTTTTCATAAGATAAAAATAATCTGCTTACTAGGAACACACACAAAATGCTGGAGGAACTCAGCAGGTCAGGCAGCCTCTACAGAAATGAATGAACAGCTGACATTTCGAGCCAAGACCCTTCTTCAAAACGGGAAAGGAAGCAGGAGATACCAACATTTAAAAGGTGGGGAAGGGGAAAGAGGATAGCTAGAAGCTGATAGGTGAAGCCAGGTGGGTAGGAAAAGTAAAAGGCTGGAGAGAAAGGCATCTGATAGGAGAGGAGAGTGACCATAGGAGAAAGGGAAGGAGGAGAGGCCCAAGGAAAATGTGATGAGCAGGTGAGAAGAGGTAAAAGGCCAGAGTGGGGATTAGAAGAAGAGAGGGTGAGGGAATTTAAAAATATGTATTTACTGGAAGGAGAAATCAATATCCATGCCATCATGTTGGAGGCTACCTGACCCAATATAAAGTGTTGCTCCTCCACCCTGTGGGTGGCCTCATCTTAGCACAAAAGGAGGCCATGAAATGAACTGACATGTCAGAACGGGAATGGAACTCGGAATTAAAATGCCTGGCCACTGGGAAGTTCCGCTTTTGGCAGGTGGAGCAGAGGTGAGCGACAAAGCAGTCCCCCAATTTATTACACATCTCACCAACGTAGAGGAGGCTGCATCGAGAGCACTGGACACAATAGATGACCCTGGCAGATTCACACGTGAAGTGTTGCCTCACCTGGAGGGGCTGAATGGATGTGAATGGACAGGTGTAGCACTGTGGCCACTTGCAGGGATAAGTGCCACAAAGGAGGTTAGTGGGGACAGACAAACAGACAAGGGAACCAGGGAGAAGGGGATCCCAGCAAAAAATGGAGTTGTGTTGGGGGGGGAGGGGGAGGTAAAGATATGTTTGATGGTAGGATCCCTTTGGAGATGGCAGAAGATGCGGACAATGATGCATTGGATGCGGACGCTCATGGGGTGGTGCTTAAGGACAAGAAGAACTCTATCACTGTTAAGGCAAAGGGAAGATGGGATGAATGTGGATATTTGAGAAATGGAGGAGATGCCTGTGTTTACAGCATCAATAGTGGGGGAAGGGAAACCCTCTTCTTTGAAGAAAGAGAATATCTCTGATGTCCTGGAAAGGAAAACCACATCCATCTGAGATGCAGCAAAGATGAAAGAACTGAAAAAAGGAATAACATTTTTACAAGAGAGAAGGTGAGAAGAGGTATAGTCAAGATAACCATGGGAATCGACAGGTTTATAAAAGATATTGGTTGATAGTTTGTCTCTAGAGATGGAGTCAGAATGATTGAGAAAGGAGAGGAAGGAGTCAGAAATGGATGGAGTGAATATAAGGGCTGGGTGGAAGTTGGAGGCGAAATTGATGAAACTGACGAGCTCAGCATGGGTACATGAAGCAGCGCCAATGCAATCATCAACGTAGCGGAGGAAGATTTGGGGAGAATTATCAGGGAAGGCTTGGAACATGGACTGTTCCATGTAACCAATGAAAAGGCAGATAGCTTGGGCCCATGCCTGCTTTACTAGTGTTCGTTTATCCAGGAAAACTGAGTGGGAGTGCCGAGAAAGAGATTTTTGAAATTTTCGTTATTTTTTTCTCCAACGGCTTTCTGAGAGGCGGGACTGCGCAGGCGTGTGACGTCGGGCAGTGCAGCGCGGCAGATTTAAAAGGGCAGACATCCTGCTTCGGATTTGATTCGAAGAAGGAGTCTGAGAGTCTGAGTGGGAGTGCCGAGAAAGAGATTTTTGAAATTTTCGTTATTTTTTTTTCTCCAACGGCTTTCTGAGAGGCGGGACTGCGCAGGCGTGTGACGTCGGGCAGTGCAGCGCGGCAGATTTAAAAGGGCAGACATCCTGCTTCGGATTTGATTCGAAGAAGGAGTCTGAGAGTCTGAGTGGGAGTGCCGAGAAAGAGATTTTTGAAATTTTCGTTATTTTTTTTTCTCCAACGGCTTTCTGAGAGGCGGGACTGCGCAGGCGTGTGACGTCGGGCAGTGCAGCGCGGCAGATTTAAAAGGGCAGACATCCTGCTTCGGATTTGATTCGAAGAAGGAGTCTGAGAGTCTGAGTGGGAGTGCCGAGAAAGAGATTTTTGAAATTTTCGTTATTTTTTTTTCTCCAACGGCTTTCTGAGAGGCGGGACTGCGCAGGCGTGTGACGTCGGGCAGTGCAGCGCGGCAGATTTAAAAGGGCAGACATCCTGCTTCGGATTTGATTCGAAGAAGGAGTCTGAGAGTCTGAGTGGGAGTGCCGAGAAAGAGATTTTTGAAATTTTCGTTATTTTTTTTTCTCCAACGGCTTTCTGAGAGGCGGGACTGCGCAGGCGTGTGATGTCGGGCAGTGCAGCGCGGCAGATTTAAAAGGAACAAAGCCTCATAGAGCGGGCAGCGTAGTTTGCGGGCGGCGGAGTGAGCCGGGAGCAGAGTGAAGACTTAAGGGCTTCGGCTCAACGGGCTTAGGCGGAAGCGGGCGAGGCGAGGAAGGTTTGACATTCATTTTCTGTTGCTATTTGAGGAGAGGGGCATTATGACTGTGAGGGCAGTTTGCTGTTCTCGGTGTCGGATGTGGGAGGCCCTGGAGTCTCCAAGCCTCCCGGACGTCTACATCTGCGCCAAGTGCATCGAGATGCAGCTCCTAAGGGACCGCGTTACGGAACTGGAGCTGCAGCTCGATGACCTTCGTCTGGTCAGGGAGAGCGAGGAGGTGATAGAGAGGAGTGGAAGGCAGGTGGTCACGCCGGGGCCACGGGAGGCAGACAAGTGGGTCACGGTTAGGAGAGGGAAGGGGAAAAGGCAGGTGATGAGGAGTACCCCGGCGGCTGTGCCCCTTAACAACAGGTACTCCTGTTTGAGTACTGTTGGGGGGGACAGCTTACCCGGGGGAAGCGACAGTGGCCCTGCCTCCGGCACAGAGTCTGGCCCTGTAGCTCAGAAGGGTAGGGCAAGGAAGAGGAGGGCAGTTGTGATAGGGGACTCGATAGTAAGGGGGTCAGATAGGCGATTCTGTGGACGCAGTCCAGAGACTCGGATGGTAGTTTGCCTCCCTGGTGCCAGGGTCCGGGATATTTCTGATCGTGTCCAAGATATCCTGAAGTGGGAGGGTGAAGAGCCAGAGGTCCTGGTACATATAGGTACCAATGACATAGGTAGGAAAAGGGATGAGGTCCTGAAAGAAGAATATAGGGAGCTAGGAAGGGAGTTGAGAAAAAGGACCGCAAAGGTAGTAATCTCGGGATTACTGCCTGTGCCACGCGACAGTGAGAGTAGGAATGCGATGAGGTGGAGGATAAATGCGTGGCTGAGGGATTGGAGCAGGGGGCAGGGATTCAAGTTTTTGGATCATTGGGACCTCTTTTGGCGTAGGTGTGACCTGTACAAAAAGGACGGGTTACACTTAAATCCTAGGGGGACCAATATCCTGGCAGGGAGATTAGCGGGGGCTACTGAGGTGACTTTAAACTAGAATGGTTGGGGGGTGGGAATCAAATTAAAGCGGCTAGGTGTGAGGAGGTTAGTTCACAACAGAGGGATGGGAACCAGTGCAGAGAGACAGAGGGGTGTAAAGTGAGCGTAGAAGCAAAAAGTACAAAGGGGAAAAGTAAAAGTGGCAGGCCGACAAATCCAGGGCAAGCATTAAAAAGGGCTAAGAGAGTTGTAAAAGAGCGCCTGAAGGCTTTATGTGTCAATGCAAGGAGCATTCGTAATAAGGTGGATGAATTGAAAGTGCAGATTGTTATTAATGATTATGATATAGTTGGGATCACAGAGACATGGCTCCAGGGTGACCAGGGATGGGAGCTCAACGTTCAGGGATATTCAATATTCAGGAGGGATAGACATGAAGGAAGGGGAGGTGGGGTGGCGTTGCTGGTTAAAAAAGAGATTAACGCAATAGAAAGGAAGGACATAAGCCGGGAAGATGTGGAATCGATATGGGTAGAGCTGCGTAACACTAAGGGGCAGAAGACGCTGCTGGGAGTTGTGTACAGGCCACCTAACAGTAGTAGTGAGGTCGGAGATGGTATTAAACAGGAAATTAGAAATGTGTGCAATAAAGGAACAGCAGTTATAATGGGTGACTTCAATCTACATGTAGACTGGGTGAACCAAATTGGTAAAGGTGCTGAGGAAGAGGATTTCTTGGAATGTATGCGGGATGGTTTTTTGAACCAACATGTCGAGGAACCGACTAGAGAGCAGGCTATTCTGGACTGGGTTTTGAGCAATGAGGAAGGGTTAATTAGCGATCTTGTCGTGAGAGGCACCTTGGGTAAGAGTGACCATAATATGGTGGAATTCTTCATTAACATGGAGAGTGACGTAGTTAATTCAGAAACAAAGGTTCTGAACTTAAAGAGGGGTAACTTTGAAGGTATGAGACATGAATTAGCTAAGATAGACTGGCAAATGACACTTCAAGGATTGACGGTGGATATGCAATGGCAGGCATTTAAAGGTTGCATGGATGAACTACAACAATTGTTCATCCCAGTTTGGCAAAAGAATAAATCAAGGAAGGTAGTGCACCCGTGGCTGACAAGAGAAATTAGGGATAGTATCAATTCCAAAGAAGTAGCATACAAATTAGCCAGAGAAAGTGGCTCACCTGAGGACTGGGAGAAATTCAGAGTTCAGCAGAGGAGGACAAAGGGCTTAATTAGGAAGGGGAAAAAAGATTATGAGAGAAAACTGGCAGAGAACATAAAAACGGACTGTAAAAGCTTTTATAGATATGTAAAAAGGAAAAGACTGATAAAGACAAATGTAGGTCCCCTGCAAACAGAAACAGGTGAATTGATTATGGGGAGCAAGGACATGGCAGACCAATTGAATAATTACTTTGGTTCTGTCTTCACTAAGGAGGACATAAATAATCTTCCAGAAATAGTAAGGGACAGAGGGTCCAGTGAGATGGAGGAACTGAGCGAAATACATGTTAGTAGGGAAGTGGTGTTAGGTAAATTGAAGGGATTGAAGGCAGATAAATCCCCAGGGCCAGATGGTCTGCATCCCAGAGTGCTTAAGGAAGTGGCCCAAGAAATAGTGGATGCATTAGTGATAATTTTTCAAAACTCGTTAGATTCTGGACTAGTTCCTGAGGATTGGAGGGTGGCTAATGTAACCCCACTTTTTAAAAAAGGAGGGAGAGAGAAACCGGGGAATTATAGGCCGGTTAGCCTAACGTCGGTGGTGGGGAAACTGCTGGAGTCAGTTATCAAGGATGTGATAACAGCACATTTGGAAAGCGGTGAAATGATCGGACAAAGTCAGCATGGATTTGTGGAAGGAAAATCAGGTCTGACGAATCTCATAGAATTTTTTGAGGATGTAACTAGTAGAGTGGATAGGGGAGAACCAGTGGATGTGGTATATTTGGATTTTCAAAAGGCTTTTGACAAGGTCCCACACAGGAGATTAGTGTGCAAACTTAAAGCACATGGTATTGGGGGTAAGGTATTGGTGTGGGTGGAGAATTGGTTAGCAGACAGGAAGCAAAGAGTGGGAATAAACGGGACCTTTTCAGAATGGCAGGCGGTGACTAGTGGGGTACCGCAAGGCTCAGTGCTGGGACCCCAGTTGTTTACAATATATATTAATGACTTGGATGAGGGAATTAAATGCAGCATCTCCAAGTTTGCGGATGACACGAAGCTGGGTGGCAGTGTTAGCAGTAAGGAGGATGCTAAGAGGATGCAGGGTGACTTGGATAGGTTGGGTGAGTGGGCAAACTCATGGCAGATGCAATTTAATGTGGATAAATGTGAAGTTATCCACTTTGGTGGCAAAAATAGGAAAACAGATTATTATCTGAATGGTGGCCGATTAGGAAAAGGGGAGGTGCAACGAGACCTGGGTGTCATTATACACCAGTCATTGAAAGTGGGCATGCAGGTACAGCAGGCGGTGAAAAAGGCGAACGGTATGCTGGCATTTATAGCGAGAGGATTCGAGTACAGGAGCAGGGAGGTACTACTGCAGTTGTACAAGGCCTTGGTGAGACCACACCTGGAGTATTGTGTGCAGTTTTGGTCCCCTAATCTGAGGAAAGACATCCTTGCCATAGAGGGAGTACAAAGAAGGTTCACCAGATTGATTCCTGGGATGGCAGGTCTTTCATATGAAGAAAGACTGGATGAACTGGGCTTGTACTCGTTGGAATTTAGAAGATTGAGGGGGGATCTGATTGAAACGTATAAGATCCTAAAGGGATTGGACAGGCTAGATGCGGGAAGATTGTTCCCGATGTTGGGGAGGTCTAGAACGAGGGGTCACAGTTTGAGGATAGAGGGGAAGCCTTTTAGGACCGAGGTTAGGAAAAACTTCTTCACACAGAGAGTGGTGAATCTGTGGAATTCTCTGCCACAGCAAACTGTTGAGGCCAGTTCATTAGCTATGTTTAAAAGGAAGTTAGATATGGCCCTTGTGGCTACAGGGGTCACGGGGTATGGAGGGAAGGCTGGGTTCTGAGTTGGATGATCAGCCATGATCATAATAAATGGCGGTGCAGGCTCGAAGGGCCGAATGGCCTACTCCTGCACCTATTTTCTATGTTTCTATGTTTCTATGAAAACAGGTGCAACTTGTAAAGTATTTCTGAACAACAGCAAGCAGCAGAATCTCACTATTAAAATCTGTGTAACGGCCTGTTTAGTGACAAGGAATTTTGTGATTTAAGTCTTCAACCATGGACAAAAAAAATTACTAAAACACGATCCCAAGTGGCGTGGCATCCATCTGTTTAAAACTCGTCTTTTTATGCCACTTTTGTCAGTTTCTCCCGGTGTTTGGAGGTATCACAAGTGAAAACAAGCAGTAAAACCATACTCAGGGCAACATACACTAAATGTTGGAGGAACTCAGCAAGTCTGGCAGCATCTAAGCAAATGGATCAACAGTTGACATTTCGGGCAGAGACCCTTCTTCAGACAATTGTGCTGAAAAGGACTCTGCCTCTTAGAAGAACAAATGTTCTCTTTCTCTGTATTCTGTGTTTTTCTGTCACAAACTAACTTATGATACAAGCATTGATCACATTACCATAGTCAACAAGTGCAAAAATATGTACAAGCTAATACTTTCAGCAGTTTGTTGAAATTTACTGAACGTTTTGGTAAGGGTTTTCACTGAGTTATAGAGAATGGGCAGAGGTCACCTAGTTCATCACTCTCAGGACAGCTGTCTGAGAGACAACTAATTACTTCATTCCTCTGCTCCTTCCCATAATCCTGAAAAAAAATCTTCTTCAATTATCATCTTGTTCCCTTTTAGAAGTTATTGAATCTGTTTCTAAATCACTTTCATATAGTGCTTTTCAGATATATAATTCGTGTAAAGTTTCTGTTATTATCCTCTCACCTTTTGCGGCTTCTGGCATTTACTCCTCAATTGCCAGAAAGTGTCTTTTTTAAAATGTATCTTTGGTGATTCTGAACTCCTCTATTACGCCTCCACTGAATCTTCTCTGCCCCAAGGAGAACGACTCTAGCTTCATCAATCTTGGTATCATTGTAGTAAACCTCTACAGCAACCCTGCCCGAACTTGATATTCTCCCTAAAGTTTGCTGCCCAAAATATCCAGTATTTTATGTTAATATATCTCCCTTGCTTCTGTATTCTAAACCTATAGTTTTGAAGCTAACAATTCTATATTTCTTTCAAACACACTTCTCAACTGGAAACAAGAGAGAATCTGCAGAAGCTGGAAATCCAAACAACACATAAAATGCTCGAGGAACTCAGCCAGGCAGCATCTATGGAAAAAAGTACAGTTGACATGTCGGGCTGAAATCCTTCGGCAGGGCTCAACTGGACCTGCCTTTTGATGAATGTACACCTATGTTACAGCATTGCTTTTAAAATTGTACTGTTTCCTTTACATAACTGTTCTCATTCTTCCTACTAAAAGAGTCACCTCACTTTTATACTTTTTATTTGCAATCTGTCTGCCCCTTTTACCTATATATGTCCTTGCATTGGCACACCATGTATTATATTCCATGTATTATGCTATTTGCAAAGTTCTTCATACTGGACATTTCCAAGTATATAACATGGTGTCAAAATCCATGCTACAAGTACATCTTTTGTAGGCATCCATTAGTCTCACGAGACCATGGATTTGCGCCTTGGAAGGTTTTCCTGGGCAAGCTTGTATGGAAGACCGGCAGTTGCCCATGCTGCAAGTCTCCCCTATCCATGCCACCGATGTTGTCCAAGGGAAGGGCACTAGGGCCGATACAGCTTGGCATTGGTGTCGTCCCACAGCTACGTGTGGTTAAGTGCCTTGCTCAAGGACACAACACGCTGTCTCAGCTGAGGCTCGAACTACTGACCTTCAGATCACTAGACCGACGCCTTAACCACTTGGCCACGCACCAACATCCTTCATAGTTCTTTACAATCGGAAAATCAGTTGATCCACCTCAACACTTGGCGATAAACACACAATTTGTGGTGAAAGCCACTGGCCTTTCATCGCAAAGGTTTTCTCTATTTCCACTCAATCTCCAGAAATACACTTGAATGAATTAGGAGATCCAGAATAAGCCTGTACATTGACACAGCTGATCTTGAATATTTCACCACAAGAAATGACTTTGCAGGGAAAAAGAAAATGCTGCTGAGTTTGTAAAACTGAAATATTACTGTTAGCTACTATGATAAGATGTCAATTGGATACCACAGCCTAAAAGAATAGAATTTCTAAGAAAAGGAAGTGAAGCTGTGGTTTTGTTAGTCCTGACGAAGGGTCTCGGCCTGAAACGTCGACTGCACTTCTTCCCAGAGATGCTGCCTGGCCTGCTGCGTTCACCAGCAACTTTGATGTGTTTTGGTGTCAGTTGTTGCCCCATTATATGAGGGATGTTAAGGCTTTGGAGAGGATGTAGAAGAGGTTGACCAGGATGCTCCCCGGATTACAGCTATAAAGCAGAGAGATTGGACAAACTTGGGTTGGTTTCTCTAGAGTGGCAGAGATAAATGGGAGATCTCATACAGAAGTTTATACAATTAGTATCTAATAAGAGTAAACAGCCAAGAATATTTCTCCCATGATTAAAATGTCTAACACCAGAGGGTATTTATTTAAGGCGAGAGTGGGGTAAGCTCAAAAGAGATGTATGGGGCAAGTTTTCATTTTTTTTAAAAAATACAGAGAGAATGGTGGGTGCCTAGAATGCACTGCCTGAAGTGGTGGTGGAAGCAAATACAACAGAGGCATTCAAGAAGCTCTTAGATAGGCACACGAATGTGCAGAAAACTATGGACATTGTGTAGTCCGAAGGTTTTAGTTTAGTTGAGCATTTGATTACTAATTTAATTAGTTCAGCACAAAGTTGTGGGCCAAAGAAGCACACACAAAATGCTGGAGGAACTCAGCAGGCCAGACAGCATCCATGGAAAAGAGTACAGTTGACCCTTCAGCAGGACTGGAGAAAAAAAGGTAAGAAGTAGATTTAAAAGGGGGGGGGGAGGGAGGTGAGAGAGAAAAACACAAGGTGATAGCTGAAACCAGGAGAGGGAGGGATGAAGTTTAGAGCTGGGAAGTAGAGGAGGCCATGGATGCACATATTGGAATGGGAATGGGAAGTGGAATTAAAATGGGTGGCCACTGGGGATCCCACTTCTGGCGGACGGAGTATAGGCGAAACAGTTTCCCGATCTATGTTGGTTCTCACCGATATACAGGAGGCCACACCGGGAGCACTGAACACAGTATATGACCCTAACAGACTCACAGGTGAAGTGTCGCCTCACCCAGAAGGACTGTCTGGGGCCCTGAATGGTAGTGAGAGAGGGGGTGTAGGGGCAGCCGTAGCACTTGTTCTCTTGCAAGGATAAGTGCTAGGAGGAAGATCAGTGGGGAAGGGCGAATGGACAAGAGAACTGCATAGGGCGTGATCCCTGCGGAAAGCAGAAAGTTGGGGGGGAGGGAAAGATGTGCTTGGTGGTAGGATACCATTGGAGATGGCACCATAGATGATGTAGATTAGGAGACCACTTCCCCGAGCACCTACACTCCGTCAGCCAGAAAAAGCAGGATCTCCCAGTGGCCACCCATTTTAATTCCACTATCCATTCCCAATCTGGTATGTTAATCCATGGCCTCCTCTACTGTCGTGTTGAGGCAACACTCAGGTTGGAGTAACAACACTTATATTCTTTCTGGGTAGCCTCCAACCTGATGGCATGAACATTGATCTCTCGAACTTCTGGTAATGGCCCCCTCCTCTCTCCCTTCATCATTCCCATCCCCTTTTCTCTCTCTCACCTATCTCCTTGCCTGCCCATCAGTTCCTTTGGTGCTTCTCCCTCCCTTTTCGTTCTTCCATGGCTTTCCGCCCTCTCCTATCAGACCCCCTCCTTCTCCAGCCCTGTATCTCTTTCTCCAATCAACTTCCCAGCTCTTTACTTCACCCCTACCTCTCCCAGTTTCACCCATCACCTCATGTTTCTCTCTCACCTCCGCACCTTCTAAATCTTCTCATCTTTTTTCCTCCAGTCCTGCCGAAGGGTCTCAGCCTGAAACGTCGACTGTTCATTTCCATGGATGCTGCCTGGCCTGCTGAGTTCCTCCAGCATTTTATGTGTGTTGCTTGGATTTCCAGCATCTGCAGATTTCTCTTGTTTGTGATTCTGGGCCAGTGGGCTGGTTACTGTGTGAAAATATTCTATTTTTATGTTCTATGTTCCAAATAAGTCATAAAATTAAATGCCTTCACTTAGTCCAAAAGCAATGACTATATCCTATGATTGTTCCCTATTAACGCCTTCTCGGGAAAACTAGGACAGGCAATATACTGTATGTAGAATTGCTACCAGCACTAACATCCTTAGAACAAATAACAATTAATTAATAGATGCAACAATTGATATTAAATCTGACTTTTCTGACATCAGTGGTAGAGAAAGTGATTGAATCTTTGACCAAGAAAATGCAGACATCCCACCTCTCCCGGAACTTCCAGGAGTCTCCTGCAAATTAATAGTGGCTCCCTGATGCCCGCAAATTATATACAATATCACGGAAATCAATTTTTTTGAGAGCGAGTGAGAGAAAAGCAAGAGAGAGCGCGAGAGCGACCACGAGAGAGAGCGAGGCGAGACAGAAAGCAAGCGAGAGTGCGCGAGCGACCATGAGAGAGAGAGAGCGCACGAGTGAGAGCGCGCCATGGCAGAGTGTTCCAAAAAAATATATAAAACATACGTCACCCCAGACTACACTAAAGTGTACTCCTGCCTAATAGGGGTCAAAATAATGACAGTGTTGCTCGCTGCACTGTTTGCAACAGTGACTTTTCTATTGCCCATGGTGGGTTAAGACTGTAAAAGACGTGTTGAGGTGAGTTTAACAGGTGTCATTCGTTCATTAGCATAGCTAACGTTATTTAAACTAGCTGGCTAGCTGCTAAGGAGCTACTCTATTGCAGACATCCCACCTCTCCCGGAAGTCTCCCGCAAGTTGATGGTGCTACCTCCCTGAAATGAGTTTTTGCAGGGTGGGATGTCTGAAAATGGCATCACAGCACTTGGAAGATAAATGTGGCAGTGGGGAGAGATGCATGGATTTAATGCAAGTGAAAATCATATGTGACAAATCTTTGGGAATACTTTGGAGGTTGAATCTGTTAGGAGAGACGAGAGTGAATCCATGATGTGGTGGATTCAGAATTACAGAAGGACTTGCTAAGGTGCCACATGAGATCATTAAATATAATTTGAGCACACAGCAGAATCAGAATCAGAATCAGGTTTATTATCACCAGCATGTGTAGGGAAAGTTGTTAACTTAGTGGCACCAGTACAATGCAATACATGATAATATAGAAAAAAAATGTAAAAATAAGCAAATCGATTACAGTAAGTATATATGCAAATATTAAATAGATAAAGTAAAAATAGTGCAAAAACAAAACTAATATTTAAAAAGTGAGGCAGCGCTCGTGGATTCAAAGTCCATTTAGAAATCGGATGGCAGGGGGAAGAGGCTGTTCCTGCATTGCTGAGAGTGTGCCTTCAGGCTTCTGTACCTCCTTCCTGAAGGTAACGATGAGAAGAGGGCATATCCTGTGTAACATGGGGGTAATATCCTGACATGGAAAGAAAGAAGAGAGTAGGAATAACTCGAGCCGTACCGACAAAGGGTCTCAATGGCCCTAAACGTCGACTGTTTATTCCTCTCCATAGATGCCGCCTGAGCTCCTAAATTCCTGCAGCATTTTGTATGTGTTGGTCGCGATTTCCAGCATCTGCAGAATTCTTTTGTGTAGGAATGACTAGGTCATCTCAGGTTGAGAGGTTGTAGGCTACAGGATTCAAGATTTTTCAGGGATCAGAACTAAGGCCACAGTTGTGTAATCTGGATGAGGGGATCATGTGCAATATATTCAGGGCTGCTGATGAGACTAAACTAAGTGGCAGTGTGGGCTCCAAGGTTGATGCCGAGAGGCCACAAAGGAATACAGATAGGGTAACTGAATGGAGAAGGGTGGCAGATAGAATATAACACAGACAACTGTAAAGACCATTTTGGCAGAAAAATAAAATGGCAGAGAATATGGTGAGAGAGTGAAAGGCATTGGTGGTTAAAGTGCCCTGTATGTGTATCACTTAAAGTTTATAAACAGGTTTAGTAAGCAAGGCAGCAAACACAAAGACATTCTAGGTATGAAGATTTGTAAGACATATTTGGCCTATGTTACGTACCCCGTATCTGGGTTGCCAAACCAGCAGAAATGGACCACTAGTTGGAGTCTGGATTACTGAAAGCTAATATTAAAGAAATAAGTAACACAGTACTCTAATCGTACGGATATAAATGCAACAGGTTAGCAATGATAAAACACACATGTACACGGAACTAGGGTAATAGGAATCAATCAAGCTCTATCGCAGTCTAGGGGTAAAATGATCAGTCTCAAGTGACGCAGAGTTCAGTTCAGCTTAGTACAGTTCGCAGTAATCGCTGTTGTGCCATTGGAGAGAGAGAGAGAGAGAGAGAGAGAGAGAGAATGCAAATTTGTTTCAGCAGACCTTTGATGTTCACAGGTGGTTTCGGGCGGACCCTTTTATGTCTTCTGTGGTCACCAACTGTGAACCCCTCCATTCCGGATACAACCGTTCTTCCGCGGTGAACCCGGCACCCAGGCAAGGGCGGACACACACAGCAGGTTCCCACCGATTGTACCCTTTTCACCTTGTGCGTCTATGGTCGGTTCCCGCGAACCAGACCTCCAACTCCCACCAACTTGTGGGGGCACACCGCTCTTCCAGGGTCTTGTTATCTCGTGATCTCGTGGTGTGTGGTGCCTCAGCGAACCTATTCTTTTTATCCCCCTGCTGGGGTATCGCCTGTCCATCAAACTTCAAACAGTTCAGGTTCAAAGCAACCGGTCTGTCAATATTCTGAATTGCATCTCTTTTCGTTATCTCTCTCCTCTCTCATTAACATTTTGAACGCTTCTCCATTTGTCTCCCTTATCTCTCTCATCAGCATCAATCGTCTGATAACTTGGTTTGTCGTCACACCTATTACAAGGACTCCTCAGGAAACTTCATCTGTGTATATATAGTTTCCTACCTAGAAAATGTATACATGCAATAGATGGAGTGCAGCATTGGTTGGTTCCAATGTTGACAAGTTTGTTGTATGAAAAGAGATTAAGCAGGTTCGGCATGTACTCTCTAGTCTTTTGATGAATGAGAGATTCTCTCATTGGAAACTACAAATAATTTTATAAAAAAAGTGTTTGAAAGGTAGAAGCAAAGTTGATGTTTCTCTCCGTTGGCATTTTTAGAACCAGTTGTCATATTCTCAAAATGAAAAACTGTCCCTTCGTGACAATGAGAAGAAATTTCAACACCGGGTAGGCGGTGAACCTTTGTAATTCACTACCAAAAGGTCTGTGAAGACTAAGCTGCTGACCATTTACAAAGTGCAGAAAAATATACTCCAAGATATTCTGGCAATCACGCACCATCAGGTTAATACAGGAATGCAGAACTGGGGGTAAAAGATTCAGCAGGAAGCCAGGATAAAGTGGCCAAATGGCTTTTATTTCTGTCATTCTTTTTAAGCAGTTCATGAAAAATATTTTATTTTAAACTATTTGTTAAATAGGTTATCCCCGGTCTAAACCATTCATGAGTAAGAAACTGAAGAGGTAATTTTTATGTTTTCTTCAGCCAGACAATATTCTCTCAGATCAGTTGGAATTTCTGGAAGTGGCCTGGCCTGCTATCCCACACAGTCAGGAACTTCCACAAAAGGCTACGAGAAGTAAAAGTATATTCTACAGCTGTGTGGCACCACTGGCTTACACAGAAAAAAAATAATCGCTCTACTTACCTAGTTGTAACAATCCAGTCTATCAATACTGACTGAAATTCAAGTACTTGTAAATAAGTCAGTCAAACCTGTCCATTAGTTTATAATCTTCCTTTCCATCTCTCATAGACTGTAGATTAATTTAAGAACTAATCTCATAGCTACTTCATGTGATCCTGGGAGATAGCTCAGACTGTAACCATACAGTTTTATTAAATTTTGCATTATTGAGTTGAAATAGAGATCACACTAATATTTATTGACTGACTCACAGCATATCATAAAATGATTTTATGGAACATAAATTCCTTGTGAGAGACCAGAAGTGAAACCAAGATACATCCTCGGAGGTGCTGGGACACATCATCGGTGATGTAATCTGGAGTCATCGAGTGCTGTGGATCTTTCAACATCAGACACCCTCACCCGGAAATCCTGGGAGACAGTAGGTTCTGCAGAGTGAGCAGCTAGCAAAACCTCCACACCCCTCCTCTATAGGCTTTCAACTTGCCCTCCACTTGGCACTGCTCTACCAGCTCCTGGTATTTGGCCTTTTTACACTTGAATGCCTCCTCAATCTGGTCTTCCTGAGGCACTGCCGGCTCTACCATGGCTACCTGCTTCAAAGTTTCTAACATAATGACCATGTCAGACCTCAGGGATGACGATGCGATGAAGTCAGGGAACTTTAAATACTTGCCAAGATCAACTTTCTGTTGCCAGTCAGATCATGAACTTGATGCACTGGGATTCTGCCTGCCTGATGGTGGACCAGGAGATCTTCTGCTTGTGCACCCTCCGACCTTCTCCAAGCTCCCTGCTACCTCGTTCCCACTATCCTGCTGTTTTCCTGGAAATCCACTCATATTCCTTCCTGGACCAGATTGTGTCTCTCCCTGCCCTGGGCCCTGATGAAGCAGATTGAAGGGAAGCTAAAGGCCCCACCTGACCAGATGCCACCGTTCCTACTAGGTCCCTGTACCTCAGACATGACTCAGCCATCTCCACTGCATCCTGAGCCTTCCAACCCACTTGTCTCAGCCTCAATGCCTGCTGTCACTGCAATCTCTGTACAACAGTAACTCTCTTGTACGGAAAACCATAAACTTCTTAGATTACGGAAGGGAAGCTGCAGTTTATTCCTCTTCCCATAGTCAGCAAATCTGTTCAGGCTATGTGGGAGGCCCAGTCATCTTCCAAGGTAGCTATTGATCTTTCCTTCAAGATCCTCAACTGTTGACATGGGTACCTCATATTGCCCAGAGGATTATAACAACTATAACAACATTTTTTACCACTTACTTATAAATTGTGAAACATTTATCAACAATAGCAACTTATCACAGTAATAAATATGACCATTTTTGAAAAGTACTATCTGTGAAAGCTTATATTTTAATGAAATATTCATATTGAAAATTAGACCTTGGTCTACTCAAAGAGAAAACTAACATTAAGCTATTCACAGTAGAAAGGTGCAAAGGGCTTTCTACCTGATGTCAGTGCATTAGCTATGTGTCATGGTCTGGTCCATGAAGTCCGCATTCCGGTTCACAGTCCGGTCCGTGGACTCAGGACTCTGGGTCTTCCAGCTGTCCCTTGTTTTGATTGAGTTAAGCATAGGCACCCGATTCCCATCTTGGGGCTTGGATTATAAGTAGCCTTGGGGTTGAGTGTGAGCTGCTGGTTTGTCTCGTCGGTCCCCCCTGGAGCAACCTGTTGATGGAAGGCTAGAGAAACCATTCGTGATCTCTAGGCCTGGTTGGAGGACCACTGCTTCATGGAGCCTTGTTACCACTCGTCAGAGCAGTCATCATGGTATGGATTCCACCGTTTCTGTAGCCAGCCAAGGTTGCTGGCTGCCCCCAAAACTCAGAGCCATCCCGGATTGAGCTCCTTTCCTGTCCTTGCCTCTATTGGGTAAGCCAGGTTGTAACTGCTGTTACCCTGCGGTTGGTTCTGTCCTTTCCTGTCCCTTGCCTCCGTTGGGTAAGCCAGGCCAATTGCTGTTACCCTGCGGTTGGTTCTGTCCTTTCCTGTCCCTTGCCTCCGTTGGGTAAGCCAGGCCAATTGCTGTTACCCTGCGGTTGGTTCTGTCTCTTCCTGTCCCTTGTCTCCATCGGGTAAGCAGGCCGTTTGTCGTTACCCTGCAGTTGGGTCTGTCCCTCCCTGTCCTTGCCTCCGTGGGGTGAAGTTCCACGTCCTGCCCGGGTGTAGCTCCAAGAACCCAAGCCTCGAAGATGCCCAGCCAAGCTCCAAGAACACAAGCCTCGAAGATGCCCAGCCAAGCTCTAAGAACACAAGCCTTGAAGATGCCCAGCCAAGCTCCAAGAACACAAGCCTTGAAGATGCCAAGCCAGGCTCCAAGAACACAAGCCTCGAAGATGCCAAGCCAAGCTCCAAGGACACAAGCCTCAAGACCACAAGACCAAGATCCCAGCCTGCAGCCCCAAGCCTTTAGACCCCAGCCATATCCTGTCCCATAGTCATGTCATGTCCTTGCCTGGTTCTAGGGCCCGAGCCCGAGGGAAGACCCAGGTTTTGGGTCCTTGTCCAGTCTCTGGCTTGGAGCCCAAGCCCAGGCTCCTAGTGCATAGTTCCTTGTCAGGATTCCCTGTCTAGTCCATGTCCTAGTCCAAGTCTGTGTTCTTGTCCCTGCTCCTTATCTGTTTCCTGTCACGTCCCTACTCCAGTCAAGTCCTGTTCCTTGTACTTCAGTGTCTGTGTCCCGCATTTGGGTCCGCTACCAGTGCCCCCCCCCATTGTGACACTGTGATAAAGTGGACTTTCACTCCTTCAGTAAACAAGTTAGAAGTCAATTAAAAACAGCTGTTTGAACATTTTCTCAATAAATGGAAATCTGATAATTAGTTCTGAAAAGTTCATCTTGCTGGGTAAATTGCTATTGATAATTTTGTCATTTGTACTGGACAAGATGCAAATGATTGTTATGCAAATGAGAACAGGAGCAGATAACAATCAAATCAAATATTTATATACAGCAAACGTTCTAAAAGTGTTTTTTTCCATATGCCAAGGATGCAGCAAGTTTACAAAGAAATCATTCTTGTACCTTCAAGATTCAGGATTGTACTGAGGAGGCATAAAACATATTTATTGTAGGGGCAATGAATATCAAGTTCCTACAAATTAGAAAGAGGAGAGCTGGCCATTGAATAAAGCTTTTATAATGGGTTTCATCCTTACAAAAGTGATTCATGGGTCATGGGTGACCCCAACTAACAAATATTAGATCTTCTAAAACCCAAACTAGATTCTAATCCAGTTCCTGCCAAACAAATATTTGATTATAAAAAAGTTAGGTTTCGTGCTAAGTATAGCAGTGCTTCCAGATCAAAAGCAGGGTATAATATGATACACTCTTAATGCAGGAAATTAATTATCATTCCGCCTATAACTAGATCAAAATATGTTATATTAATAAAAACAATGATACTGGCAAAGCGTGATGCAACATCATACAGACATAATTAGTTAATAGTTGTTCTTTGAAATCTAGCAGCTAATTTGGACTGTGGTAGAGCAACGGGAATCTAAATTCTGGAGTTAGTAGATTCGTGTTGTCTCCTCCGTCCACTGAGCCCCCTGCAAGATCGAAGATCTTCCATCGGTGTGCGAGCATGAAATGTTCCGTCCTCCGCTCTTGCAAGCATTTCAACTCGGTCCTTACAATAAAAGGACAGAGGCACCTTCCAACACGCACCCGCAAAATGGCATGCCAAACTTTGGTTTTTGAAGTGGTTTTGATACCAGCACAACTATGACCATTACTGATATTTCGCATACTCAAGTATTTCAATAATCTGCATAACGGCATTTAAGATCTGTTTTGCACGAATCAAGAGATACGGTTCGAAAGATTTAGCCACCAGCAACAAATAGCATTTTTAAATAAATAGTAAGAAGCAATGACGTGCAAGGCAACTCAGTAATGTTAACTTTGCCATCAAAGCAAACGAAGCACTAGTCTAAACCCTGTATCAGTGACGTGGTTAAGAAATTATTTTAACATCAATTTTCTGTGTTCTTTACATCATTCCAACCTCTGGAACGACAGTGTATAATAAAACTACCATGTCCGGATTTGATATTTTATTTTTACCTTTTTCAACGTCTGCACTCCACGCAGTTGATTCAAGAGATCCATAATGTTTTGCGCATGCTTTTTCATTCTCCATCATTTCTAAATTCAATGGTAAAAACACACATGTACTTTCCGCCGTGCCCCAAACCCCTCCCCACGCCTCAGGTTTTTTTTGGTCAGTGATCTTCTAAAGTAGATTCCTACAATACCATGGCATGATTTACATCATTATTTAAACGCGTGCAACAATTCAGTAAATTAGCAGGAGACAGCAGCCGCACTTAGGGTGGGAGCTGGATGGATCTGATGCTCCTCTGGTCTCAATTCTGAAATTGACCACGGCGGTGAGCGCGGGTTTTACCACAGAGGTGAGTTGTAGAGACATCTGGTGGCTTCTATAGGAATTGTCTCTTATGGGAGGATCTTTTGTTTCTTGGTAAAGATTTTTTTCTCTGATTACAAATATCTTAAAAGCATTTCAAATGTTAGTAAAGTGGACAGAGAATTAGGGGTAACTATTTGAATTTATCTCTTCTGATGTTAATAGACATTTCTCACGCCAGCGAACACTACCACATTATTATTCTTTTGCACTATTTATTTTTTGTAACTTAAATGTTTATGTTTTACACTGTACTGTTGCCACAAAACAACAAATTTCACCACATATAGTACATCAGTGATAATAAACCTGATTTTGATTTCTATTTTCCAGTTTGCTAAATTTGCCAGCCTCTTGGATTCTATTGGCAGTATTTTAATTGCTTAATGTAGATGTATATACACAATTAGAACTGGTTAAAAATAAACAAAACCACCTATAAGTGGATAGTGAACATCGAAAGAAGAGTGACCCATGAAATTAGACTATTGTCTTTTGTGACAGATTTCTTTTTCATTTTAAAGATGTGGAGTTGCTTTTGTTTTGCTGGTGCACTGTTTAGAACGGGCATCAGTAAAATGCAACTTCCTGTGTGTACACAGTACGCACCAAAATAAAAACACCCAGACCAAAAATCATTTCACCCTTTGATCCCACTAAAAAAACATAATTATTGTCAATTCAACTCTGCCATTGCTTCTTGATCCTTCCATAAAGAAACACGGTTTCCTTTATTTACATCTTCTGAAATAAAGCATAAATGTTACTAATACTTTTAATCTGGGATGCCCAAAATTTCAGATATGGAAGGTCAATTTCGGAACTAGGCAGAAGGCAGCAAGTAAGAGTTGTTGCTGGCTATACTGTGTAGAGTACAAAACACTAGTGATTTTCTCCTACGCATTCTCAACCTGCTAAGAATGCTGAGACAAACCTTATCCTGAGGGATGAGCACGCTTTGGTGTTGTCCTTCTGCCCACCATGGATCTTTTCAGCTACCAATCAATTCTCAGCTTTTTACTTCAAATGCTCTCCCCCTCCTCCTCAGCTGGTTTCACCCAAAACAAGAGAAAATCTGGAGATGCTGGAAATCCAAAGCAACACACACAGAATGCTGGAGGAACACAGTAGGCCAGGTGGCATCTACGAAAAAGAGTAAACAGTTGACATTTCGGGCCAAGACCCTCCATCATGACTGAGTCGACTATTTACTCTTTTCCATAGAGTTCCTCCAGCATTTTGTGCGTGTTGCCCACCTATTACCTGCCAGCTTGTGCTTCTTCCCTTCCCTTGCCTTCTGCTCCCTTCCTTTCCAGTCCTGATGAAGAGTCTTGGTCTGAAGCGTTGACTGTTTATTCCCCTCCATAGATGCTGCCTGACTTGCAGAGTTCCTCCAGCATTTTGTGTCTTGCTGAAGATTTCCACCAGCTCCAGTATCTCATGTTGGTGCTGGCTGTTCAAAGTTCAACAAGTCCCTCTCTCTCCTGCGCGCGAGGCCTTTAACTTCCCAACATTTACTGATCAACGTCAAGGTTATCTCACTCTCAACATTATCACCCCTCCCCCACATTATTTATACAATCTGAATAACTTTCCAACTATATAACTGAACTCACCCCCCCAAACTCCGCTTCCCCACATCCATCAAATTGTCAAATCTGTCATTTGCCATCGTCACCAACCCCTTCCCCAGCAGTCCCTGGAGTGGGCGAGGGGGCGATTGAAAAGAGAAAAAACAGATCTGGAATTTTCTCTTATTTCCAACAGGTTGGCAATTTTTATTTAGCAATTGTTTTGCATTTTTGTACTACAAAAATGTGTTTATTATGTGCCCATCTTGGGGGGAAAAAGTATCTCAAGAGGACTTTATATGAAAATGGAGGGAAGAGGGGTATATTAGTAAATTGTTATGGGAGCAACAAAAACACAACACAGGAAGTCGAAGCTTAATATGTTTTTGAGGAAAGAGCAAGACAATAAATGAGAATTTATTGTCAACAATGATCCAGACATATTCAGTGAATATCTATGTGGCAAGTATATTGTGAACTTGGAGTTGTAATTCCAAATGCTGATGTCCTGTCTGGTGGCAAAATCCTTTATAGGAATCTTTTATAAGTATACAAGCAATCAGGCTGCAGATTTCTAGGTTAAATTAAGCTTGGGAAGAAGCAGCCCAAAAGGGAAGCACTAGGTAAAGATCCAATGTTATTTTAATTGACATTTTATTTACATTATTTTTAACCAAGTAGAACTCTTCTTACAAGGAGTCAACCATATATCAATACCAGCTCTTAATGAGCAAGTAGGACATCATTTGTGGAGAGACAACAGAATTTAATGCCTCACTCTGATGACCTTCCTTCAGAATTGTTGGAAATAAGGAAAAAAATCCATCTTTTTTCCAGCGTTGGTGAAAGATCATTGACTGAAACATTAACTGTTTCCTTGTCTATGGATGGGGTCTGATCTCAAGATCCAGGATTGAAGATTATTTATCATGTGTACATCAAAAACATAGTGGAATTTCTCATTTACTTTAATAATCAATCTTCTATTTATTTCAACTTTTCATTTTGGTTTCAGATTTTCATTGTTTGAAACATTTTACATTTGGACTTCAGCTGTTAAGTTACACGTCAGTCAGATGATAAACAAAACACATCACAAATCTGATTGGTCAGTAGAGTTACTATTTGTGATGGTGGTAGTATTTTTGTAAATGAGACTACTGACACCTAGCGAGCAAACTCATCGATGCTGCAACCCTTCAGGATTATTAGATGATGATTTGTTTTCATTACATAAATTAGATTGAAACAGGAACAACTTTGTATTTAAGTTACCACCCTTTCCCTCACAAAGAAACTTACAGGTAAGGAGAATCAGCAGTCTAGTATCACACTGCAAAAGGCTGCTTGTTTGGCTTTGTTCTACTACTTCTGAGTTGAAGCAAACTGAGCATCCCTTAGTGGAGCAAAATAAATGATAGCACTCAGTCAAAGAGCATCTGAGGGAAGAAATACTGAGGGGAGTCAATGATTCAACATAAGAAAACAGGCTTGTTCAAAGCTGCAGAGAGGAGGATAATGGAGAAAAATCTGAGTGCGCTTGTCCATGATAAGGTGTAGATTGAAATTGTCGAGGTAACAATAACTTTAAAACCTTGTGGTTAGATATAGAAGACAGGGGAAAAAATAAACTAATTGAAACAGAAGATATTGTCACAACCACAGATTCGGCAGCACAGCAGATATTGCAATTGCGCTCGTGAACATGCACATGTCAGCTAATTATTATTTCATTGTGATGGTATTTAACTCCATTCTTTTCATCATAGCGCTTGTTGAGACCCGAACAAAGCACAGCAACATTTTGCTGTCTTCTTGCATTTGGCCTTGCCTGAGAAATTGGACTGTAGAGTCTGCTGACTCTGAAGACCAGCGGTGTTCGTTTTATATTTAGTTATTTCTTTCAGCTGCAGTGTAGGCCTCATTTTCCATTTGAGAGTTTTAGTTAATGGCCCTGTTTGGCTTAGCATGTATTGTTTTCTTTCCCTCTAACTCTGTTCGCATTAAAGTCTGTGAACTATTGACCTACTTCAGTGTCTCTCACTCCACACTTGGGCCATATCTGAACACAGTGACAGGTATCATCATATCTGTGGAAAGAAAAATAAAGGGGTGTTTGCCTGAAATTAGATTATGAGAACACTCAGTCCTCTTTTATTGTCATTTAGAAATGCATATATGCATTAAGAAATGATACAATGTTTCTCCGGAGTGATATCACAGAAACCAGGACAAACCAAAGACTAACACTGACAAAACCACGTAATTATAACATATAGTTACAGCAGTGCAAAACAATACCATAATTTGATGAAGAACAAACCATGGGCACGGTAAAAAAAAAAGTCTCAAAGTCCCCAAGTCGATCGACTCCCGAGTCCCCGATAGGCAGCAAAAGGGAGAAACTCCCTGCCATTAACCGCCAGGCACCGTCAACTTGCTGATGCCTTGGAAGCAGCCGACCACAGCCGACACTAAGTGAGTCCATCCGTTCCAAAACTTCGAGCCTCCGACTAGCCCCTCCGATACAGCCTCCCGAGCGCCATCCTCTGCCAAGTGCCTTTGACCTAGCCCCGGCCGCTGAAACAAGCAAGGCTGAGGATTCGGGGCCTTCTGCTCTGGAGATTCCGGTTACCACACAGTAGCAGCAGCAGCGAAGCGGGCATTTCAGAGGTTTTCCAGATGTTCCCCTGTACTCTCACATCCGTCTCCATCAAATCAGAATTGTGCACGAATTATTGAATTGAATATTAGGTTCTCAATATTGTACCATGTAACATAGTCACATGGAAGATGAAGTGATGTGCCAAGTTCACATTGAGTCCTGAGACACATGTCAGAATAGGAAGGGGATAGGGCAACTATGAACTGAAGAAGGAATTCAGTATATGGGTCCTGCAGTCTGCAATTGTTTCCTCCGGTGTGAAAGACACCACATCATCAACACTAAATGAAGTACACTAGATTGGAAGTAGTGCAAATTAATTGCTATTTTGCCTGGAATGACTGCTTTGTTACCTGGATGGTGGAAAGAGGTAAGAAGGTAGATGTTCCATTTCCTGTTGCTGTGTGGGATAAAAGTCAGTTGGTTGAGAATAAGAGTGAACAAGGGCTTGCAGAGATAATCATCTCTTTGGAATGCTGAAATGGTAGGAGAAAGTAAGGCATGTTTGTTAGTAGTATCTCATTGAAGATTGCATTTTTTCCCCTCATGGTAGATATATTTATTCTGAATTTTTAATAACCCACTTATATTTATGAGGCTGCCATGCATATTGTATATAAACTGCTGCCAAGTGACATGATGTTCGCAGAAAACAGACATGCTAAATGGTAGACTGCTAGAATTTGATAACTACTCAAATGCATGAATCCCTGAATGTATTATTTCTGATATAGGCGCACAATGTGAATAATGTGCTGGTGCCAACAGGGTACAATGCAAGCATTTCATGGCCATTTCAGTGTGAAAGAAGCATGAAGTAAGCAGAAGTTACAAGCAGAGACAATTTCAAAAGAGACACTCCTTTATTTTCTAAAAAAAAGTGTTTATAATACAGTTTTAAAATGAATAAGCCAGGAAAATTTAGTACATCAAAATCTGTTCACTGTAAGTTGTAAGGTATTTGAAACTGTGCACATGACAGATTATCATTAGTTAATATGGGCAATGATGAGGTTATGAAATGGCAAGCAGGAATTTGGCCCTGCAATTTAGAAATAGAGTAGAATCCTTTAGTAACTGAGAGCCTTGGTTAGAATAAATTAGGTAATTGTGATGTGATTATATAGAGCACAATTTGGTTCTCTTTGAAAATAAGCACCTACATGTACTTTTTCTGTCAATTTTTAAATTTAATCTAAACGACTTGACAGATTTGGAAACACACACCTCACATCGTTCTGTGTTACCATGACAACAGTACTCCTGTATGCTGAAAGCTCTGTTCATAAAAACAGGATGTTTCATATCTTTCAGTTCTTTGACATATACCACCAGCAACATAATGTCATTTAAAACATATATACAGAAAGGTGCTGGAAAAGGGCTAGTAACATCATGAAGGATCCCACACACCCTGCTCATGGCTGTTTATCCCACACTCATCAGGGAGGAGGTTACCTAAAATCCATGCTGGGACCAGTAGCCTAAAAAAACAGTTAATTTCCCCAAGTGGTAAGACTGATCAACTCCACCAATACTTTATTATTTCCCATCAATCACCTTATCTGCCACAACCTGGATTAACACATTGACATCGCATGGAGGCTTGTGTGCTTCAAAGACTATCAGGCAATGCCAACTCAGGGCCACAAATGTTGGAATGGCTGTGGACAAGATGGCAGATGAAGATTGATCCAACCCCGGCTCCTGAACAGACGGACTCACTCCTGCCTCTCCCAGGCCACACTTCATCGTGAATCAAGCCAACTTTTCAATATCGGCCATGAGCTGGAGGAGCGGCTTGACAAAAACCAGTTAGAAGTGTGAAGAGAGAGAAAAAAAATCTGCCATATGAAACAACAGCAAGTCACATTATGCATAGGCTAGCCTCTCTTAATGGACATACAATCAATGTATATAAGCTATCTAATAGTTTAAGTTTAGATCCACAATCCTGACTGCCCAAGTAGACCTACTGTCTCTGCCTGCTCCTGCTCTACTCCTCCAAGAGGACCACAAACTTGTGGTAGGGTTAGGAGGCTTGCGTACCTCAAAGACCCAGACAGCTACATTGGCTGGAGTCAGGGTTTTATGCTTTGGATCTTGGTAGAGTCAGCCATGTCAAACAGGTCAAAAAGGGTAGAGGCCAGTCTATGTGTCCACCAGTCCTCCCGGTTCAGTGGTTCAACTCAGGGTTAACAGCCCTGACTGGTAAAACAAAACAGTTACAGAAACAGCAATGAGGAACCTTTCTACATCTGAATGCGGTGGTATTCCACCAGACCCTTGCATGACTAACAGCAGTGAAAAATGAGCTATTGACATAATAAAGGAAGTCCTGAACTCCGCCTGAGATGAAGGACATTCATTGCTGCCCTAAATAGCAGTGGCATAATGGGCAGTAGGCTCCTGCTCCACTGAAGTCATGTTCTCATACCCTGACTCCATTCTATCCCCATTGGTACAGTCCCTTCCCACCTACATCTACAACCCTTCTCATGCTCTCAATCTCTTCAGGAGCTTTCAATTCCCTGGACCTCTCTGTCTTATTTTCAAGATGTTGTCCAGTTCCTATACATTTCTATCCCCAATCAAGGTCTTAAATCTCTCCATTTCTTTCCCAATAAAAGAACCAACCAGTATCCCCCCACCACCACCACCCTCCTCCATCTGCCAGAACTGATCCTCACCTTCAACAAATTTTCCTTTGGCTACACCCACTTTCTGCAGACTTGAGGGGTAGCCATGGGCCCGAGCTATGTCTGCCCTTTCGTTGGCAATATAGGCCTTCCCCGGTAATGGTCCCCAAATCTTCCTCCACTACATTGACAATTGGTGCTGCTTCATGCATCCAAGCTGAGCTCGTCAATTTCATCAACTTTGCCTCCAACCTCTACCCTGCCCTTTAACCCACTTGGTCCATTTCTGACACCTCCCTCCCCTTTCTCAAGCTCTCTGCTTCCATCTCTGGAGACAAACTGTCGACTGACACCTTTTTAAAAACCTTCTGATTCCTATGATAATCTTGACTATAACTCTTTCTGTCTCCTGTACAAATGCTATCCCCTTTTCTCAGTTCCTTTGTCTCTGCTGGATCTGTTCCCAGAATGAGGCTTTCCTTTCCAGGACATCAGAGATGTCCCCCTTCTTCAAAGAACGCAGTTTCTCTTCCTCCACCCTTGATGTTGCACTCACCTGATCTCCTCCATCTCCCAAACATCTGCACTCACCCTAGCCTCCTGTCCCTTAACATTGAATTGAATTGAATTGAATTGAATTGAATTTACTTTACTTCTTACATCCTTCACCACAAGGAGTAAAAATCTTTATATTATGTCTCCGTCTAAATGTGCAATCATAGTAATTTATAATAATTTATAACATATAGAACAGTCACTGTAACATAGAAATACACTCAGATCAGTGAGTTCATCAGTTTGATGGCCTGGTGGAAGAAGCTGTCCCAGAGCCTGTTGATCCTGGCTTTTATGCTACGATACCATTTCCTAGATGGTAGCAGCTGGAATAAATTTTGGTTGGGGTGACTTGGGTCTCCAGTGATCTTTTGGGCTCGTTTCTCACACCTGTCTTTGTAAATGTCCTGATAGTGTTCCTCTTGTCCTTACCTACCATCCCATGAGCCTCCGCATCCAGCACATCATCCTCCACAATTTCTGCCATCTCGGAAGGAATCCTACCACTAACCATCCCTCCCCCTTCCCTCTACTTTTATTCCCCATTCTGGCCTCTTACCTCTTTTCAGCTGCTTATCACCTCCCTGAGTTTCCCCTCCTTCCCTTTCTCCTACAGTTCACTCTCCTCTCCTATCAGATTCCTTCCTCTTCACCCTTTATTTTTCCTACCCACCTGGCCTCACCTATCATATTCTAGCTATCCTCCTTCCCCTCCCCACCCACCTTTTATACTGGTGTTTCTCCCTTCCATCTCAGTCCCGCTGAAGGGTCTCAGCTCAAAACATTGACTGTTTCATCATTTCCATACATGCTGCCTGATCTGCTGAGTTCCTCCGGCATTTTGTGCATGCTGCTCTAAGTTTATTGTATTTTTTAAATTATTATTATTCTGTTCTTTTTTGTGCTGCATCGGATCTGCAGAAGTAACTATTTTGTTCTCTTTACACTCGTGTACAGGAAACTATCAATCAAACTTGAATCTTGAAAATGTTAAATCCTGCAGCAACCATCGTAGGGACCCCATCACCCAGGCCATGCTCTCTTCTCACTACTGCCATCAGGAAGGTGGCACAGGAGCCTTAGGACCCACACCACCAGGTTCAGGAACAGTTATTACCCCTCAACCATCAGGTTCTTGAACAATAGGGGATAACTTCACTCATCCCATCACTGAAGTATTCCACAACCTGTGGGCTCACTTTCAAGGTCTCTTCATCTTAGGTTCTCAATATTTAATGCTTATTTATTTATTATTTCCTTTTTTTTTTGGATTTTCAGTTTGTTGTCTTCTGCATGTTGGTTGTCTGTCTTATTGGGTACGGTCTTTCATTGGTTCTATTGTGTTTCTTGTATTTACTGCGGTTACCGGCAAGAAAATGAATCTGAGGGCTGTATATGGTAACATATACAGTATGTATTTTAATAATAAATTTACTTTGAACTTTGAAATAAATTTCTAAACAAAGAATGACTTAAAACATGATTTATAATCAAATGAATATATTTAGTAATTAAGCAACTTTGATCTCAGACTTCATAACTCAACTTACTCTTACAAGACATTACAGTGTCAATAGGTGATGAATTACATTTCTAGAGGAAATAAGCTGATCTACAAAACAGTTTAAATAACTAATTTTCTAGGGAAGATGCTCTGAACTATAATGGTTGCTGCCATATAAAAATGTTCCTTTGGAATCTATTGACATACAGGCCTCAATTGAACATGTTTCGTCAACACTCAAGTGTCAGAAAAAAAAGCTTGTGAGGAATAAAAAACAATAAAATATAAGAAATACCCATCAGGCTGCAGCTGTGGGAAGAAAACATTAACTTTTTGTATAATAGTTAATTTATATCCTTCATTAGAAGCAATATCATGGGTGTACAATTAGCAAGATTGAATTGTGAGAAAAGTTCACAAAATGAAGCGTCAGGTAAAGAAAATTAGAGGTTGATATAATTAATATGACTAACTGTGACTGAACATGGTGTGGTGAGAATTTTTTTTCCTCAACGGACTGGAAATTTACAAGTGGAGCTTGGCAAATATCAGAGACCCTTTCTGCAGTAACAATGGGAATCTGGAGACACAAGAGTCTTCAGGTGTTGAATATGAAGCAAAAAAAAACACGCTCAGCTGTTGGAAATCGGCAGTTCAGGCAGCATCCGTGGAAGCAGAAGGATAACACATTTCAGGTCTGGATGAAGAATGTATAGGGAGGATCTGGCACCTCCTTACCCTTGTGCATCTCTGCCTCCATTTCAACTGACATTTACTATAAATCCACTAACTCCCACAACTACCTAGACTACAACCCCTCACACCCTGCCTTTTGTTAGAATGCCTTTTTTTCATTCCCTCCAATTCCACCACATCTATTCTTGAGAGAAGGCTTCCCATTTAAGGACATCTGCAATGTCCCTTTTTCAGGAAATGTGGATTCGTCTCTAGTGTGGTCAATGGAGCCCTCAATCACATCACCTCCATTTCACACACTTCTGCTCTCACTCCATGTCCTCAAAAGAGAAGAGACAGAGTTCCCTTGGTCCTTCCCTATCACCCTACTGGTGATCACATTCAGCACATCAATCTTCGATATTTAGGTCAGCAGCAACGCGATCCCAGCTACAGTCACTTCTTCCCTTCCTCACCCCTTTCTGCAGAGAGCACTGGCTCGATGATTCCCCAGTTTGCTCATCGCTCAACAACCATTCCTTCTCTGGCACTTTCCCCTGCAACTGCAGGAGGTGCAACAGGCAGGACCTTCCTTCCGAAATGTCATCCTTCCAAGTGAGACAAAGATTCATATGCAATGGTCTATTGCATTTGGAGCTGCCAATGTGGCCTCCCCAACGTTGGTAAGAACTAGACAACAAAACTACTTTCTGCACTCTTGATTTCAACTCCTCTTCCTGTTCCCTCACCAACCTGCCTGTACTTATCCTTCTCTACTGCCAGAGTGAGGCAAAATGCAAAGTAGAGCTGTTCCTTATACTCCACCAGCATAATATACAATCCAATGCCATGAACTTTGAATTTTCTGGGATCAGGTAACACAAAACCCCACACTCATTTCCCTCTCTTTTTTATCCAACCAGGTTCTCTTACACCTCACCTTGTCTACTATTACCCAGCTTCTTTCCCATCCCCTAGTGGTTCCATCTGCCTGATTTCCCTCTTTGATCTAGTTCCACCTATCACCTTCCAAAATCTGCAGCAGTTTGTTGTTTCCGCTTATCACCTTCCTACCTCTGCCTCCATCCTCCCATCCCACCTCTATCTGCTAATCATTTGCCTTATCTGATTCCATCTATCACCTGCCAACTTCTGCCTCAATCCTCCCCTCTCACCTCCAAATATTGGCTATCTCCTGATTACACTCAGTCCTGATTACACTCAGTCCTGATGCAGGACCTCGACCCAAAATGTCAGCCATCTCTCCGCTTCCAGAGATGCTGCCTGACTTGAAAAGTTTGTTGGAATGAGCTGCTTTTATTTTTTAATAGAGTATTAGCTGAATTAATTTCTTTTTTAGCAATTGTAGTTGTACAAACATTTTAACCTGTGTTTTTCATTATATCTGGTGTTTGTCTCCACCTACTGGATGTAAAGTGGTACAGCAGTTACATAATGGTTTATCACCTTTTCATTTTTCATTGGCTAAGTGTAAGCTCATGACACACGTGCTGTGACTGTGCATCTTTTAATCAACCCTTTCCTTATCTCAGGAATTTGCCTTACTCAGTATAAAAATCTCTGCAAAAACCGCCATCTTGTCTTTGCCTTAAGTTTCTTTTAGTTTCATGTGTTCTGTTTCTTGTCTTTGTTTAATCTTCCAAATAAATGACTGTGAAGCAACAAGTTTTCACTCATTCTTGGACTCCTTAAAGAACCTGTGGATCAGAAAATCACAAGATCCCTCAACTTCCTCCAGTAGGAATCTGGAACACACTCTTTCAAAAGACTCTTGGTTATCAAAAATCAAAACTGAGCTTGATAGATTCTTACAGATTATGTGAGGTTAAAATGCAGAACAGCCTTAATTTAATTGGAATATAGATCATGATTGACCTGTGCTTAGAAAGTATGGGCTTCGGCTCAAAACTTCAAACTTACTACACTAACTGCACTAGTAAATTACATGATATTTAGGTCCTCCCAAGGTCAGGAACACTTATTCTGGGCCAATTAGTACGTTAAAACTACCAATTAGGAGACAAGTGAGATGGATTTACTGGCTGCTGTAGGGCTGCAGGTAGTAAATCTGCTGGGTGGGAACAAGACATTTCTCAGTTCTTTGATTAGGTACAGGAGACAGAACGGGAAAGAAAGAAAGGGAAGGCAGATGTCATAAATGGACTCCTTAACTATATTAACTGGCTCATTTTTGGCACCAAACTCAAGTTTAAAATATTTGCCATAAAGCTGTAGTTTTCTGGGTAAATTGCATCTTACTAACTGGTTGTAAAGAAACAAAGGAAAGTTCTCCTCTGGAATGAATACTAATTTAGACAAGGCTATTTAAGCTAAGATTGTGTACCAACATTAAATTTAGTTTACAATTACACAGTAACATTTTTAAAAGATCCAGTTTATAGGGAGTGCAGGAAAATGGGCACAGTATATTTTATAGGAATGTAAGGAACAGAGCCCTGGTGAGTTTCAGTGAAAATGAGAAACAAACCCAGGTGCACCGAAAAGGAAAACAGAAAACATCACCAGATGACTAGGCACCAAACCGCAGGGATTTCTGAATGCATGGATAACAAATAAGTTTTAATGTTTCACTTTGTCACTATGATCACAATACTTCTCATCAATCTCACTTTATATTTGCTGACTTTGATCATGGGAAACCTAACCCCTGAGCTTTCCATTATTCCTAATAAGACTTGTATTCTAGAGGGTCAGTTGAAGACTTTCACATTCAACTTAATTCTGACCACCAGTGTTTACCGGATTCAAACATGGCAATAAACACTGAAGTCCCTGATTCGCAAGCCAACTCACTGCACCAAATTTTGGTTTGCTCTGCACTAGAATTGCAGTGCCTACATTTCAATGTTCAAAGTAAATTTATTGTCAAAGTACATACAGAGTATGCCACCATATTCACCCGAGATTAATTTTCTTGCGGGCATACACAGTAAATCCATGCAACACAATAAAATCAATAGACCACCCCCAGCAGGATGGATGAATAACCAATGTGCAAAAACAATTCAAACACAAAAGAAAATAATAATAAATAAATAAGCAATAAATATTGAGAACATGAGATGAAGAGTCCTTGAAAGTGAGTCCTTAGATGTGGGAACAGTTCAGTGACTGGGCAAGTGAAGTTAAGTTATCCCCTCTGGTTCAAGAGCCTGATGGTTGAGGGGTAATAACTATTCCTGAACCTGATGGTGTGGGTCCTGAGGCTTCATAACTTCTTCCTGATGGCTGCAGTAAGAAGAGAGCATGGCTGGGTGGTGGGGGTCCTTGATGATGAACTCTGCATTCCTGTGACAGAATTTGATGAAGATGTGCTAAATAGCGGAGAGAGCTTTACCCATGTTGAACTGGGCTATATCAACTACCCTTTGTAGGATTTTCCATTCAAGGGCATTGGTGCTCCATACCAGGCCAAGATGCAACTAGTCAATATACTCTCCACCACCCATCTATCGGACTTTGTCAAAGTTTGTCATATTGTTTTACAACACTCCTGGGTTTTTGTCTTTAATCTAAACAGATTAAGAGTCTCCATTATCATGCAGGTGGAATACTATTCTACATAAAATCCTGTTCACTTTAATGGGGATTATTGGTCTTCCACAAACCAGGCCCGTTTTGCCTAACAGGATTATGTACTTCTTTTGAATTGCTCTCACTGCGATCTGCAGCCTGAAATTTCCATTAACCACTGCACTTGTAAACTGCTGTAATGAACTCAATGATCTTCTGAAGGACTCGGTAGATTTAACTCTCAAGCATGCATGCACAGCACTTTTAAGCAGACAAAGGTACATGGACACAGCTGAAAGAGAGGGAGGGAGAGGGGTGGTCTCCAAGCCAAACTGAAACATCGAGGAATGAAACTCTCTGCCCAGCACCTTGTTAGCAAATGTACAGTTGCTGGAGAACAAGATTGAGAACCCAAGGGCAAGATTGCTGTATCAGCAGGAAATAAGGAATTGCTATGTTCTATATGTCACGGAGACATGGCTCACTCTGGACATGCCAGATATGTTGGTAAGGCCCAAGAGGTTCGTAATACACCAGATGGACTGGACTGCTGACTTGGAGAAGGCAAAGTGTGGGGGTCTGTATTTCATGATAATCTCCTTTCAGACCTCGTGGTCTTGTTGCACTCTATTTCCCTGACCTGGAACATCTGATGATTAAGTGACATCTGTTCTACTTCCAAGAGAGTTCTCCTCTGTGATCCTTACTGCAGTTTACATACCGCCAAAGGCAGATATTTAAAAAAAAAAGCACTTGATCAGCAAATAAGAAATAGCCTACGCTGACGCCTTTCAAATCATAGTCAAGGGTTTCATTCAGACTTGGTCGAAGAAAGCCCTGCGCAATTATCATCAACATATCACTACCAGCACTTGAGATCCCAACACATTCGACCACTGTTACTCTACAATTAGAAATGCTCACCATTCCATGCCTAGATTGCATCACCTCCTACCTCTAGACAAAGTGCAAGGAGCAAGGTTCCAGAAACAAGAACAGCAAAGAGGTGGTCATGTGAGGCTAAACAGCAGCTGTAGGATTGCTTTGAGTCGATAGACTGGGCCATATTCAAGGACTCAGAGGGTCTGAACAAATACACCACAGTTGCCATGGCCTTTATAAGAACAGTCTTAGATGAGTGTGTCCCCACAAAGTCATACAGTGTCTTACCAACCAGAAGCCCTGGATGAACCACAAGATCTGCAATCTGCTGAGAGCTAGATCGGTGATATTCAGGTCTGGTGACCAAGTCAGATACAACAGGTCCAGGTACCATCTCTGGAAGCCATCTCACGTGCAAAGTGGCAATTCTAGACCAAACTGGAATCACTGAAGGATGGGTAATAACTGTGGCAGGGTTTGAATGCTATCACCTACTACAAGGTGAAATCAAAGGACAAAGGTGACAAGTGTTCATTCCTAGATGAGTTCAATGCCTTTTATGCTCATTTTGACCATCAAGACATAGAGGCACCTTCACAAACTCCCACAGTCCCTGCTGACACTTTGATTTCAGTCTGTAAGGCTGATGTGAGAGCCTCAGGAGGGTGAACCCATGGAAAGCATCCAGTCTAGACAGGGTACCTGGTCAAGTATTAAAGACCTGTGCTGATCAACTGGCTGGAGTGTCACTGACATCTTTAACCTCTCACTTTGGCAGACTGAGGTACCCACCTGCTTCAAGCAGACTTCAATTATACTGGTGCCTGAGAAATACGTATACGTCCTATCGAAAGGACAGACTGATGGGCAGAGGGGGTGGGGTGGCTCTGTTGGTGAGGAATGATATTCAGCCCCTTGTGAGGGGGGACATAGAATCAGGAGACGTAGAGTCAGTATGGATAGAACTGAGAAATTCTAAGGGTAGAAAGACCCAAATAGGAGTTATCTACAGGCCCCCAAACAGTAGTCTGGATGTAGGGTGCAAGTTGAATCAAGAGTTAAAATTGGCATGTCGCAAAGGTAATGCTACAGTTGTTATGGGGGATTTCAACATGCAGGTAGACTGGAGGAATCAGGTTGGTACTGGACCTCAAAAAAGGGAGTTAGTGGAGTCCCTCCGAGATGGATTCTTAGAACAGCTTGTACTGGAGCCTACCAGAGAGAACACAATACTAGATTTAGTGTTGTGAAATGAACCGCATTTGATCAGGGACGTCGAGGTAAAGGAGCCATTAGGAGGTAGTGACCATAATATGATAAGTTTTAATCTGCAACTTGAGAGGGAGAAGGGAAACACGGAAGTGTCAATATTACAGTTGAACAAAGGGAACTATGGTGCTATGAGGGAGAAGCTGGCCAAAGTTCAATGGAACAATACCCTAGCAGGGATGACAGTGGAACAGCAATGGCAAGTGTTTCTGGGAATAATGCGGAAGGTGCAGGATCAGTTCATTTCAAAGAGGAAGAAAGATCCTAAGGGGAGGCCATGGCTGACAAGGGAAGTAATGGACAGTATAAAAATAAAAAAGTATAACATAGCAAAGACGAGTGGGAAGCCGGAGGATTGGGAAACTTTTAAAGAGCAACAGAAGGTAACTAAAAAGGCAATACGCGGAGAAGAAAATGAGGTACGAAAGTAAACTAGCCAAGAATATAAAGGAGGATAGTAAAAGCTTCTTTAGGTATGTAAAAAGGAAAAAAAAATAGTTAAGACCAAAATTGGGCCCTTGAAGACAGAAACGGGTGAATTTATTATGGGGAACAAGGAAATGGCAGATGAGTTGAACAGATACTTTGGATCTGTCCTCACTAGGGAAGACACAAACAATCTCCCAGATATAATAGTGGCCAAAGGACCTAGGGTAGTGGATGAACTGAAGGAAATTTATATTAGGCAGGAAATGGTGTTGGATAGACTGTTGGGTCTGAAGGCTGATAAGTCCCCGGGACCTGATGATCTGCATCCCAGGGTACTTAAGGAGGTGGCTTTAGAAATCGTGGACGCATTGGTAATCATTTTCCAATGTTCTATAGATTCAGGATCAGTTCCTGTGGATTGGAGGGTGGCTAATGTTGTCCCTCTGTTCAAGAAGGGAGGAAGAGAGAAAATAGACCAGTTAGCCTGACGTCGGTGGTGGGAAAGATGCTGGAGTCGATGATGAAAGATGAAATTACGACACATCTGGATAGCAGTAACAGGATCGGTCTGAGTCAGCATGGATTTACGAAGGGGAAATCGTGCTTGACTAATCTTCAGGAATTTTTTGAGGATGTAACTATGAAAATGGACAAGGGAGAGCCAGTGGATGTAGTGTACCTGGACTTTCAGAAAGCCTTTGATAAAGTCCCACATAGGAGATTAGTGGGCAAAATTAGGTCACATGGTATTGGGGGCAGAGTACTGACATGGATTGAAAATTGGCTGGCTGACAGAAAACAAAGAGTAGCGATTAACAGGTCCCTTTCGGAATGGCAGGCGGTGACCAGTGGGGTACCGCAGGGTTCAGTGCTGGGACCGCAGCTGTTTACAATATATATTAATGATTTAGATGAGGGAATTAAAAGTAACATTAGCAAATTTGCCAATGATACAAAGCTGGGTGGCAGTGTGAAATGTGAGGAGGATGTTATGAGAATGCAGGGTGACTTGGACAGGCTGGGTGAGTGGGCAGATGCATGGCAGATGCAGTTTAATGTGGATAAATGTGAGGTTATCCACTCTGGTGGTAAGAACAGAAAGGCAGATTATCTAAATGGAGTCAAGTTAGGAAAAGGGGAAGTACAACGAGATCTAGGTGTTCTTGTACATCAGTCACTGAAAGCAAGCATGCAAGTACAGCAGGCTGTGAAGAAAGCTAATGGCATGCTGGCCTTCATAACAAGGGGAATTGAGTATAAGAGCAAAGAGGTCCTTCTGCAGCTGTACAGGGCCCTGGTGAGACCACACCTGGAGTACTGTGTGCAGTTTTGGTCTCCAAATTTGAGGAAGGACATTCTTGCTATTGAGGGAGTGCAGAGTAGGTTCACAAGGTTAATTCCCGGGATGGCGGGACTGTCATATGTCAAAAGATTGGAGCGACTGGACTTGTATACTCTGGAATTTAGAAGGCTGAGAGGGGATCTTATTGAAACATATAAGATTATTAAGGGATTGGACACGCTGGAGGCAGGGAGCATGTTCCCGTTGATGGGTGAGTCCAGAACCAGAGGCCACAGTTTAAGAATAAGGGGTAGGCCATTTAGAATGGAGTTGAGGAAAAACTTTTTCACCCAGAGAGTGGTGGATATATGGAATGCTCTGCCCCAGAAGGCTGTGTAGGCCAAGTCTCTGGATGCTTTCAAGACAGAGATGGATAGAGCTCTTAAAGATAGAGGAATCAAAGGTTATGGAGATAAGGCAGGAACTGGATAGTGATTGTGGATGATCAGCCATGATCACAGTGAATGGCGGTGCTGGCTCAAAGGGCTGAATGGCCTACTCCTGCACCTAGTGTCTATTGAAAAATGTGGTTACCTGTCTCAATGACCATCATTCAGCAGCATTTGCATCCACTGTAATGAAGTGCTTTGAGAGGTTGGTGATAAAACATATCAACTCCTACCTGAGAAATGACTTGGATCCATTCCAATTTGCCTCCTGTCACAATTCAACAGCAGATGGCATTTCATTGGTTCTTCACTCAACCCCAGTACATCTGGACAGTGAAGATGCATACATTAGGATGGTCTTCACTGTCTGCAACTCGACATTCAATACCACCTCTCTCAAAACTAATCAATAAGCTTCACATCCTAGGTCTAAATACCTGTGTTCAATTGGATCCTTGATTTCCTCACCTGCAGACTTCAGTTTGGATTGGCAACAATATCTCCATCAACACAGGTGAACCACAAGGCTGTGTGCTTATCCCTCTGCTCTAATTGCTTATGACTGTGTGGATAAGCACAGCCCCAATACCATATTTAAGCTTGCTGACAACACCACTGGCCAAATCAAACATGGTGACGTATCATCATATAGGAGGGAGATTGAAAAGCTGGCTGACTGGTGCCACAGTAACAATCTCTTACTCAATGTCAGCACAATCAAGGAGATGACAATTGACTTAGGAGGAAACCAGAAGTCCATGACCCAGCCTCATCGGGAGATCAGAGGTGGAAAGGGACAGTAATTTTAAATTCCTCGATGTTATTATTTTAGAGGACCTGCCTGGGCCAAGCATGTGAGTGCAATTACAAAGAAAGCACTGCAGCACTTCTATTTCCTTAGAAATTTGCATATATTTGGTATGACATCTGAAACTCTGACAAACATCTACATGTATAGTGGAAAGTATGGTGACTGGTTGCATCATGGCCTGGTATGGAAATACCAATGCCCTTGTACAGAAGAGCCTACGAAAAGCAGTGGGTACAGCCCAGTCCTTCACACACATAGTCCTCCCCACCATTGAACACATCTATGTGGACTGCTGTTGCAGGAAAGCAGCATCCATCATTGAGGATCACCACCACCCAGGACATGCTCTCTTCTCACTGCTGCCATCAGGAAGATACAGGAGCCTTAGGACCACACCACCAGATTCCGGTACAGTTATTACTCCTCAACCACCAGGGTCTTGAACTTGAGGGGATAACTTCACTGACCCAATCACTGAACTGTTCCCACAACCTACAAACTTACTTTCAAGGTCTCATCTGTTGTTCATGATATTTATTTATTTATTATTAGCTTTTTTTTTCCCCTTCTCTTTTTGTATTTGCAGTTTGTTTCACATTGTTTGTTTCCCATCTGTTAGGTGCAGTCTTTCATTGATTCCATTGTGTTTCTCGTATTTACTGTGATTGCCCACAAGAAAATGAACCTCAGAGTTCTATACTGTAACGTACGTGTACTTTGATGATAAATTTACTTTGAACTTTCTATTGAGAAGTTTAAAAAATGTTTTGCTTAGTTTAATATTTTCAATTATTTTAGCAACTAGTTTGGTTAATTTTAATTGAAATATTTCACTTTTAATTATCTCCAAAGATTAGAATAATTTAAAGACCATGTTGAACGACCTACAGAATGTTGACAAAGCTTGATGCAAGATGCCTTCGAGAGTTTCTAGGGGTATCCTTTGGTAGACACAGCCTCAGTGTGTAGCCAAAGGTATGTTGCCTCTTAGGCCATTATAATTTTGCAATGCTTTGGGCCAGGGACAGCCCATTCACATCCACAACTACCATATGTGAGTATGGGGTGATGACAGAGTACAATTCTTACTAGGGGGATCTGCCTAGCAGGATCAAGTTCTGAGCTTTTACATCAAAGACATCACTGTGTATTGTTTAGAAGTTGAACATATTCATGGAAGATGGATTGCCAGTTGCATAAATGATGTAGCTGTCTGAAATAACTTTCCCTTTGCAAACATACAGGGTAAATCTGGTAGGGCTCTTTGTGATTAGCTATTGTTTGTTGCAGTACAACACTGAGCATCTGAACCAACTGCTAAGTAAAACGAATAAGCCAAATCACTTTAGATGTAGAGCAAATTGTTAAAGACAATTCTCTCAGGGCATTCAAAGGAAAAACAGCTATTAAAAACTATAACTTAAAAGAGTACAATACTTAAAGCTTTTAGTCATTTCAAAATACAATTATTTAGATAATTAAAATGTAAGATAACAAATACCTACCCAATCTGCTCAGTGATGGTAGGAGTCACTGCAGTTATTCAATCCCTCTCTAAACTATGAATTCATGACAATCGCGAGATTTCTGCACAGGTACCCCAAAGTCTGGGCTATTGTTGCCCAAGAAAAATCATGTATACATAACTGAAGGCCAGACCAACAAAATCCATTTCCATGTGATAGAACTGTGTCTATATTAAACTATTTTAAAATCATAAAAATTTTGTTCCAAATGCAAACTGGATTCTTAGTAAAATATTTCCTGCTGGTGTGCCTTTTGGCATTCAAACAATGGAAATTGAAAATCATATTTCATAATCTGTTGCCAGCTATTAATTCAACTACGGATATCCACAGATTCCATTCAAGTAAAGCTCAGATACAAATCTATAAAAGTGACTTTACTACAACAATATTAAGACTTTATTAAAACAATCAGCTATAAGATGACCACAACCTTAATAACCTATAAAACTTCACAATCATATAAAACTCACTTTGCTGCACAGTGGTAACCAGTAGTCATAAAAGTGTACATTCATATGCTGCTGAGAACATGGAGCCAAAGAAAATGGCAGACTATGTAACTTAATGGCTTCTCCGGTTGCTTAAAAAATAACTCAAGAAAAATTTAAAAAATTTAACAAACCCTCAAATTGTAGAGTTAATCAAAGCTGCCTTTTATAGGTGGAAGAACCCAAAATGATTCCAATTTTCCTTGGCTTATGCTACACTTGTTGGTTAAAATCTCAATATATACTCAAAGATAGATAACGCAGCTGAAAAATGCATTAATGTCCTTTTTTTTAAGCCTATAACATTACACCAACACAGAATCTGAACCAGGCTTATTCAACAGAAATTAACTGAATTAATAAAACTGACAAACTCAGCAAATGAAACAGGATTAAATAATTTTAATAAAATTAATTATTTAAAATTATCATATCCAGTCACCAACAAAATAAATCTAATACATTACTAATATTTAACCTTCAAAGATCATAAGAATATATAACCAAATATTACACAATAGTGGTTACTAACTAGCTTTAATTACCCACTCCAAGTTTTTACCTGGTAAGGAAAAAACATGCTATCCTTTTTACACAGCAAGGCACATTCAGCTTTATTTTACCAGTGAAAAAAAGTTATTCAAATCAAATCACATTTTACAGTATATCATTTTAATATAATTTGAAGATAATCATTCCTCCTTTCAACCTCATACCAGTGGAGTAAACTTCAACTAAATTTAAGCTAATGCTTTCTACAGTTTAAAAAAAACACATCTTGTTCTTCCCCACCAGACAGAGAGACAAGCATAGGTGCAGATCTAAACCTGACTTGAACCTACTAATAATATAGATGACCTTAGAATGGTGCATTGCTTCCAGAACTAGTTTTAACTTTTAAAAAAAAAGAGGAAGTAACGTCAGGTAAGTATATTTAAGAGTAGCTCTCTTCACTAAAGGAACTACTTGTTTAAAGAACTCAGCCTTAGAAACAAGAGTTCCTCAACTTGTACTGTTAAAGGAGGGATTTGAGGTTTGTTTATTTTAAGGCATCATTGACCTTTATTTCACTGTTGTTCTCAATCAACAAAGGGGATGTTATAGAGTTAAGCAATGTATTCTTAAATATATGGTGCAGATATTACATAGTTGTCCTTTTTCCAAACACAACCATAATAGTACTGAAAACTCCCATATATTTACATGCAAATACTAATTATTTGAGGAAGAATGAAAGGAAGTTCCCCATCTACCTCTGCCTATTTCTTGGCTTGCTAGTAGACTGTGGCATAAGGTTCCTGTGCAAAAATTCTCATTTCAAAATTACATATAAAAATGTGGAATGTTAATGTTCAGAAGTTCTGTAAATTAAAAGTTCCCTGCTGATATGAAGGTGTGAAAATGATTTCACAAGATACTTACTTTTTAACACAAGAAAATTAGCTATACGGGCATATTTATTAGAAAATTAGTACAGTTTGGTAAAATTTCATAGCTGGAATGCATATGGTGAAGCACAAAGTATTTATTTTAAATCAACAGATTTTTAAAAGTGGATTGCTTATGTGACTTATTGGCAGAGAAACAGCTTTGTTTCATTAGATTGTGGAGATATCTATTACCCTGAAGTTTGTTGAGGAAAAGGCACAACATGTAGAAAATTTACATGATGGAAGAGGGAAAGCACTTCCTCATCAGCAGCTAAAATGGCTTCACCATTCAACTAAATTTTACTTCAAAGTTAATCCTCAACAAAACTAGCAAAATAGTGCAACATAAATTTGCTTTAATGCTTGACTGACATCTAAGGCAAGAAAACATTAAACATTTTATTAAAATTGAACAGCATTATGCTAATAACTGCAATTAGCGTATGCATATTATTAAATAGTCAAATCTTTTCTGTGTTAAATCTCTACTTCCTTTACTGGATCACTTTGATCACAAACACTTTCACCCAAAAATCTTGCCTCATCTTTTCATCTGCTGACAGGCTTAAATTATACCTCAAACAACTTATTATATTTTTAAATTTTAGATCTCAGTATTAACTCCCACTAAAAAATCTAGCAAGTAGATGTACTTAACGTTAATACATTAGCAGCTTTGAACAGATATATTCTAACCAAGATTTCCAAGTATGACCTTGCGTAAAAATTCGTTAGAGACTGAAAAACATGAATCATCTACTTGACATTTTAAATGAAAACTTGTCTCAATTCCCTATTGTTTAAACACACTGCAATTGCTTTTCTCCACCCACAAGGCCATCACAATATTATACATCAATTCCCAGAAAAAAGGGATAAACCAGAACTTTGATCCAAAACTCCACCATAGATGCTGAGCAACTAAGCAAGAAACTGAACACAGTCTTTAGATATATTCAAGGGTATTCTAAAGCATGACAGTGGAGTGAAGGAGACGCAAATACAAGTGTGCACACAAATAAAAAGGAGTGAGCCAGAGTATGCACATGTTCAATAAGGGCAGAAAGGAGTACTGAGACAGATACAAAGACAACAATGGCTGTGACATTTCGATTACCCTGAGAGCATAATGTGGAGGTGCTTCATAAATGCATTATTTGTGTAGATATTTATATTTTAAGTGGTGAACTTTGTATGGCATAACTTCCGTATTTAATACAATGAAACTATGGATCATAATATATTCAGTGTAGAATACTTCTGTTCCTCCTACTGTTCACTGTACATCATATAGGCATGTTTTATATCAGAGACACTGCATAAACAATTACACCCATATTCACTCTCTATTACAGGAATATTTTAAATATTCTAGTTACTCAAAAAAACTATTTTCCATAATTTGTTTTCATAAAAAATCCTGCAGTTTTGCAGATAAAAGTGCTTATTTGAATGAGAAGCCCCCTGAAATAGAATTAGTTTGCAATATCCAATAGCATTACTCATTTAATAGAAACTAGGATATCAAATTTAAAAATTCCTATCCCACATCTTGGTCTGGATTCTTAAATGAACCTGACAATACTTGCTAACTATTTAAGATTTGCTTATTCAGCAGGGAACACAAAATAAGTAAACTGGTCACTTCATTAAAAAGTTATCATTTTTCAGAGCTTTAACAAGCCAGTCATTATTTTGCTCATCATCTGAGTCACTCAGATCACTAGTATCAGCTAACAGTCGTGAGTAGTTTAACCTCTTTTGTCGAGGGATTTTTGATTGTATAATGAGAAAAAACACTGCCCAAACTATGGCAGTAACAGAGCATGCTTGAAAAAGCCTTTCTATGCCAAAACTATCCACAATGAAGCCACTGCAAAAACTGCCAGAACACGCACCCAGACCAAAAGATATCCAATGGTAGATCTTATGGAGTGTTCTTTCAGTGCCAGGAGTAGCTATATCACTAGACTGACTCAGAACAGCCCACCACAAGGCACCATTGCTAAATGCATTTAAAACTTGAATAGGCAATACTGCCCAAGAAGACCATAGGAATGAATAGTAGAGCAGCTGAGCTGCTAGACAGATTAGGGCAAATCCAATTGTTCCGGAGATTGTAAGGATATTTAACATTTTGTCTTTGAAATGGAAAAATGAAAACTCAGCCAGAAACCCAATTGCCACAGCAGTACCCATATATGCCTCATTGCTTCCTTTGTCCTGCATTTGCCAAAATAGGAAGTTATTTATTGTAGATCCAATAGCTCCTGTGATCAAGACCGTAACTGCATACAAGACAGCTCTTCCATCACTTCCCAATAGATGCAATCCTTTAAAAGTTTGGTTGACTGCATCATTTTTCTTAGCAGTGTGTACTGGATGTAACACTCCAACAATAAGTGCCAATAAAAGTACTGCAGCATAAGCATAGAAGTGCACAGCAGTTCTTGAGGTATGTGTATTGAGGAAACAGTCCAGCCTGTCCACAAGGATACCAATGCTAAAAGCTGCTCCAGCTGTACCCAAGTGTCCCCAAATCCATTGTCTGCCATAGCGGTCAACAGCATCCACAAAGTCCAAATAGTCATACAGCCCATCATCTGTAACCCAATCCAGTGTTGATGCTAGAACCTCCCATAAAGATACAGCTAGCAGAATAAGCACCAATGTCTGCTGCCAGTTATCGAGCATTTTAAGATTAGAATTTGGTGCAAAATTGAGCTGTTGATTTTTATTCCCATCTTCAAAGCTAGCTTTTAGTGTAACATCCCTTTTTACAAGGGGAACATTTGGTGTACTGAAATGAACATCTAAAATGCCATTTTCCTCTCTGCTTTCTTTTAGCAAAGGAAATTGCTTGGTAGTTTTTTCCACAGTTCTTTTATAACCAGAGCTTTTACTAGGCAGAGTTTGTTTTGCTTGAAGATGGTGTATATTGTTTGCACTTCCCGTTTCTTCTGATGGTTGAGTAGAGATTTCAGAAGTTGTAATATTCTCAGATGGCTGTTTGGTTGAATTTCTAATAGGTGATTCTACAGTTGTCAACAAATGGAGTTTCATTTTCATTTCAGTACTGTGTATATTATGGAGTTCTGAACTAGGATGACTTGTCACAATAATATTTACTGTTCCTGGAAGCATGGTATATGCAAGATCACCCATGTGGCTTTTGTCTTCTGCTGTATTTTGATTCCAATTGGTTTTTGCATACATACTTGTGTTACAATATTTGTACTGAATTTCCTTACTCACAGGTGGAATTAGTGTAAATAGAAAGCTGACTCCTATAGATGAAATCAAGGAACAAAACACAAGCATTCTTCTTTTGTTATAGCGTCCAGCACAGTAAGACCAGAAGGGAGTACAAATCAAGGATATGAAAAACTTTGTTCCAATCACAATCCCAACAAATGGTGCAGTCAATCCAAGCTGTCTTAAGAATATGGTAAGAAATGGAATTATACAGCCTTTGGCTGCACAATAGAGAAAATGATAGGAACTGGCAAGAGCCAGTGCTTTGCTGATGTTCCACTGTTTATTCCTCTTCATAGTTCAAGCTTTATCTTCCACCACACATCCCTAGTTGGCCATCTGAAAAAAACAGGAACATTGATTATTTAATAATATATACTTACATATATTTAAGGCAAAGGTTGATAGATTCTTGATAGGTCAGGGCATAAAGGGATACAGGGAGAAGGCAGGAGATTGGGGCTGAGGGGGAAAATGGATCAGCCATGATGATCCATTCAAGTGAAGCAGACTCGATGGGCCAAATGGCCTAATTCAGCTCCGAGAGTTTATGGTCTTAATAGAAGATATAACTGAGTGACATTATTTACAAACAAGTTCATAAATATGATTAAAAATTGTATGCACATGTTGGACATTCCTGCATAACTTTCAACAATAATTTCTCCACTATTAGCCATAAATCTTTATCTAATGTCTCCTCAACCTCATCTCAAAGTGAATTTGAATCAGAGAATTATTAGAGTTCACCAATGCAGATACCTCCCCTACTCTTTACATTATTCTAGAGAGAAATCTGGCTCTCTTAACTTGGAATAAACTCGCGGCCTCTGCTGTTGGTCTTATTTTTCATTCCACCTGCTACAAGGCAAGCACATAAACATTAAGGAACAAAAAACTACTGGAGACTCTCAGGAGGTCAGGAAGTATCTATGGAGGGTAATGAACAGTCTCATTTCGGGCTGAGACCCTTCATAGGGAGTGATTTAACGTCCCTTCACAAATGCTGTGTGACTTCTGAGTTCCTCCAGCATTTTATCTGCCGCTCCAGATTTCCAGCACCTCTCTCTCTCTCTCGTCCCAAATATCTTAACCCCGACCAATGTACAATACGTATCAACCAATTTATTTTCCTGTTCTGTGTTGTGTCCGGTTCCGCCATTGCAAACGCCGTCCTTCTGGCTCTGCCCCCAGGCTGACTGGGTCTCCGGAGCACCTGCCGAACTGATACTGATGAAACCGCCGACAGGCCGGGTTACCCTGGGCTATAATAGCGCTCGGCCAAGGGCTGAAAAGAGATCACTCACAGCCCCGGCTCCGACATCCAGAAAACTTTAATCACTCCCCACCCTTTCGCAGATACCACAAAACCCGCGTTTTACGGCAAGCTGTATGGCACTCGGCCCTTCCTTCCCCAGCTCGCCGTCAGCGCGAAGCTCGAATCCTCACGCCCCCACAACCGTCACCCCACGACCCTCCATCGACACTACCTGAAGCAGAGACACGCTCAGACCAGCGCGCAGGCGCCGTACGACACGGTGAACGTTTCCCTCAACACCGTCCGCGTACGCGCGCACACGCGCGCGGCCCGAACCCTCCTGCCGTGCCGCAGCCCCACCTTCTTCGTTCCCGCGCTCACGTGATGGTACCATGTTGTACTCGTTCCCCAGTCTGGTCGATGCTGATGCAGCAGGTAGCAGTCACCTGGTTTTTGTTTTATTTCCTCACAAAAATAAGTTTACTTCAAGTATTACAATACTAGAACAAAACACTGCAAACAGCAATAACGAGCACCAACCAAGTTAAAACATTTCCTCATCTAGGATGCAATTTACCCGGGCATGAACAGTCACAGATCTCTCAGTGGATGAGCATCTGGGGGACAGTGACCACCGCTCCCTGGCCTTTATAATTATCATGGAAAAGGATAGAATCAAAGAAGACAGGAAAATTTTTAATTGGGGAAAGGCAAATTCTGAGGCTATAAGGCTAGAACTTGCCGGTGTGAATTGGGATGATGTTTTTGCAGGGAAATGTACTATGGACATGTAGTTGATGTTTAGAGATCTCTTGCGGGATGTTAGGCATAAATTTGTCCCAGTGTGGAAGATAAAGAATGGTAGGGTGAAGGAACCATGGGTGACAAGTGAGGTGGAAAATCTAGTCAGGCGGAAGAAGGCAGCATACATGAGGTTTAGGAAGCAAGGATCAGATGGGTCTATTGAGGAATATAGGGAAGCAAGAAAGGAGCTTAAGAAGGCTGAGAAGAGCAAGAAGGGGGCATGAGAAGGCCTTGGCGAGTAGGGTAAAGGAAAACCCCAAGGCATTCTTCAATTATGTGAAGAAAAAAAGGATGACAAGAGTGAAGGTAGGACCGATTAGAGATAAAGGTGGGAAGATGTGCCTGGAGGCTGTGGAAGTGAGCGAGGTCCTCAATGAATACTTCCCTTCGGTATTCACCACTGAGAGGGAACTTGATGATGGTGAGGTCAATATGAGTGAGGTTGATGTTCTGGAGCATGTTGATATGAAGGGAGAGGAGGTGTTGGAGTTGTTAAAATACATTAGGACAGATAAGTCCCCGGGGCCTGACGGAATATTCCCCAGGCTGCTCCACGAGGCGAGAGAAGAGATTGCTGAGCCTCTGGCTAGGATCTTTATGTCCTCGTTGTCCACGGGAATGGTAGCGGAGGATTGGAGAGAGGCGAATGTTGTTCCCTTGTTCAAAAAAGGTAGTAGGGATAGTCCGGGTAATTATAGACCAGTGAGCCTTATGTCTGTGGTGGGAAAGCTGTTGGAAAAGATTCTTAGAGATAGGATCTATAGGCATTTAGAGAATCATGGTCTGATCAGGGACAGTCAGCATGGCTTTGTGAAAGGCAGATCGTGTCTAACAAGCCTGATAGAGTTCTTTGAGGAGGTGACCAGGCATATAGATGAGGGTAGTGCAGTGGATGTGATCTATATGGATTTTAGTAAGGCATTTGACAAGGTTCCACATGGTAGGCTTATTCAGAAAGTTAGAAGGCATGGGATCCAGGGAAGTTTGGCCAGGTGGATTCAGAATTGGCTTGCCTGCAGAAGGCAGAGGGTGGTGGTGGAGGGAGTACATTCAGATTGGAGGATTGTGACTAGTGGTGACCCACAAGGATCTGTTCTGGGACCTCTACTTTTCGTGATTTTTATTAACGGCCTGGATGTGGGGGTAGAAGGGTGGGTTGGCAAGTTTGCAGACGACACAAAGGTTGGTGGTGTTGTAGATAGTGTAGAGGATTGTTGAAAATTGCAGAGAGACATTGATAGAATGCAGAAGTGGACTGAGAAGGGGCAGATGGAGTTCAACCCGGAGAAGTGTGAGGTGGTACACTTTGGAAGGACAAACTCCAAGGCAGAGTACAAAGTAAATGGCAGGATACTTGGTAGTGTGGAGGAGCAGAGGAATCTCGGGGTACATGTCCACAGATCCCTGAAAGTTGCCTCACAGGTGGATAGGGTAGTTAAGAAAGCTTATGGGGTGTTAGCTTTCATAAGTCGGGGGATAGAGTTTAAGAGTCGCGACGTAATGATGCAGCTCTATAAAACTCTGGTTAGACCACACTTGGAGTACTGTGTCCAGTTCTGGTCACCTCACTATAGGAAGGATGTGGAAGCATTGGAAAGGGTACAGAGGAGATTTACCAGGATGCTGCCTGGTTTAGAAAGTATGCTTTATGATCAGAGCTTAAGGGAGCTAGGGCTTTACTCTTTGGAGAGAAGGAGGATGAGAGGAGACATGATAGAGGTGTACAAGATAATAAGAGGAATAGATAGAGTGGATAGACAGCGCCTCTTCCCCAGGGCACCACTGCTCAATACAAGAGGACATGGCTTTAAGGTAAGGGGTGGGAAGTTCAAGGGGGATATTAGAGGAAGGTTTTTAACTCAGAGAGTGGTTGGTGCGTGGAATGCACTGCCTGAGTCAGTGGTGGAAGCAGATACACTAGTGAAGTTTAAGAGATGACTAGACAGGTATATGGAGGAATCTAAGGTGGGGGCTTATATGGGAGGCAGGGTTTGAGGGTCGGCACAACATTGTAGGCTGAAGGGCCTGTACTGTGCTGTACTATTCTATGTTCTATTCAAGATGATTGTTGATGCCTTCAAATTCTTCATTATTCCTAACTTGATGAAATAGTGAAATCATTTCATTTTCACTTACAGTCCTTTCTGACATCTCCAAGCCTGAATGCTTGAAACTGCAGTGATCAAAACAGTTCTGAATTATCTTAGCGCAAACACAAGGAAATCTGCAGATGCTGGAATTTCAAGCACTCCCTTGTCCATTCATTCCCCCCATCCCTCCCCACCGATCTCCCTCCTGGCAGTTATCCTTGTAAGTGGAACAAATGCTACACATGCCCTTACACTTCCTCCTTCACTACCATTCAGGGCCCCAGACAGTCCTTCCAGGTGGGGCGACACTTCACCTGTGAGTCTGCTGGGGTGATATACTGCATCTGGTGCTCCCGATGCGGTCTTCTATATATTGGCGAGACCCGACACGGACTGGGAGACTGTTCTGCTGAACACCTACGCTCTGTCCGCCAGAGAAAGCAGGATCCCCAGTGGCCACACATTTTAATTCCATGTCCTATTCCCATTCTGATATGTCTATCCACGGCCTCCTCTACTGTAAAGATGAAGCCACACTCAGGTTGGAGGAACAACATCTTATATTCCGTCTGGGTAGCCTCCAACCTGATGGCACGAACATTGACTTCTGTAACTTCCGCTAATGCCCCACCTCCCCCTCGTACCCCATCCATTATTGCCCATCCTCTGGGCTTCCCTCCTCCCCCTTTCTTTCTCCCTAGGCCTCCCGTCCATGATCCTCTCATATCCCTTTTGCCAATCAACTGTCCAGCTCTTGGCTCCATCCCTCTCCCTCCTGTCTTCTCCTATCATTTTGGATCTCCCCCTGCCCCTCCCACTTTCAAAGCTCTTGCTATCTCTTCTTTCAGTTTGTCCTGACAAAGGGGCTCAGCCCGAAACGTCGACTGTACCTCTTCCTAGAGATGTTGCCTGGCCTGCTGAATTTTCTTAGCGCTCATTTCTTGCCATAGTTGGCAAAACTTGACATTTGCAAAAAAGAATTGGCCAAATTACTGCTTTTTAAGCACAAACTGATATTTTATAACTGTTCACACTAAGCATGGTGTAGTGTCTAATGGCCATGCAAGTGTATGCTAGAAACTGTTCAGCAAGTCTCCTGTCCCAATTAGGCAGCATAGTGTCCCAAATAAATGAAGGGAATCCCAGCTATTTTGATTCGGTTTTGTTCTTTAAGAGTTGTCCCAAATAGCGGCTGCCCTGATTAACTGATAGCCCACTGTAATACGGTTGTCGCATTCTTCCTTTCAAAATGAGCAATTTTATATTTTCCCAGACTGTACTCCACACAAGAGTCCACAAGTACTGGAACTTGGAGCAAAAGTCAAGCTGCCGGAAGAACTCAGCGAGCCTATGAAGGCAAAGGGATAGTTGATGTTTTGGTTAAGCCCCCACAAAAGGACTGGAAGTGTAAAGAGGATATAACCAGTATAAAGTGAGAGGGAGAGCAGACGGAGAGCTGAGTCAGGAGCTGACAAGTGATAGGTGGATTCAGGTGAGGAGAAGTTGATGGATAGATAGCGCTCGGTGAAGGAGAGAAGAGTGGAGATAGCGACAGAGGCTGGGAGGTGATGTGGGGAGAACAGTGGTCTGTAGATGATGGAATCTGATGATCAAAGGTGGTGAGTGGAACCAGATAAGGGTGGGATGGCAGCCAGATGGTACAGTAGATGGAGGGGATAGATTCAGTGCGTGGGTGACAGGTGGATGAAGTAATGGAGCGTGGGTAGAAGATGGTTATCAGGGCTTGGGGGAGCTGTTGGAAAGAATGACTTGTGTAAGAAGTGGGTGGATGCAGGAAAAAAGAGGGGGTGCAGGTTACCTGAAATTAGAAAATCAATGTTCGTGGCATTGGGCAGAATATAATGCAGTGTTCCTCTAGTTTTATGCACAATTTTTGCAAAACCTTTCCCCCACACATCTATCACCCACAATGGAGTTCATTGACATAGAGATATGCAGAGATAAAGTACTTAGTATGATATCAGCAACCACCTTCCCTAAAACTTGCACATTTCATTAAACTATTGGTGAATAATATAAACACAAGGCTTTCAGTTCTATTAAGCATAGTGATATTTTAATGTAAAATATTTTTACAGGACCATATAATAAATACTATACATCTAAGACAAACTTGTACATGTTAGACACGAGGATGTTAGAAATATAGCTAAGTGGCAAGTTAAACAGCATAATGGAATTACAGTGTAAAATCTTATGGAGGAAGATTTATTTATTCATTGTAGTGAAATTATACTTACAAGCATAAAGAGCATGTTCATGAATTTGCTACCAGAAATTGAGAGTAAATCATTTCTCCCCCTGAAATGTGCAGCACATTTTATCCTTGTAGTGAACTTTGCAATCACAGGTTTATTAATGTTCAATCCAAAGTTTAAAGAAAGGCTTTATTTAAAAATAACTGAAGTAATCTCGTGTAAATCCTGCATAAATAATTCTGTACTTTTCCCCAAACTTATTTTGTAAGGTGTATCTAAAGTTTGGCTAATGTTCACCATTCTCCAAACTCAATAGTATGCATGCGAATTAAGTAGACAGTAACAAGCACACGAGCTCTAGAAATGTTCCCGTCAATATTGCAATAGTCTTTTCTTCTGACTTCCCTTTTATGCAATAGTCTTCTTCTGACCTTCTTGAACTGGTTCAAATAAAATGTTCGATTTCCAAATAATATTCCCCCAAGCACCAACATCTTGATGTCCTGATAACAGGAATAATGATTTTTGTGCTTGTCAAATCTTGAAAATAATTGTTCCCTCTCCAGAAGATGTTCTTCAACAGTTGAATGTAATTATTGTGCCTCTTTGCTTTACTGTTCTAGCAGCTCCAAATCATTTGTTTCTTCAAGCAATTAATTAGTTAATTATTTTCCGTTGGTTACTTTATCTTACAGGATACCTGCAAAGGTATTGAGGGGTAACAACAGGCATTTTGGCATGTACTTCGTTAATCCAATATTTTCAATTTCAGTTTGATTAAATCTTAATGTCCTCATTTTATGCAAACAGTATCCAGGTTCCAGACAGGGAGACACGTCAATGCTGTGTTTTATTTAAAAAAAAATAAGTTAATGAGCAATATTTTCCAAACTTGTTCAAACAATAAGCTACTCATTTCATGCAATCTTTTTTTAATGTTGATTTGAAATTAAAATGTAAATAACAATCATATTTTAAGATTAAATCAAAAAGTACATGTGAATCAAGTAAAAAAAAACCTGTGGATTTACTCTCTGGAGATGAGAAACTACGGAGGAATCTTTACAATTTTTATCGATATTTACAGACAATTTATATCTATTTCCTGCTTCACCCAGTTTAAATCAGCTCAGCACTGAAATTGAGTACTACCAAATACAATATACAATAGGGGAGGTTCTGCAAAAGATCATTGATTTGAAATGGATTCTCCCATAATGTATTGACTAACCTGCAGTGTTTCCAGCATTTTTCCTCTGTGCCATCACTCATATAATTCATTCAGTTAGTTCCACCTAGATACCTAGGAGACAGCTTTGCAATATTATCTATAGGAAGAGGTACTGTCGACGTTTTGGGCCGAGACCCTTCATCAGGACTGTCCTGCCGGTCTCGGCCCGAAACGTCAACTGTATCTCTTCCTATAGATGGTGCCTGGCCTGCTGTGTTCACCAGCATTTTGTGTGTGTGTTGCTTGAATTTCCAGCATCTGCAGATTTCTTCGTGTTTGCAATATTATCAAAAGGTGCTAGCTATCCTTTTTGGAGATCCTCTGATTTTGAATTGAGGCTGAGCAATGGCCAACACTAAGCTTGTATGTTCATATTGTATTCCCTTCAGCCTCTCCTAAGACACCCTAAAAATGACAAAGCAGTTATATTACTCATGTAATTTTCATGCTGTCACATATTTCAGCTAAAATATGTTCAGGCTGCAGAACTGCATGTTGTTCTCAATTAGGTAGTGACCCAAAAATACTTTTTCTTTCCAAAATACTTTAGGGAATGGTGTTCACCAAATAGTAGTCCAGATCATAATTTCTTAGGTTCAAATTGTCTTTATTGTCTATGTATAATTATTTTATAGTACTAGAGATAAATGATGAAAATACTGTATTCAAATAATTATTCAAAATATTATTTGTTTGGCATATAAATGGTAGGTTCATTGCTTTTATTCATGATTTTACAAGGCAGTATCTAGCTGAAAGCCGTTCAAGCATCGTCATATCTCAGACTTCCAGCTCATCTGATCTCCCACGCCACCACTGGGTCCAGTGGCAGAGCACAAACACGCTGAGCGGAAGGGCCAGCAGCAATAAGGTAGCTGGTCTGTAAATCTGATCCCATTCATTTCCACTCTATCTAAATGAATAGTGACTTGGTCTCTATATCAGTCTGTCCAGAAAACTGTTTTAGTCAGTGTAGGTTTTGGGTAATTGGTGCAATTTTAATGTTGAATTCCATGAGAAGTCAAACACTGGACTGTGATTAGAAAAAGACTGGCGATGTGGTCAGTTGGTTCAGAACTTCTGTACTTTCATGAAAACCCTGAACTTGATGGCACTTATACAAGGATATACAGGCAGTACTCTGCAAATTTCAGGCAATGTTTTGATAATTTACATTATTTCTGGAATTCCCTCTTCACCATCCTTCAATTTTTTTTCAATGGAATATTGCATTGTGTCATTCTACTTCAGCGCTCAGTGTCAGATCAAACAAGGTTCCAACCCTTATCAGTTACATACTATTATTATATGTTGCACTTCCTTTCTTTCATGACTCAAGCTCCCTTGCCCCACTCCCATGTTATTTTCTTCCTGTTTTCCCTTCCTGTCCATGCAACAACACAACCCTATCTGATATAGCCAATACGGTGTGCTGTAAGGGAGTGGGAGAACTTCTGACCTTACTCTGAATCCCTTTCTCTAGCCATTTTTCTGAAAGTCATAGAAATGCACATTATGTTTTATACCTCTTCAAAACCACCTTTGGAAAAATCAGAATTTAATTAATGAGCATGTGCATCTTCTCTCCTTTGGAATTGTACATACCTCCAACTCCTTTTTGGTAACGCTCAGGTTGCCTTTACTCTAGTTTTGTGGAGCCAAAAGTAATTCATGAGGTCATTGTGGGAACTGCAGATTTCTCTGTAGTTGGCAGGAAATTGTTGAGGGGGTAGGTGGGTGGGTGGGTGAGATTGTGTACTGGTTCTGACTCAAGGCTGACATGTGGCCCCAATGCATGGCCTTATTTCAAATGCTTCTCTGCTTTGAGTAGTCATGGGAGCAGAGATTTCCAGGAGTCAGAAGAGATGAGGCATTTCTTCAAGGAAACTTTCAGGGAATTAATAAACCTTTTCCTCTGTCTACATCAGACCTGTCTTGCCATGACAGGTCTTGAAATAGAGTATCTGGTTCAGGAGTCTGCTACTGGATGTGCAAATAATGTGTCATAGAACAGTCTCAATGGGACTAGAAAAACCTCATATTAAAATGTGTGTTTTACCATTCAAAGGAAACCTTGCTGATATTGGATGATCTGATTGGATATCCCTAGAGTTTGCTGTAAGATGCCCAAAAATGTTCCAAAGTCTACAGAGTGTAGTACAGCCAGGGATTTTTTTTTTGTCACCAGTTGTTTAACTTGATTCTCTGGACTTCACTCAACTCCTGTTATCATGAATGCTAAAAGTTTCACCCTTTCAGAATTGCAATATTCAAAAATGAAGCATGAAGTTCTTTTGTAATCACTGGGATCCATCCGATTTTGATTTCACATAGAAAGCAAAGATGTCCAGCAAATCATGCCCTCAGTTTTTGGATACTATTTATAATAGTCACTCTTATGGTGTGTAGAATGAAGAAATTAAAATTTACTAATCCAAATTTTAAGAGTTCAAGACACTTAAAGTAATTATTTATTTAAACTTGGTTAAAAACAGTCAGAAATATTACAACTATATAAATATACCAACCTGATAACATCCTTGTATACCCTTCGAAAATCCTTGTCTAGACAAACCGTCATAGATTTTCCACAGTTATCCTGGACTTTAATTTTTATATAAGATGTCCGCATCATGACATTTCCAGCCTGTAGCAAATAGTTAGTGAATGGGTTATTAGCTGAAAAACTAATACCTGTTTGTCATCAGAGAAACAAACTTAAAAGCTTGACATCATAGTCATCATAGAACAGTCTCAACGGACTAGAAACACCTCATACTAAAGTGTTTCTTTTTCCACTCAAAGGAAATCTTGCTGATATTGGATGATCTGAATAGATATCCCTAGAATATACTGTAAGATGCTCAAAAATGTTCTGAATTCTACAGAGTGTAGTATAGCCAGGGATTTTATTTTCCCTGAATTTAGCTGCCAAGATAGTCAATGGGTGCCTCAGTGGAGATATCATTGGCAGAACTCATTTATGGGAGGCACCATTTCAGAAAGAACTGACCAATCATGGAAGGTCATGGAATAAGAGGCAAAGTTGCACCCACTCGCAAAGGGCCTACTCCAACAAAGTATTCAGAGGGACTCTATTTTACTGGAACTTAAGTAATTGACACTTTTTGGCAAAACTTATGGCCAACTTCTTGTTCCTTGACCACACACTCCAGGGAGGCCAAGGTCATGCTGACTCTCTCCATCCTTGCAACAGATCTTTCTAAGTATCCGTAGCTTTCTCCTAATTTGTTGCTTACTCCTGCATCAGACAAAACACTTAATTCACAAAATAAATTATTTTGCCTAATTTCATTTCAGCAAGGAACAGAGGGAGTATTGGGCAGTGAGATTTGCAAGCACTACTAGCTTCCCACAAGTGTGGACAGCCATTGACTATATGTGCTCAATGACATAAACCTCCTCTCAAAGGAAAAAGTTTCCAGGTCCACAACGTGCAGATCACTGTGAATCATTAGAAGGATCCTCTCATGAGAAGTACCCATGGTTTCTGGAATAACGCAAATTTCCTTCACCCTGCCAAACTGCTTAAACAACTGGATATACCTGCAGGAGTAGATCCAGGGGACCAATCACAATCCTCTACTTGCACTTCCTCAAACCAATGCACTCTCCAACCTTGGCTGTTAACCACAGATGGAAGGAGCTACCTGCTTCAAATATAAAAACACACGTGTTCCCTGTCTTGGGGTTGGGATAAGGAGGACGTTCAGACCCAGAGACTACTGCTGTGTTAAGTGTGCTGTACTATGAAAAACAAAAGACATTAGCCAGCTAACAAAATCATCAAGAGGTCCATGAGGTAAATCCTGGAAAGCAGTAGGAGTAAGAATTGCCCTAAGACGGGGTTTCCAACCTGGGGCCTACAGACCCCTTGCGTAATGATATTAGTCCATGACATAAAAAAAGCTGGGAACCCCTGTCCTAAGGGAAGATTTTTGTAAAAAGGATCGACAATCAACCCCCCCACCCCCAGCCCCAGCACACACCAGCTGATCCTCTCAATACACAATACTAGCCAGGAAAAGACAACTGGCACATAAAAATATTCTTACATGATCCTTAGCAGGTCCATCTGTGCTGTATATAGCAGAACACAACAGTTTTGGCAAGGATCATACAGGTTCTGATTTGATATCACCAGCATATGGCGTGAAATTTGTTGTTTTGCGGCAGCAGTACATTGTAATAAGTGGTAATAAAAACTACATATTACAAGAAGTATTCATAGAATAGTAAATTAAATAGTAGTGCAAAAAAGAGGGGGAAATACTGAGGAAGTGTTCATGGGTTCATTGTCCATTAAAAAATCTGATGGCAGAGGGGAAGAAGCTATTCCTGAAATGTCTTCAGGAATCTGTGCCTCCTCCTTGATGGTGACAATGAGAAGAGGCAGTGTCCTTGTTAGAGTGAGTTTTTGGGTAGATGATTCATTTACACTTAGATAACTCTGGCCACCAGTCTTCTATTTGACAAAGTACTGTGGATTGAGTTCACAACAATGCATTTCCTAAAAGCTGTGAATATCGGGATACTAGCCAGACGCTGCGGATGGAAGTGTGAAGTTTACAGGTAGTTTTGAAGACAGTATTGTCTATACTTCAAAGATATGAATTGTCTTCTATGTTAGCACATAAAATGCCAAATAAATGTATTGTGGATTTAACTTGCATTCCTAAAGGCTGTGGATACCAACCCAGACATGTTGGCATCGGAAGGAAAGGATGAAGTCAGAAGGTGTAATGTTTTGTATGTAGCTTCAAAAGGAAATATTGTCTATGCATTGTCTATAACTTTTAAAATAGCAATTGCCCTTTTGTGTTTAACATATAAATATCGAGCCCACATTGGGCTAGCAGACCTTTCTACTGAAAGCGTCTCCGTCCATATGATACCTGCTGTACCTTGTTGTGTCGAATAAAGAAGCTGCTTTGTATCTACCAGTGACCCTATCTCTCCGGTGATTTCATCCACGCTACAACAGTCCCGATGAGGGTTCTTAATGATGGATGCTGCCTTTTTGAGGCATCGGCTTTAAAAGATGTCCTGGATGCCGGGGAGACTGGTGCCCATGATACAGTGTCTTAGTTTACAGCTTTCTGCAGGTTTTTCTGATCAGATGGTGATGCAACCAGTTAGAATGCTCTCCATAGTACATCTATAGAAATTTGTGTGTGCCTTTGGTTATACACTGATTCTCCTCGAACTTCTAATGAAATATAGCTGCTGTTGTGCTTTCTTTGTAATTACATTAATGTTCGGCCCAGGATATATCTTCAGAGATGTTAACACCCAGGAACTTGAAACTGCTCACCCTTTCCACTTCTGATCCCTCGAAGAGGACCGGTGTATGTTCCCTTGACTTCCCCTTCCCGAAGTCCACAATCAATTCCTTGGTCTTACTGACAATGAGTGTAAGTGTATTGCTGCAACACCACTCAGCCAGCAGATCCATCTTGTCCTGCATGCCTTCTTGTCACCATTTGAAATTCTGCCAACAATAGTTATATCATCAGCAAATTTTGAGATGGCATTCGAGCTGTGCCTAGCCACATGATTGTGGATGTAGAGAGAGTAGAACAGTGGGCTAAGCATGCATCCTTGAGGTGTGCCAGTACTGTCTGTTGGCGAGGAGGAGAAGTTATTTTCGATCTGCAGAGACTGTGGTCTCTTGTTGAAGCAGCCAAGGGTTCATTTGCAGTGGGAGCTACAGAAGCCCAGGTTTTGGAGCTTTTTGATTAGAAACGAGCGATTGATTGTAGTGAACACTGAGCTATAGTCAATAAATAGCAGCTTGACTTAAATATTACTATTGACCAGGTGATCCAAGACTGAATGGGGACCCTCCATTGTTCAGGGATGACCATGGATGTTGCGATCTAGCTGTCTACGTGATATGCAAGTCATTGTTGAACTCAGTGTAGGATTGCCCTAGGGCCATGGACCAATACATTACCGCGAAGAATGCAGCGGTGCACCAGATCTGGGCCGACATTTACGTGCCGGGCAGCACCTAATTAATTAGCTTGTTTATTTTGGCTTTTTTCTTAAAGACGTGCTGGGTGCGTTCCGGCCACCACTGCATTCCTTGCAGCACTGTATCGGTTCGCGGCCCGGAGGTTGAGGACCACTGCCCTAGGGACTCCAGCTCCAGAATTTTCTTCAGTGTTTGCTTCCAGTACCTTCCCCATGAGGGGGTATAGCCGGAAAGCAGTGGAGGCTTGAGCTAAGTTTTCCTTCTCCTAGATGAGCTGCCAACCATAGCTGACGAGCCCCATCTACCTGAAGAAACTACCTGAGGTAGTTACCTGCCTTTGTCCCTCCTTCTGTTGATAGAAACAGTTCCACCGGGCTTAGTAGCTAAGCCACATGTGAAGGCCAGGAGCTGGACTTGGTTGTCAGAGGCTATTTGAGATGCACGCCATTGGGAATATTTAATAGGCAGTGGGAGCTTATACCCAAAATGTCCCCCAACTATGACAACCTAGAATGAACTACGTCATAGCAACACACACAAAATGCTGGAGGAACTCAGCAGCCCAGGCAGCATCGATGGAAAGAGTACGGTCGATGTTTTGGACCAAAACTCTTTGGCAGGCCCGAAACGTCGACTGTACTCTTTTTCATAGATGCCGACTGGCCTGCTGAGTTCTTCCAGCATTATGTCTGTGTTGCTCGAATTTCCAGCATCTGCAGATTTTCTCTTGTTTGTGAATGAACTACGTCATTGTGGAAAATGGCAAATTAAAATATTCTGAGGTAGTTTCACGTGTACTGCATTGCATCATTAATGGTCAGAACATAGATTTCATTGCATAGAATTGTACAGTAGAGAAGGAGACCCTCAGGTCTACATAAATTTCCTCCCAAAATTTGTATTTAAATCTTCAATTGGAAACATGTTTTGCTAAACTGCAATTTAATTTCTATTATTATTTCTTTAATGTTTTCAATTCCTCTATAACTATTCACAATTAGAATGTGAAAAGGCCAAATGGTAAAAAGATACCAAGATCAGCATTCATAAAGTTCCTAAAAATAATGGAAAAGATAAACAAAAGTAAGGTTTTATATTTCAGAGGGAGTAGGAAGCGGTGGAGAGAACAAAGGCAGCGAGTGGTTCTGGTACAGATCTAAAGGTGATAAATTGTTGCTAAAGTTATCTGATAGGTTAAGAAGGGAAGTGAGAGAGATAAAACAAAGGAACATGTAAAAACTTGTAAAACGTTGGTCACAGTTCAAAGAAACAGTTTAGTTTTATATTGAGTCCGGAAGCTGCAACCTGCCCAAATGGAGCTGAGGTTTCTTAAACCTACAAAGTGCAGGAGGCCACAGACATATTGATTAGAATTTGTTTTGGATTCTGCCCTTTCCCTTCCAGTCCTGATGAAGGGTCTTGGCCTAAAACTGTTGACTGTTCATTTCCCTCCATACAGTACATTAAAAGATAAAGAGAACATTGCTTAACTTTGACTGGCTACTTGAATGAAGCATTTATTTCTGTAGCCCATTAATTTGACCTAATGGCACATATTTTCTATGTTGAAATTATGCACAATACCTGGGGTAAATTGTGCATGGAATCATTTCTGGATTAAATAGTACTATCAGGGAAAAGATCTGAGCAATTACATGCATGATTCATCTTAACACAGTATGTATATTGCTCCACTTTTGCACCCAATTCCATAATCATGAGGGGATTGGTCATTTCCATAAATCACCAACATAAATATAGCACAAAGGGAATCTACAACCTTCTTCTCTTAGTCACTAAGTGATAAACAATGCCTTCTTACATTGGTGGAGACTTGAATTAAAGGGTCACTAGTAACTTTAGTCTTAGCATCTGCCAGACTAATTATTAATTACTCTATATAAATGGAGAACTATCACTGATGAATGTAGCATTTTGCATTATGTACCTGAAAAGTAAAGACCCTTCATCAGGACTGGAAGTAAGGGGGTAGAAGCCAGAATAAATCCTGATGAATATGTTTGCAGCCTCTTGCACTTTTCAAAGGTGATGACTGTTCTGGAGTTAGTGAATATTAAATAAAGCATGTGCCAGTCTTCAGTTTTTATTGTGAATTGCAAGCAGTAAAGAAGTTAAAAGCACACCTTTGCTAATAAACAATACTGTTTGTGGAGCACAGGCTGGCCTACAGACTAAGGCTACGTCCACACTAGACCGGATTTTGAAGTCGCTGGTTTCATGTAAAAACAATAGGCGTCCACACCAGGCATTTTTGAAAATACCTCCATCCACATTAAAACGGGTATTTGGGCGAACCTCCTCCTACTGGGCATGCACAGGACATATCTACAGAAAATAAGCGACATGTTTGGTGTCGAATCTCGCTGTGAAAGTGCGCGTTTGTGCAGTTACAGACTAGAAAAACTTAAAAGGAATTGCTGTTGGCTCTCACGCAGGAGGACTTAAAACTAAAAAAAACAAATACTGGAGCGTATGGAGGCAACCGACGGGGAGTTCACGGACAGTATGATCCCGCTGACGACGAACATTGAAAAACTGACTAACTCTGTTGCATTAATAAAGCACCTTGTTAAATGTATAAAACATGTCTGCATCAGAGTTATCTTGTATTTCCATACAATGTTACATTAGGCTGTTACACATCTATTGTCAGAGAAGTACTTGCATAAATAGGTAAACCACCTTCATACAAGCAAGGACATAAAACAGGGCAAAGTGAGTATACTTATTTATTCAGTAAGCTATGGGTCAAAGTATTTGGTGAGTACATTTCTAACTCTTCTGGCTTCAGTCTCATTGCCGTCTGTTCTGAAATTGTTAGGTTGTGTGGGGGGTTGCGTTCAAGAAAACAATGAAATGCCGTGCTGCTGCCATCTATTCCGGCACGCCATGATAGCGTTTTTAAAAATATCCGTTTACCCTGTCCACACTGCTCTGCACAATCAGCGTTTTCAATTTACACACTCTGGAGGGCGTTTTAGAAAATCTCCGTTTTTGGGGGAGGAAGACGTCGTTTCAGTGTGGACGGAGGGTCAAAATGAAGAGAAAAAGCTTTGATTACGAATTTATCCGGTCTAGTGTGGACGTAGCCTAAGATATATGGTTTGCAAAAAGGTGATAATGAGACATCCGCATATACATCAGCCAAACATTAAACGAATGGAGTAATGTTAATTGGCCTGCATCAATTCAGGCAACTATGGGTTTAAGTAATTTGCAGCATTGTGACTTCAGTTAAAGGAAGCTTTCAGACCAGACTGGTATTATCACTTAGCACCTCAAAAAGCTGATCTATCAACAGGTTTGGGTGTCTGGGATCTCTGTCCTCAGAAGCTTTTAGACTTATTTGTGTATTACTTTGCCCCAGCAAAGGTGTTTGAAATTCATAGGCATTTGAGATTTTAAATATGAAATTTAAAAGAAGCATTGGCAACACAAAATATTGAACACTACAATATTATTGTAGTCATTGAAATTGCATTGTATCACCTAACATTACCACTGATCTTAAGGGTATAAAATGTGATGTACTTTTAAATTTGTGAGACTCTATCTCCAGAAGACAGTTTGCTGTTTGTGATGTATGAAGATTTCTATATCACCAGCATCAATATCTCTCTAATTACTTTGATCACTGTCACAACAGTGACGAGTCAGCATACAGGGAGGAGATTGAAAATGTGATTGAGTGGAGTCACAACAACAACCTCTCACTCAAGGTCAGCAAAACCAAAGAGCTGATTATTGACCACAGGAGGAAGAAATTAGGAATCAATGAGCTTGTGCTCATTATGAGATCTGAGATGGAGAGGGTCAGTAACTTTAAATTCCTGGGCATTATCATATCAGAGGATCTGTCCTGAGACCAGCACATAAATGTTTTTTCAAAGAAAGTATGGTAGTGCCTCAACTACCTTAGAAATTTGTGCAGATTCAGTATGTTATCTAAAGCTCTGACGAACTTCTATAGGTGAGCAGTGGGAAGTATCCTGACTGGTTGTATCATGATCAGGTATGGAAACACCAATGCCCAAGAACAGAAAAGCCTGCAAAAGGTAGTAGATACAGTCCAGTCCATCACATGAAGACCCCCCCCCCGCCGAAACCCCACCATTGAGCACATCTACAAAGAGTGCTGCCACAAGAAAGCAGAATCCATCGTCAAGAACTCCCACCATCCGAGCCATGCTCTCTTCTCACTGCTACCACCAGGAAGAAGGTACAGGGGTCTCTGGTCCCATACCACTCAAGTTCAGGAACAGTTATTACCCTTCAACCATCAGGCTCCTGAACCAGCATAGACATCTGCACTCACCACAACAATGAACTGATCACTGAACACAACCACTGAACTCACTTTCTAGGTTCCTACAGTTCATGTTTTCAGTTTTATTTACTTATTTTATTATTATTATTTATTTCTTTTTGTGTTTGCACAATTAGTCAATCTTTGTTTTTCATTGGTTCTATTGAAGTAATCTGTTCTACTGTAAATGCCTGCAAGTAAATGAATTTCAGGGTAGTATTTAGTGACACATATATACTTCGTTAATAAATTTACTTTGAACTTTGGTACAAGATGCTGCCACATTACATTTACCAGGCTGATCACCTCATCCCAATTATGGTATAGGACTTGATCAGGACCTTGGATCTTTGATGGGAATGGAGTGCTTACCACAGACGCTGCTGGTAACTACCACATCCTCCCTTGCTAATGTTCCTTTCTTCTTACTATTCATGCAACTGGCTTGAGATTCTTTAAAGTCTCAATACTTTCCCAGTGGTCAGCATAACAACGATACTCAAAGTTGTGAGCTCCAAAAGCACTGATCTTTGGCAACTATTCAGCATGGATCTGTTTGAAAAATGTTTTTGCCCAGTTTTGCAATCTTTTACTTACAGGTGACCCACCCACAATGGCATGTGTTTATTGCTTCATAAAGATGAAATCTATTTCCTAAGTGATAGTGTCTTAAAATTGTGTTTAGAGCCCCAAGGAGTTATACACGCTAATTATCATAATCAATACATTTACAGTTTGAAAGAAGTTGGAATTACCATTATTCAAGGAAAGTGCCTTATAAAATCAGAGTATTAAGAGACTTGTAGCCCCATTTTAAATATCTCAGTAGTTCTGGCCAGTTAAAATTAGTCTGCTTGATTATGATGGAAGCCTTCTATTTGAAACATTCACTTTTTACATTGAAACATAAGAAAAGATATAAATGCTCAAGTTTGGAGTATATTAATGAGCTAGTTACATAAGAAAAATTCAATAGGCATTTTGTGGTAGGAACCATTGAAGACCAGTAGATCTATTTGTTCAGTACTGCTATCTCCATTCTGGCCTAGGATTATCTATTGTTGCAACTCCCAATTGTTACTCTAGGTTTGACTTGTCCAGTCCTCTCCCACTTTCTATTTTTCAACTCTGCAAAGTTACCTCATTCAAAATTTGTTACCCTTATTTTATTATGCACCATATCTTGTTCTTTCATTATCCCCGTGCTTGTAAACAATATTATTTCCTGATCTGACAACACCTCATTTTAATTCCCTTAATGTGCTCATCCTTCCATTTTTTTCTCAGATCCTCCTGCTCTAAAACCATCAGATGTTGGAGCTCATTTCTGGTCAATGACTTGTGCATCGTAGTTTTTCAAATCCATTTTCCTTCCAGAGTCCTGGCCACAAGCATTAAAATTTCCTGTAGAATCTACTCCTCAACTCTACCTCTTCTTTTAAACTTCTTAAACTTACCTCTTTGTCTAAACCTTTTGTTACCAGTCATCTTATCTCCTTATGTCACTTTGTGCAAAGTTTTATGATATTTCTCTGAAGGCATCTGGAGGTAGAACACAGAACAGGAACAGGCCTTCTGGCCCGCAATATTGTACCTAACTACTTAAGCTAGTAATTAAATGGCAAACAATGTCCATATCTCTCTATAATCAGTAGATTTATGTGCCCATCTAAGAACCTCATAAATTTTCCATCTTTTATTTCCAGGCCTTTTTCAGTTTTTCATGAGTGGGATGTGAACTTATATTTTATTCAGCCACGTGACTGCTAGATTTGCGACCACTTCTGTAAGCTATACCTGAGACTCCGGGTGATGACAAAACAGACTTCAACTGTGAAGTCCTGTGAGCTCGATTTTGCTCACAGTCTCAGCCCAAAACATTGATTGTACCTTTTCCTATAGATGCTGCCTGGCCTGCTGCATTCACCAGCAGTTTTTGTGTGTTGGAAAAATTGCCACTTGGTTTGAGTCATCAGGGACCAATGAATTATGCATTGTGTAACAACCTGGGGGAAGGGGAAGGAGCAAAACACTTTTTGATGTATCTGAATAGTCCAGCCTTTTGTGGCCTGATCCCTCTGATGCTTTCATCTTCCTCTCACCTTCCTGTGACTGGTACTTGGGAGAGAGTAGAGAAATTCAAGACCCAGACTTGCCCTACTGAGCTGCCAGGGCTTAAGAAGATGCAGGCAGAGGAAAGATAAGTAAATAAACATTGTGTTTTGTGAGAATTTTAAAAAAGCAGTTGCTTGATCAGTCTTCCATCTATTGTTTAACCCTATGGCCTTGTGCCCACTGTTAAGTTCTTCCTCCACCCTCTTGGATTGGTGGAGTGGTTATTGATAGGAAATTCCTGCTATCTTGAGTGTTGGTCTGTCCACATTAACAAATTTCATGATACATGCCGGTGATATTAAACCTGATTCTGATTCTGATTCCATGTGTATCAGCATGCAAGTCTGAACTGTGGACCAGATCAGGTTTCATTTTGAAATCTTTTACATCTGTGTGGTACAGCCAGCTATATATTTGATATCTAGATGCAGAAAGGGTAACCTAACTCTTCCATAGAGAGGTTTCCTAAAGTGCAATGCTGCACAGTATTATGACTGCTGAAGACCTTTCTGTTTATTTCATTAAATTTTGTTTTAACGTATAATACTGTATATCAGCTGAAGACTCATGGTTATTAACAAAAGTTACACGTGCTAACAGAATTTCCAAAAGGGAAGGGGGGATATTATAATCCACTTCATAATTTTGATGATTTTTTTAACAAAACTGAGTGAAAAATGTTATTTAAAATGGCAAATGTAATCTTGGTTTATCATCTGATCAAAGGCAGCTTTAACCACAATTATCAACACTTAAGTGGAAGTCAAGGTAGATTACATGTCACAGCAAAAAATAAGATGATTCTTCCAGATAACCTGCAAGTCGATTTCATCACACTATCGTTAAATATGTCCTTTTTTTTAATGATAATTTTCACTAACCGAAGATGTTTTTCCAGATAGGTTTGTCTTACTTGTTACTTCTGATACGCTTACAGCCAGACAGACAAGATCTGCAAAATAAAATTGCATTGCACTCTGAGGCTATGAAATTAAATATCTTCAGAAATATTTTATGGCGATATGTCGTTGATACTCAGTCCATAACATGTTCTCATATGATCTGCCAGACTTCCTAATAATTCTACAATGTTTTCAATTTCTTTTCAATTTGTGTCATTATAAGATTTCTGCAAATATTGTTCAAAGAACAGTGGCCATATAATCTGGTTAACTAACAATTTAGCTTTTCCAAACCTAATTTTATTGTTTGTCATAATAATTGTCATAATTATTTTGTGACAAACTTCATATTTCTCTGATCCAAATTTAAATGTTATATAAATAAAATTAGAGTTATAAAACATGATCATAAATATGTCCTCAACTCATGGTCATTATCTCTAGTGAGATTATATATTGTACCATCAGGTCTGTTTTTCTCTTTGCATGGCTGGGGAAGAGGACTGCAAATTAATGTGATTTGAACCAGGAAACCCTATAGTTACTAAACTTCATATCACTATTATATTATTTTATAATTATTAAATGGTTATCTGTTCTATTATCCATGCATTACACAAAGACCTCCTGAGAATGCAGAAATAACATATACCTATCACTAAATGGACCTATGGAAGGGTCCAACTTTACTAATTTGGTAACAGTTACCCAACCATTTCAGGATTGTTCAGTGTGATAAAGTAGAAGTAAGTTGCACCTAACTATTTAAGGTGTAAAAGATGCAAGAAACGTCTTGACACTTTAATAAAGCCTGCCCTATAAATCGAATTACATGGCACCATGTTTCAGTTTGTTACCTGTCTCAAATTTTATAATAAAATTCTACAAGTGAACTATGTGAGATCCACAAGAGTCTACTATTTTGCTTCTGGGTTTGCCATGTACCCTATTGTAATGAAAAAGCCTGGAAATGTATAATGGCTTTCAATAGCATCCACTGCGCAGCGGGATTGCACTTCCAGGATTTTAGATCACCTACGCATGGCTCATAAACCACTGAGCCAAGTGAAGACTTTCATGATATTATTAAAGTAAAATAAAATTCAAAATAAAATTATCAAAGTACGTATATGTTAGCATATGCATCTTTCAGTGCATATCCCAGCACTGGAAGCATTTCTTCGCTAAGTCCACAAATAGTACTGCTCTTTGGAAACGCTATCAAAAGTTTGTGCAAAATCAGGATTGATTCCTTGACTCTCTCTCTCTACTCTTAACAAGCAATCACAGGAACATACACCGTCCTCCAGCCATCCAATTGTGCTCTTCATTCAGACCCAAAAGTTGCCTGTTTCCCTTAGTTTCTTTGACTAAGGGCACAGTGGGAAGGCTTTTAAGAGGGGAAGACCGATTCCTTTCAGCATGATGCCCTACTCAATTGCAACAGAAATAACAGATTCTCATGCAGGTTGGATCACTGTCACCATTTATTTAATGCACTTTACAGGCCCCTTTCAATTTCTAACTCCATGTCATAATAGTAACTCTGTTTTAAAAGAGTCAAAATTATTAATCATCAACCCTGTCTCCTTTCATGTTTCTCAGGCAATTATAGGGAGTTTGTCACTTGATGCTCAAACAAGATTAGCTTTTGTCAAGTGGGAAGAGCCATCTTCAAGGCAGTAAGTTGATAAGCTGGTTTCTGTTTTCTTTTAAACCAAGAGGAACACTGGCAACAAACTGGAAATCTTTGTCAGTTTTTATTTACGTATAGTTTTTCATAATCTTATTGTATTTCCCTTTTCTGTACAGACATTCACAGGAAAATAAAGAATCTCAGGGTAGTATATGGTGACATACATGTACTTTGATAATAAATGTACTTAGTCTTGTTCTCTTTGCTGTTAAAATATAGGCAGCATTTGGAGGAAGTATACAGGGGAAAAATAATTTAAACATAGCCCTAATTTAAAATTAAATAACTGCAGTATCCAAAAAAAGTAGTGCTTTTTATATTTATACATATAACAAACATTGGTTATCTGCAAACTAAGTTATCACAATTGCTAATGGATTCATGACATACCTTCAGTTCCATTTGAGGGAATTGCTTTAATTGCTATGCTAGTGCAATGACTTGCAAGTTGTTTTGTATGTTCCCTGTTGCTCAATGCAATCTAAAATGGCAAACGATAAAAAAAGTAATGGATGTAATGTCTACCTTGAAAGTAAATGCTTTCAATAAACATTAAAGGCAATGGGTTTGATATCAAGATTTTCCTTTTTTCATAGTACTTTGCCAGCCATGTACAGTATATAATAAATTCTGCTGAAGAAAAAAACTAAATTTAATTATATCTACTTCATTATATAAACATAAGTTTCTTTATAAATGTGCAAGATAAATCCTGTTTTGACCATGCTTGGAAAATGGTGTTTAATTCTGGTCACTTCATTACAGGAAGGATATGGAAGCTTTAGAGAGGGTGCAGAGGAGATTTAACAAGATGCTGCCTGGAGGAGAGAGCATGTCTTAGGAGTATAAATTGAGCAAGCAAAGGCTTTTCTCTTTGGAGCGAAGGAGGATGAAAGGTGACTTTATCAGTAGAGGTGTACAAAATGATAAGAGGCATAGATCAAATGAACAGTCACAGACTTTTTGCCAGGGTCGAAATGGCTCATAAGAGGGGGCATTATATTAAGGAGATTGGAGGAAAGTATAGCGGGAGGGGGGACGTTAGAGGTAAGTTTCATTTTTACACAGAGAGTGGTGAGAGCTTAGAATGCTCTGCCAGGGGTGGTAGTGGAAGCAGATACATTAGGGATTTTTAAGAAACTCTTAGCTAGGCACGTGGATGATAGAAAATGGAGTGGGGGGGGAGTTAGATTGATCTTAGAGTAGGTTAAAAGGTTGGCACAACATCATGGGCTGAAGGACCTGTACTGTGCTATAATATTGTATGAAAATATACCATTTTAAATGTATTTACCAACATAAAGCAAGTTAATTTCAATATATAATTGTAACTAATGGTATTTGTGAAAGCTGAGGTTGTGGAATACCTAAAAGTTGTGGAATTGTAAATTTCTCATATAACTATTTGAATTATTACATAAATTCATAAAATACTTTGTAATAAACTTTTTAAAGATTGTTAGGTGTATTTTCATCAGATTTCATTGATCATTGTTTCCTGTTGATGAAGTCACTTCCTGCATTGAGCTTTCAGCTACGTCTGATTAGCAAGATGCTAGAATTCTGTTTGTGCTTCGATCTGTGAATAAACAGTGTGAGTTTGGATATTCTCAGGTCATAAACAGCGTTGCTTAAATGCAAGTTTGTTGCCTTCTTGTGCTATCGTTGTATAACTAAGTGACACAGCTTGGGAAGCAATCCATTACTCACAAATTGAAGCTCCGCTGAGTCTGCCTGACAACCTTCACTACTCCCTTTAAGAGTTCCTACTGGGGGTCTGGCATAATTACATACCAGAAACTGGACCTGCACAGGAAGTTAGCTATCCACCAGTTTTGGCAAATGCATGATGGTTGATTCCAGTGCTTTCACATGGCCTGCAGAACCCTGAAGGTGCTGAATAAGTGGGTGTATACTGCATCCCATTTGGATCAATCAGCATCTATTTGTCACCTGAAAATGTGTGATCCAATTACTTGGTAAAAATGTCCAGTGGCATAATCTTTTTTCTTCTTCAGAAAGCCCTCCTGCATATTAGTTGTGATGGAAAAATTAAAATGAACACCAAGTAAATGTATGCAGTTAGGATGGAAATGCATCACCTCCTACTAGCCTTCCTCTTTACAACCATGTCTAAATAAGTATACACAAATGAATGTATTTTAAAGCTAGCTCTATGATCTAAAAAGTGATAGCAGAGTAGGCATGAAGAGCTGAATGGTTTACCCATTTCCTGTCCCTGTAAACTGTTCAAAATCTAAGCAAAAATGTAGCTGCAAACCGAGTTCCCATCATGGCTGCAGCCCTGCAGAACTGGTAAATCCATTCTGCCCGTCCTCTGAAATCCTGTTCCTGTGTACAGGCTGTCCATAAGCTGTACATCTGTAAGCTGGGGAGAACCTGTTTTATGTTTGTACATTCAAGAATATTGCTTGTTTGAATATTCCTGATAATACTTAACCACACAAGAATATCTGGTGCTCGAGGTAGAAATAGCATTTGCCAAGAGGGTGTGTTGGATATACAGCCAACACTTGTTATCCCAGATCTTCCACTCATTCTCAATGAATATAACCTAGATTTGACAATATGAATTTAGAATGGAGGGTGGGGGGAGGAGGAGAGGAATGTACAAATGTTGAAAGTGGCTGCATCAAGAAGCTGGCTTCAGCTATTTGCCTTCTCTCTAAGAGTAGCAAATAACTCCTTCAGGATATGCAGATTGGCAGTTTTATCAATTTTCACTTATCACTTGATTGCTAACTTCAAAACCATACAAGTACATACATCACGTGACAAGATTTCATCACTACAGAGTTCTTGGCCCTCACCTCTATCTGCAAGGTATTCTGACACTCTGATTAGCTCCAGCACATTCTGACATGGAGATGTACAGCCTTTCAGCCCACCTGTCTGTATTGACCAAGGTGCCTTCCCGTGGTAGTCCCATTTTCCTGCATTTGGCCTATTTGCTATCGGTAATACCTGTCCAAATGCCTTAACATTGCAATCATACCCACCTCCATCACCTCCTCTGGCAGCTTGTGACATATACCCACCAGCTTCTGTGTCAAAACATTGTCTCTCAGACTTATATTAAACCGTTAACCCTCTCACTATAAACCTATGCCTTCTAGTTTTAGACTTCGCTATCCTATGACTTTTTTTTTGTGTACCATACTCTGCCAGAGCCTCGGCGACCACTTTTCAAGTGGTTGTCTTGAAGGAAAGATTCTGTGAGTGGTCCCCCACATCCTTCTCACAGCGCAGTCTTTTTTTTTTACGAGGCCGAGTTGGAAGCTCGACACTCAACCCGGCACGGATGGAAAGCGTGCCCGGGGGTGGCCCGAATGGGTTCGAACTCGGGAACCTTCGCTCCAGAGTCCGGCGCTGATGTCATTGCGCCACCAGCCGGCCTATCCTATGACTATCCGCCATAATGTGATGCCCCAACTTATATGCAAAATTCTTTGTCAATGAAAGTGAACATGCTAGTTGCCTTCTTCACATCTATATTTACCCTATTCTCATCAAGTCACTTCATCACCTCTTCAAAAGTTTCAATTAAATTTGTAAGACACAAATTCCCTCACAGTTGACTATCTCTATACAATCCTTGCCTTTCCAAATGAAGACAGACTGTTCTCTTAGACTCTTCTCTAATAACTTTCCTACTATTGATGTTCAGTTCACTGGGCCTATAGCTCTCTGGCTTGTCCTTGCAGCCCTTCCTCAACAAAGACAAAAATTAGCTACTTTCTAGACTTCCAGTACCTTACCCATGGCTATGGAAGACACAAAAATCTCTGCCAGGGCTCTAGCCTTGCTTCCCACAAGGATTAACATGGCCAGGCCCCAGTGATTTAAACACCTTTATGCACTTCAAGACTGCCAATATTTCCTCTTTTGTGATATCAGTCTCTGTCTTTGGAACCTGCATCTTCCTAACCCTGTAATCAACATAACACTTAGACCCTAGGATTAACCCTAATAAATGCAAACAATTATTAATCCAAGTTCAATCATTTCACCAATTATTTTATCAGTATTCTTCATATTATAATATTAATTTGGGAGATTAGATGTAGAAATTGGTGGTGAATACACAAGTAACCAAGGACAAACATCTATCCTATCATCTTCACTATAAATAAGTAAAACAACTTCATTTGATAATTTCAATTTGCTTCTTAAATAGGACAGCAGCTCATGCTTACACAATGACAAAAGGATATGTTGCCTCTTACCTTTTTGTACGTAACTGTAATTTGTCCACCTATTCCTTCTGATAGTGCCCTCCTTCTCACCAGTGTGGATTCTGCAAGGAAATAGCGAAATGTTTCTCATTATCAGTATATGAAACTGAAATGTCAATGAAATGGTGGATTTAAACTAAGGAACGCTGCCTTCACGAAAACACATCAGCAAACCTAACTTTATATTTTCTTACAATGTACATTGTACTGAAATGTCACTTTCAACTTTCACAATTGTAACATTTGATTTATCCCTCTTATTAAAAAAAAATTAAAACATTTTTTAAGAACATTGGGATTCTTTAAACCTCAGTATTCAAACATCTAAACATAGATGAGTTCAAAAAAAGCCAGCTGTGTTTTTGCGCAAACAACAGGAATTCTGCAGATGCTGGAAATTCAAGCAACATACATCAAAGTTGCTGGTGAACGCAGCAGGCCAGGCAGCATCTATAGGAAGAAGCGCAGTCGACGTTTCAGGCCGAGACCCTTCGTCAGGACTAACTGAAGGAAGAGTGAGTAAGGGATTTGAAAGCTGGAGGGGGAGGGGGAGATGCAAAATGATAGGAGAAGACATGGGATGAGACCGCTTTGCTGAACATCTACGCTCTGTCCGCCAGAGAAAGCAGGATCTCCCAGTGGCCACACATTTTAATTCCACATCCCATTCCCATTCTGACATGTCTATCCACGGCCTCCTCTACTGTAAAGATGAAGCCACACTCAGGTTGGAGGAACAACACCTTATATTCCGTATGGGTAGCCTCCAACCTGATGGCATGAACATTGACTTCTCTAACTTCCGCTAGGCCCCACCTCCCCCCGTACCCCATCTGTTACTCTTTTTAATGCACACATTCTTTCTCTCACTCTCCTTTTTCTCCCTCTGTCCCTCTGAATATACCTCTTGCCCATCCTCTAGGTCACCCCACCCCCGTCTTTCTCCCCGGACCTCCTGTCCCATGATCCTCTCGTATCCCCTTCTGCCTATCACCTGTCCAGCTCTCGGCTCCATCCCTCCCCCTCCTGTCTTCTCCTATCATTTTGCATCTCCCCCTCCCCCTCCAGCTTTCAAATCCCTTACTCACTCTTCCTTCAGTTAGTCCTGACGAAGGGTCTCGGCCTGAAACGTCGACTGCGCTTCTTCCTATAGATGCTGCCTGGCCTGCTGCGTTCACCAGCAACTTTGATGTATGCAGCTGTGTTTTTGGTTTATTTTGATATGAATTCCTTTGGAATTTCTTTTAAATATCAAACCTTTTACAAATTCCTGTCCTGATAAGTCACCTGGAAATTCCCCTTCCACTCCCAGCATGTACATCTAGTTTAAAATAAATCCCAGCAGGTGCAGTGGCCTTTCTACATGACTATATCACACTAGAACGATCAACATGTTCCATGGTTCCCTGCCTAGTGAGTGGCATTTTCAGTTTTAGTAACACTTGGTGTGTGTTTGCCAGCCTGATGCAATCAAAGCTAGTGATTGGGATAATGACTAACATTTTTCTGGAGATTTGCATCTGAGTTCTTCTACTGTTTGCCATTTCCCTACCTATTCATTAGTACCTCACTATTGATGGATGTGTTGTGCAATCACACCCTATTGTGGACTCCTTCCACAAGACACCATTTTGGAGAACATACACATCATGCATATACACTCAGTGGTCACCTTTTTATATGCAGGAGGTACACTGAGTGTATTTCTGTATGTTCATTGCCTTCTGCTGCTGTAGACCATCCACTTCAAGGTTCAACATGTTGTGCATTCAGAGATGCTCTTCTGCACTCCATTGTTCTAATGTGTGGTTATTTGAGTTATTGTTACCTTCCTGTCAGCTTGAGCCAGTCTGGCCATTCTCTGACCTCATTAAGAAGGCATTTTCACCCACAAAACTGCTGCTGACTTTTTTTTTGTTTTTCACACCATTCTCTGTAACCTCTGGAAACTGTTGTGCGTGAAAATCCCAGCAGTTCTTCATATACTGAAACCATTCCATCAAACCCACCAACTTTGGTATTCCATGGTCAAATTCACTTAGATCACATTTCTTCCCCATTCTGATGTTTGATCTGACAACAAATGAACCACTTGGCCGTGTCTGTATGATATGAGATGCTGCCACATGATTGGCTAATCAGATGTTTGTATTAACGAGCAGGAGTACTGGTGTACCAAATAAAGTAGCCACTGAGTATATGTGATATTCTTTCAAAGTATTCTCTTGATCCAAGTTGACTAAGCAAGCGCCCACTTTTTTGTATGTACAGATAACTGTATCTCTGAATAGCAGAAGGTCAGAACAGGCAGAGATCGATCTATCTGCAGAATATAGAATATCTAACCTAGCTGAATCACCACTTCAAACCATACGTGCCATGATTGGTGATGGTCTTTTGCAGAATCTTGTAATCCACGTTATGCAGCAAAGTGGTAAATTTATTTTTTATTGTCACATGTACCGATATGTACTGTGAAAAATGTGTTGCATAATGTTTGTAGAGACTAATTCATTATAATAGTGCTTTGGCGTAGTACAAGGTAAAACAATAAAATAATGCAGAATGAAGTGTGGCAATAAGGTGCAAGGAGGTAATGAGGCAAATTGTGCAGTTAGAGTCAATTTTTATCATGCTAAGGAACTGCTCAGTAGCCTTATAACAGCAGGAGGGAAGCTGTCCTTGAACATGATAGTACATGCTGTCAGGCTTTTGTACCCACTGCCCGAAGGGAGGTTTTTGGTTATGCTGATTGATTTACCAAGGCAACAAGAAGTATAGACAGAGTCTATGGAGGGGAACACACACAAATGCTGGAGGAACTCTGCAGGCCAGGCAGTATCTATGGAAAAGAGTATAGTTGACGTTTTGGGCCGAAAGGAGGGGAGGCTGGTTTCCGTGATGTGCTTAGCTGTGTTCACAACTCACTGCAGTTTCTTGCTGTCACGGCAGTGCAATTGCCGTATCAACCATGATGTATCTAGGTAGAATGCTTTCTATGATGCAATGGTAAAAAATTGGTAAGGGTCAAAGGAGACACGTCATGTTTCTTCTGACCATTCTGCGTATAGGGAGCATTGTGAGGACCTTCTCTCCACATTCTGAAATGTTCTCAGTTAGAACAAACAGCTGGTCCAATCTCTCCCACTTGCCATTCTAAACTTCTTAGATATGAGATAAGAAATTAAGGGAGTCTGTGCTCTCTGTGTCTTCACGTTGTCTGGCCTAGCAATAGAAGGATTTTGGATCATGAATGTGCCAGTTTTCATGCACATTTTTGAGCATCCTCTAACTTAAAGCTGCTGATCAAAAACTTCCCTCTGCAAAAGTTTATTTCATACTCTGGCTTGGAAGATGAAACTGGCGAATCCCAAGGCAAGAGGTTTCTCTGAATCCTTAGCTTTTGGAGCTGCATTTAGATATAAATCAGAACAAATTAGCAACTGAAGGAATAGATCTGCGTACATTCCTGTAGCTGGCACATTTCCCTTTAACTCTCTCTTGCTTTTGAACACTATTGTGGATGAGGAACTTCTTGATGTTTGCTTTGATTGCTTTTGAACACTAAATCAGGGAGTTGAAAAGCTTTGTGGTTCTCCCACCTGTGTGTAGACAGAAAGGATTCACACGGAGTTCAGTTCCGGACAAGTTTTTTCTTTATTACAAGTTGGCATCAACAGGGGAGTCACTTGTCCTAGAACATATGCTCCCCGATCGAAAGTTTTCAGTATTTTATGCTATTTTTATCTATTTTCCCCCCACTACCTCTACCCCACATTTGCTGTGTATACATAGCCTTTTGAAGTGACAAGATCACAGCACCCATGTTTTAGGTCAGCTGTATGCAGTTCTGCTTTTACCTTATGTACAATGCAAGCTCCAGTCTTGGAGTTTTATGAAGCTGTTGCTAGGCTTGTGTCCAGTGTTCACTGTGGTTTACCTTAGCGTACAATGTGGCTTGGGCTGGTTGAGCCTGTACAGACTTTCGCTGCCTGGTACCAACTCTGTAGGGTCCCTCTTTACCTCTCTGCTACATGCTTATCCCAATCTCTCTCTGTTAAACTACAGAACCAAGAATTCACTGTTCCCTGCTACACTGTGTGATCCATTTAAGTTCCTCATTGTTTTCTAGGACCATCAGTTTCATGTTCAGCTTTTATATTCCTTTGTCAGCCCTCTGGTCTTCCTATGGGTAACAGTCAACTAGCAGGATGAAATGGGGAGTAAGGAACACTGGCATAATTTTGGTGAATGTAACACAGCAAATCAAAATTATTGTTGTTTTTAAGAGGCTGTAGGAGAAAAGAGGACCGCTTTAATATCACAAGCAGCTTTGGGAACCCCTTATCTACAATACTCCTTCTCCCTTATGATAATGCACTGTGACTTCTTTATACAGGGGTATGGGCAGCCAGAGGATGTGGTTGAAGCAGGAGTTAAATGTTACAATTGCAACATTTAAGAGGTACATGGAGGGGAAGGGCCTGAAGGGTTATGAGCCAAACACAGGCACCTGGGACTAGCAGACAGGCTGCTGTGGTCAGTGTAGACCAGTTGTGCCGAAAAGCCTGTTTTCATGCTGTTTTACTCACTGACTCTATGAATAAAAGAGCACAATCTTCAAACTGTTCTGGAATTTGTTTGATTGAAAACAAAACATATTTAATGTTATTAAGGATGATTTTAATAATAAATTTAAGCCTGAAAGATTCACACTGAAATCGTGCCTTAATACTTCAAGACATCCCAAAGCAATTTAAAACCAATTTACTATCGATTAAAGTGTTAAAATATTGGAAATATGTCAGGCTTTTCAACAAATAAAACTTTAACTAATATGAAAATGACTAAATCATGTACTTTATCAAAGCAAATTGAGTGGTAAGCACCAGCCAGGGAACAAGTGGAAACCATCCCCTGTCCCCCACTCTACCCATTGAAGTTTATAAGAGTTATTATCATCTGTAGTGTGCCACTGAGACTGCATAAGAACATAAGGAGTCGACCATCTGGCCTATGAAGTCTGCTCTGCAATTCAATAAGACTATGGCTGATCCGGCCATGGATTCAGCTCCACCTACCTGCCTTTTCACCACAACCCTCAATTCCCTTTTTATACAGAAATCTATCTAATGGTGTCTTAAATATACTTAATGAGGTAACCTCCACTGCTTCCCTGGGCAAAGAATTCCACAGACTCACTGATCTCTGGGAAAAGCAGTTTCTCCTCATCTCTGTCCTAAATCTATTACCTGTACCTTGAATCTTGAGGTTATGTCCCCTTGTTCAAGTCTCACCAGTGGAAACAACTTCCTGCCTCTAGTTTATCTCTTTTTATAATTTCATGTTTTTCTATAAATTCACCCTGCAATGGATAGTCAAAACTGCCTAATATATCACTGGCACCAGCCTTCCCACCATCAGTGACGTATACTGTACAGAGAAAGGTGCCAGAACAGGGCCAGTAATAACATAAAGGATCCCACCCACTCTGCTCACCCTCCCACTCCCATCAGGGAGGATGGCTACATAGCATCCATGCCAGAACCACCAGAATCAAAAATAGCTAGTTTCCCCAAGAAGTAAGGTTGATCAACACCTCCACTCGCTAACTCACCCCTCCAATCACCCCACCACCACTACTTTATCATTTTCTGTCAGTCACCTTATGTAGAGTCACTCCTGTGCCTCACGTTATTTTAAAGGTCAATATAAGCTATCTTATATATTTACATTATTATATTTTTTAGGCAACATACATCAAAGTTGCTGGTGAACGCAGCAGGCCAAGCAGCATCTATAGGAAGAGGTGCAGTTGACGTTTCAGGCCGAGACCCTTCGTCAGGACTAACTGAAGGAAGAGTGAGTAAGGGATTTGAAAGTTGGAGGGGGAGGGGGAGATCCAAAATGATAGGAGAAGACAGGAGGGGGAGGGATAGAGCTGAGAGCTGGACAGGTGATAGGCAAAAGGGGATACGAGAGGATCATGGGACAGGAGGTCCGGGAAGAAAGAGAAAGACAAGGGGGGGGGTGACCCAGAGGATGGGCAAGAGGTATATTCAGAGGGACAGAGGGAGAAAAAGGAGAGTGAGAGAAAGAATGTGTGCATAAAAATGAGTAACAGATGGGGTACGAGGGGGAGGTGGGGCCTTAGCGGAAGTTAGAGAAGTCGATGTTCATGCCATCAGGTTGGAGGCTACCCAGACGGAATATAAGGTGTTGTTCCTCCAACCTGAGTGTGGCTTCATCTCCACAGTAGAGGAGGCCGTGGACAGACATGTCAGAATGGGAATGGGATGTGGAATTAAAATGTGTGGCCACTGGGAGATCCTGCTTTCTCTGGCGGACAGAGCGTAGATGTTCAGCAAAGCGGTCTCCCAGTCTGCGTCGGGTCTCACCAATATATAAAAGGCCGCATCGGGAGCACCGGACGCAGTATATCACCCCAGTCGACTCACAGGTGAAGTGATGCCTCACCTGGAAGGACTGTTTGGGGCCCTGAATGGTGGTAAGGGAGGAAGTGTAAGGGCATGTGTAGCACTTGTTCTGCTTACACGGATAAGTGCCAGGAGGGAGATCAGTGGGGAGGGATGGGGGGGACGAATGGACAAGGGAGTTGTGTAGGGAGCGATCCCTGCGGAATGCAGAGAGATGGGGGGAGGGAAAGATGTGCTTAATGGTGGGATCCTGTTGGTGGTGGCAGAAGTTGTCGACTGCACCTCTTCCTATAGATGCTGCTTGGCCTGCTGCGTTCACCAGCAACTTTGATGTATGTTGCTTGAATTTCCAGCATCTGCAGAATTCCTGTTGTTTGCGTTAAATTCACTACTGCGAAGCCTCTTCCGGTGATGCCTACACCGAAGAAGTTTAGATCCTCTCTTCGACGGGAGTTCAGTGAAACCATCTCTCACTGCTCCCCATCTGTAATTTCTTCGGCTCTTCAACTTTTCGACCACACTTTGACTCAGACTCGCTATCACAGCTATCCCTCCCCCTCCTGTCTTCTCCTATCATTTTGGATCTCCCCCTCCCCCTCCAACTTTCAAATCCCTTACTCACTCTTCCTTCAGTTAGTCCTGACGAAGGGTCTCGGCCTGAAACGTCGACTGCACCTCTTCCTATAGATGCTGCTTGGCCTGCTGCGTTCACCAGCAACTTTGATGTATGTTGCTTGAATTTCCAGCATCTGCAGAATTCCTGTTGTTTGCGTTAAATTATATTTTTTATATTTTTTTATATTCTTATTGTGCTTTCTTTTGTGTTGCATCAGATCCAGAGTAACACTTATTTCTTTCTCCTATACACTTGTGTTTTGGAAATGAAATTAAATAAGCTTGAATCTTCTTCTGAAGAAGATGCAACTCAATCTCTCCTGAATGGTTAACCTCCTCACTTCCTCTGCACTGCCTCCAAAGCCAGTATGTCTTTCCTCAACAACACACACAATATGTTGGATGAACTTAGCAGGTCAAGCAGCATCTATGAAAATAGATAAACATTCGATGTTTTGAGCTGAGTCCCTTCGTCAGGACGAGATAGGGGGAAGATGCCAAAATAAAAAGCGGTGGGGGAGGGGAAGGAAGCTACCTAGAGAGAGTGAGTAGCTTCAAGTTCCTGGGTGTCAAGTTCTCTGAGGATCTAACCTGGTCCCAGCATATTGATGTAGTCATAAAGAAGGCAAGACAGCAGCTATACTTTATTAGGAGTTTGAAGTGATTTGGCATGTCAACAAATACGCTTAAAGACTTCTATAGTTGCACCATGGAGAGCATTCTGACAGGCTGCATCACTGTCTGAGGGGCTACTGCACAGGACTGAAAGGAGTTGCAGAAGCTTGTAAATCTAATCAGCTCCATCTTGGGTACTAGCCTACAAAGTACCCAGGACTTCTTTAGGAAGCAATGTCTCAGAAAGGCTGCGTCCATTATTAAAGACCTCCAGCACCAAGGGCGTATACTTTTCTCACTGTTACCATCAAGTAGGAGATACAGAAGCCTGAAGGCACACACTCAGAGATTCAAGAACAGCTTTTTCCCCTCCGCCATCCAATTCCTAAATGGCCTTGGAAGCTCTGGACACTACCTCACTTTTTTTAAAATATACAGTATTTCTGTTTTTGCACTTTTAAAAAATAATCTATTCAATATATGTAATTGATTTACTTGTTTATTTATTATGTTTTATTATTATTATTACCTTTTGTCTCTCTCTCTCTGCTAGATTATGTATAGCATTGAACTGCTGCTGCTGAGTAAACAAATTTCACGTCACATGCCGGTGATAATAAACCTGATTCTGATTCTGAGATGATGGGTGAAGCCAGGTAGGTGGGAAAAGTAAAAGGCTGGAGAAGAAGGAATCTGATAGGATAGGAGAGTTGACCCTGGAAGAAAGGAAAGAAGGAGGGCACCAGATAAGGTGATAGGCAAGTGAGAAGAGGTAAGAGGCCAGAGTGAGGTATAGAAGAGGGAAGGGGGTAGGGAAAAGAGGAAAAAAAAATAATGGTAGAAATCGATGTTCATGCCAGCAGTTTGAAGGTTAGCTAGACAGAATATGAGCTGTTGCTCCTCCACCCTGAAAGTGGCTTCATATGGCAGAAGAGGAGGCCATGGATTGACAATGAGGAACAGGAATGGGGATAAGGCTAAAATAGTTGGCCACTGGGAAATTCAGCTTTTGACGGATGGAGTGAAGGTGCTTTACAAGTAAGCAGACCAGAACTACATGCAGGCAAGGCCTCACCACTACTCTGTACAGTGGCATCATAACTCCCCTACTCTTAAGTTCAATCGCTCTAGCAAAGAAGGCCAACATTTCATTTGCCTTCTTGAGATAACCTATTGCACATGCAAACAAACCTTTTGTGATTCATGCACAAGTACTCCCAAGTCCCTCTCGACAACAAGATGCTGCAATCTTTTACCATTTAAAATATAATCAGTTTCAATGGTTTTATGTCTTATATTCTGTGTTTTTCATTTGTTCTTTGCCATTTGGGCAATTTGTTCTTTTTTTGCATGTTGAGTGTTTGCTTTCTTTAAGCGGGTTCTTATGTTGTTTCCTTGTTTTGTGGCTGTCTGTGGGAAGATGAGTCTCAGTGTTGGATACTGCATTACGTACTTCGATAACTGTAGATAAATCTTTGAATCTTTATAATCTGATCTTTTATTTCCCTTCCAAAGTGGATGACCTTGTAGTTAGCAACATTGCACTCAATCTGCCAAAAGCTCACCCACTCACTTAACCTATCTATATCTCTCTGCAGACACTCCACATCCTCTATACAACATGCATTTCCATTCAATTTAATGTCATCAGCAAACTTAGATACACTGTACTCAGCCTCTTCCTCCAAATCATTAATTATATATTGTGAACTGTTTGTGGGCCCAGACCACCTCCTGCAGCACTGTATTCACCACTGATTGCCAACCAAAGAAGCATCCAGTTATCCCAACCCAATGCCTTCTATTGGTTAGCCAATCCTCTATTCACATTATCCCCCAACTCCATATACCCTTTTCTTACGGATAAGTCTTTCATGTAGCACTTTATCAAATGCCTTTTGGAAATTTAAATATACAACACTCATCTGTTCCTCTGTCCACTGCACTCAATTTATCCTCAAAGAACTCCACTAACTTTGCCCTTCATGAATCCATTCTGTGTCTGCCTGATAGAACCACGTCCATCCAGATGTCTCACTATTTCTTCCCTAATGATAGTTTCAAGTATTTTCCCAAGTACAGCATTAAGCTACCTACTCTATATTTACCTGTCTTTTGCCGGCATACTTTTTTAAAAAATAGAGTGACATTCGCTGTCTTCCAATCTGCTGGAGCCTGCCCAGAGTCCAGAGAATTTTTTAAATTATCACAAATGCGTCAACTACAATTTCTGTCATTTCTTTCAATACTCTGAGATGCATCCCATCAAGATCAGGGGACTTGTCTACCTTTAGAGCATAAATGTAGACAAAGTTTAGGCACACTAGTTCGCTCATCACTACCTTTTTAGTGACGATGATTGAATTGAGATCTTCACCTCCCATCGCATCCATAACATTTCTTTTTGGCATATTAGGAGTGTACTCCACTATGGAGACCAACACAAAATAGTCATTCAAGGCCTCAGTTATTTCCACATTTCCCAATACTAACTCCTCCTTCTCACTTTCCAAGGATCTACGTTCACTTTAGCCAACCTTTTCCACTTTATATAATTATAAAAACTTTTAATATCATTTTTATATTTTGTGCTCATTTATTTTCATCATCTATTTTTCCTTTCTTCCTTGCTCGCTCAGTGGCTCTTTGCTACCTTTTAAAGTTTTCCCAATCTTCCAGTTTCCCATGACTTAGCAAGTTTGTATACGTGAGATTTTAGTTTGATGCTTTCTTTTTTCCCTTTGTTATCCAAGACAGGCTCTCCCCACTCTTACTGTTCTTGCTTTTAACTGGAATGTACTTTTGTAGAGGACCATGTAAGATTCTCTGAAGATCTTCCACTGTTCCTAGTGTCCTACCATATAAGCTGTCGTCCCAGTCTATGCTAGTCCACTCTTACCTCATCCCATTGTAGTTTCCCTTATTTAGGCAGAACATACAGATTTTAGATTGAACTATTACAACCTCCATTTGTATGTAAAGTTCAATCATACTGTGATCACTCTCTCCTGGAGGCTGGAGGAGGAGGAGGAGGAGAAGATGGCGGCACGACGCAGCACGCGCGGCCACTCTGGTGATGAATATCTGTTATTTGTCAAGTAGGATGCCATGCACAATTCTGATTTGATGGAGGCAGACATGAGAGCACGGAGGAACATCTGGTGAAACTTCTGAAATGCCTGTTTCACTGCCGCTGCTACTGTGTGATCCGAAATCTCCGGAGGGGAAGGCCCCGAATCCTTGGCTTTACTTGTTGCTCGGCGGCCAGGGCGGGGTCGAAGCGCTCGGCAGAGATGGTGCTCGGTGTCAGAGGCTTGAAGTTTTTGGACGGACTCAGAGTCAGACTGTGGTTGGGTGCTTCCAGGATGCTGCATCGGCAAGTTTGCGGCACTTGAGGCTCATGGCAGGGAGAGTTTCTCCCTTCTACCATCTGCGTGAGATGTTGGGGCTATCGGGACTTTGAGACTTTTTTTTTACCATGCCCATGGTTTGTTCTTTATCAAATTACAGTATTGCTTTGTACTGTTGTAACTATATGTTATAATTATGTGGTTTTTGTCAGTTTTAGTCTTGGTCTGTCCCGTGTTTCTGTGATATCATACTGGAGGAACATTGTATCATTTTTTAATGCATGCATTTCTAAATGACAATAAACGAGGACTGAGTGTCCTCATAATCTAATCTAATCCCGAGGATCCCCAACTACAAGATTGTTAATTTTACCTGTCTCATTGCACAGGACCGGATCTGAGGTAGCAATTTCCCTTGTAGGTATGCTAAGAAGCTTTTCAAGAAAGCTGTTGTGGAAGTTATGGCAAGGCAAGGGTTAAGGCAATATGCAGGCAAGGATAATTTAGAGACAGTGTGCAGCCAATCCAGACAAGAAAGGTCTTTGAAGAGCATAGCTCCCTTCTTCACAGGAGGGACGGGAGTCATTTGGCACATCAAGACAAGGTAATGATACAAATGAAGGATTCTAGGGTAACATTTACTATTGGTCCATTATTTTACCAACTCTGAAGTATTACTGTCTTTAACGTAAGATTTTATTGGTTATTAATCCCTGTATTATCATAGTGTAATCGGTGATTGGTAATTGATCATACAAATAAGATATCTGAACATACACAAAGATTACCAGTTGGTCAGTATATCCAACTAGTCAATTTCTGTAGTATCTAGTATCCCAAAGATATGCAGGTAGGTCATCACATCTGTAAATTACCCATTTGTGTAGACAGCTGGCAAAAGAAGCAAAAGGGAGTTGATGTATACAAGGTCATAAGATATGGGAGCAGAATTAGGCCATTTGGCCCATCAAGTCTGCTCCACCATTCAATCATTGCTGATATGTTTTCTCAACCCCATTCTCTTGACCTCTACCCATAATCTTTAACTCCCTTATCAATCAAGACCCTATTAATCTCTGCCTTAACTACACATATTGACATGACTTCCACAGGACTCTGCAGCAACAAAATTCTGTACATTCATCACCCTGGGGCATGTAAGATAGAATAAGTTCTACTGCTATGCTATTATAGCTCGGAATGTACCAGAGTTCGGAGTTCAATTCCGGTGCCTTTCTGTAAAGAATCTCTGTACATCCACCCCGTGGAATGCGTGGGTTTTCGCCAGATCCTCTGGTTTCCTCCCACAGTCCAAAAAGGTACCATTGCAGGGATGCAGGCAAGACAAGTAGGGGGGAATGGAACTCACAGAATTCTTCTGACATCCAACATGGACTTGTCAAGTTGAATGGCCTCCATTTGTGTCCCATTTGCAAGTTCAGTGACCTCAGCCCATAGTTACCTGCTGAAGGACTATCAACGTTGTTTAATTTCTACCAGTAGATGGCACATAGCAGCAAGCAGCATGCTTCAGTAGCAATGTAACTTCATTGTGGGTAAACAGCTTACAGAAGAGTGAAATGAATGAACCATTTTAATAGCAGTTTTTTAAAATAACTTTTACTCAATTATCATCTCCACAACTTTTAAATTGATCTTGATGTAGCAGATGATGTAACTTATTTCTTAATGTTGTAATTTAAATTCAATTCATATTTTCCTTCATTTCAGACAGAATAATTGTTTATGTTTGAATAGTCAATAAATTGTCATTTCAAATTTAAAGCAAAGTAGTTACTTGTGTAATATTAACCTCATAATGAATAACCTCATGGTTGTGAACCAGTGAGCACATTGCTTTACAATGCTAGTGTCCAGGGTTCAATTCCCACCACTGTCTATGGGGTGTTTATACATTCTCCATCTGATCACGTGGCTTTTCTCTGGGTGCTCCAGTTCCCTCCCTCATTCTAAAGCGCGCAGGTTAGTAGGATAATTGGTTAGATAGGTGTAATTGGACGGCATCAGCTCATTAGCCTGTTACCTTGCTGTATCTCTTAAAAAAAACTGTCACTTATTCCCGCAGTGTAACTGAATGGAACTGTTATTCCTAGGTGAAGAATTCCTCCTCAATAATGTCAATACACTTTAGTAATTGCTCTATAGCAATGAAGTATCTGATAGTTTTAGAAGAATAACTTACCTTTGGCACACTTCTGTTCTGGAAACTGAGCCTCAAGCTGAATAAGAAATACATCATCTACAATTTCCTCTGTTTCATCTGAAAAGGTAAGCTGTGGCAGAAAAGGAAACGGAAAATATTATAAATAAAATTTAACTGAGTAATTTCAGTTTGCCTTTTGACCAAATAAACTACATAGAATTAAATCTACTATCAGCAATGATGCGTGTGAAACCAACGGTTGTGAAAATCTAGCCAATTCTGGACTATGTGGGTGTACAGACCTACGTTAATACAGTTGTCACTTAACTCACCTCTCAAATTGCCTTGGACATCATGCCTAGTCCGTGCTGGCCTTGCCAACGATATCCACAAGCCATAAAAGACTAAAAAGCAAACATGGAGGCTTGCTGGTGCATTGTGAAGTGTCACTTTGTAAATGGTGAAAAATAGATTTTGAACTTGAAGATATGCAGTCCCAAAAGTTAATCAGCAACATACCAGTGTCTTAACTATTAGAGCAAAGGTTCACACAGACTTTAAAAAAGTCACTCTACATACAAACCTAAATTGCCACGTCAGAAAATATGGCTGAGTGGTCAGGCACAAATAATTTTCTAATGAAGTGGGAACCTCATTCAGCATCTACATACGTTGTTCAATTTTTGGTCAGTTCAACAGAAGTACAGTTGTAGTATTATGTAACTGGGTCAAATATGTCACTTGATATTGGAATAAAAGTACATACCTTCACACTGTAGATTTGAAAGCAAACAGGCTGACACCCCATTCGTACATAGTATGAAGCAACATCCACAATAAATGGATCAGCGCCAGACTGTTGTCCAGGTGTTGTAGACTGCAAAAATCATTTTAAGCTTGTTAGCTTAACTAGCAGGAGATATAAATCTGATTTTTATTTGTTATTTTTAGTTGGGTTAATGTTTAAAAATCTAAAAACTCCTCACTTAAAACATAATTAACCAATTAATTGTAAGGGTTTTGAGCTATTTGCGTATTGATTGCTTCATTAGCTTCTTTTGTACTTTAGTTTTGCTGTTAATTTGTCTGACATACAGTACAGTACTTTGCTGCATTTTGTACACCAAAATAAATAACACAACAATGAGCATTTGCAATTATTTTGTACCAAGCTTACTGCTGCAATTAACACAAACTTAAAATGGCTATTTCTTCAACACAACTCTAAAGCTGTTCCCAACAGTTCTGCTTTAACTACTAGAACAAGCATATTATATTGGATGGTGTAATATGAATGACCCAGCCAGAAATGGAAAATTAATGAATTTATGTGTTAACTAAATGACTGACAAAGCATTGTTAATAATTTATATGTTGGGTATTCACTTTGAAATCCTTCTTTTACATTAACAAATACAGTATATCAAATCTTGATTGCGATAATGTCTTAGAATAGTGACAAAGGAATATGATCACACATCAGCTTATTAAATAATGCTTTATAGATTGATCTGAACCCCTAAGATCACGCACATTTGTTCAAGACTGTAATTTTATCTCACATTAACGTTTTGTTTATCAGTGTAGCCAGATTATAAATAAGAGTTGAAATCCTCTTCAAAATAAATCCAGTACTGCTCACAAGAGGTTATTTTATAAACAAAATATATATTTTCAAATGAGATCATTTGGACACATTCACCTCAATCTCAACTCAAAGCTACATCTTTGATTTAAAATCAGGGGCCATATTACAAAAGTACTGCATCAGCCTTTTTGCTTGAAGCTACTCTTATTTTGCACCCCCCTTTTTGATTTTACATCATATTAGAATATTTTCTCACTTTGCACTTTTATAGTTCCAAATTTATTCTCTGAAAGATGAGTTTAAGACTTCAAGTATTATTAAAAATGATCAATTTTGCAGTTTCAATATATGACAGACACTCTAAGATAACATAGACTATGAATATGTGCTAACAGTAATGTGCATTGTCAGAGCAGCGACGATGCACATTACTGTTAGCACATATTGACAGTCCATTTTCTCATTTATTGACAACTAGTTCACAAGGCAATTAATTAGCACTGTTGCCATGTTGATTTTTGTGCTTGCCAAATGAAACATGCAATTATCACAAAATTAGTTACAACTGCACCCAAATAATGAGGTATGAAATGTAACAACAGACCTTACTTACATAAAAGTATTCTACTTCATTTATCAAAAAGCACAAAATTATAAATTTACAATTTTTTGCAGAAATGTATTTGGTGCCAGAGAGGGTTATAGATTCATGAAGCCATTGACTTAGCACTTAATCAACCAATCATAAAATAATCAGTAACCTGAGTTAGGAGTGTCACAAACATGAGAAAATATGGAAATGCTGGAAATCCAAAGCAACACACGCAAAATGCTGGAGGAACTCAGCAGGCCAGGCAGCCTCCATGGAAGAGTAAACAGTCAACATTATGTTGCTACCCAAGTCCTAATGAAGTGTCTCAGCCCTAAACGTTGACTGTTTGCTCTTTTCCATAGATGCTGTCTGAGCTGCTGAGTTCCTCCAGCATTTTGTGTGTGTTCCACGCAAGTTAGGAGCTTTGTGGGCCCTACTTCTATTAGTGTGAGCATACAGCATTTAGTACCTATGGCAACAGAAAAAAAATCTAAGGACACTAACTTCGAGGAGGAGGAAATTGTCATTTTCACAAATAGCCTACTAATCTGTTTCCATAGCATGTAATATTTGTTTGTGTACACAATAAGATCCAAAAGGCATGTCCTTACCATTTTAGCCAGTTCAGGTATCATGTTGCTCAGGCTGTTGATATTGCTGTTATACCATGGATCTACGCTGCCCAAGTACCTGGACAGCTCACAAGAAAGGTCATGGTGTAGTAAATGTTTGACCTAAAAATGAATTATAAAGTTTTCAGTATTTACTAATTAAGAAGTGTTAACAGTACATCTAATTTTTTTCAAAATGACATTATTAACTTACTGCAACACAGTCAATATTAACTTCTTTGGATCTACCAGAGTATTTCATCAATATCCTATAAAGAGGGCTGGAATTTCTTAATTAAATTCAGTTAGTTCTTATATTCCAAACATGATACTGTCCCAAACAATGCTTAGCAGTTGATGCTCAGCAATATCATGGGGTGAAATTTTTAGAAATGTGTGGAAATTGCATATGTCAGTAAATGTGAAATCCTAAAGGTTCTATTAGCAACACTCTGATTATCCAAAGGCTGCGTTAATGAAGTCCTTGCATGCACAAGCCAATAAAAAAATCATTGAATATATGTCCTATTTATTTAAATCAAATATTTGCATTTATGCCCGTTAATAACCATCTATACTTGTGTTCAAATAATGAAGAACAGTATAGCCTTGTTGACAATGCATATAAGATTTTCAATGATAATACTGAGGCATAATTTAGTCTGAAGTATGTATATGTATCATATACTATGCTGATTCACTTTCTTGCAGGCATTCACAATAATGCAATGAAATACAATAGAATCAATAAAAAACTACACATAAAGACTGCCAAGCAACTAATACACAAAAGACAAATGATACAAATACAAAAGAGCCAAATAATAATGAATGAATGAATAAATAAACAAACAAACTGAGAACAAGGCAGGTGATAGATGAAACTGAGTGGGTGAAGTAAAGAGCTGGGAAGTTGATTGGTGAAAGATAAAGGGCTGAAGGAGGGGTAATCTGATGGAAGAGGACAGAAGACCATGGAAGAAAGGGAAGGGGGAGGAGCACCAGATGGAGGTGATGGGCAGGTAAGAAGATATGGTGAGAGAAGGAAACAGAAATGGGGAATGGTGGAGGGGGCAGAGACAATTACCAGAATTTGGAGAAATTAATATTCATGCCGTCATGTTAGGGGCTACACAGATAGAATACAAGTTGTTGCTTTTCCAACCAGTGTGTGGCCTCATCATGGCAGTAGACTGACATGTCAGAATGGGAATGGGAAGTGGAATTGGAATGAGTGGCTACAGGGAGATCCTGCTTTTTCCGGCAGATAGTGTATGTGAAGCTCTCCACTTCTTTCTGGACAACAGACCCAGCCAGTTCCCCTCTGCCACCACTCTCCTCCATCTGATGGAAGTGGTCCTCACTCTCAATGATTTCTCCTTCAGCTCCTCCCACTTCCTTCAAACCAAAGGTGTAGCCATGGGCACTTGCATGGGTCCCAGCTATGCCTGCCTTTTTATCAGCTGCATTAGACAGTCCACATTCCAAGCCTACAACAGTATTGCTCCCCCAACTTTTCCTACGCTTCATCGACAACTGCATTGGTGCTGCTTCCTGCGGAGCTCATCGATTTCATCAACTTTGCCTGCATCTTCCACCCTGCCTTCAAATTTATTTATTCCATTTCTAAAACCTCTCCCGCCTTTCTCGTTCTCGCTATCTCCATCCTTGGAGACAGTCTATCATAAACTGACATCTTTCATAAACCCACTGACTCTCACAGCTATCTGGACTATACCTCTTCCTACCCTGTCACTTGTAAAAATGCCATCCCCTTCTCGCAATTCCTCTGGCTCCACCATATCTGCTCTCAGGATGAGGCTTTTCATTCCAGAACAAAGGAGATGTCCTCTTTCTTCAAAGTGGCTTCCCTTCCTCCACCATCAACACTGGCCTCACTTGCATCTCTTCCATTTCACACATATCTGCCATCCTCCCACCGCCACACCAGGGATAAGGTTCCTCTTGTCCTCACCTACCACCGCACTAGGCTCCACATGCAGCACACAATTCTCCGTAACTTCCGTCATCTCCAACGGGATTCCACCACCAAGCAAGTCTATTCCTCCTCCCCCCCACCTTTCTGCTTTCCACAGGGGTCACTTCCTATGCAAATCCCTTGTTCTATTGTTCTTTCACTGATCTCCTTCCTGGTACTGAACTTTACAAACAGAACAAGTGACACACCTACACCTCCTCCTCACTACCATTCATGGCCGCAAACAGTCCTTCCAGGTGGGGCGACACTTCACCTGTGAGCCTGTTGGGGTCATCTACTGTGTCCGATGCTCTCAATATGACCTCCTGTATATTAGTGAGACCCAGCATAGATTGAGAGACTGTTTCACTGAGCACATACGTTCTGTCCGCCAGAAAAAGCAATGTCCCCCTATAGCCACCCATTTCAATTCCACTTAACATTCCCATTCGACGTGTCAGCCCATGGCCTCCTCAACTGCCACGATGAGGCCACATTCAGGTAGACGGGGCAACACCTTATATTCTGTCAGGGTAGCGATTTCTCAAACTTATAGTAATTGACCTCCCTTCACCATTCCCGATTCCTGTCTCCCTCTTCTCATGTTATCTCCTTACCTGCCAATCACCTCCCTCTGGTGCTCCTCTCCTTTGCCTTTCTTCCATGGTCTTCTATCCTTTCTTATTGGATTCCCACTTGCACAGCCCTTTATCCCTTTCATCAATCAACTTCCCAGCTCTTTACTTCACCCTCTCCCGATCTCTCAGTTTCATCTATCACCTGCTATTTCGTACTTCTTCCTCCCCTCCCCCTACAATCTTACTCTGACTTCTCCCCTTCTCTCCAGCCTAAAATGTTGACTGTTTACTCTCTTCCATAGATGTTGCCTGGCCTGCTGAGTTCTTTCAGCATTTTGTGTGTATGTTACACGAGTTGTAGAGTCCTTGATAGCGAGTCCATAGTTTGTGTTCAGTGACCAGTATAGTATCGTAGTGAGTGAAGTTATCCATGTTGGCTCAAGAGCCTTTTTATTGAAGGGTAATAACTGTTCCTGAACCTGGTGGTATGGGACCTAAGACTCCTGTACCTCCTTCCTAATGGTAGCAGCAAGAAGGCAGCATGGCCTGGATGGTGGTGTTTTTAGTGATGTATGGGGCTTTGTTATGGCAGCACTCCTTGTAGATATACTCAATGGTGGAGAGGGCGTTTCCTGTGATGGACTGGGCTGCATCCACCACTTTTTATAGGCATTTCCGTTCTTGGGCATTGGTGTTTTCATACCAGGCCATGATGCAACCAGTCAAGATACCCTCCACTGTGCATCTATAGAAGTTTGTCGAGGTTTTAGATGACATGCTGAATCTGCGCAGACCGTTGAATGCACATTTGGTGTAAAAAGGAGGACTTCAGGTATATGAATCATTGGGATATCTCCCAGGACAGGTGGGACCTATACAAGAAAGAAGGTCTAAACCTAAATTGGAGATGTACTAATATCCTGGTAGTGAGATTTGCTGGTGTTCCTCAAGTGGGTCTACCCAGCCTGGCAGAGGAGAGGGAATCAGAACAGGTGGAGCCTTGAAAGAGAAGATAGAGGTTAAGTCAGGTAAGTCTTATTGCAAAGACAGGCAGGGCGAAAATAATGAACACAGCAGAAATGATAGACTGGTATGAATTTATTTTATTCAAAGAGTATTAAGGCTAAAGCAAGTGATTTTAGAGCTTGGTTAAAAAGAGAAAGATTATAGAGTTATTTGTCATATGCATATTAAAACATACAGAGAAATGTTTGTGTCAGTGACCAAAACAGTCTGAAAATTTGCTATGTATGTCCACAATTACTAACCCTAACCTATATGTCTTTGGAATGTGGGAGGAAACTGGAGCACCCAGAGGAAATCCTCATGGTCAAGAGAAGAACATACAAACTCCTTTAAGACAGCGCAGAAATTGAACCCCGATCGCTGATCAGTAACTCTGCAAAGTGTTATAATAACCAGTATGCTACTGTGCTGCCCACAGAACTACAGTATTATAGGAACTGCATATACTTGTTTGAGAGAATGTTGTCTATCTGCTGCAAAGCGCCTGTGATGCTGCAAGTAAGTTGTTTGTTGCAGCTGAACATACATAAACTTTGGGGTGGCATGGTAACATAGTGGTTAGCGTAACAGTTTACAGCGCCAGTGACCCGAATTCGATTCCTCCTGCTGTCTGTAAGGAGTTTATACGTTCTGCCTTGGACTGCGTTGATTTCCTCCGAGTACCCTGGTTTCCTCCCACATCCCAAAGACATATGGGTTAGTGGGTTAATTGGTCGCAGTGGTGTAATAGGTCGGCACAGGCTTGTTGAGCTGGAAGAGCCTGTTACAATGATGTAACTCTAAATTTAAAAAAAAATTGGCTCTGACAAATCAGCAAACCCTTCAAAGGGCCTGAAAGGACTTGCCTGGTGAATGCAGCTCTGACATTTTTTAAGAGATGGAACACCATCCAAGACAACTTGTCCTCTCCAGTCCTTTATAATTCCTACCCACCTGGCTTCACTTATCACCTTTGAGCTAGCCTCCTTCCCCTCCCCCCACATTTTTATTCTGGTGTCTTCCCCTTTTCCTTTCTGGTTGTGAAGAAGGGTCTAGGCCTGAAACATCAACTGTTTATTCATTTCCATAGATGCTATCGGACCTGCTGAGTTCATATTTTGAGTGCACAGCCTGCTCTACTGCTAGCTCATCAACCATTCCAAACAATTGCTCAGTGGCTGTGGTTTGGGAGGTGTGCCAGAGATACACCGGTAGCATCTCCCAAACCTGTGACCTCTACCACCAAAATGCAAATGTATTCAGTGCATGGAAAGTTGACAGCTACAGGTAAATTTCTTATCGAAGTACCTTTATGTCACCATATACAACCCTGAGATTAGTTTTCTTGCTGGCAATTAAATTGGTGCTGGCAGGAGTAGGTTCATGTGAATTATAAGTAAAAATATTTGACTGAGCAATTTGATTCAACGTAACGATTCAACGTAACTGCTCAATACAAGAGGACATGGCTTTAAGGTAAGGGGTGGGAAGTTCAAGAGGGATATTAGAGGAAGGTTTTTTACTCAGAGAGTGGTTGGTGCGTAGAATGCACTGCCTGGGTCAGTGGTGGAGGCAGATACACTAGTGAAGTTTAAGAGACTACTAGACAGGTATATGGAGGAATCTAAGATGGGGGCTTATATGGGAGGCAGGGTTTGAGGGTCGGCACAACATTGTGGGCCGAAGGGCCTGTACTGTGCTGGACTATTCTATGTAATTCATAGATGGAATTCGGAACGCTACAGCACAGGCTCCTCGGCCGATGATGTTGTTTCCAAACTTTTAGCCTCGCTTAAGATCAATCTAACCCTTCTCTCCTATACAGCCCTCCATTTTTCTATCATCCATGTGCTTGTCTAAGAGTTTCTTAAATGTCCCTAATGTGCGTGCCTCTACCACCTCCCATGGCAGGGCATTCCATGCACCCACCATTCACTGTATAAAATCTAAACGAATGTACAGATAGATGTTCCCCAGAAGACTGCAGTGGTTCAAGAAGGCTGCTCACTGTAACCTTCTCTAGGGCAATTGGTGATGGGTAATAAACACAAGCCTTGCCAGTGATAGTCTAACACCACAGAAAGAAGTAAATAAAATTAACTGTTCTGTAAATTGCATGCTAGCATGTAGAGAATTGACCATATGGTGGTAGTATGCAGTTAGCAAGGAACAATTATATCCAATTAGTAATAATCAGAATTGTTTTCCTGTCGCAGCTTGTATTTCAGGAAGTAAGTGACATATAGAACAGACACACCTGCCCAGCACACATGGGTCTCTGCTTCTCATTAGTTACAGGAATGTAGTAGAACAGCAAGTTCAGTTTTGTAGTCAGAATGCCTCTTCGTGCTTCTCTTTTCCTAAGAAACACAAATATGTTGATTTTGTAGCATTGTTACTGATTTTGACAAATCTATCTAACAGCAGTGAGTAAACTTAATAACATTTCAAACTCGTTTACTTGTGACCATAAATTCATTGGTACATTCACGAAAAGAAATCAATGGATGGAAAGGGAAATTGTTGAACTTCTGTCACATTTCTGAAAGAGTTTTTCTGGGAGTAGAAATGTTAATAGGAGTTGATTCTATCAAAATATAACTAAATGGAAAACCTAGTTTCTGACCATAATGTCTGAAAATTTTAAATGGCACATCTTGCACATCCAAGGATATCAAAGATTTTGGGGAGAAAGCAGGAGAAGGGGTTGAGAGGGATATTAAATCAGCCATGGAGCAGACTCAATGGGCCTAATTCTGCTCTACTGTCTTAACAGAGATGGTAATGTCTTAATTGCTATAACAGGGGCTGATTGTGATGGTTTTTCCAAACTTGAAAATTATGTGAATCTCTCATCGTAAGTGTAACATGAGCCCACAACATAAAAAAGGCATTTTCAAAAATTGTCTCAACTAAGACGGCAGTATTTGGATGCTAAGAACTGACTTTAGTGAAGCCTGACCGAGATGCTGGAGGTTTGGTGGACAAGCAAAGTTTTCAAGGTGTTTACAGGGTAGATGTAGGAATGACATTGCTCTTTGAAAGGAGAAGGCCAGAAATGATTTAATTAATAAATGATACCACATATTTTAATATAAAAATTAATAGACAAACTGCATACAGCAAAATTCTGATTATCTCTACCTATTTGGAAATCCAGATGGTTCTGCATCTGTCTTGAAAGGTAATGTTACTACACTCCCTCCCCACTCTCCTCTCATGCAATAACACCCCAGATCCCATTGCCTGACTCTTACACTTCCTTCCGCTCATCAAGACCCTGATTTCTCACATTTTTATCCACTCACCAGGGCCCTGTTTCCCTTGCTCCAGGATGCTGGATCCTGCACACCATTTTGCTAACCAGGGCCCTGTTTCCTGAACTCCTATCCCACTTACCTGATTCAATGAAAAATATTATCCTTCTGTTTATCAAATAAAAAAGTAAATTAACAGAAGCACTTGATAGATATCACATCCAATTGACCAGAAGATCTGCAGTGAGTTCGGACAATGATGGATTATTAGAGTCTTACTGATATTGAGGAGACTAAAGCTGGAAGCAGATGGTGGATCCCCACAACAAGTGGAGCTTTTTCTATTTTAAACATTGCTTTCACAAATTCTGGCTTTTATTTTAATAAATACCTCAAGGAATGAAAAGCCTTCGCTAATCTTCCCAAAATGCAGTCATTTCCAATTACTATGACTCGGGCAGTGTTGGGCTTCAGATGCTTGATGCCAAATGACATCACATTGCAACCAAACTTCCGATGAAGAGTCATATCATTGCTTGTTGCATTATTGTCATAAATATCTGGAAAACACAGCACATTTTCAGAATCGTGGTTTCTTTTCTTCACACAGCCTTTTCTGGAAAGTTTGGTCTGATTCCTGTCACTGGACCTCGAAGGTGATGCATCATTTCCAACAGTCGGATCCCCACAATCTCTAACTATGCCACTGTCTGTTGACAGAACTGACAATCGCGTTTGTTCAAAGTTGCGACCATCTGTTGTTTCACTCAGCTCAGAAGTGTCTGAGTCACTGTAAATGAAATCCTGGCAACCATCAAGTTGATTTTTAGCAAATTGCACCAGTTCCTTCCCTGCAAGAAACAAACCAACAGTATTAGTAAGAGGCAAAACAATCTAAGTGGGTAATTTTACAGGATATTCTATCAACTTTAAATAGCAGCAAGTTAGGAATTTGTCTTCACATTAGGCAGCACAAGAGGTACAAATAATTATAAGTAAATCTATATGTGGAAAGAGAAACAATTTAAGATTCAAGCCAATAAGCTTCACACTATTTTGTAATTTTAAGCAGTTCACCATCGTTCGAACACAATGAAAATAGATTGGAATTTTGATAAGGATGCAAATTGAACAAGATTCTTTGTCCCTCCAATAGTGCATCATTCAATCATTTCACCACAAGACAATGAAGCCAAAGGCACAGGAAATTATTGAATTAGCTTCACTCATCAGGGAAGACTTTATATGCAACACTGGTACAAAGAATGCAAAGGAAATCACATAACTTCAGGGCCTTTTCAGGAAATGAAGAATTGTAAAACAGTCAACTATGTTGCTGATTAGAAATGGATGCAGGGCGGAGGTTTAGTTTTGAGAAAGGATCTGCTTCTGGTACTAATGAGAATTGCAAATGATGGCTGGAGTGGGGTTTGTAACTAGGGAGCTCCAAAAAGTATTCAGGGGAAATGTTTGTAGAAGAGGTAGGATAACCACATGAGTCAAATTCTCAGCACTGAGCAGTGACCTGTGTAGGAAGGATCCTTTTAAATCATGCAACTGCAGAACAAGCCTGGGTAGAAAAGTAGCAGCAATTGTTGCACTTTATATCAATTTTACCCAAACTTCTCCCATCAGTAAGCTAAATAAGTTTTTGCTAGGGGCAAACGTTACCTGTATACCTAATACTTGAAATAGTCATCTGTGCATTTTGAGGAAATGTACTAAACAAATTATGTGGTGTAATTCAATCTGGAAAGTCATGAATTTACACCCTACCTTAGGAGAAGAGTCATTTTCATTCACAGAGTGCTGAAAAAGCAGTCCTATATGACAACGTTCTCAGGCAAAATTACTTCAGTGTGGGAATCGGAGCATTTTTGGCTCATGAACCTCACACAATAACCAGCAGTGGTTATTTGGCATGTCAATCAATAGAATTGTGTGCAAAAACTAAACTGTCGAAGATGTATGTGTACGTGCATCAGCATGCATTTGTGTCTATGTGCATGGAGAGATGAAAGGATATTTAATCCTTTAATCTCTCTTTATACAATTTTCATAGTGAGGTAGTGAAATGCCTTACATAGAGGTTTTGAGGAGGGAGAAAGGCAAAATTTCTCAATGGACCAAGTAAGATTTCAGTACTGGGGGAAAAAACACACCATTCCCATCTTAGCAACACACACAAAATGCTGGAAGAACTCAGCACACCAGGCAGTATCTATGGAAAAGAGTAAACAGTTGATGTTTCAGGCCGAGACCCTTCATCAAGACTAGAGAAGAAAAGATGATATCAGGGTAAGAAGGTGGGGGGAACAGAGGAAGAAATACAAGGTAGTTAATAAATGAAACTGAGAGAGGGGGAGTGGTGAAGTAAAGAGCTAGGGAGTCGATTGGTGAAAGCGATAAAGAGCTGGGAAAAGGGAAGTCTGATAAGAGAGGACAGAAGGGCATGGAAGAAAGGGAAGTGGGAGGAGCACCCAAGGGAGGTGATAGGCAGGTAAGGAGATAAGGTAAGAGGGAAATGGGAATGGGGAATGGTGAAGATGGGGGGCACATTACCAGAAATTTGAGAAATCACTGTTCATATTTGAAATTTATTATCTTTGCTGGAAGCAGAACATAAATCACTGCATTGAATTTCAGATTTCCTTGTTATGAGCTGTAAACCAGTCATTGCCAATCTTTCTTCAAAAGGCAATATTTGAAATATTGGATACTTGATCTCACAATCTACCTTGTTTTGATCTTGCACCTGCACTGCACTTTCTCTGTATCTCTTACACTTTATTCTGTACTGTTTTGTTTTCCCTTATTCTACTTCACTGTACTGTCTAATGATCTAATCTATATGAATTATATGCGAGACCAGCTTTCCATCGTTTCTCAGTACATGTGACAATAATAAACCAATTTTATAATTATATAATTTTATAATTATTCCACTAAATCATCATTTTTAATCCACACATACACAGTATCAGACCAAAGTATACTCACACAGGAGGTCATCTTCCTTCCACATAAAAAAGCTGATATTTGGATTTGGCAGTGGAATATTCTGTAGCCTTTCACTTGAAGAAGACACTGAAATATACCAATCAAGAGAAAACTACCTCAGTGTTCTAAAAAAACATTTCAAAAATGGGTCATGGAATTGCATTGTATGACATTTTATTGTTGAAAGTGATGACGATAACAACTCAACACATTTGAATTAAATGGACAGATCTTTTAATCCATGAGCAAGATTTATAAATTACTGGGAAGCTCAGCATATAGTGCTTATCCTTCATTTCTATTAACTGACTGGCCCCTTGGGCATTTCAATGTGCAATTAAACATTGCTCTGACACTGGAATCACACTTAGGCCAAACCAAGTAAGGACAATGGCTCTTATATCCCAGCTGAGAATGGGGAATTAGTAAGGTTTTCAAGACAATCCAGATACAGTCAGTCACAGCTATTGAAAGTAGTCTTTTATTCTAGATTATTACATTTAACTAAATTTTAATAGCCCAGCTGCCAAGGAATATTTTTACCTGTTGTCTCCCAGATCATTATTCCTGCTAGAACAAATATCATAACCCCCTTTCAGATGAGTAACAAAACAACTACTCTAACCTACCTTGTTGTGCAGAGCTGATTATTGCCCTGTAAAGTTGTTGCAATTTGCTACTGTGCTTCCTGTGGGCTGTAGTAACTTCCTCTGAAGAAAAACATGACTGCTCGGTGACAGCAACCACTTCTTGGAAATAGTGCTCAATCATGTTATAGGGTTTATTCTGTGAAGCAATGCTATTAATAGTCAGTGGGGTCATATTACAATATTTAAAATCACAACCACCTTTGTAGTACTTCAGTTGAAGAATAAACCTGTCCAATAAGCTTTGATTAAGCATAAGGATTTAAGTCCAGCTTTGATGGATGGTGCAGGTTATATCCTGCACCCTTTCTTGCTGTCCATCAATTAATACACATGAAATGGAGAAAATAACTCAGAATTCTTCCACACCACCAGAAGTGTGAACATATATAAATGAGTATGTGACCTTCTGAAGCACACACACCGTGGTATACACGTTCAGTCCTAGTGATGTGTATCTAGCTTAACAGTGATGCAACATCTCATAAGCTTAGAAGATAAAATTAACTGTAACTACTCAGTATGCCTCAGAGGTATAGAGAGCTGACAAATATACAGGGTTTCTCAATGTCTATTAAAACAAACATACAAAAAAGTCAAAGTGGAAGTAATTGTTTTGTACATGCATTTGAAAGAGATAATGGATCATCACAGTTACAAACTACATCTTAAAACTTCTAATTAAAATAATAAGAGTTTATTGCAAAAGTTTAATTAAAACTAAAAAGTAAGGAACAATGCTCTCATATTTGAAGTTAATGGCACAAAAGTTGTTTGCTCAATACTCACAAACTTTATCTTCTGATACCCCATTCTTACTAAAAGCAACAAAACCATATTCCAGAAGCACATGCTAAAACATCTTAAAAATTCTAAACTAGAAACCTATTAAATGTGCAGAACATGATGATTCACGTCAGGGGCTTAAAATCATTGAGGGTAAAGCTCACTCAACATTTTAAGAGAAATTAAATCATTGCAAAATTAAAGGCTTACTTTTGTAAAGTGTAATTACAAGCCACCGAGTGGAAGTATTTTTTAAAGTGCCAATTAACTCAAACATTTTATTGTCTACCAATGACAGCCGGACAATTTTATCAAAAATTTTAAATTAACTGACCACTCTTGTTACAGGAAGAACGCAAGAGAATGAGGTTGAGTAGAATAGTAGATCTGCCATGGTGGAGAAGACATGATGGGCCAAATGGCCTAATTCTGCTCCTATGTCTTATGGTCTTATATCATGGAGCCAACAGCAACAAAACAATGTCCCAAAATTCATTGAAAGTGTTGAGCTGCCTACACTTATCACTCGTTCACTTACATTGTTCGAATCTCCTCACAATAGTTTTCTTGCAAAAGCCAACCGTCTTCCTACCAAAGACAGCCTATAGAATGCATAGAATGTTACACGTACATCTTCCTCTCTTGTTACAGTCAACAAAAAGCTTACACATCAAAATGTTGAAAAAAAATCTTTTGACGGGTAACTGAGCTATGCCTCTCCTTCGGTAGATTGTCAAAGCAGTCAGTTTTTAGAAATGTTTCTGAATGGTAGAAACATTTGAAAACAATTAGAATGTGATCAAATTGTCTAGTCCATTGTTATACTGTAGTTGGTTTTAAATATTTACAAATGTATACCACTTTTTAAAGATAGTTCGGGTGTTTCTTAAATTCTACATCAATATCTCAAAATATCCATGAAAACGCATGACTTCAATTCTTGATATTTTTCATCACCCATTTTCACCAGAGTAGTTGAAGGTTTCTAGCATATCTAAAAAAAATTTCTTTATGCTTATACTAAATTATTGTTGCATGTTTTTCACGTTTTCATTTTTTCCAACTTGGCCTTGGGTTTTCTTAAAACATCTAAGCTCAGGTTAATGCTTCCAGCCAAAACTGTAAACTATTTTGACCTGTGGTGTCTGAGCAGAGATTGCATTATGATTGCTTAATCAATTGAGCGCACAACTTTTTTAAACAGAAGTTTTCTTTCCGACATTACTTGGTTAATAAATGTCAAAGCTTTATTGGCATTAAACCCATATTCAAACTTGCAGAACAGAATAATGTGTGAGATATACAATTTAATTCCATCTCATTAGTAACATGATTTAGTCTTGCTATCTGAACTTCAAACTTTATAAATCGAAGTGGCAGATCTTAAATGGGAACTGTGTGCTGCAGCTCAATTGTCCTTTTCACTCTTTAATTCTGCTTGAATTGACTCTTCGTGTGCAAGACCACAGGTGATTGGCACATTTTAAAGGTCTCTTTACTTGTCTTCTCTAGCTTTGGCAGAAGCTGTAAAAGCCACACTATTATGATATGAGAATGCACCATGAAAATGTATTCTTCCTCTAACTGATACATATTAGTGTAATCACTCCATACTATTATCTAATGTTCAGTTACATATTAACATTAATGATTAAATAATGTTCTATTAATGTTTGAAGATTTTTTAAAATCACCCGTGGGATTTGTCAACTAAGTATCAGGATGTATTTGACCATCATGCCTACCTGCAAGGCTTCATCCAGTTTGCTGATGTCACAATTCTCTCCCAGTGTTGCTTGAATGCTGTGCTTTATAATATGACTCATATAATCAGCAGATGTGTCACTGAGGCTCACTGAGCGGATCTCATTGTGAAGAGCATTAATGACTTCTTCAGAGATAAGATCAGGATCAGCAAAGATGAAAATTCTGCCAAAGGAAAATACATCAATGCTATCAAAGTATTCCAAATACTTTTGGTAGGCAATGGTATCCTTCAATGGGCAACATCACAAAAACATTGCTCCCCCTTTATAATTAAGAATTGGAACAGGATTTGAGCATTCAGCCCTCATAATTAGGCTGCTATTTAGTAAGATCGATCTGCTCCCTCAGTGTTATCTTCGCACAATAGCCTTAGATTTCCTGAATAATCAAAAACATATCAATCTCTGAATGAGATATACTGGAACTTGAGCTTTGACAGTCCTCTTATACAGAGAATACCAAAAATTTATTACCACAGAATGAAGGAATTTTTTTTTTGTTATTTCAGTGTGAAATAGCCAGCTTTATTTTGACACTGATCACTGGTTTTGGACAACCCAGTCAGTGAAACATTATCCCAGTCTCTATGGCAATAAGCCTTTTAAAAATGTTACAGATTTCAAGATCATCATTTCTCATTCTTTTGTTCTGAGGAGACTGTTCAACCTCTTCTCACAGAACAACCCAATCTTCCTCATAGAAATCAACCTGATGAATTTCAATCACAAGGTTGGAAGACTGCACCTGTACATAACAATCCAGGTGTGGCTTGACCAAAAGCTTGGGCACCCTGCATGGTCAGTACTTAGTAACACCCCCCTTGGCAAGTATTACAGCTTGTAAACACTTTCTGTAGCCAGCAAAGAGTGTTTCAATTCTCGTTTGGGGGATTTTCGCCCATTCTTCCTTGCAAAAGGCTTCTAGTTCTGTTAGATTCTTAGGCTGTCTTGCATGCACTGCTCTTTTGAGGTCTATCCACAGATTTTTGATGATGCTTAGGTTGGGGGTCTGTGAGGACCGTGGCAAAACCTTCAGCTTGCGCCTCTTGAGGTAGTCCACTGTGGATTTTGAGGTGGGTTTAGGATCATTATCCTGTTGTAGAAGCCATCCTCTTTTCAACTTCAGCTTTTTTACAGACGGTGTGATGTTTACTTCCAGAATTTGCTGGTATTTAATTGAATTCATTCTTCCCTCTACCAGTGAAATCTTCCCCGTGCCACTGGCTGCAACACAAGCGCAAAGCATGATTGATCCACCCCCGTGCTTAACAGTTGGAGAGGTGTTCTCTTCATGAAATTCTGCACCCTTTTTTCTCCAAACATACCTTTGCTCATTGCGGCCAGGAAGTTCTATTTTAGCTTCATCAGTCCACAGGACTTGTTTCCAAAATGCATGAGGCTTGTTTAGGTGTTCCTTTGCAAACTTCTGATGCTGAATTTTGTGGTGAGGATACAGGAAGGTTTTTCTTCTGATGACTCTTCCATGAAGGTCGTATTTGTGCAGGTATCGCTGCACAGTAGAACAGTGCACCACCACTCCAGAGTCTGCTAAATCTTTCTGAAGGTCTTTTGCAGTCAAACGGGGGTTTTGATTTGCCTTTCTAGCAATCCTATGAGCAGTTTTCTTGGTTTTCCAGAGCTCAACTTGACCTTCACCATTCCTGTTAACTGCCATTTCTTAATTACATTATGAACTGAGGAAACAGCTACCTGAAAATGCTTTGCTATCTTCTTATAACCTTCTCCTGTTTGTGGGCATCATTTATTTTAATTTTCAGAGTGCTAGACAGCTGCTTAGAGGAGCCCATGGCTGCTGATTGTTGGGACAAAGTTTGAGGAGTCAGCGTATTTATAAGGCTTTGAAATTTGCAGCACCTGGGCTTTCCTAACGATGATTGTGAACAAGCCATAGCCCTAACAAGCTGTTTAAGGTCTGAGACCTTGGTAAAAGTTATCTGAGAGCTCCAATCTCTTGGGGTGCCCAGACCTTTGCATGGTGCTCCTTTCCTTTTTTTTCACTCCATAATTGTACAAAACAAAAATAATACACTAATCTTGCTTAAAATGTTGAAAAGAATATTTCATCTTTAACTTTATGACTTTTGGAGATCAGTTTATCTTCTACTTACTTAACTATTCACAGTAACATAAATTTTGACCAGGGATGCCCAAACTTTTGCATGCCACTATATATATATATATATATATATATATATATATATATATATAGTGGCATGCAAAAGTTTACATACACACACACACTGTACATTCGCCAGAATTAGGGAAATAAGGTCTGTGACTAGAATACACATAGATTAAGATGTTAGCTGTCTGTGCTGGCACCAGTGGGATCAGCAGTTGGTCTGCCACCTGTCTTCAGGAGAAAGGGAGATAAGGAAAACAATGGAGCAGCATTTGGAGATGTTAATTAAGGGACGGAAGGAGAGCTGTCAAGAGCGGCCCCCCCTTTGAACCCTGAACTGTTTGAAGTGATGGACAGGCGATACCCCAGCAGGGGGATAAAAAGGGACAGGTTCGCTAAGGCAAGACACACACGACACCACGAGGTAACGAGACCCTGGAAGCGGTGGGCCTCCCATAAGTCGGTGGGAGGTTTTGGAGGGCTGGTTGCGGGACCAAGCCATAGACGCACAGGGTGGAAAGGTACGATCGGCGGGAACCTGGTGTGTGTCCGCCCTTGCCTGGGTGCCAGGTTCACCGCAGAGAAACGATCGTATCTGGAAACGGAGGGGTTGCGGTCGGTGACCTCAGAAGACATCACAAAGGGCTCGCTCGAAAGCTGACTGCGAAGAATATCGAAGGTCTGTGTGGAAGCCGTTTGAATATTCATTTGTTTTTGCTCTCTCTCTCTTTCCCCCCCACTGTCCATCTCCCACGGCAGTGATTACAGTGAACTGAACTGAACTCAATTGAACTGAACTTTGCGTCACTTTGAAACTGGTCATTTACCCCTAGACGACGATAGAGCTTGATTGATCCTGTTATCCTAATTCTGTGTACATGTGTGTTTATCATTGCTGAACTGTTGCATTTATTATCCTTTTGATTAGAGTACTGTGTTGCTTGTTTCTTTAATAAAACTTTCTTAGTTCTAGTAATCCAGACTCCAACTGAGTGATCCATTTCTGCTGGTTTGGCAACCCAGTTACGGGGTACGTAACAGGTCAAACTTCCCATAATACCTGAGCCCATGTGGATGTTTACAGATAACAATCTGTAATTTGTATTCACAAGCTAAGTAGAGGGAAAAGTAAACTTCCTCACCAGAACTCTTAGCTTTCTCATTATCTTGTGACTCGCCCTGTTTTGTTCCTACTGTTGTTAGTGTTCTAATAAATCTCTTTCTTTGTCGTTTTAAGATTTAAGCACAATGTTTAAACACTTTTTATATTTTTACATTACCCACTCATTGGACATGAGAATTGTTACCTTCAGTCTCAAAACTGAAACTCCTGAAATTCATGTTTTCCTTTTTCCTATAACCTCAAATCTTCCAAAATAGCTGCATCCTAAATACAAACAAATTTCAATTTTCTCCCTTACTATTTCAATTACATTGGTAGTTTGGACTTTAATACTTTGTGATTAGCTTCACTCTAAATGGGGAATAATGTCAAAAAACATGTCAGTATCATATCATATACCCTGCAAAAATAAATCATAAAATTAGTCAAAAAGGCATTTGCAATAACATTGAGAGGTTTACATGAATAACAAACTGGGGTGGCACGGTAGCATAGTGGTTAGCACACGGCTTTTCAGGACTAGAAACCCAGGTTCGATTTCCATCACTGCTTGTAAGGAGTTTGAACATTCTCCCCCTGACCAAATGGATTTCCTCCAGGTGTTCTGGTTTCCTGCCCAGTCCAAAGATGTACTGGTTGGTAGGTTAATTGATTATTGTAAATTGTCCCGTGACTAGGCCTGGATTAAATCACGGGTTGCTCAGCAGCGTGGCTCGAAAGAGTCAGGCGGCCTACTCTGCACAGTATCTCAATAAAAAAATAAATAAAAACATCAAATATTCTCTTCCTCTAGCAGGCAGACAGCTACAACACTACTTGGCTTCAGGGAAGTGGAATCGATATTTATTTTTACTCAAACAGGTTTGCAAGTCCTAGTCAATGAGACACCTGACAAGAGGAGCATTAGTAGTGCTTAGCAACCGGCCAGATCCACTTATGAAAAGCCTGAGACGTACCCCTCCAGTTTTCTCCAGGAGTAAGAATACCTGCACAATGCTGTTGCATTTAATACCCCCACAATGTAGGAAGAAGAAATATAAAGAATCCACCGCTGAGGTCAATAAAATGTTTCAATGCATACAAAATAAATGCAATTCAATATCTGCAAAGCACTGTTTACACCTGCAGCCCGTTCAGATGATCTTGTGCTGAGGCAGTTGAGAGTCAATGAGTCTTCACAGACAATGTTATGGTTCAACTTCTTTAAATTAAGTGTCACTCTTCAAGAAATTCATTGATGTTGTACCAAGCCACTTAAGTAACAGGAGGAAGGATTCATTCATCTTGACCTTACAGTCAGAACTGGTGGATACCCAAACAGAATAGAATTTCCTACCCTATTCTTGGTGTACTGTAATGAGGGTAATGACTGGAACGTTTGGTGGGTCTCTTGGCCTGAAATGGCAACTGATTTTGCAGGCTCTGGAACAGATGTCTATTCCAACCGGGGCTGCAAAATCTTCTCTACCTGCTCAACTTGGAGACATTACTATGATACTGGGCAGGGACAACCCTGAAAGAATTCTGAGCAACACACAAAAAATGCTGGAGGAACTCAGCAGGCCAGACAGCATCATTGGAAGAGTACAGTCGATGTTTCTGGCTGAGATCCTTCCTACAGTCGACGTCTCAGCCCGAAACGTTGACTGTTTACTCTTTTCCCTAGATGCTGCCTGGCCTGCTGAGTTCCTCCAGCATTTTGTGTGTTTTGCTTGGATTTCCAGCATCTGCAGATTTTCCCTTGTTTCTGGTAGAATTCTGCTTGTTTTGTTTCTTTTGTTTTATTAAACTCTGTTTGGAGCAGTACAAATTTGGACTGTGGCCAACAGCCTCTCTGCAGATTGCTCTGTTCTCAATAATAACTGTCCTTAGAAGCAACCGACTGGGAATGCTTTGATTCCATGAAAAATCTGGAGTCCCGAAAGACTCCTCAGGAGCAGGTTCTTAAGCACATTTCTGCCTCCTCGCCTATGGTCCCCAGATCATTTTGAGTAGCCACTACAACACTGAGCAAAGAACTAAACTGATTTTGCAGCACTGCCTTAAGCTGTTATTAATTTGTCATCTATTTGATCATACTTACTTTTCTCGGTGTGAAAAAGTGTCATTTTTTAGCCCATGTTCAGAAATAACTGCCCTTTGGTACAAAATGCCTGTAATATAATGGTCATTAATTAGATTAAACAGGTACACATTGAAAGCCAACGTTAATCAATTTTGTTCTAATCCTTTATGTCCTTAACAGTTTGTGATTTCATATCTAAAGACAATATAATTTCTCAAATATCTTTAGTCAAAATAAATCACTTTTCTAAACAGCTTAAAACAGTGAAATTTATCCTATTTTCTGAGAAATGCCATGATTTTTAGCAATGTGAATTTAACAATGCAATTTAACAAATTTAGATGTACATTCAACAAAGCTAATCTTTACAACATTTTTATTGAATTTTACATATATTTCACATATACAAATAAACAATAATAATTAAACTAAATAGTGAAACATGTCCTCATGTTTTTCACAATCAACAAAGGAAAAGAAATATAACATTTCACATGCTTCACATATTTAACAAAGAAGTAAAATAAAAACACATCAGAAAAAAAATGTAGAAGCACTCAACAACACAAAGCTATTTCAAAATGACTGTGCACCTTGACATCCAAGAAACTCCAATAAAGGTTTCCACACATTTTCAAATTCTCCTGCCCTTCCTCTGGTTATAAAGCTAATCTTTAATGTATATTTAATAATTGATGATGCAAACACATTTGACAGAATAAACTTCTTAATAATCAGAAAACACCATGTTTGAAATATGCTAAAAATGGTCCAGGTTGTACAAGTTAGTGTAACGGTCTGTCCAACAGAAAAATATATTTCACCAGCCAGACCATAAGACCATAAGGCATAGGAGCAGAATTAGGCCATTTAGCCCATCAAGTCTGCTCCACCATTGCATCATGGCTGATAGTGGATTCCACTCAACGCCATACACCTGCTTTCTCGTGACATCCTTTGATGCCCTGACCAATCAGGAAATGATCAACTTCTGCCTTAAATATATGCACGGACTTGGCCTCCACCGCAGTCTGTGACAGAGCATTCCACAGATTTACTACTCTCTGCTAAAAAAAGAAATCCTTTCTACCTCTGTTCTAAAGGGTCACCCCTTAATTTTGAGGGTGTGCCCTCTAGTTCTGGATGCCTCCACCATAGGAAACATCCTCTTCACATCCACCCTATCTAGTCCTTTCAACATTCAGTAGATTTCAACAGATCCCCACGCATTCTCCTAAATTCCAGTGAGTACAGGCCCAAAGCTGCCAAACGCTCCTCATATGTTAACCCCTTTTTCCTGCAATCATCCTCATGAACTTCCTCTGTATTCTTTCCAATGACAACACATCCTTTCTGAGATAGGGGGCCCAAATCTGTTGACAATACTCCAAGTGTGGCCTGACTAATATCTTATAAAGGCTCAGAATGATCTCTTTGCTTTTATATTCTATTCCCCTTGAGGTAAGTGCTAACATTGCATTTGCTTTCTTTATCACAGACTCAACCTGTAAATTAACCTTCTGGGAGTCTTGCATGAGGACTCCTAAGTCTTTCTGCACCTCTGATGTTTGAACCTTCTCCCCATTTAAATAATAGTCTGCACTATTATCCCCTTTACCAAAATGCATTAACATATATTTCCCAATACTGTATTCCATCTGCCACATTTTCCCCATTCTTCCAATTTGTCTAAGTCCTGCTGCAATTGCATCGCTTCCTCTGCACTACCCATCTTCGTATCTTCCACAGACTTTGCTACAAAGGCATCAATTCCATTATCCAAATAATTGACAAACAGCGTGAAAAATAGTGGTCCCAATACTGACTCCTGAGGAACACCACTAATCAATGGCAGCACCAGAAAAGGACCCTTTTATTCCTACTCGTTGCCTCTTGCCTGTCAGCCATTCCACTATCCATGCCAGTATCTTTCCTGTAATGCCATAGGATTTTGTTAAGCAGCTCGTGTGTGGCACCTTATCAAAAGACTTCTGAAAATCCAAGTAAATATCATCCACTGCGTTCCTTTGTCCACCCTACTTGTTACTTCCTCGAAGATCTCTAACAAATTTGTCAGGCAACATTTCTCCGTACAGAAACCATGCAGGTTTTGACTTCTTTTATCATTAGAGTTCAAGTACCTCGAAACCTCATCCTTATTAATAGACTCCAACACTTTCCCAACGACTGAGGTTAGCCTAACTGGCCCATAATTTCCCTTCTTTTGCTTTCCTCCCTTCTTAAAGAGTGGAGTGACATTTGCAATCTTCCAGTCCTGCAGGACCACGTCACAATCAAGTGATTCTTGAAAGATCAAGACCAACACATCTGTTATCTCTTCAGCAGCCTCTCTCAGGACTCTGGGATGAAGTCCGTCTGGCCCAGGTGACTTATCCACCTTCAGAACTTTGAATTTGCCTAGCACTTTTTCCTTTGCTATAGCAATGGCACTCACTCCTACTCCCTGACACTCAAGGACCTCTAGCACACTGCTAATGTCTTCCACAGTGAAGACTAATGCAAAGTACCTAGAAAGTTCATCTGCCATTTCTTTGTCCCCCACTACTACCTCACCAGCATCATTTTCCAGTGGTCCAATATCAATGCTCACCTCCCTTTTACTCTTTGTATAACAAAAAAACTTTTGGTATCCTGCTTCATATTATTGGCTAGTCTGCCCTGATACTTCATCTTTTCCCTTCTTGTAGCTTTTTTAGTTGCCTTTTGTTGGATTTTAAAAGCTCCCAATCATCCAACTTCCCACTCACCTTTGCTATCTTATATGTCCTTTCCTTGGCTTTTAAGTAGTCCTTAACTTCCTTTGTCAGCCACGGTTGCCTTCCCCTGCCATTTAATAACTTCTTCCTCTGTGGGACATATCTATCCTGCACCTTGAACTATTCTCAAAAACTTCAACTATCTCTGCTCTGCTGTTATTCCTGCCAGTATCTTCCTCCAATCAATTTGGGCAAGCTTCTCGCTCATTCTCTATAATTCCCTTTATTCCATTGCAATACTCACAACAATGTGAGTTATGCTTCTCCCTCTCAAGCTGCAGTATGAATTCAATCATATTATGATCACTGTCTCCAAAGGGTACCTTTACATTAAGCTCCCTAATAAGATCTGGGTTATTACACAACACCCAATCTAAGACAGCTTTTCCCCAAGTAGACTCAAGCACAAGCTGCTCTAAAAAGCCATCTCATAGGCATTCAACAAATTCCCTCCCTTGTGATATGACACCAACCTGATGTTCCCAATCCCCTTGCATATCAAAGTCCCCCATAACAATTGTGTCATTACCTGTATTACATGCCTTTTCCAGCTTCCTTTACAATCTCAAGCCCGCATCTTGGCTATCATTTGGAAGCCTATATATAATCCCCATAATGGCTATTTTTACCCTTGCAGTTCCTTAACTCCACATACATTCGATATTCTCTGTCCCTATGTCACCTCTTTCTAAAGATGTAATTCCATCTCTTACCGACAGAGCCACACCATCATCTATGCCTTCCTGCCTGTCATTTCGATACAAAGTATATCCTTTGATGTTAAGCTCCCAACTATGGCCTCCTTTCAGCTACAACTCAGTGATGCCCACAACATCATACTGGACAATCTCTAATTGCGCCATGAGTTTGTCCACCTTATTCCAAATGCTACGTGCATTTAAATACAGCAACTTCAGTCCTGCATTCTTTACCCTTTTGAATTTTGCCTCTGTGGTACAATTTAACTTTTTACTCTGTCTGCATTTGTACCCAATCATTGACTTGTTCTTCCTTACATTCATGTTACACCCATCATCTACTTGTAAACCTGCTGGCTCATCCTCAACTCTATCGTACTGGTTCCCATTCCCCTGCCATATTAGTTTAAGCTACTCCCAACATCTCTAGTAAACCTGCCCGCAAGAATATTGGTCCCCCTTGGATTCAAGTGCACCTTTTGTACAAGAGCTGAGAAGTGAAATTAGTGCATCTTGACATGGACCGAAGTGAGTTTATTCACTGTTGTTAGAAATACATTCATTCAGGTTGGGTAGAAGTGTTTGGGGAGCAGGAAATGAATCACTTGGTTCACAAAACCTGATACCTTCCTGTAACCACACACACTCATAAATGCCAAGATGTTGATGGTGGGGTGATTTAACAAATAATGCTGTTAGATGTCAAGGAAAGCCATACATGATACCTGTAAGCACATACTGTATGCTATTTGGCTCTCAGCAACCCAACCACGAATTCTGTGCCGTCTTTCTGCATGGGTCAGAGAATTATTTCATATTCTGGACAGCTGTGAATGGAACATCATGCATACTTCTGCAAACCTCCTCATTTCCAGCCTTATGACAAAGTAAAGATCAATAATAAAGCCAGCAGTGATGCTTAGACCAAGGCGACAGCAGTCTACATCACTAAAGATTAAGGGTTCAGGATTTATTTAGATTTTATCCACATACCTGGCGCTTTTCTTTCAGCTCTTAACATGACTGCATATTGATGTCCAATTGTACAGTAGGGCTTGGGGAAGGATAGGAGCCCTTTGCAAAATGTATATGTTTTTTCATAAAGATTATCAGGAATATATGCAGCCTGGAAAAGAAAGTTGTTTATGACAATGGGGTATTTCTTAACAAGCTTTGTAAGAAAACTTTTAGGCATCACTTCACTTCAAATAGCCAATGCAAAACAACTTAGTAAACTGTGGCAGTAAGAGGAACATGCATTCTTAAAACGCATTGTGGGCCACCTACAAGATTTGAGGCCCTGTCGCTGCAATATTCAACTGTGCAAAGTGGACAGAGGAACAGACAGGTTGCAGTAAACTGTCATAAGTAGGTCAAAGGCAAGGTTTTCTGACAGAAAGAGCTGTCACAAGGCTTACATTCATTACTAATTATCCCCCAGCCCCAGAACCCATGACGTGGGACCCTTGACAGCAGAACCAACCTGCTTCTGCCCGTACAGTGTGGGGCAGTGTGTACTGAAATGAAATTTATAGAAGTCCAACCAAACACTGCAAAAATCCAGGCATCTCCATGTGTGGTCATGCCAAAGACTGAAGAAAAACTTGCAGTAACTGTGACTGGTGCTTCTAGATTGCACTTAGCAATGGGTTTCCTAGAGTGTATCAATCATTCATCTTACATCAACATTATAATATGGAATAGAAAACATACACCGCAGAGAAACCCAATGAGAAGGAAGCATTATATTGAAACTGAAATTAGCTTTTGACAATAATGTGGTTTGTACTATACATTGTACGGTTTGATTTTATCCTGTTTTTTTTAACACACTAAGAAGACCCATTCTTTTATTACTAGGAGTTATACAAATCTAACTTGGTGACCACTTTGCCTCCAATTCTCCCTTCCCCTTTCATCATGTCCACTGCCTCTCATAGCAGTGTCACCTTCAAAGTAACATTTTACTGTGCAATTTCCAATGGAAATTTGTACTTGGTGAGGAGAGCCAATGAAATAAAAACAGGGTATTACCTATATCCAAAAAATAATTGGATTAATAAGTAAATTCTAATTTGTGAAGTAGCTGAGTAAATAATATTTTAAAGAAGTGGGGCAACATGGTAATGTAACAGTTAGCACAACGGGTTACAATACTAGCAATCCGGGTTCAGATCCCACTGCTGCTTGTAAGGCGTTCATATGTTCTCCCCTTGGGTTTCCTCCGGGTGCTCCAGTTTCCACCCACAGTCCAAAGACATACCAATTTGGTAGGTTAATTGGCTTTTGTAAATTGTCCCATGATTAGGCCAGGATTAAATCAGGGGATTACTGGGCAGCATGGCTCGAAGGGTTGGAAGGGCCTATTCCGCACTGCATCTCAATAACTAAGTAAATTTTGTGTAGCGTTATCCCTTACATTACTGCGAGATTGAAAGTCTCCATAGGAGAACTGCAGGGGTAAAAGATGGATAGTTTATTAAGGCAAGGACAGTGGAGGCACAAGCTATATATATATATATATATATATACATACACATACATACACACACACACACACACACTTGCTAAATCCAAAATGTTATTAAGTCAACTATTTTATGCTTCTCTCAATCTGTACACAAATACTCACCACTGGTCTTTCTGTACCCACCTGAATAATGGCATACATTAAAATGTTCAGTAAAGGTAAAATGTAGTGCTTATTGTTTTTCTTTGCCTATAAGAGAAAAAAAATCCAGTTACTTTAACTCAAGAATCAGTACTTAAAAATCTTTTCAATAATACATTAAAGGCATCTCATCTTCATTCATTCAGAAGTTCACAGTGCTGCTGAGAATACCACTTGACTAAATCTAGCCTTGCACAATGGCTTAAGTCAGAGTTTAGACTATTAAACTGGCAAGCAGGCTTCACCCTCGATTTCTAATGGCAATTTTACGCCTTGTATCTCCTTTGACCAATAAATATATATTATTGATATTAAATATAAATATAATTATTAAATATTTATAAATTAGGATGGCACGGTAGCACAGAGGTTAGCATAAAGCTATTCTATCACCAGCAACATGGGTTCAATTCCACTGCTGTCTGTAAGGAGCTTGTACATTCTTGCCATGACTGCATGAGTTTCCTCTGGGTGCTCCAGTCTCCTCCCACATTCTGAAGATGTACAGTTTGGTAGGTTTGTTGGTGACATGGGTGCAATTGGTCAGCAGGCCGGAAAGGCCTGTTACTGTACCGTATCTCTACAAAAGAAAATTCATAATGTGGCCAAAACATTCACGGTTAATTTTTGCCAAATGTGTACAATATTTCTATTCTTGATTCTAAAACATGCTTCCTACTGCCATGGTCTTTAATTAGAAGCCAAAATATATTGAGATTACTGTCGAAATTACACACTGATGAAATTACTGCTGAAGGCACACACTCAGCGATTCAGGAACAGCTTCTTCCCCTCTGCCATCAAATTTCTGATTGGACATTGAACCCATGAACACTACCTCACTTTTTTTTATATATTATTTCTGTTTTGCCACTATTTTTAATATAACTTTAATATACACGTATACTGACTGTAGTTGAATTACTTATTTATTCTTTCTTTCTATATTATCATGTATTGCATTGAACTGCTGCTGCTAAGTTAACAAATTCACGACACATACCAGTGATAATAAATCTGATTTTAATTCTGATTCTGATTCTGAAATCAATGGACAGGATTAGTCTCTAAAGCATTTTTACTTTCTTTTACATTAGCTGCAAAACAGACTGCAGAAAACCTATGTTTTTAAAACTGGATCTATTGGTCACAGTACATTTGAATTCAAAGGAGAATTCCTATTCACAATATGAACTGCAATGATTTCTGATCGAGGAGCATGTTCTTTTTGAACCACTGAAAACAATATGCTGTGACTTGAATTCATTGACAATGAGTATATGTGGTGTATGTGTGAGACAGTGCAGGCGCAGCTTGCCGTAGTAGAACAATTCATATCATGCATTACCAGGGGATTATCAATCTTCATGATCATTGACCATGAAGACTGAGGTAACTTATTTTTTATTCTTTCTTATTTCTCTTCTAATTATCGTATATTTGTATATCTGTGCACTTGTAATGCTACTGTGACACTATAATTTCCTTTGGGATCAATAAAGTATCTATCTATCTATCTATCTATCTTTTACATGTTTTATTTTAAATAGTTTCTCACCAGTTCCAGTTCACCAATGAGAATTTTAACCAGAAAATTGCTGCTGTATGGGTCTCGTTCAGTCTTCTTATGCAATGTCCACCTAAACATACCTGTAAAAAGAAAGGACTGTCATCATTCCAATAAATATTTCTGTATCTCAATTTCAGTCAATAAAAAGTTTTAAAAAACTATTCTAAAAAGAAGCAGAAATCAGCATAACAATTAGCTTCCCAGGAAAGTGTGAAACTTAGCTCATAGCTTCTCTCTGTAAAGGGAAAAAAAACGTTTTAACCACATAGCTGTAACTCATGATAAGTGGATTCTAATATCTAAGCTCATTCAACTGCAGCTTTTCAATTTTTACATGACATACACTAGTGTTAAGATAATTGCTTTCAATAAAATATAAATGCAATATGGTTTATAATGGGGTAAATAAAAAATGTTTAAAATAAGTACAATATCCAAAAAAAAGATGTTTTTTGCTTTGTCTAAAATTTTGGTGATGATTTTACATTGATATTGAACCAGAATAATTGGAAAAAATATTCATGTATAGTTGGTAATGTATCTACAACTTTATTGTACTTGGCTACGTGGATCATCAAAAGGGAATAAAAGAATGAAGATATTTGGGTGTAATTTAATTATGTACTCATCCAGTATTTTATGCTGGGAACATTCCCTGTAAAGCACAATTACACTTGTCTCTACACATAACTATACAAAAAATTCAAATGTTAATTTGGTTCTGCGAGGAGCCAATTTTATTTCTACTACATGTGTTAAGTTGGGCAAATTAAGTAACTTGATGCTCCCAGGAGGTGCATACGGCCCAGTCCGATAGGGTTAAAGCCCTTCCTGCCATTGAATACATCTACACGGACCACTGTCACAGGAAAGTAGCATCCATCATCAAGGACCCACAGCACCCACGCCATGCTTACTTATCGCTGCTTCTATCAGGAAAAAGGAACAGGAGTCTCACAACCACACCACCAGATTCAGGAACAGTTATTAATCCTCACCCATCAAGCACTTGAACCAGTGGGGATAACTTCACTCAATTTCACTTGTCCCATTACTGAACTGTTCCCACAACCTACGGATTCACATTCAAGGACTCTTCACCTCATGTTCTCAATATTTAATGTTTATTTATTTATTGATTTTTTTTTCTATTTGCACAGTTTGTTGTCTTTTGCACATTGGTTGTTTGTCCGTCCTGATGGCTGTGGTCTTTTATTGAATCGACTATGTTTTTTGGATTTACTGAGAATGCCCACAAGAACACAAATCTCAGGGTTGTATATGGTGACGCGTATACTTCGGTTATAAATTTACTTTGAACGTCATTCACTGCGTCACCATTTTTAAAATTCGTAATGTCTTCCCTCCAATGGCTAATATATAAACAAACTTTGCACACTAAGTCTTTGCATGATCCTCGTCACTTTTCCACTATGCTTCCCAACAACCTTTGTCCCTTTTAAAGGCTGTCCATTTAAAATTGCACCCAGCATTCCAACAAATGTCTTCATTAATATTTAATGACTAAAGATGCCAAAGAGATTGGTGAATGTGTATCTTGATATAGGGAATTACAATTGTTTAAAGACTTTTTATTAGAGTTTGAAATAGATTTTATAAAATTTTCTGATTTCAATTTTTGAATTTAATCCGAACTATTGTGATTAAATTGCCGCATTTAGAGTGAACTAGTACCTAAATTACTGCTGGCTGCAAATTGTAGTAAGTAATGAAAGATCAAAATAACTTGTTCTGGGGTGGACAATCTTTACTTCACCTTACAGTTACACTATTATGACAACCTACAATTCGATACGCATTTTCTCTCTCTCTCTATCTCGGCTACAAGCCAAGCCCTTTTAACACAAAGCTATCTTGGAGGCTCATCTGTTGATGATGCAGTGAGGCATAACTTCTGGCAATAGGCTCAAAAGTTCAAATTAAATTTATTATCAAAGTACTTATATGTTGTGATAAACTACCCTGAAATTCATTTTGTTGCAGGTAATTACAGGAAAATAAAGAACTACAATGGAATTTATGAAAGACAACTATACATAAACAAAGAGTAACAAACCAATGTGCAAAAGAAGACAAATCATGCAAATAAAAGCAAGTAAGTAAATAATACTGAGAACTTGAGTTGTAGAGTCCTTGAAAGTGAGTCTATAGACAGCTCAGTATTGAGGTGAGTGAAGTTACCAACACTGGATCAGGTGCCTGACAGTTGTAGGATAATAACTGGTCGTGAACCTGTTGGTGTGGATCCAAAGTCTCCTTTCTGTACCTTCTGCTCAATTGCAGCAGAGAGAATAGGTCATGGCCTGGATGGTGGGGGACTTGATGATGGATGCTGCTTTCTTGTGGCAGCCCTCCATGTAAATGCACTCAATGGTTGTGAGGACTTTGCCTCTGAAGGACTGGGTAGTATCTAGCACTTTTTGTTCCTGGTATTTGATGTTTCCATACCAAGCTGTGATGGATGGATAGTCTCCACTGAGCATCTATAGAAGTTTATCAAAGTTTTAGTTGAGATGCAGAATCTATGCAAACTTCTGAAATGCCTGCTTCGCTGCCGCTGCTACTGTGTGGTCCGAAATCTCCGGAGCTTAAGGCCCTGAGTCCTCGGCTTTGCTTGTCGCTCGGTGGCTGGGGCAAGGTCGAAGCGCTCGGCAGAGGATGGTGCTCGGTGTCGGAGGGCTGGTCGGAGGCTCAGAGTCCGCTGCGGTCGGGTGCTTCCAATGGTGCTGGATCAGCAAGTTTGCGGCGCTTGGAGGTTCATGGCAGGGAGAGTTTCTCCCTTCTACCGTCTGCGTGAGATGATGAGGCTTACCGGGACTTTGAGACTTTTTTTTTTACCGTGCCCATAGTCTGCTCTTTATCAAATTACGGTATTGGTTTGCACTGTTGTAACTATATGTTATAATTATGTGGTTTTGTCAGTTTTAGTCTTGGTTTGTCCTGTGTTTCTTGTGATATCATTCTAGAGGAACATTGTATCAATTTCTAATGCATGCATTTCTAAATGACAATAAATAAGGACTGAGTGTCTTCATAATCTAAAAAAAAACTTCTAAGAAAGTAGAGGCGCTGCCATGCCTGCTTTCTACGAGTACTTATGCGCTGGTCTCAGGTCAGAATCTCTGATACGGTAATCCCAAGGATTTGAAAGCTATGAATCCTCTCCACCTGTAATCCGCTAATGAAGTCTGGCTCATGGACCTTCGTGTTCTTCCTTCTGTAGTCAATCATCAGCTCTTCTGTTTTGCTGACTTCGAGTGAGAGACTGTTTTTGTGGCACCATACTACCAGATTTTCAGTCTCCTTCCTAGGCTGAATCGTCAGCATCTTGGATCGTGTCGACTTCAGTGATGTCATTCGCAAACTTACATATGGCATTGGAGTTCTACTTGGTCACACAATCACAGGTATAAAGCTAGTAGAGCAGTGTGCTAAGCACACAACCTGATGGTGAAGCTGTACTGATGGAGGAGATGTTGTTGCCAACCTGTACTGACTCAGTCAGCTTTCCCTCAGTGCTGTACCTATTTGGCTGAAGAGATCTTACTTTCATGGTAAACGCCTATTAGATATGAACAACTGAAACTGCAGCGTCCTTTTTGATCTAGCACTGTTTTAACATTTTCCACTCATTTCCTTGAATTACATTCTGGAGATCAAACCTACTGATGTTTCAATAGTTGCACTTACACAGGGGTGTTTTTTCAATGCAGTTCAAGTGAAAGGCTGGATTTGAATGGAATTACATATCCACAATGGCGTTTTCAGGATCAGAATCAGAATCAGGTTTAATATCACCTGCATAAGTTGTGACGTTGTTCTGCAGCAGCAGAACATTGCAATAAACAACAATAAAAACTAACAATTACAATAAGCGTATACAAAAATAAATTAGATGGGAAAATACAGATTTTAAACAAGCCAATCAGATATTAAAAGGAAATTCCCTCAGCATATGGTGAGGCTTCAAATAGCAGCTTCATTGATTACATAGCAGAAGCACACTCGGTTGTTTAATTTTCAATGCAATAGTCCCTTCTCATGACTACTATGAATATCTTAACCTGTGGATTGTCAAGAAGTGCAGGGGGTCAAAGAAGATATTGTTAAACTTCAGCGAATAGACATATACCCCCTGCAATCCCCAAACCCTCTAAACTTAGAGCTTGTAAGGCTCTCGTTTTCTTGGGTATGTTATAAAAGTACACACATATTCAATTTCTGAATTTCTGGGGGGCAAACTGTCTTTACTATACAATTTCCTCTCTATGTGATGTTGGTACAATTCGCAGCTCTTCCTGGTGTCCTTTCAGATCAGTAATCCTGTTATATAACAGGTTAACAGGGAAATGGAAATATTTTGTAAAGTAAGTCTGAAATCAGAAGTGGAAAGGGTGAGCAATTTCTACCTCCTGGGTGTTAACATCTCAGGATCTATCCTGATCCAACATATCGATGCAGTTGCAAAGAAGGCACAACAGTGGCTATATTTCATTAGGAGTTTGAGTAGAGTCGATATGTCACCAAAAACAATCGCAAATTTCTACAGATGCACAGTGGAGATCAATCTAACTGGCTGCATCACCATCTGGTATGGGGTGGGGGGCACTGTACAGGATCAAAGTAAGTTGCAGGAAGTTGTAAACTCACTCAGCTCCACCTAATGTCCTGGGCACTAGCCTCCCCAGCATCCAGGACATGATCAAGGAGCAATTCCTCAAAAATGTGGCATCCATCATTAATGACCCTCATCACCCAATATGTGCCCTCTTCTCACTGCTACCATCAGGGAGGAGGCACATGGTCCTGAAGGCACACACTCAACGATTCAGGAACAGCTTCTTCCCCTCTGCCATCAGATTTTTGAATGGACAACAAACCCATGAACACTACCTCACTACTTTTTTTCTTCTATTATGTATTGCAATGTACTGTTGCAGCAAAGTTAACAAATTTCATGACATATGTCAATCATATTAAACCTGATTCTGACTATAGAACTACCATTCAAATCAGCTAGAATTTTTTGCCTTAAAAATTCCTTGTAGCAGTCATTTAAGCTTTCAACTGATGAATTAAGCTTTAATAACCACTATGTGAGATGTTAACTTTGAAATAATTAACCATGACTTTAAGAATCAGATACCACAAACCCCCTACCTCGACTGCACTGGAATGCTGGATGTTCCTGATCCAGTTCCCGTATTATTGCTTGCACGCTGCGCTGGATGTCAGCTTCAGTATTGGCTGCGATATTGGAGCTTCCACCTATATGAATTAAAACAGATGTCCTTGCAATATGTTGCATCTTTCAGAGTTTTAGTTGCCACGTAAATGTGTTCATACCAATAGAAAATGGTCAGAGATTACCCCAACTCTTTTCATTAAGTATCTGGAGCAGCAGGTAATGATTAGAAAATAGATTGGAAAAAATAAATAAGATATAGGTAATAGAAATAGGAATAGAAAGTAGATGAAGAGAATGAGAAACAATAACAATACATAATTTGCATTAATATAGTGTCTCTAAGATACTATGTCCTAATTCATTAAGAGTATTGTAAAATAAAGTTTTTTTAAATTCACTTCTTCATTAAGATTGAAGGACAAACATTGTTCTATCTATCACTCTGCTCCATTACTACCTTCTGTTTGGAGTCCAATGTAGGAGGCCAATCATGACAGTATTCCCCAGTGTTATCATATTTATTATTTAGAAATATAGCATGGTAACAGCCCTTCCAATCCAATGAGTGCATTCAACCACAAACTCATTGTATTGTTATTGGACTGATATATAAAAGCAGAGCGCCTCTGAGGATTTGAGAGCTCTTGCTAACCATTTAATCAAAATTCAAGCAACGCACACAAAATGCTGGAAGAACTCAGCAGGCCAGGCAGCATCTGTGGAAAAGAATACAGTCGATGTTTCCGGCCGAGACCCTTCAGCCGGTATGTGTTGCCTGGATTTCCAGCGTCTGCAGATTTTCTCTTGTTTATAAATAAAATTCAGGTCACTTACTTGTGCAACGTTCTTGCGATACCCTTGTCTCTCCTGCACAAACTTTCTCCCATACTGCCCCAGTGTTCATCACTGGATTCTTCACTGTAACAAATAAGCTACATTGAAAATCATTTCATAAGTACAGCATCAGCAGAGAAAAAAATGAATGAACCTCCTCCTCTCTCTGAAAGACAAAATCAAGCAGTGCTTTTAAACCTTATCTTTCAAATCTTCAGAAAAAAACAACTGGATAGAAGGAATCATCTTGCCTTCTTGTACCTAGCCTGGCTCTGAGAAACAGTTCTCTGGCTCCTCTACTCCACAGTCCTTCAACTGTATTTCCCCCTGGAAGAATCAAATTTACTCTTGAAAGTTACCATTGAATCTGCAATATTGGTTCTCAGCAGAAGAGTGAGGATGTGAAGAGGAAATCGTACCGTTACTTTAACACTCAAAACTGTCAGCCCAGTACAAAGGCAAGGTTAGAGTTGGTGATTAACTGCTCAGCTGCTCTATTATAGACACAGGTAGTGTCCAACAAAAAAGTAAGAGTTACTATGTCCTGGCATGATGAGATTTAAAATTAGTTCTGCTGCAGGGGCAAGGATTTTGATGGGCTACCCATAGAAGGTGGAAAATGGGTGCACCACAAAGTGCCAGGAAGTCTGCCAAAATATGCAATGTTGCCTAAAAAAAATCCATCACACTAAATCTTGCTTAGGATTTTGTATGGAGCTTGTAATCTGTCTTTCCAGCTTGCAAGTAGAGGGTAACTTCATTAACACATTGTGAATCCACTGTAACTGCTACCTTTGCTTCAATGCAGTACAAATGCATCCAATGTTTGAGAACCTGAGTGGGTCCATGGAGTACGGGTCAGCATTTTATGGCGGCACTGCGATTCAAAATGAGTCATCCATCCCAGACTTCTGCCACTCCTGTCAGGGAGGTGTCAGTCTAAATCTGGGAACTTTGTTGTTTGAAAAATATACAAATGCTTCGGATGGAAATGTAGGGGGTATGATTAGTAAGCTTAGGTGACACAAAAATTGTGTCAAATTCAATGTTTGAGGACCAAGTGGCTCCACAGAGCACAGTCATAGATAGCTAAGAGTACAGTGGGACCCAAATCACGTGGAAAGTTGGCTGGACCAGTGCCAGATAGAATTTAATCCTGTTATCGAGCTTTGCGAGATTAAATTCTTGTAAGACATATAGAGTCAATGCCAGGAATCTTTACAGCATTGATGTTAAAAGAGACTTGGAGGTACAAATCTATTTCTCCCTGAAAGTGGCAAAGCACATGGATAGGGAAGTGAAAAAGGCATTTTCTACTGTTGCCTTCATAGGCTGATGCATTGAGTACAAGAGCTGGGATATCATACGGCATCTGTACAAAACGTTGGTTAAACCCACTTAAGAGCATTCTGTGCAGTTCTGGTTGGCACACAAGAGGTAGGATGTGGCCGCAGTAGAGAGACTGCAGACGGATGTTGACTGGAATGCAGGGCCGCAGTTATACCGAATGTCCGGATTTATTCTCACTAGAACACAGGAGCCTCAGAGTGACAATAAGTAATTTATAAAATTATTTGCAGCCTAGATAGGACAGATAGACAGAATATTTGTTTTTTTTTCCCAGAAGGGAGTATCCAGAACTACAGGGCACAGTTTGAGGAAGAGAGTTGAGAAATTCAAAAGAGGTAACAAGGGTAAATTTCTCGTATCAAGGTGAATACCTGGAAAGAGCTCCAGCTATAGGTGGAAGAGCCAATACAATTAGCAATGTTTTAGAAGACTTGCAGGTACTTGGATAGGAAAGGCATAGAGGAATTTAGGCCCAATGTGAGGAAATGGGATTGGTGCAGATAGGGATCATGGTTAGCATGCATGAGATGGATCAAAGGCCCCATTTCAGTGCTGTTCGATTTATGACTCTAGCCCCAGAGCTCCAAGGGAGCAGTCAAGAAAATGTCATAAGATCTGCTCAGCCAAGTACTACAGCTTCCTCCAGAATGGTTATAACTTTATCATTTAAGCATGATGATGGCCTGCATCATCCCACCTTACAAGGCAGCATTGAACTTGATTTCATCATGTTTGCTGGAGGGTTTCACACCAAGGTCAAGATGCTCCTCCTCTCCTATCTGTGACCATTTTCTTTACCATATTAGCACGTGTAGATTGCAGAGCAGACAGCCACAGAATTAAGGTATCACAATTGCTTACAAAGTGCCAGACAGTGACTTAGATGACATCAGATGGTTACATAGCTGAATCCCACTCAGCTGCTGTACATCCAAGAACTGATGTGGGATGCTCACAAGGCAAAGTCACCTGAATCATGTGTAAAACCTGTGGCCTACACCAACCCATTTGCCCTCCATGAGAAAGAACGAATCTTATTCTGCTCTAAGTTTCAGGGACTTTCTTCATGTAGCTGTAGGTTTCAGACAGTTGCTCACTCCAAGCATCTGACAGTGCATAAAGTTCATCACCACAATGACCTTGAAACCCATGAGCAAAGCGAGCCATAAGCAAAAGATACGTACAAGAGTGAGACAGATCAGCTTGTTGAGTGGTGTCACAACAACAACCTTGCACTCATTGTCAGTAAGACTGAAGAATTGATTGTGTTTTTTGTCACAGTCATAGTCATAGTCATACTTTATTGATCCCGGGGGGAACTGGTTTTCGTTACAGTCGCACCATAAATAATTAAATAGTAATAAAACCATAAGTAGTTAAATAGTAATATGTAAATTATGCCAGGAAATAAGTCCAGGACCAGCCTATTGGCTCAGGGTGTCTGACCCTCCAAGGGAGGAGTTGTAAAGTTTGATGGCCACAGGCAGGAATGACTTCCTATGACACTCTGTGTTGCATCTCGGTGGAACGAGTCTCTGGCTTGAATGTACTCCTGTGCCCAACTAGTACATTATGTAGTGGATGGGAGACATTGTCCAAGATGGCATGCAACTTGGACAGCATTCTCTTTTCAGACACCACCATCAGAGAGTCCAGTTCCATTCCCACAACATCACTGGCCTTACGAATGAGTTTGTTGATTCTGTTGGTGTCTGCTACCCTCAGCCTGCTGCCCCAGCACACAACAGCAAACATGATAGCACTGGCCACCACAGACTCGTAAAACATCCTCAGCATCGTCCGGCAGATGTTAAAGGACCTCAGTCTCCTCAGGAAATAGAGACGGCTCTGACCCTTCTTGTAGACAGCCTCCGTGTTCTTTGACCAGTCCAGTTTATTGTCAATTCGTATCCCCAGGTATTTGTAACCCCCACCATGTCCACACTGACCCCCTGGATGGAAACAGGGGTCACCGGTACCTTAGCTCTCCTCAGGTCTACCACCAGCTCCTTAGTCTTTTTCACATTAAGCTGCAGATAATTCTGCTCACACCATGTGACAAAGTTTCCTACCGTAGCCCTGTACTCAGCCTCATCTACCCTGCTGACACATCCAACTATGGCAGAGTCATCCGAAAACTTCTGAAGATGACAAGACTCTGTGCAGTAGTTGAAGTCCGAGGTGTAAATGGTGAAGAGAAAGGGAGACAAGACAGTCTCCTGTGGAGCCCCGGTGCTGCTGATCACTCTGTTGGACACACAGTGTTGCAAGCACACCTACTGTGGTCTGCCAGTCAGGTAATCAAGAATCCATGACACCAGGAAAGCATCCACCTGCATCGCTGTCAGCTTCTCCCCCAGCAGAGCAGGGCGGATGGTGTTGAACGCACTGGAGAAGTCAAAAATCATGACCCTCACAGTGCTCGCTGGCTTGTCCAGGTGGGCGTAGACATGGTTCAGCAGGTAGACGAGGGCATCCTCAACTCCTAGTCGTGGCTGGTAGGCAAACTGGAGGGGATCTAAGTGTGGCCTGACCATAGACCTGAGCAGCTCCAGAACAAGTCTCTCCATGGTCTTCATGATGTGGGAGGTCAATGCCACCGGTCTGTAGTCATTGAGGCCGCTGGGGCACGGCACCTTCGGCACAGGGACGAGGCAGGACGTCTTCCACAGCACAGGAACCCTCCGAAGCCTCAGGCTCAGGTTGAAGACATGGCGAAGTACTCCACATAGCTGAGGGGCACAGGCTTTGAGCACCCTGGTACTGACACCATCAGGTCCTGCAGCCTTGCTTGGGTTGAGACGTTTCAGCTGTCTTCTCACCTGTAGAGCTGTGAAGCCCACCATGGTGGTTTCGTGTGGGGAAGGGGTATAGTCATGGGAGCAGGGTGGGGGACTGTGAGGAGGGGTAGGAGGGGAGAGTGGAGTATGTGTTGGTTGGGGGCCGACAACAGATGACTCATGTGGGGGATGGGCAGGGGCCACAATGTCAAATCTGTTAAAGAACAGGTTAAGTTCGTTGGCCCTGTCCTCTGTTGCTAGTTTGCCGAAGCCCAGTGATGGTCCTCATCCCCCTCCAGACCTCTCTCATGTTGTTCTGCTGGAGTTTCCACTCAAGCTTCCTCCTGTACCTGTCTTTAGCCTCCCTGATCCTGGCTTTCAGGTCCCTCTGTATTGCCCTCAGCTACTCCCTATTTCCATCTCTAAACGCCCTCTTTTTAGCGTTCAGGATGTCCTTCATGTCCTTTGGTAGCCATGGCTTGTTATTTGAATAACAAAGGACAGTTCTTGTCGGAACATTGCAGTCCACACAGAAGTTGATGTAATCAGTGATGCATTCTGTGAGCCCATCAATATCCTCTCCATGTAACTCACAGAGCGCCTGCCAGTCTGTCACCTCAAAACAACCCTGGAGCGCCTCATAAGCCTCCTCCGACCATTTTCTCACTGTCCTCGAGGTTGCAGGTTTACTCTTCACCAGAGGCACGCAGCAGGGTTTTAGATGCACCTGACTGTGATCTGACCTTCCCAATGGGGGGAGGGGAGAGGAGCTGTTTGCATCCTTAACGTTAGCGTACATCAAATCCAGAGTCCTCTCCCCTCTGGTTGTACAGCTCACATACTGCGTGAAGTTGGGCAGTGTTCTAGCCATGGTAACATGGTTGAAGTCACCCGAGATGGTAATGAGGGCACTGGGGTGCTGGGTTTGTAATCTGGCTATGACGGTGTAAGTGATGTTACACGCCGATGTCGGGTTGGCAGAGGGAGGGATGTACACAACAACCACAATTGCATGCGAGATTTCCCTTGGCAAATGATATGGCCGCAGCCCAACAGCAAAAAGATCAATATCCGGGCTACAAACACGTTTCTTGATTGAAATATGCCCAGGATTGCACCATCTGTTGTTTACCAGAACTGCAAGCCCCCCTCCTTTACGCTTACCGCTCTCAGTGCAATTTCGATCAGCTCGAACGGTCTGGAAGCCCTCTATGGAAACGCTTTGATCGGGTATGTCCTCCTGCAGCCACGTTTCAGTAAAACACATGACACTGCTCTCCCGAAATGTTCTCTGACTCCTGACAAGCGCCGTCAATTCGTCCATTTTATTACCAAGCGATCTCACACTGCCCATGATGAGAGAGGGGAGACACGGCTTATAACTTCTCTTCTCCATAAGCCTCTGTTGTCTCGACCCGGTCCTCTTCCCTCACCTTTTTGATGCCCCTCTGCATCCTCTGTGTGTTTTCCTCCAGATTTCAGCCTGGGTGTCCGCTGCTCTGTTCGCTAAACCAGCCGGCATAAGCGCAATCAGCTGGTCCCTGGAATAAACAATGTGGCCATCCTACCGCCACGCTAATGAGACGTGTCCGACCGTAACTATTTCCAGCGCTAAAAAAAACAAATAAAACTCTCTCCACCAGCATGTTAGAGAGGATGCAGCTTCAACGTGTTACCATGAGAAAAAATACAACAAATAACCTAAGTTAAAAAGTTTAAAAGTAAGAAACTAAACGGAGCAACTGTAACCGGCTGCATGCACGACCGGCGCATGTGCACTTGGAAGGGGAAGTCAGGAGAACATACGCAAGTCCTCATTCAGGGGCCAGCGGTGGAATGGGTAAGGGCTTCAAGCTCCAAAGCATCAACATCTCAAATAGATGAAATCATGAAGAAGCACGTTAATGGCTATATTTCATTGGGAGTCTGAGAGGATTTGGTTATGTCACCAAAGACTAGCAAATTTCTACAAACATACCATGGAGAGCTTTCTAAATGGTTGCATCACTGCCTGGAGAGACTCCAGTCCATAGAATTGAAAAAAGCTGCAGAGGGTTGTAGACTCAGTGAAATACATCACGGGCACTACCCTGCCCCCACTGAGGACATCTTCAAGACATGGTGCCTCAAGAAGGCGGCATCCATTCATTAAGTACACTCATCACGCGGGACGTGCCCCCTTCTCATTACTACCATCAGTGAGGAGATACAGGAGCCTGAAGATGCACATTAAGTGCTTTAGAAACAGTTTCTTCCACTCTGCCATCAGATTTCTGAACAGTCCATGAAACCCATACACACTACCTCATTATTTTGCTCTCTGTTTGCATTATTTATTTTTCACGTATTGCTCATTGTAACTTTCAGTTTTTTTTTAATGTTTTGCACTGTATTACTGCTGAAAAACAAATTTCAAGTTGCTGGGTGTCAGTATCTCTGTAGACCTAACCTGGACACAACATATTAATGCAGCTATAAGGAAGGCAAAACCATGGCTAAATTTAGCTACGAGTTTCACTAGATTTGGTTTGTCAACTAAAACACTTGAAAACTTCCACAAATATATGTGGAGAACACTCTGACTGGCTGCATCACCGGCTGGTACGGGGCAGCTTCTGCATAAGGGCGAAATAAGTTGCAGAAACTTGTAAAATTAGTCAGCTCCATCGTGAGTACCAGCCTCTGTAGAATCCAAAACATCTTCAATGCCTTGGGAAGGCAGCATCCATCATTAAGGATCCCCACAACCCAGGACATGACCTCCTCACACTGTTACCATAGGGAAGGAGGTACAGAAGCTTGAAGGCACACACTCATGATTCAAGAATAGCTTCTTCCCCTCTGGCATCCGATTTTGAAAAGGAACCATGAATGCTACGTCACTACCTTTTTATTACTGTTTTTTTTCTGCACTACTTATTTTAAATTATTTAGTTAGCAGATATACATATACTTAATGTAACTCTGTTTTATTTCTCTATATTTATTTCTTATGTATGTCATTGTACTGCTGCCATAAAGTTATTTCATTACATCTGCTGGTGATATTCAACCTGATTCGGATTTTCACAACTATGCTTTACTGCAGCTGCAAGGGAAATGCCCGCTATATATATTTTTTTTATTGCGGAATTGAAATTCAAAAGCTGAAATAAAGTTTGTCAGCACTTGATGAAACATATTCTGAGAACACACACTCAACGTTTTAGAAACAGCTTCTTCCCCTCTGCCGTAAGATTTCTGAATGATCCATGAAGCCATAAACACTACCTCACTATTCCTCTTTTGCATTATTTATTAATTTTAATTTTTATTGTAAAATATAGTAACTTATGTTTTACAGCGTACTGCAGCCACAAAACAACAAATTTCACGACATACTGTATGTCAGTAATAATAGACCTGACACTGATTCTGAGTTTGTGTCCATTAAATCTCACAACACAGAAGGGGGATTTCTGCCTGTTATTTCAATGCCTGCTCTTTGAAAGCAATGCTCAAATTAAATCCATGTGCCATTTACGTCTTTAGTAGGCTTTCCTAAATCAACTATATATTCTTTCCCAGAACTTGATATTATCCCCAAAGTCAATTAGACATGAGTTCTTTTCTTTAGTCCTTTTGCACAAGTGGTAATCCTGACATTAATTAGATCAAAAGTTGCATCAATTTGAAAAGTATCTTTTCCCTATCACTACGTAAATATCCCCACAATTTCCAGACCAAAAACCAAATTTGTCATATGAACTATGTTTTCAAAGAGTTGAAATAAAAACCTTTCCCTTAAAAGCTATTCCTTGATTTAATACTATTTTGTTACAGTTTGATTAAAATTGTGACTACCCAAAAATAAGCATTTTTAAAATTATTGTGTTCAACTCACCACCATTTGATTTTGAATGAGGGAAAATTGTTTCATTTTTAAATATAAAATAATTATTCAGCCAGGACAGGGTTAAATTAATGTGACCATGAGCCCTAAATTTCAGCCTAACCTGTGGGCTTCTTTCATACGAGTGCCATTTGCAGAAACACTCAGTCATGATGATTGTATCCTGGATGCATGGCCAATGTGATGGGTGCAGCCTACTATCGCAGTAAAGACTTGAAAACCAATGTAAAAGACTGTTTAAGTTCCCAGAGCACAGAGAATACAATTCTCTGAACTTTTCAACTTAAGATAAAATCAACTTTCCGACACCTATAAAAACAGAACCCATCTATTAGCTGTCTGTACATAAAGTTCTGTGATGTGCAGACATCCCACCCTGCAAAAACGCATTTCAGGGAGGTAGCACCCCCGCCCCCACAACCCCACATTCCCCCCCCCACCCCCGGTGAACCTCCAAGGGTGTATGTAATACTTTTTTTAGTGATTTTGTCTAATCTGTAAACCAGGTTGGGTATATGCAGAAAATGTGACATTAAAAAATATGTACTTATATTATCATGGAGTCGTTTTTTTTATTCTATTACAACATTAAGCAAGTCTACAGGGAGATTGGCCTCATCACGTAGGACATCAATAGAGTAGCTCCTTAGCAGCTAGCCAGCTAGTTTAAATAACGTTAGCTATGCTAATGAATGAATGACACCTGTTAAGCTCACTTCAACATGTCTTTTACATTTTAACCCACCATGGGCAATAGAAAGGTCACTGTTGCAAACAGTGCACGAACAACACTGTCATTATTTTTGAGGTTGACTGTAAAGCCCGCCCACAGAGAAAACCGAAGGTCTCCTTAGCATGAAGAGAGACCAATCAGGATGCTCCCTCTCGCTCTTCTTCTCCCTCTCAAAAAAAAATCGATTTCTGGGATATTGTATATAATTTGCGGGCATCAGGGAGCCACTATCAATATGCAGGAGACTCCCGGAACTTCCGGGAGAGGTGGGATGTCTGGATGTGCAGCAGTTGCACTAATTTTATGAGAACTATGATGACAAAGCAGAGAGTGAAATATCCTGAGTTCCTTCAACCATTTACCAAGAAAAGGATCCAGAATATCTTATAAAGTTGTCAAATTGTAAGAGCATTAAGATATGGGAGCCCATCAGGTCTGTTCCCCAATCTATCATGGCTGTCTTAGTTTCCTTCTCAACCCATTCTCTGCCTTCCCCTTGTATCTTTTGATACCCTTACTAATCAAGAAACTATCAATCTCTGCTTTAAATATATCCTATAATTTGATCTCCACAGCCATCTATGCCAATGAATCCCACTGATTCACTATCCTCCGACTGAAGAAATTACACCTCATCTCTATTCTAAAGGAATGTTCTTCTATTCTGAGGCTGTGCTCTCTGGTCCTAGACTCTCCCACTATTGGCAACATCTACTCTATCTAGACCTTTCGATGGTCTGTAGGCTTCACTCTTCTAATCTACCTTGAATTCAGGTCTACAGCCATCAACCGCTCCTCATACATTAATCCTTCCATTCCAGGGAAAATGCTCATAAACCTCCTCTGGACTCTCTCCAATACCAACACTTCCTTTCTTAGATATTCAGCTCAAGACTACTCTCAATGCCCTTCCAAGTGTGGTCTGATCAATATCTTATAAAGCCTCAGCATTACATCCTTGCTTTTATATTCTAGTCCGCTTGAAATGATAATTATAATTCACCTACCTCATAACACTTCCTTGTTGAAAAAATATAATTTAGAGCAACATCCCCCTCCAATGAATTAACATAAACAACTCTCAAGAACCGTAGCATATTCTGTTACGATCAGACTTCATACTGTAACACATAATATGCTCTGCAAATCTCACATATTCTGTGATAACCCTTAGCCCATCCAGTGGCAGTTCCCTTAACAACCTCAGAAATATTCTAGAATAACCCAAATTTTTCAAACAATAATATACTCCATTTAAAGTGTACCCGTCATCCTACCAGGAATCAACATTCAATTATCAGGGTGAAAATATATTCAATCTGAGGCATTGGGTTCTATAAAAGAAATCTAATTTAAAGGGACTAACCACATCAGTTAAGCACAGCATCAGACTTCATACAGCAAGTAACAGTTTATGTGAGCCAAACTTCACTTGAACGAACCTCTTGACTCCATGCAAAGGTGTTGCTAGTGTTTTCAGTGCAATCAAGTAGCAACATAGACTGGTCCAAATGCTTAGTTTTCCTGCTATTATTTCATTTGTGACTGTGCATCCAGAAGATGTCTATGCTTAGCTTCTTTGTCCCAGTGTGCAACCTACAAAATAAGAACAAACGTTTTTATTTTGGCAGAGCGCTTGCATATAGTGTATGTCTGAGGTAAGACTACCTGTTAACCCACACACTTAATTTCAGTAGTCAGAAATGTTTTTATATGAAATATTCCTTGCAACATAATCTTGTTGTTTTGCGTGTGTACATACAAAATGTAGCAAGCATATAGCTGCAGAGGAAATTGCCAGATTTTACAGGGAAATACCTTAGCCAGGTCTACAGTATAGTACAACTATACAGTCCTCAGTACAGTACACTACACAGGAAGCTGGTGGTGGGGAAGTGAAAACAGCACATTTTTTATATGGTTTTCCCCACATGTGTAGGAAGAAATGAGCTCACTATTACACAGTGATACCGTAGGGCGTGGCATAAAAAATTGTCGAACTGGCATCAAATCTCTGTCACTCTGTTTGGATTGGGATTGAAATAGGCATGACTTTTGCATTAAGTAACTGGGACATTAGGGAAACTTCCTACTCAATCTTTAAATTACCTGTTAAGAAATTTGCTCTTTAAATTCCTTGATTTATATTTCATCTTCCTCTCTAATGAGCTTTGAACTCCTTTAAAGTCCTGACAAAGGATCTTGGCCTGAAATGTTGGCTTTCTGTTTCTCTCTATAGATGCTGCTTGACCTGTAGTAACTGATAGTTCGGTTTTATACGTAGCAAAAAAACTAGATTCCATTCTGGATCAGAAAAGCAAGCAGGAAAGTGAAATATGTTAACTTTAGAAACGAAAATGAATCTGAACAACTATTCAACAATCCATAATTATTTTATTTATTAATTGTCTTTTATTTTATTACTCTAAATGCAATAGGTGAAACATTTATACAGCTTGACAGAATAATATGAAAGAAAATGGCTAATTTTAGAAGATACTTTAAAGAAAGGAAATGGCTAACTATTAAATTGAAACCTCTTTTATTCTCTTGACTGGATGTAAATGATCCTGTAACTCTGGATAGACTGCCCGAAGCTCTCAACAATATTAATCTTTCAATCAATTTGTTCTTCATCCTGTTTCTTTTTAATGGAGATTGCTTTGCATAAAGTGGATTCCAAGATATTATGATTTTCTATATTTATAGTAATGACTCACTCTGACAGTAAGAGCTACTTTGAAGTTCGAGCAGATGTCAGTCTCTCTTGCATCATTGTTTCCTCTTCATCACTATTTCCTTCCAACTGTAGATGAATTGATCCCATCAGCAATGAATTGACCAGGGTGTCACTTTGTCTAGTTCTGCTTTATGTTGAGAAACATTTACAGCATCTTGCCTATTATGATAAAATTTGAGCTGTTTTCAACAAGGGAGTCAGAGTCGCGAGTCCATGAAGAAGAGGTTCCTGATCACTTGCCAAGTTGGATTAAACCCCCAGAACCGGATGAGAGTTATCCTAAGCTAGAGCAGGAGATGTGGGATTGTTGGGGATCTGCTTGACATTTTTAAATCTTCACTGGTCACAAATGAATGAACAGATGACAGCAAACATCATCTCACTTTTCAAGAAAGGCAGCAGGAAAAAGCTTGGCAAGGGAAGGTTCTGGAAAAAATTATGAGGGAGATAAAAGATCACTTGGAAAGGCAGGGGCTAATCACAGACAGTGAATGTGGCTTTATCAAGGACAAATCAAGTCTGATTTCAATTTGATTGAATTTTTTGAAGATGTAACAAAGTGATTTAATGAAGCAAGAGCAGTAGATGTGATTTACATGGAATTTAGTTACAATAGACTAGTTCAAAAGGTTAAGGCCCATGAAAGCAATGACAAGTTGTCAAGCTGGATCCAAACATGATAGGATCTAGAGGATGATGGGAAAGGATTGTTTTAAATGATTAGATACCAATGACATAAGGTGTCCCACAAAGATTGGTTCTGAGACCCTTGCTGCTCATGATAAGCAGGAATGATTTGGATGTGGATCGGGGGTATGATCAGTGATTTTCAGGCTTAACATAGATTGGTGGAGTTGTTCATAGTGTGGATGGTAGAGAAATTGATGTGTTGGTGAAATCGCACATGAGGTTCATCCAGAAATGTGTGAGATGATGCATTTTGAAAGCACTTACGAAACTAGGACATACATCATGAATGGAAGGGTCTTGAAGAGCACTGAGGAACAAAAGGTCCTTGGTGTACAAGTCCATAGATGTTTGAAGAGGTAACAAAGGTAGGTAGTATGATTGGTAATGCATGTGAGATTTTGGCCTTTACTAGTCAGGGCACTGAATACAAAAGTAGGAGGATATGCTCCAACTTTATAAAACCTTGGTAAGATATCATCTGGAGCAATTTTAAGCTTTCTAGTCACCAAGGAATAGGAAGGAAGTGATAGTGCTGGAGGGGATGCAGATGAGATCCATTGGGATGTTGTCTGGGATGGAGCTTCAGTTCAGCTTTGAAGTGAGATTGGAGGATCTAGGTCAGTATCTCTGGAGCAGAGGGGATTAAGTGGGTCATGATTGAGGTATAGAGATAGACTGCAGGAAACTTTTTCCCTTATCAGAGGCCGATAAAACCAGAGGACCTAAATTTCCAGTAAGGGGGAAGAGATTCCAAGGGAATATAAGGTACTTTTTTCCCTTGTTCACCCACTGAGTGCTAGGTACCTGGAATATACTGGTTGAAGCTGGATCACTGATGTCATTAGAAAAATGTTTAAATGAAGACTCAAATCACTTCAGCATAAAGGGCTGTAGACCAGTGCTGTGTGATGGGGTTAGTACAGAAAGGTGCCCAGTAGTCAGCATAAAATAGCTGGGCTGAACCCACACTCAATTTGAAGGAGCAACACCTTATATTCCATCTGGGTATCCTCCAACCTGATGACACGAACATCGATTTCTCAACTTCCAGTAATGCCCCTCCCCTTCTCCATTCCCCATTCCCATTTCTCTCTCCCACCTTAACTCCTTATCTGCCTATCACCTCCCTCTGGTGCTCCTCCCTCTCTTCTTTCTTCTATGGCCCTCTGTCCTCTCCTAATCAGATTCTCCCTTCTCTAGCCCCGTATCTCACCAATCAATTTCCCAGCTCTTTCCTTCACCCCCCCCCCATTTTGCCTATCTTCAGTGGTTCTTCCTCCCCTTCCCCCACCCCACTTTCTTATTCTGACTCATCTTTTATTCCAGTCATGCTGTAAAGACTGTAATGACCTCCAACTATGCTGTAATGATTATATGGTTCTACAATATATTATTTGATCATGGGCTAGTATTCATGCAATTTATTGAGTGGGGCTAAGAAATAAGAGAAGGAATGAGCAGAATGGTCCTCAACCTGCACCGCTATTCAGTAAGCTCATGGCTAAGATGATAAACGTCTAGAATTCCAGTTTCCAGCCTACCCCCAGAATCCTCAGCCTCCTCCATACCTACCGTCCAAATTACAGTTGCACATCCTAAACACAACCATCTACAGCTCTCTGGCTGGAGATTTTGAAAGATTTGAAATCCTGAGGGAAAACAAGTCTTCCTCTTCGCAGAATCAAAAGGGTAGCAAAAGTCTGATTCTCAGTTTTCCAGCTCTGCGGACAACTAGCATGGTTGCTGCCTCTGCAAGTTCACTGGCTTAACATAAAAGCTAAGCATTCAGCGATAGTTATCCAAACTTGGTACCATTCTATATTTCTGAACTTCTTCAACCATTTTCAACATAAAACAATATTCTGCAGCCAAGAGATTAATGGATAAATTTAGAATAGTACAGTAATATTAAAACTGTATCTTCTGAGCAGCATAGAATATGCAACTACAGTGACGTTGAGGTCATGAGTCAAGTTGGTTCTAACAACCTGCCAATGGAAAGCCAAAATAGCAATGCTATGAAGACAGGACAACTTCTCTATACAAAAAACTCCTCCAGCATCTTATCCCAGGATTAGGGACAATGTCAAGTTTTACCCTCCACTAACAGGCCTTCCAAGCAGGCCGCTTCGCTGAGCACCCACATTCCGTCCATCAGAAAAAAGCAGGATCTCCCGGTAGCCACCCATTTCCATTCTGCTTCCCATTCCCATTCCAACCTGTCAGTTCTTGGCTTCCTCTACTGCTCCAATGAGGAGCAACACCTCATATTCCATCTGGGTAGCCACCAACCTGATGGCACAAACATTGATTTCTCTAACTTCTGGTAATTGTTCCCCCCCATTCACCATTCCCCATTCCTGTTTCCCTCTCTCACCTTATCTCCTTGCCTGCCCATCACCTCCATTGGGTGCTCCTCTTCCTTCCCTTTATTCCTTGGATTTCTGTCCTCTCCTATCAGATTCACCTTTCTCGAGCTCTTTATCTCTTTCACCAATCAACTTTCCAGCTCTTTACTTCACTGCTCCCCCTCTCCCGGTTTCACTTATCACCTACCACCTTCCTCCCCTTCCCCCACCTTCTCACTCTGACTTCTCCCCTTCCTTTCCAGTCCTGATGAAAGGTCTCGGCCCGAAACGGCAACTGTTTACTCTTTTCCATAGCTGCTGCCTGTCCGGTTGAGTTCCTCCACCATTTACTTCAGAGCGTAAACTTGTCTGAATTATGAATAATTCTGAGTAATGATTAACATCCAAAACGTAAAATGAATTAGAAAGAAAAAAATTCAGTGGTCCAGATGGAGTGGTGGAGGCACTCTGTGTATGGGGAGGGGTGAGGACTAATTGGGTGATGAAGCAGGAAGAGGTTTGGAGATTGTTAACTGAAAATTCCACACTGGGGTGTTAGTTTTGCTTGGTTGGTATTGCATTCTCACAAGTCAGAAAGTTGTTGGTTTTCACCATTGTTACCATTATCTGTGCTGATGCATCTGTGCAGTCCTGAGGCAATACATTATTGCCAGAAGCACTATCTTTCAAATCAGATATTAACTGAGGTCTTACATGTAACATTGATGCAAATGCCATTACTTCCACAGTATTCTATTGCATTTCTGCACTTTCCTGGCTCCCTTGTACACTATTCTTTGCATTTTTGGTCAGATGCTAAATGCATTTCATTGGCTTTGTATCTGTACTCGGCACAATGACAATAAAGTTGAATCTAATCTAATCTAATCTAATCTAATTCTAAACAGGAATAAGAAAATTCTCCTGGTGCTATTCTCCAGGTTCAGACCTCAAAGAACAATAAAAAATTATCTGAGAGTATTCAGATTATTTGGTATGGACTGGAACCCTGTTTATCTCTAGTAATATCCATGCTTAAACGAGCTACTTTTATAGCTTAAACACTATTATTCACAAAGATATTCAAGGCACTATTTATATTATTGTGCATTTGCCCACTTCACTCATATTATAACCAAACATTAACATCACCTGCTAATACTGGCTTTGAAATATTGCAGCTTTAAGACAGTGCATACATGTGAACTTCCTGAACATGTAGTTTGAGAAAGATAAAGGTGGTGTACTTTGACGGAGATGGAAAATACTGTGCTTGACTGCCTACTTGTCACTAGGCTAAACTCACGTACCATTTTCCTCCCCAAGACATTCTAAGTCTTGCTTCCTGTGCCTCTTGCATGCTCAGTTAATCAGGTCAAGCAATTTCAGTGAATGTAGATATAGTTTATTCACTAAAGGGCTCAGTGTACGAGGGAGCCAGGGAAATGGAGAGTATGTGAGGTTAAGAATGGCAAGGTTATACAAGATCTGAAATCCATGGTGAAACTCAAACAAGGGGTGTGGGGGTAATGTGTGAATCACTCAATATCATATTTTCTCTTTCTCACATCAAAGAATAGTGATTGCGGAGCTCCTATCACTGTCCATGAAATTTTTGCAGATAGCAGCAGACAATGGCTGCATTAAAGGCCTTCCAAAGTCCCAGTTGGCAAAAGAGACCAATTACTTTGCATGAGGAATTCTGCAGATGCTAGAAATTCAAGCAACACACATCAAAATTGTTGGTGAACGCAGCAGGCCAGGCAGCATCTCTAGGAAGCAGTACAGTCGACGTTTTGGGCTGAGACCCTTCGTCAGGACTAACTGAAAGAAGAGCTAGTAAGAGATTTCAAAGTGGGAGGGGGAGGGGGAGATCAAAACTGATAGGAGAAGACGGGAGGGGGAGGGATGGAGCCAAGAACTGGACAGGTGATTGGCAAAAGGGATATGAGAGGATCATGGGACCCCTTGCCCATCCTCTGGGTTTTCCCCCCTCCCCCTTTTCCTTCTCCCTGGGCCTCCTGTCCCATGATCCTCTCATAACCCTTTTGCCAATCACCTGTCCAGCTCTTTGCTCCATCCCTCCCCCTCCTGTATTGTCCTATCATTTTGGATCTCCCCCTCCCCCTCCCACTTTCAAATCTCTTACTAGCTCTTCCTTCAGTTAGTCCTGACGAAGGGTCTCGGCCCGAAACGTCGACTGTACCTCTTCCTAGAGATGCTGCCTGGCCTGCTGCGTTCACCAGCAACTTTGATGTGTGTTGCATACATTGTGTTATTTATTTTTATATATTAATCACCTTAATCTATTTGACTACAGAAATATAGCAGGAAGATATATTTTGCTCCTAGCATATATGGTGGGAGTGAACAGGGAATGTCATTTTTTAGCCTGCTACATGAAAATATCTTAGAAAGGCACAAGAAAACCATTTTCTTCTGATCGCTCTAAAAATTAAACGGCACTTATGCAGGAGATGAAAAGTATTTTGAAAGATTGCTGGAAGTAATACAATATAAATCAGATCAGGACATGGAAAATACTGGAGGAACTCAGCAGGTCAGGCAACATCTATGGAAATGAATAAACAGTTGACGCTTTGGGCCGAGATTCTGCTTCGGGACTGGTAAGGAAGGGGGAAGATATCAGTAGAAGAATTAGATATTATAATAATGTAATATAAATTACCTTATATATAATATAAATTAAGTTATATATAAGAATATGAAGTAATTAGATGTTATCTTGCTTACTGGTTTTCCCGTCTATAAATGACACTCTACACAGGAGACAAATAATGCAAGAAAAATAGCACATCCAAAATATAAGAAAAAATGTGAAGACCATCATCAAATAAGAACACAATCAGATATAGACCTTATGGGGAAAAAAAGATTTTAATGTTTAGGAGTATACAGAGAATAAACATTGCCCATTTTTCTTTTTTGCATCCTGAAAATCTTTAAGTGAAATGAGTATATTATCCTTTCTCTCAAACCTCAGATTAAACTGTAAATCATTTTACAGATCTTACAGACAAGCACTGGAATTCATAGTGAATAAAACAACACATACAGTATATCTAAATCTTTGCATTGATAATAATGGAATATGTAGCAATTAAATTACATTTTTTTGCTTTTTCTACCATTTAAATATGACTATCAACAAATGACACTGTGTAAGATAACTGCTGCGGTCTTTGCAAGCTCCTTACAGCTGAATCTCTTTGAATTAACTGGAAACACGCACAAAATGATGGAGGATTTTGTGTGTGTTGCTTGGATTTGCAGCATCTGCAGATTTTCTCTTGTGAATAAACTGGATTCTATTTTCAGTACCTTAATGTTCTTGTTCTAAACATCTTAAGAACCTTCAGATCTGCTTGTAATGAACATAGACTCAAAAGAAATAGAAACAGGAATAGAACTTTCAGTTCATTGTGCATGCTCTGCCATGCTATTATATTATGACTGATCTTTTACCTCAGTACCATTTATCAACAGCCCTGCAATCTGCCTTGCTAGTCAGCATATGGCTGATCAGTTCTAGACCTCGTCTCTTCTTCAGCGCCTAATCCCTATAACCCTCGATTCTTTAATCTTTCAAAAATGTCTTTACCTTTTCAAATACCTCTAAGTAATTTAGTCTCCACAATCCTTTGTGTAAAGAATTCCACAGATCCACCTTCTGTGAGAAGTACCTACACACCTGTTTCAAGTGTCTGCCCCTCCCTCCCCAAACTCGACCCCTCGTTCATATTTCTCTCATCCCACCCCCCACTCTCCCCCAAGATATACTGTATGCTTTAGTACAATGACTTCTCATTCTTCTAGACTCTGAAGGATAGAGACCTAATAGCCCTCTCATCCCAGGAATTAGCTTAGTGAACCTCTTTCAGATTGCCCCCAATGCTAATATCTGCTTTCCTAAAATTTGAGACTGAAATTGTGTGCAGTACTCCAGGTGGGTGGCCTCACCGATGTAGTACAATCATAACAAGAATTCCATTTCTCCATCCCGAATGGCTGATTCCTTTATTTGGAGACTATGACACAGGTTTGAAGCGCAGCCTTCAGTGTGAGAAACATCAACCATGTCAAACCCCATCAGAATTCAACAAGGTCACTATCACTGAACATGCTAGTCATGTCCTACAGAGTTTTTCATAATTTACACATGCCACAAAGTTCTATCCTTTCAGCCTTTCCTTAAATTCTACAAGTTTGTTACAAAACACAAAGGATGGAAACTTCAGCAAGTGTAAATATTATTTCTGTTTTGTCATTGTCATATATTATTATACAATGCTGTTCACTACATCATTCTCTCGAGTATTCACTCAAGGTAAATCTCTTCAAAACTGAAATGTGGATTCAAACTTCAAATCCTTTCCATCATGTGGGCTGTTAGCTTTTGGCTCCATAACAACAGCAGCAGTGATTCATATGGCAGGCTGCTGTTTATCAATTACAATTTGGCATTCAACACCATTATCCCTTCAGTACTAATCAACGAGCTTCAAAACCTGGGCCTCCGTACCTCCCTCTGCAATTGGATCCTTGACTTTCCCATCGGGAGACCACAGTCAGTATGGATCGGTAAAAACATCTCCTCCTCACTCACAATCAACACAGGTGCATCTCAAGGATATGTGCTTAGTTCAGGGCTCTACACTCAGCATTGTGTGGCTAGGCACAGCTCAGAAGCCATCTACAAATTTGCCGATGGCACCACTGTTGAGATAGACTGACTGGTTGAATGGTGTCACAACAACAGCCTTGCACTCATTGTCAGCAAAACCAAGGAAATGATTGCAGACTAAGAAGGGGAAGCTGGGAGAGCATACCTCATTGAGGGTTTAGCAGTGGAAAGGGTAAGCAGCATCAATTTCCTGGGTGTTAAAATCCTAGAGGTTCTATCCAGGGCCCAACACACTGAAGAAGGCACACCAGTGACTGTATTTCATTTGGTGTTTGAAGAGATTTGATATGCCTCCAAAGTCTCTAGCATACAAAACCTAACCTGGTTGGTCCTACAGATGTGCAATACCTCACAATTGTCTGCATTAAATTCCATCTGCCATTTTTCAGTTCATTTCTCCAGCTGATCGAGATCCCACAGCAAGCTTTGATAGCCTTCCTCACTATCCATTACACCCCGAATCTTGGTGTCATCCAGAAATCTGCTGTTTCAGCTAACCACATTATCAGCTAGATAGATCATTGATATAAACAACAGACACAGCACTGATCCCTGTGACACTCCACTGCCACAGGCCACCAGTCAGACAGGCAATCATCTACTACCATCCTCTGGCTTCTCCCATGAAGCAAACTTCCAATCTGATGTACTACCTTATCTTGAATGCCAAGTAACTGAACCTTCTTGACCAACCTTCCATGTGGGCCCTTGTCAAATACCTTGCTAAAGTCCAAATAGACAACATCCACTGCCTTGCCTTCATTAACATTTCTGGTAACTTCCTCGAAAAACTTAATAAAATTGGTTAGAAATGATCTACCATGCGCAAAGCCATGTTGACTATCCCTTATCAATCCCTTTCTATCCAAATACACATACCTAGATATCAAGTCCCATAGAATACCTTCAAATAACTTCTCAACTGATGATGTCAGGGTCACCAGCATATAATTTCCTGGCTTTTTCTTAGAGCCTTTCATAAACAACGGATCAACATTAGCTATCCACTAATCCTCTGGCACCTCATGCCATGGCTAAGGATCTCTGCAAGGGATCTCTGCAATTTCTGCACTAGCCTCTCACCTTGTCAGGTCCTGGGGATTTATCCAAGACAGCAAAATAATCCTCCTTTGTAAACTGTATAGGATTCATGACCTCTGCGTTCATCTCCCAAGTAAATACAAATGCAAAGAAAATCCATTCAAAATCTCTTTAAGCTCCATACATAGATTACCACTCTGATGTTCCAGAGGACCAATTTTGTCCCTTGCTATCCTTTTGCTATAAATAAATCAGTAGAAGCCCTCAGGAATCTCTTTCACCTTAACTGCTAGAGCAACCTCATGCCTTCTTTTAGCTCTCCTGATTTTCTTCTTAAGTGTTTTCTTGCATTTCTTATAATCCTCAAGTAACTCATTTGTTCTTGCCTGCCTATACCTGCTATGCACCTCCTTCATTTTCTTAACCAGGGCCTCAATATTTCTCAATAACCACAATACATTTTTGCCAGAAAACAACCTTGTCCCAATCCGCACTTGCCAGATCCTTTCTGATACCACCAAAGTTGGCCTTCCTCCAATTTAGAATCTCAACCCAAGGACCAGTGTGTTGGTCCAGATTCCAGCATCCATTGTGCCTTGTGTTTCCCACAAACTCCAACTTGCCCAAAAATCACTTGCACATATCCAGTCCAGTATTATCCCTCCCATTAGGAATCTCATCTTCCTCCTCATATTATTTAAATCACGGGGACAAAAATCATAATGGGGACTGTTTGGGCTGGTTGACTACATTTAATGTTGTAACTTCGAAATGCCTTTCAGCCTTTGCATCTCTTGGTTGCCTTGCAGCAGCCTTACTCAGTAACTTCTTGCAGATCTAGCACCAGCCTCTTACAAACTACTCAGAGTGCAACTCGCTGACCTATTAATTTTGTTTGTTTATGCCTGGTTTTGAATTCCTTTAAGAGAAAACATCTGACAAGTTAAAGGAAGCTGAAAATGCAGAAAAAAAGAATCATTTAAAAACAGGGCAATTACCCTGAAACTTGGTGAACTCCTTACAACCACTACTCTTTATTTGTCAAAGTTTTAACTTCTTGATGGCTTCATGAAACTTCCCTTTGGAAAGGAAGGTGAATTTGTACTGATATAGGATTCACACCCTCAAGCAAAAGAGTGCATTACTGCCAATTAATTATTTCTGGGGCATTGAGGCTTTGTATGCAAACAGGAGTCTATTCACAAGTCCCAGTGACAGAAAAAAAATGGCTCATTAATTTCTAAATTGAGAGATTTGTGTTGGGCTGGCATTTCAAATAGTGCTACAAAATAATTTATGTCTGTGAAAAATCAGAATCAGGTTTAATAAAACAGGTGTGTGTCAAGAAATTTGTTAACTTTACAGCAGCAGTTCAATGAAATACATGATAAGTAAATAGAGAGAAAAAACTGAATGTAGTATATATATATATAATAGTTGTTACAATAAGTAATGCAAATAAAAACAGAAATTAAAAAGTAGTGAGATAATCTTCATGGGTTCAACATTCATTTAAATATCAGGTGGCAAAGGGGAAGCTGTTCCAGAGTCACTGAGTCTCTACCTCCTTCCCAATAGTAATAATACTCATTTTGCCAATCACCTGTCCAGCTCTTGGCTCCATCCCTCCCCCTCCTGTATTGTCCTATCATTTTGCATCTCCCCCTCCCCCTCCCACTTTCAAATCGCTTACTAACTCTCCCTTCAGTAAGTCCTGACGAAGGGTCTCGGCCTGAAACGTCGACTGTACCTCTTCCTAGAGATGCTGCCTGGCCTGCTGCGTTCACCAGCAACTTTGATGTGTGTTGCTTGAATTTCCAGCATCTGCAGAATTCCTCGTGTTTGAGTAATAATGCATGTCCTTGGTGGTGGGGATCCTTAGTAATAGATGCCACCTTGCTAAAGCACAGCTGCTTGACGATGTTTTGGATACTACGGAGGCTTGTACCCATGATCGAGCTGACTAATTTTACAAATTTCTGCAACTTACTTTGATCTTGTGCAGTAACCCTACCTCGCATACCAGACAGTACTGCAGGCCGGTCAGAAAGCTCTCCACGGTACATTTCTAGAAGTTTTCACGCGTTTTAGCTGACAAACTAAATTTCCTCAAACTCCTAATTAAATACGGCTACTGCCTTGCCTTCTTTACAGTTGCATCAATATGTTGCATCCAGGTTAGGTCCTCAGAGATACTGACACCCAGGAACTTGAAATTGCTCACTCTCTCCGCCTCTGATCCCTCTATGGGGATTGATTTGTGTTCACAATCAGCTCTTTGGTTTTGCTGATGTTGAGTGCAAGGTTTCTTCTGTGAGCCACTCAACAAACTCCTCTACACTCATCTGAGATTCTGCCAACAATAGTTGCATCATCAGCAAATTTATACATGACATTTGAGCTATGCCTAGCCATACAATCATGGGTATAGAGAGGGTAGAGCAGTGGGCTAAGAGCGCATCCCTGTTTGACAGACTCTTGCAGACCTTTGGGTTGACAGCAGTCAACACCACTGACGAAGCAACACTGCTGCCTGGAAAATGCACTCAGTAGTAGTCTAGACAACAAACTATTTTGTTTGCTCTCATTGTTTTGAACTTATTGCTGCATTTCTTGTTTTATTTATTACTATCATGTATAGTACTTGCTCTGTGAATTTCATGCAAGCAAGGAACTGCATTGCACCCTACAGTGCATGACAATAAACGAAACTATTCTGAATCAGAAGAAATTGGCATATGGTTGGAATCAACAACCTTCCAATTCAAAAAGTACAGTTTAATTACTGAAATGAAAATGGCACAATGCAACTGTTAAACTTTCCTTGTCTTATCCTGATGTGACCATCAGCACTCTCCCCATGTATCTTGCTGCTTTAGTAAGGTGGCATCTATCATCAAATGCCTCCACCATCCATTTCATGCCCTCTTCTCACTGCTACATCAGACAGGAGGTACAGAATCTAGGATTGGCAACTTAATTGGCCACTGTAAAATTGTCTCTGGTTTGAAAGTAAGTGGGAAAGTTTGGAGTGGAGGAAGAAAGTTGATGGGAATATGGAGATTAAATCAATTAGTATAAATTGTGGTTTAATGGACTCAGTGGACCGAAGTGTCTATTTCTGTATTTATGATTCTCAGACCAATCTGTGCTATCTCCACTATGTTCCAGCCTGATGTTCTACAGTTCCCATCATCTATTCCCCTGGCACTCTGCAAGTTTAAACATATCCTGTTTTTAAATAAATCCATTCTAAAGAACAGCCATTGACCTGAAACATTAAATCTGTTTTTCTCACCACAGATACCACAAACTATCAAAACTTCTTTGTTTTAATTTCAGATGTAATTGAAACTAGATGAATGGATATAAAACAGATAAAATTAAGCCACTTTACGCCAACCATCCTAATGATGAAGTACTTCAAACATGTGAAGAGACTGAAGATGTGGTTAACAGAGGATTAAGTAGGAGTGTTCAGAATCATTGATCATGCTGATTGAGTTGGTAAGGGAAATTGTGTTCAGAGACAGAAAGTTCGTTAACAGAAAAGTGGAATCAGGTGATTACCAATAGAAACTGCTGTTCTTTGTAAGTTGAGTTGATACACCTTGCAAAATGTTGCCTGAAAAGGTGAGAGAAGCCAATTGTACATTCAAAAATTTTTGAGACAATTATATTGGCCTTCATAAATCAAAATATTGTGTACAAGAGATGGGATGCTCTGTTAAAGTTGTAAAAGATGTTGGTGAGGCCTAATTTGGAGTATTGTGTGCAGTTTTGGTCACCTACCTACAGGAAAGTTGTAATTAAGGTTGAAAGAGTATAGAGAAAAATTACAAGGATATTACCAAGACTGGAGGACCTGAGTTATAAGGAAAGACCGAATAGGTTCAGACTTTATTCCTTGGAATGTAGAAGAATGAGGGGAGATTTGATAGAAGTATTCAAAATTATGAGTGGTATAGATAGGGTAAATGCAAGCAGGCTTTTTCCACTGAAGTTAGACAGGACTACAACTATAAATCATGGGTTAAAAGTGAAAGGTGAAATGTTTAAGGGGAACATGAGGGGAAACTTCTTCACTCAGAGGGTTGTGAGAATGTGAATTGAGCTGCCAGCATAAGTGGTGCATGCAAACTTGATTTCTTTCTTTCTTTTTCAATCTTTTTATTAGTTTCATAATAATAAACATACCATAATATTGATACAAAATTATTGGGAATACATTGTTATAATTAACATAGTTAAATATAAGCCCAGTTGACACGAGTGTTAAATCTCCCAATCATATAGGAGACAGATGAACAATATAAAACAAAAAAAATCTTTAAAAAAATCATGAAAAAGAAAAAAAAATCAAAAATATATCCCCCAAAAAAACTAACCTAAACAGTGTTAATCAACTAAACTAAGAAACAAAAAGACATGGGCTGTTATGTAACATCATTAAAAAAAAAAGAACCATTAGTGTTGCCGATTCCGTTCCTCTCGAATATATTACAAAGAAATAGAATAAGTTTGGAAAAAGTCAAATTACATCATATGAAAATGTTGAATAAATGGCCTCCAAGTCTTTTTGAATTTAATACAGGGATCATAAACAACACCTCTAATTTTTTCCAAGCTTATACACAACATAGTTTGAGAGAACCAATGAAATGTGGTTTCAATGTTTAAGAGAAGTTTGGATAGGTACATGGATGGTAGGGATATGGAGGGCTATGGTTTGGATGCAGGTCAGTGGGAGTAGGCAGCTTTAATTATTCTGCACGGACTAGATGAGCCAAAAAGCATGTTTCTGTGCTGTACTTTTCTAGGACTCTATGACAAAGTACAGAACTATATGGAAAGAGAACGACTGTATATGGATGAGGCATAAACAGCTGAACAATTCAACCAAGAAGGCAACTGAAGCACAAGTGCTAGCTGTTCACTTGTACTCTACCTCTGATTATGAAAGAACTTCTTCAATAAGAGCATTTGGAATGTGGAACTCATTACCACAGGTAATAGTCAGGGGAAATCCTACTGACGACCTTAAAGGGAAGCTATATTTGCATACGAGGGAGAAAGGTAATCTTGGTAGAATTCAAAGAGGAATAAAGGAGGAAAATTGAACAGAGTACAAAGGCTACAAGGAGTGGCTGGGATGGAAGGCCTGTTCTATGCTATATACTCCCCCAGGATTAACTAAAAGGATTTACATCATATTTAAGCAAGCTTTTTTTAAATTTGAAAACAACTTAAGTATGTACTACTTGCCACAAATGTTCTAAAAAGCTCATCAACAAGATTGCCCTAATTTTTGAGTTTCAAATGGCAACAAGGAGGCATACATGAGTGCGGTAGATAAGCTGGTTGAGTAATGTTGCATCAGCAATGTCACACACAACATCAGCAAAACCAAGGAACTGATGGTGGACATCAAAAGGATATGCACTGGTCCTCACTGAGGGTTCAGCAGTGGAAAGGGTGAGCAGCTTTAAGTTCTAGAGTGTCAACATAAATCGGGGTCTGTCTTGGGTCCAACAGAACGATGCTGTCATGAAGAAGGGAAGCCAATGACTCTACTTCATTAGGAGTTTGAGGAGATTTGGTATGTCACCAAAGACATGCAAATTTCTACAGACGTACAGTGGAGAGGATTGTGACTGGTTGCATCACAGGATTGAGAGAGGCTGCAGAGGGCGGTAAGCTCAGCCAATATATCACAGGCACAACCCTTTCCGCCATAGAGAACATGCCCAAAAGGTAGTGCATCATTAAGGACCTTCACCATTCAGGATATGCTCTCTTCTCAGTACTACCATCAGGGATGAGATACGGGAGCCAGAAGAGCCACGGTCAACAATTCAGGAAGGAGCTTCTTCCCCTCCATCATCACATTTCTGAATGGTCCGTGAAACAATGAACACTATCTCATTACTCCTTTTTATTGCACTATTTGTTTATAGTGGATTCTGGTTAATTAGGCCACATCAGGACCAGTTCATTTTGGCCTAATTAAGCGGCTCTTCTAATAAAGTGAAGTTTCATGGAAATAGTTGAACAAGTATAAAAAAAAAGACAACTACTGTTTAACTGAGTAACAAATTACGTATTCAAATGAAATACAGAACAAGTCAGAGTGCCACCAACACTACAATAGTACTATAAAACTGTATATTACTTCCTAATAATTATCGGTAGAGTTTAGTGTATGCTGCAATTTTCTTTTGATTGACTATAAATGAACAAAATCAGTGCAGACACCTAGTGCAGATAATAGGTCAACTTCGTACAATGCTTTCAATGATAGCATCTTTCAAATCTTCATTTTCATTCTAACATTCAAAATGATTGTCGATACCTTCAAATTCTTCATAGTCCCTAACTTGTTGAAGTCATGAAATTGTTTCATTTTTCACTCATGGCCATTTCTGGCATCTCCAAGCCTGAATGCTTGAAACCGCAGAGAGCAAAACAGCTCTTTATTGTCTTACTGCTTATTTCTTGCCAAATATCAGTAACAAAAATCACTGCTTTTTGAACACAAACACATGCAATTGACGCTATTTAAAAACTGTTCGCTCTAAGCACAGTGTAGTGTCTAATAGACGCACAAGTAAATGTGACTGATGCTAATTAGACACTATTCTGCAACAGTCTCCTGTCTCAATTAAGCGGAATCATTAAGGATCCTCACCATCTGGGCTATACCAAATTAACAAAGGAAATCCTAGCTGCTTTCTCAATTAGCTTCATTATTCTCCACAAAACACAGGGCAGCGCAGTCTTCCAAGGTGGAGCAGATGGGTGTACTTTGTGATTAACTCATCGTGGTGCACAGACATGGCAGTTCTTTCTCAGTCCTGCTCATCCGAACTGGAACATCTAGCAGTCAAATATCATCCATTTTATCTGCTGAGGGAGTTTTTTGCCATTATCCTGATAGTGGTATATATTCCACCTCAGGTCAAGGTTAGGCAGGCATTGGAGAAGCTGAGCAACTTATCAGCAGGCATGAAACTGTGCACAAAGATGCGTTCCCTATCATTGCAGGAGATCTGAACTAGGCCAGCTTGAAGAAGTCTCCGAACAACTGCTGCTAACATATCACCTGTCGAACTAGAGGAGCCAAAACACTTGACTACTGTAATACCACCATCAAGAACGCTTACTCTGCCATCACACGGCCACACTTTGGTAAGTCCAATCACCTGGCTATACAGTACTATGCAGAAGTCCTAGGCACAGATATACAGCTAGGGTGCATAAGACTCCTGCACAGTACTGTAGTAATTTTACGTATTGCTGGTGCAAAACAAAAAAAAAAAATTTCATGACCTATGTGAGTGATGATACACTGGATTCTGATATGGATCTGTTGTGGACTGAGAGCGGGAAGGGGGCAGGGAGAGGGGAATCATTAGGGAAAGTGGAAGGGAGGTGGGGAAAGGGTGTGGGGAGCAGCAGAGAGACATTCTGTAATGATCAATAAACCAATTGTTTGGAATCAAATAACATTCCCTGGTGTCTCAGGTCTGGGTGTGTCTGCACCCGCACAACCCCCTCCCCTGCTCCTGGCGCTCCTTCTCTGCCACCTGTCCCATACCCCTCCTGCAGCATTCCACCCCCACCATTACCATCATCCTTTACTCCTGCCAGATTTACAAACTCACTGTCTGGTCCGTGTTAACAAACATAAAGCACAGCAAAAGTCTTCTGCACAGTATTGCACTTCTACTACCAGCATATAGGCAGCAACTAAAGACCACAGCACCAGTGGTGAGGACCAAGAAGGTAAGGTCAAGAGAGGCAGCAGAGCGTTTACAGGTGCTTTGAATCAGTGGACTGGACAGTATTCAGGGATTCGTCTTCCAGCTTGATTAAATACGCCACAGTTGTCACTGACTTCATCAAGACCTTAGTTAGGTTAGAGAGGAGATTAACGCAATAGAAAGGAAGGACATAAGCCAGGAGGATGTGGAATCGATATGGGTAGAGCTGCATAACACTAAGGGGCAGAAAACGCTGGTGGGAGTTGTGTACAGGCCACCTAACAGTAGTAGTGAGGTTGGGGATGGTATTAAACAGGAAATTAGAAATGTGTGCAATAAAGGAACAGCAGTTATAATGGGTGACTTCAATCTACATGTAGATTGGGTGAACCAAATTGGTAAGGGTGCTGAGGAAGAGGATTTCTTGGAATGTATGCGGGATGGTTTTTTGAACCAACATGTCGAGGAACCAACTAGAGAGCAGGCTATTCTGGACTGGGTATTGAGCAATGAGGAAGGGTTAATTAGCAATCTTGTCGTGAGAGGCCCCTTGGGTAAGAGTGACCATAATATGGTGGAATTCTTCATTAAGATGGAGAGTGACATAGTTAATTCAGAAATAAAGGTTCTGAACTTAAAGAAGGGTAAGTTTGAAGGTATGAGACGTGAATTAGCTAAGACAGACTGGCAAATGACACTTAAAGGGTTGACGGTGGATATGCAATGGCAAGCATTTGAAGATCGCATGGATGAACTACAACAATTGTTCATCCCAGTTTGGCAAAAGAATAAATCAAGGAAGGTAGTGCACCCGTGGCTGACAAGGGAAATTAGGGATAGTATCAATTCCAAAGAAGAAGCATACAAATTAGCCAGAAAAGGTGGCTCACCTGAGGACTGGGAGAAATTCAGAGTTCAGCAGAGGAGGACAAAGGGCTTAATTAGGAAGGGGAAAAAAGATTATGAGAGAAAACTGGCATGGAACATAAAAACTGACTGTAAAAGCTTTTATAGATATGTGAAAAGAAAAAGATTGGTTAAGACAAATGTAGGTTCCCTACAGACAGAAACAGGTGAATTGATTATGGGGAGCAAGGCCATGGCAGACCAATTGAATAATTACTTTGGTTCTGTCTTCACTAAGGAGGGCATAAATAATCTTCCAGAAATAGTAGGGGACAGAGGGTCCAGTGAGATGGAGGAACTGAGGGAAATACATGTTAGTAGGGAAGTGGTGTTAGGTAAATTGAAGGGATTAAAGGCAGATAAATCCCCAGGGCCGGATGGTCTGCATCCCAGAGTGCTTAAGGAAGTAGCCCAAGAAATAGTGGATGCATTAGTGATAATTTTTCAAAACTCTTTAGATTCTGGACTAGTTCCTGAAGATTGGAGGGTGGCTAATGTAACCCCACTTTTTAAAAAAGGGGGGAGAGAGAAACCAGGGAATTATAGACCGGTTAGCCTAATCGGTGGTGGGGAAACTGCTAGAGTCAGTTATCAAAGATGTGATAACAGCACATTTGGAAAGCGGTGAAATCATCGGACAAAGTCAGCATGGATTTGTGAAAGGAAAATCATGTCTGACGAATCTCAAAGAATTTTTTGAGGATGTAACTAGTAGAGTGGATAGGGGAGAACCAGTGGATGTGGTATATTTGGATTTTCAAAAGGCTTTTGACAAGGTCGCACACAGGAGATTAGTGTGCAAACTTAAAGGACACGGGTATTGGGGGTAAGGTATTGATGTGGATAGAGAATTGGTTGGCAGACAGGAAGCAAAGAGTGGGAATAAACGGGACCTTTTCAGAATGGCAGGCAGTGACTAGTGGGGTACCGCAAGGCTCAGTGCTGGGACCCCAGTTGTTTACGATATATATTAAGGACTTGGATGAGGGAATTAAATGCAGCATCTCCAAGTTTGCGGATGACACGAAGCTGGGCGGCAGTGTTAGCTGTGAGGAGGATGCTAAGAGGATGCAGGGTGACTTGGATAGGTTAGGTGAGTGGGCAAATTCATGGCAGATACAATTTAATGTGGATAAATGTGAAGTTATCCACTTTGGTGGCAAAAACAGGAAAACAAATTATTATCTTAATGGTGGCCGATTAGGAAAAGGGGAGGTGCAATGAGACCTGGGTGTCATTATACACCAGTCATTGAAAGTGGGCATGCAGGTACAGCAGGCGGTGAAAAAGGCGAATGGTATGCTGGCATTTATAGCGAGAGGATTCGAGTACAGGAGCAGGGAGGTACTACTGCAGTTGTACAAGGCCTTGGTGAGACCACACCTGGGTATTATGTGCAGTTTTGGTCCCCTAATCTGAGGAAAGACATCCTTGCCATAGAGGGAGTACAAAGAGGGTTCACCAGATTGATTCCTGGGAAGGCAGGACTTTCATATGATTAAAGACTGGATGAACTAGGTTTATACTCATTGGAGTTTAGAAGATTGAGGGAGGATCTGATTGAAACTTATAAAATCCTAAAGGGATTGGACAGGCTAGATGCAGGAAGATTGTTCCCGATGTTGGGGAAGTCCAGAACGAGGGGTCACAGTCTGAGGATAAAGGTGAAGCCTTTTAGGACTGAGATTAAGAAAAACTTCTTCACACAGAGAGTGGTGAATCTGTGGAATTCTCTGCTACAGGAAACAGTTGAGGCCAGTTCATTGGCTATACTTAAGAGGGAGTTAGATATGGCCCTTGTGGCTAAAGGGATCAGGGGGTATGGAGGGAAGGCTGGTACAGGGTTCTGAGTTGGATGATCAGCCATGATCATACTGAATGGCCTACTCCTGCACCTATTTTCTATGTTTCTATGTTTTCTATCTGTGGATGAGTGTGTGTCTTTGGAGACATACTGGACATACCCAAACCAAAAGCCATCGATGAACCACGAGATTTATAGTCTGCTGTGGGCTAGATCTGTAGCATTTAAGACCACTGATGCAGAGCTATACAAGAAGTCCTGGTACGGCCTATGAAAGGCTATTTTAAGGGTGAAAAAACAATTCTGATTGAGGTTAGAGATGGAATTAGATACATGCCTGAATTGGCAGGGTTTGCAGGCCATTACTTCCTACAAGGTGAAACCTAACATCATGAATAGCTATGATGCTTCACTCCCAGATCAGCTCAACTGTCATGAAATTTGTTTTGTAGCAGCTGTACATTGCAATGCATAATAAATACTATAAAATACATTAAGAAATATATATACATATAAAAATAACTAGCATAAAAAGAGGAAAAAAGTGAGGTAGCGTTTATGGATTCATTGTCCATTTAGAAACCTGTTGGCAGAGGGGAAGAAGCTGTGCCTGAAACATTGAGTTATGTGTTCAGGCTCTGCCCTTTAGAGGCATCGCTTTTTGAAGGTGGCCTAGATGCTGAGAAGGCTGGTGCCCATAATGAAGCTATGTATATTTATAACTTTCTGCAACTTATTCCACTCCTGTAGAGTGTCCCTGCCATACGAGACAGTGATGGAACCAGTTAGAATCCTCTCCATGGTACATCAGTAGAAATTTGAGAGTCCTTGATGACATACCAAGTTTCCCCTGACTCCTACTGGAATACAACATTGTTGTGCCTTCTTGGTAATTGCATCAATATGATAGGCCTAGGATAAATCTTCAGAGATGTTGACACACAGGAGCTTGAAACCCTTTTCACTTCTGAACCCTCGATGAGAAGTGGTGTGTTCCCTTGACCTCCCCTTTCTGAAGTCAACAATCAATTCTTTTGTCTTACTGACATTGAGTGCAAGGTTGTTACCACGCAACCAGCTGACCTATCTTGCTCCTGTATGCCTCTTTGTCGTCATCTGAAATTCTGCCAACAATAGTTGAGCTGTCGGCCAATTTATAGATGGTGTTTGAGCTGCGCCTAGATACACAGTTGTGGGTGGAGAGAGAGTAGAGCAGTGAGCTAAGTACACATTCTTGAGGTACACCAGTGCCAATTGGCAGCGAGGTGGAGATATTATTTCTGATCCACACTGTGTTCTTCCAATGAGGAAATCAAAGATCCAGTTGCAAAAGGAGGTACAGCGTTTCAGGTTTTCTTGCTTATTGATGAGAAATGAGGGCACTATTCTGATGAACGCTGAGTTGTAATCCATGCACATCAGCCTGATGTAGTATTGCTGTTGTCCAAGTGATCTGAGACTTAGTGGAGAGCCAGTGAGATTGCATCCACTGTAGACCTCTTATATCGGTAGGCTAATTGCAGTGGGTCCAGGTGCTTACTTAGGCAGGAGGTGATTCTATCCATGACCTCGCAAAGCACTTTGTTACAGAAGTTGTTCCACTGGGTGGTAGTCATCGAAGCAGCTCACCCTGCTCTTCTTGGGCACTGGTATGATTGTTGCCCTTTTGAAGCAGGTGGGAACATCCAACTGCAGCACTGAGAGATTGAAGAGGTGTGGTAAACCATGTATATAGGTTGTAACTGAGTTACCGGTCTGGACACGCCCCTCTGCTGACTGCTCCTGGGGCTCCTCCCACAGACCCCTGAATAAAGGCGATTGTGTCACTGCTCCTCCCTCAGTCCAGGACAGATATTCAGCTCGGACGTTGGTCCATTTTACTGTTAGTAAAAGCCTTTTAGTATTTACTCTACTTCCAGTCTTTTGGAGTAATTGATAGTGCATCAAGAGGTCCTTCAACAGACTTGCCAGGTGGTTGACACAGGTCTTCAGAGCCCTACCTAGTACATCATCAGGGCCTGACGCCTTGCGAGGGTTCACCCTCTTGAAAGATGTTCTGACGTCGGCATGCTATTCACAGATCACAGGGTCACCAGATCCAGAAGGTGCAGTTTTAATTTTTTAAGGGTGGTGTGTATATGGAATGAGCAGCTAGAGAAAGTAGTTGAGGCAGGTATAATAGCAATTTCTGAAAAAAAAGTAGAATATGGGCCAAGTACAGGCAAATGGGACTAATTTGGATAGGCATCTTGGTTGGCATGGATCAGTTGGATAGAAGGCCCAGGTTGGTGTGGTCTTTCATTGATTCTATTATGGTTATTATTCTATTATGGACTAATTAAGTATGCACACAAGTAAATGAACCTCAGGGTTGTATATGATGACATATATGTACTTCGATTAAAAATATTTACTTTGAACTGTTTTCTGTGCTGCATGACTCCATATTAAACTTCAAATATATGCATGTTTTCTGTGAACATTTGAATGGTAACCTTCCCTAATGTAACCAAGGGTTCACTATGAACATCTTTGTAAATGGATAACAAACACAGTTAATTAATTTATTTACCACTTACTTCAACGTAAACTAATTCAGTGAAATCTTGACTGCACTATTCCCCTTTTAAACTACTGGGTTGCCCATGACTACTTGTAGCATACACACAAGTATCTATTTCCTGGTAAAAACCACAAAATGATTCTTTATTCCATGTAATTTGAATCCGGAGTTAAGTATCAGTTTTCCATTCCCAATTGTTCAGTTGCTGGCAAAGCAAATTCACGTCCAATATTGAGATACAAAGCTCAACAATCTTAATTTGAAACTTTTCCTTTCCCCAAAAATACATTTACAATTTTAGACTGGTGTTTCCAAACTACCAGTAACCAACAATTCTACTAATCCCTCCACATCCTGCTGACACCTGTAGATTATGAAAAGAGACATTAGCTCCCAAAGAGGTCGATTGTGAACAGGACAAGCAACCCTGTTGAGGAATAAACAAAGAAGTTTGGTTACCCTAGCTACATCCATTGTTGATTCCAGGTCTCTAAAAGTAATATAAAGCTATGAGATTCCGAAGATGCTGGAAATCCAGAGCAACACACACAAAAAGTAGGTCAGTCCTGCTGTGTTCCTCCAGCATTTTGTATGTGTTGCTTTGAAAGTAATACCTGTATGCCATGTTGCTCTCACGAATAGTAAGGTTACAATATCTTCAAATTGACAAGGTAAGAGTAGAATGTTGCCAACTTCAGCTCATGTTGGCCATTTGAGAATGTGGCAAATCCTGAAATAAGTATGATTTGGGCATTGTGCTGATAGGTGAACATAGTGAGCCACAAAGGCATCTCCATTCATCCTCAAATGGTGACCTTGGTAGTTGTTCTAAAAGTATTTCAGTTAATTGCCCTTCAAAACTGAATGACAGTCTCCTCAGGATATAGGTTTTGCGCCTGGCAATGTATCCCAGGATTGGCTCTTTGTGCATTTGTAATATATCAGGAGGTTTAATCTGTGGTGTGCGTGGACCCCAGGGAGTGTACGTTGGGTGGGTGGGGGGAGGGGGGGTCACAGGAAGAGGTTGTGGTTAATCCCTGAGAGCAGGAGAGAAAAGGACTGTGCCTCGTCCCAAGGCCATGATACCAAGTGTTGGGAGGCAAGGTACGTGTAGTCTCTTGGATAACAAGGATTTAGTGTGGGTTGAAAATCTGTTTTGCCTGAGGGCAAGTTGGCTGCTACTAGTCCCATACTCAAATCCCTGTAAATCACTGGAATATTACCATCACAGGTTTCTTTTTTCATTTCAAATTCCGACTCTTACACTGTTACACAAGCTCACTAATGCCAAGCACCCACAATAATAACAAACAGGAGAATACAGAATGGTCAGGCATGCAGCTTTATCTCAGTGCAGCTCCCTCACTAACTATGTGCCTGTCAAACACGGCCTGAACAACTCACTGCATCACAACCACCAAATTCATCAATTACACAAACGTTACAAAGACAGCATTTCTAACAACCGATCTGCAAGTAATTACTTAGTCAATTTTGTGAGAAATAAACCTTGCATGGATTCCTGGCATTACATTTCCATCAGTCCACACTCACTTGGAATATATTTTAATAACGGACCACACAGGAAAACGACCTGACATAAAACTAGTCCTCTACATAAATTAATATTTCCATGCCACACCCTTTTCTGGTTCTCACCTTATTTAGTGTCACATTAAAAGCACAAAATGGACATTTATTTTCTTTGACCTCTTGGCCCCCAAGAAATTGATCTGATGCTGACCAGGATGAAGGCCTGATAAATAGAATAACATGCAGTGCTCTCCCCCGACATCAAGCCACATTTTTACTGAGAAGGAAGTACATACAACAATATTACTAATTTGGTTATCAGTTTATAGAGTTTAACACCATCTGCCGAGATCGGGCCACTTTAATTAACCGTCCAAGTGAGAATACTACAAACGTCTCACATGGATTACAGATTTGAGCATTAAATGCTGGGACGGCGCATGAAAATTAAAATTGTAGTTGCTGGAAATGTAGATTAGAAGCAAAAAGGATGCTGTAGGCACTCAGCAGGTCAACTATATCTGTATCAAGTGTCAATATTTCAGACCCAAAACCCTTTTGTCAGTTCTAGCAAAGCATCCCAAACTGAAATATTAACTTGGTTTCTCTTTCTACAGGTGCCATTTTAGAACTTACAGTTCTTATCACTACAAAAAGATACTCCTCCCTCATTAAGTAACTGTACTTTTTTTAAAAAACTGACATTAAAGGTTAAATTAAATTCCCATCACAGTCATACATACTGCACAGAAACAGCCCTTTGGCCCATCAGGTTCATGCAAACAAATAGTTCCATCCAGATTGGTCCCATTTGGCCATATCTCTCTAAATCTTTTGTAGTTGTCCATGCTTCTTTTTCATGTTGTTAATATATCTGCCACAACCAATTCCTCTGGCAGCTCACTTCATAAACAGACCATCCCCAAGGTGAAAAAGGTGCCCCTCAGATTCCTATTAAATCTCTCACCTCTCATCTTAAACTTAAGCTTTTTAGTTCTTGATTCCCCAACACTGGGGTAAAGACTGGGAGTACTAACATTATCTGTGATTCTCATAATTTGGTACACTTCTTTGAGATCACTTTCATTCTCCTGAACACGGTATTCCTAATGTGGCCTCACCAGCGTCCTATACAACTGCGCCACAACCTCCCAACTATTTTTTTACTCAGCACCCTGATTGATGAAGACCAGTGTGTCAAAAGCCTTATTCATCACCCCGTCTACCTACTAGTACACTTTCAGAGAACCATGTACTTGTACTTCTAGTACAGTCGAAAGCACTGGTATTCTGTTTTACAGCACTCCCCAGAACCTTGTTGCATTCACTGTGAATGCCACACCCTCATGTTTTCCAAAAACAAATCACCTTGCACTTAACCAAATTAAACTCTTTTTCAGACTATTTACCTAGTTGATCAAGGTCCCTCCGTAAATGCTGATAATCATCTTCACTGTCTACAGCATGCCTATTTTAGTGTCATCCACAAATTTACTAATCATATCTTGAATATTCCCATCCTCATCATTGGCATTTAAATTCTCTGGTGCCTTTTCTCCCTGTACTTTTTTTTAATCATTTCTCTTCCACTATCCCATAGTTACTCCTTAATCTACCTCTTATAAAATGCCTCTCTGTGTTCCTCCTTACGCTTGCCTGTTTAAATTTGTTCAGAAGCTCTTTACTCAATGGCCCAAGGTCTGATGCTCCAGTCCACTGGTCTAAATTCGCATTCATATGCCACAGCTTCTGAAGCATTTCCACCAATGAGTCAGAAGGTCAAGGGTTTAGTCATCACTCCAGATGTATCAGCATATAATCTAGGCTGTCATTTGAACCCTCTACTAAGGAAGTACAAATTTATCAGTGATACCACATTTCAGAGAAGTTTATGTGACCACATCTTCAATTTCAACTCAATGTATGCAATCCCAATGCACCATTTAAAGCAAAATAGAGATTGAGATTATTCGCAGTGTCCTGGCCAAACTCATACCCTTCAACCAAACAGATTTCCAAGTTATATATTGCATTTTTGTTTGTGTTTACTGTTTGAAAATTGGTTATTATTTCTTCCATTGCACGGTTAATTCAAAAGTAGTTACTTGTGAAATGTGTTGGAACAGCTGAATGATTTTTTTTTGTTTAAACTCTTTTTACAAATATGCCCATTGCCAGTAAAATCTCTATTTATCATTTATCCTCAGTTTCCTTGTTAAGTGATTCTGTCAGTGGAGTAACTCCCTCCTGCACAACCATACACTGTTCTAAAGCAGGTCACAGTGCCTCAGTAAAAGTTTCCTCCTCCACCATTCTTTCAACATGTGGTTAGCTGCGCAATCTTCCTCCACTTGCCTAGTTTAACATATAGCACTCAAGCTTTACATTGCATACTTCTTAACCTTTGAGTTGCCTATACTAGAACTCTTCTTCAGACTTTCAAACAGTGCTCTAACCAGTATAACTCTTACTCATTGAAGTCTTTCAAACCAATCTAGAGATCTCACTGTGGCACTTCAATGCATACCTATAAGCCTGCTTTTTGATTTAGGAATGAAAACTGAGCTCAATTATTGAAACATAACAAATGAACCCCAAAAGAATAGAATTACAGAGTCACAAAGTGCAGAAACAAGTCCTAAGCCAATCCCTTTTTTTCTCCCCATATTTTCATTGGAACGCCTCTAAATTCTACTACTTACTGGGAACGATTTACAGCATCCGATTAACCTGCATACTCACAGGCCTTTGGAATGTGGGAGGAAACCAGGGCACCTGGAGAACACCAACATGGAGGAGGGAGAATGTGTAAACTCCACACAAAGAATGCTGGAAGTCAGGCTTGACCCTGGATTACTGAGGCAGTGAGGCAGCAGCTCTTCCTGCCACAATGCTGTGACAATATTTGCAATGTAGGATAGTGTGAGACTTAGAGGGGAACTGCTGGTGGTAGTGTGCCCATACATCTGCTGCCTTTGCCTATCCAGCAACTTATACTAAGGTTATTTCATTTTTTCTTTTCTATGATGTTATGACATGAGGCCATTCTGTCCATTGAGACAATTCCAGACACTTCCATCTACCCCATCCAGCCACTTATTTCACTATAGCCTGCCCCCTCCCATGTGGCCATTAACACCCCTTCTCCCTGTAGTCCAGCCATTTGCACTAGGATCAATTTGCAATAATCAATTAACCTACCGACCAATACCTCTGAACTATTGAAGGAAAACGGAAAACACAGGAAGAACACAGATAAAAGCATAGGTCAGAAATGAATCTGGATCACTGGAAGCTGTGAGATGGCTGCACCATGTGAGACAAATGACACAATTAGGAAATTAACATTGCCTTACTCGAAGGTCAACCAACTGTTTTGAAAACACTTGCTGTTCATGGTTTTAAGGGTCTTTTGAAGGACAGCAATCAATAAATTGTTATTTACCAATCTTCACTTTTGAGATTATTTTCTGGTGTTATTTTTGTTTCCTACTGTCAGATTAATTTAACCATAAGACCATAAGATACAGGAGCAGAATTAGGCTATCTGGCCTTTTTGAGTCTTCTCCACCATTTCATCATGGTAGATACAATTTTTCTCTCAGCCCCAATCTCCTGCCTTCTCCCTGTATCCCCTCCTGCCCTGACCAGTCAAGAATCTATCAACCTCTGCTTTAAATATACATTCAGACTTGGCCTCCACAGCTGCCCATGGCAACGAATTCCATAGACTCACCATTCTCCAGCTAAAATTGATTATTTCTTTATGGTAGGATTAAAATTCACAACCTTTAAGATACAAATTCAGGATAGTGTAGTTTGCTCGGGAGAGCATGCGCAGAGTCGCCAGATACCGGTGCCATCTTGAAAACCAGTCTTACTAGATTGCAATAGCATGCTTCCCATGTACTGATTATCTTTCCTCTTGCCATCTTTTCCAAATCCTTTCTTCCTTTTGCTTTTGCCCAAGCGCAGCAATGCCAAAAAGTATTTGGTCTAAAATTTAACTCCCAATGTCTCACATTTGTTTTTTTTTTACCCCATTGACCATCTTCCCAATTCATTCCCTACCTTTCAACTTTGTTTCTTATTGCTGTCTCTGGCTGTGTCCAAAATAATTCCATGCTGCTTCTCGTTTCTTCCTTCACTTAAGAACCATTTGGACAGACGCATGAACAGGCAGGGAAGTAAGGGTTTCTCACCATATGCAGGCAGTTTGACAGACCTCTATAGATGCACAAGGGAGGGTATCCTGACTGGTTGCATCACAGCCTGGTGTGGAAACACTTGTGTGCAAGTATGAAAGATCCTCCAAAAAGTGGTGGATATAGCTCAGTTCTGCACAGGAAAGACTTCCAAACTATTGAGCACCTCTACAAACAGCACTGCCACAAGAAAGCAGGATCCATCACCAAGGGCTCCCGCCATCCAGGCCATGCTCTCTTCTTGCTGCTACCCTGGAGAAGGAGGTACAAGAACCACATCACCGGATTCAGGAACAGCTATTACCCTTCATTCATCAGGCTTCTGAACCAGAATGGACAACTTCAATCACCACAACACTGAATACAACCTATGAACTCAATTTCAAGGACTCTACAACTCATGTTCTCAGTAATGTTTATTTACATATTTATTATTATTATATCATCGCAACTGTAACCTTAAGCTGCTTTCGTTCTCAAACTGTCAGGCTTGGCCTAATTTAAAAAATGGAAAGCTTTGTCCCCCATCCAGCAAGTCTAATAAAGGGAAACATTATCAGTGTCATTCCCAACTGAGTCAAAGTCAAAAACTTAGGAATGGACAGGAAATTGAGAGGAATGAAATACATTTTAAATGCTGCACCCAACTGAGGAGTCATAAAGGGTTAATTTCTCCCACCTCTGCCAATAAGGAGTTTACATGTTCTCTCCATGACCATGTGGGTTTCCTCCCACATTACAAAGATGTACAGGCTAGAATGGGTTAATTATTTACATGGGTGTAATTGGACAATGCAGGCCCATTGGGCTGAAAGAGTCTGTTCCTGTGTTGTATATTTAATTAATTAAATTGAAAGATAAAAACAGCATGCTTTTTATCCCATTGGGAATGCTGGACAATTTCATCTGCCCTATGATATACAACTACCTCGCAAATGTATGAAATCTGGTTTAACATTTCACCTCGTTGGGCACATGGTCAAGGTGGTTAAGGCATTCGTCTAGTGATTTGAAGGTCACTAGTTCAAGCCTCAGCTGGGGCAGCGTGTTTGTGCCCTTGAGCAAGGGACTTAACCACATATTGCTCTAGTGTCTGTGTGAGGAGTGGCGCCCCACACAGACTTCCAATCTGCACCTTGTAAGGCATGAAAATGCCCAACGCAGGCCCCTCAAGGTCTGAGTCGATGTTCTCCGCCCCCCCTTGGGAAATGGAACAAAGAGAAAGCAAGATACCACTTAGGAAGAAAACGCCAATAGTTAGAAAGAGGAGACAAATAATTGTGTTGCAGATAATTGCATGAGAAGGAGGGGAAATATGAATTGTAGGACTACTTTTAATATATCTGCTGCATTGCCCAAACCGGTAGAGATGGCAATTCAAAATTAAGTGTAATCGTTAGATGATGTTACTTGGAGTAGGTCACTATTCAGTAAGGTCATGATTGATCCAATTCTGTCTTCAATCTGATCTTCCTGTTTGGTCACCATTGGCCTTCAATCCCATATAGCTCAAAATGTGCCCGCCTCAACCTTATTTAATGCTTCAGCCTCTACAGCTCTCTAGGGTAGAAAATTCCAAAGAAATACAATATTTTAAGAGAGAAAAAAATGCTCATTATTTCCACATAGTATGGATCATCTCCTCTTTGGAAATTATGCTCATTAATTCTTGATTATCCTGCAGTCTCTCAACATCTATCCTGCCACGTCCCCTGTGAGCTTTACATATTTCAATAAGATCTCCTCTCATTTTTCTAAATTACAGGCCAAATCTGTTCAGTCTTTCCTTATAAGTCAATACTTTCGCCACGGGACTCAACCTGGAATATCTTCCATATATAGTCCAAAGCCAGTACATACCTCCTTAAATATGATAACCCATACACATATTGCAGGGAAGAGCTGCAGTCCCAGTGAAATGTGAACTCACAACCTCAAATTTATATGACCGGCCCTCTAATCCCTGTGCTACAGATCTACCTTCTAAGTCTACATACCGACATCCAAGGCTTCTCAGCACACACAATCAGAATATAGAACATAGAAAATCGAACAGTACCGCACAGGAACAGACCCTTCAGCCTACAATATTGTGCTGAACCAAATAACCGGTAAACAAATGGCCAACAAACAAATCCCTTATGCCTACACAATTTCCCTCACATTCAAGTGCTTGTCTAAACATCTCTTAAAGTCCCTAATGTATCTTCCTCTACCACCACCCCAGACAGTGGGCACCTACCACTCAGTGTAAAAAAGCTTGCCTCTCACATTTCCTTTGAAATTAACCCTCTCACTTTAAATGCCTGCCCTCTGTTATTAAACACTGTCTACTCTGTCTGTGCCCCTCATAATCTTACAATACTCTATCAGATCTTCCATTAGCCTCCATCACTCCAAGAAAACAACCCAAGTTTGTCCAACCTCTTGTATAGCACATACGCTCTGATCCAGGTAAACCTCCTCTGCATCCTCTCCAAACCCTTGATTTCTTTCCTAAAATGAGGTGACCAGAACTGCATTCAATACCCCAGATGTTGTCTAATAACTAGAGTTTTATAAAATTGCAACTTAACTTCCTGACTTTTGAACTCAGTGCCTCAACTAATAAAATCAAACAGCTCATATGCCCTGTTAACCAACCTGGAGCTATGAACTTGGACCCCAAGATCCCTCTATTCATCAACACTGTTAAAAGTCTTGCTGTTAACTGTGTACTATCGCCTTACGTTTAACCTACCAAGGTGCATCAGTTTACATTTGGCCAGGGTAAACTCCATCTGTCATTTCTCTGCCCATATCTGCAAATGATTTACATCTCACTATATTTTTTTGAGTTCATGATTGTAATCTGAGATACTCTGAAATCATGCAAAACATATAGAAATGCTCTGAAATCATGCAAAACATATCTGGGTGCAGACTGCTACAGTGATCACATATCAATAATCAGCGTGAAGTACCTGAGACTCAGAAAGCTTAAAAGGCCAAGAGTAGAGCCAAAGCTGAATTTGGGACTTTTGAGAAAAAACAGTGACTTCAAAAATGAATTCCAAATAACAGTGAAGAACAAATTCAAGGCTCTACAAAGCATCACTATTATGGAACAGCAGTGAGAAAACCTTAGAGACAGCTAACACAAGCAGCACAAGAGGTGATCCCCAAACAACAGAAAAAAGCTAAAAAGAAATGGATGACAGAAGAAATTCTGAATCTTATGGAACAAAGAAGAAAATGTAAGGAAAACGAAAAAGCCTACATATCTTTGCATGCACAGATAACGGCCAAGGAAGCAAAAGAAAAGTGACTTAAGGACAAATGTGAGTTAATAGAACAATTGCAGAAGACCAACAACAGCAAACGTATGCACGACGAGATCAAAGAGGTCACTAATTGGAAGAAAACTGGGGCAACAACAGGATGTATAAAAGCAAAAGATGGCTCTACAATTATGGAAAAAGGAAAAATAGTGCAAAGATGGTCAGAATACATCAAAGACCCATACGACGACAAAGACCGAGAGGACAACTTTGATATTGGCAACAACAACGAAGGCCCAGCAATACTGAAAGAAGAAGTGGAAAATGCTATGAAGAAAATGCGAAAGGTGAAATTATCAGGACCATATAACATTCTGGTTGAACTGTATGAAGCGATAGAAGATTTTGGTGTAGAGAAATTAACAATCTTATTGAATAGAATGTACAACAGTGGCAAAGTACCAGAAGATCTTTTAAAGGCAGTATTCATTGCACTGCCAAAGAAACCAGGTGCAACAGAGTGTGGACAACACAGAACAATTAGTTTAATGAGCCACCTCACAAAAATTCTACTTAGAATCATCATGCTCAGAATAAGAAACAAAATTAAATCAGAGATCAGTGAAGAACCGTGCAGCTTTGTCGAAGGCAAGAGAACATCAAACACCACTTATATTCTCAGAAATATCGAAAGGTCAATAGAAGTACAACAAGACCTATATTTCTGTTTCATTGACTACACAAAAGCCTTTGACACAGTGAAACACCAAGTCATCATGAAAATGCTTAAAGATATTAATATCGACGGAAAAGATCTAAGAATAATCAGGAAACTCTACTGGCAACAAAGTGCAGCCATATGGATAGACAATGAGATTGGTGAATATCAGCCAATAAAGTGAGGAGGCAGACAGGGTTGTGTTCTATCACCAGACCTGTTCTCCTTGTACAGTGAAAGCATCATGAGAACCATACAAGACCTACATGGAATAAGTATAGGAGAATACAATATCAACAACCTATGCTATGCGGATGATACAATATTGATAGCAAACAGTGAAGTAAATTTACAGAAACTAGTATCTACCATCAACACACAGAGCGAAAGACTTGGCCTAACCTTAAACAAAAAGAAAACTGAAGTAATGGTAATATCAAAGAAACCTGATATCCCAAACTGTAGGATCGTATTGGGAAATGAAATCCTGAAACAAGTTCACAACTTCAAGTACCTTGGATCATGGGTAATATTTGATGGCAAATGCGAAACAGACATAAAAGCAAGAATAGCAATGGCAAGAACAGCATTTACAGAAATGAGAAACATCCTAACGAACAAGAAAATAGCAATTGACATCCGCCTTAGAACTCTCAGCTGCTACATTCTTCCTATATCGATGTATGGCTGCGAGTAATCGACCATCACAAATGCAGTGGAAAAAAGAATCAATGCAGCAGAGATGTGGTTCCTCAGAAGAATGCTATGCATATCATATACGGACAAGATAACAACGAAGAAGTTCTACAGAGAACGAAAACAAAACGTACATTACTTAAAAAAATCAGAAAGCAGCAATCAGAATTCTTTGGACACATCATGCAAGGAGAGACATTAGGATATTTAGTTACAACTGGAAAGCTGGAAGGAAAAAGAAGCGGGGCAGACAGAGAATGAAAATGATAGATGGAATAACATCATGGTTAGAAACAGGGGAGGCAACAACTACAATTCAGAGGGTCAAGGACCGTGATGGATGGAGAGACATGATCGCCCACGCCAAAAGGCAAGGCACCTGAATGATATTTTTTGCCAGTCATCTATGCTATCCATAACACCACCAATCTTCATACCTTTGGCAAACTTACTAAACAACCCACCTACATTTTCATCCAGGTCATTAATATACAGCACAAGCAGCAAAGGTCCCAGTACAGATCACTGAGGAACACCACTAATCACAAACCTCCAACGAGAATAAATCCCTTTGACCACCACCCTCTGTCTTCTATGGGCAAGCCTGTTGTGAGCCCAAATGGCCAATTCACCATTGATCCTATGCATCTTAATCTTCTGGATGAGCATTCCATGAGGGACCTTGTCAAATGCTTTACTAAAATCATGTAGACAGCATCAACAGCTCTACCTTCATCAAGTACCTTCGTAAGACATGACGTGCCCTGTACAAAGCAATTCTGGCTCTCTCTAATTAGGGCATGGCTTTCCAAATGCTCATAAATCCTATTGCTAAGAATTCTCTCCAGTAACTTCCATACCATTGACGTGATTCTCACTAGTCTATAGTTTCCAGGATTTTCCCTGGTCCCCTTCTTGAACAATGGAACAACATTAGATACTTGCCAGTCCTCCAGGACCTCAAATGTGGCTAGAGAAGCCACAAAGATATTGGTCAAGACCCCAGCAATCTCTTCTCTTGCCTCCTTCAATAAACTAGGGTATATTCCATCAGGCCCTGGGGACTGATCCGCATTAATCCTCTTTAAAAGACTCAACACTACCTCCTCCTTTACCCCAAAATGCCCTAGCATATCAATATGCTTGGCACTGCTCTCCCTATCCTCCATGTCCTTCTCCTTGGTAAATACTGATGTAAAGTACACATTAAGGACTTCATCACCTCCCTCTTTACCCTCTTGCTCTTGATGTATGTATAGAATGCCTTGGTATTCTCTTTACTCCAACTTGCCAGGGAATTTTCATTGTACCTCCTGGTTTTCCTAATTTCTTTTTTCGAGTTTTTGTTCTGGCTTCTTCATAATCCTCAAGTTATCTGTTCGATTCTAGCTTCTTAACATACTTTTCCTTTTTCTTCTTGACTAAATTCATCACCTATCACCACACTCAAGGTTCTTTTACGTTTGCATCCTGTTCTTCCATCTGATTGGAACTTGCCTGTCCTATACTCAGTGAAGTAGTTCAAAGGCTACATGTCGGATATGAACTTGCTCAAAAACGATTGTTTCCAATTAACTCTCTCTCGTTCCTGCCAAATGCTCTCATAATTTATCCTGCTCCAATTTAATACGCTTCCACAATGTCTATACTTATCCTTACAACAGCTATCTTAAAACGCAAGGAGTTGTGATCACTGTTCCCCAACTGCTCACCCACTCAAAGGTCAATCACTTAGCCAGGCTCATTAGCCAACACCAGATCTAGTACAACTCCTCTTCTTGTTAAACTATGCACACATTGATTTAAGAATCCCTCCTGGATGCACCTTACAAATTCTATCCCATCTAAACCTCTTGCACTAAGAAGGCCCCAGTTTAACTATATCCAGCTTTGTTGTTTCTGCAACAGTGAGCCACTGAATTTTCCCCCTGACTTTGGTAGCTTACTCTGTGGTGTGTGTTCCAGTCCTAACAGGCTTTTGCTCTTTGCCCAGTGAGAATTCTTTAGGTATAAAGCTATCCAGTGAGCACTGCCATTAGCCACACTTCACCACAGCCTAGGTATATAACCCAAGCCCAATTTAACCCACTTATATACTCCAAGTTCAGGACAGGTCAGATAATAAGGAATATTATAGGATCTGAGGCTTGCATTAGTTTTGCTTCATACATTGTCAGGTCAGATTTGAGTTTATATCTGAACATACCCCCAGACTTCGCTTCATTTAACAACAGATAATGGGAAGCGCAAACACGAGGAATTCTGCAGATGCTCTGATTTCAAGCAACACACACAAAAGTTGCTGGTGAAAGCAGCAGGCCAGGCAGCATCTCTAGGAAGAGGTACAGTCGACGTTTTGGGCCAAAACCCGAAGGCTGACTGATTGCATTTCACCATACCTACATGTGCTGAGGAACTGAATGCAAAACATTGCACCTTGTTTAATTCAGTGACATGTCATGCAACACAATGCACTTACCTGCTAAATCCTTTGTGAAACCAACTAAATTGAATATTAACATGATATTCTCAATTGTGGTATCCTCACTGTAAATTTGCTCATTCTTAGTGGAAAATTTCACAACCAGAATCTGTTATGCATACATATTAATTAAGCTTAATTCAAAGTGTAGGAAGTCAGGTATCTCAGCAAGATCATATCAACTTATCAAAAAAATGTAAAAAGAACTGTAGAAGCTGGAAACCTAAATAAAAACCAGAACATTAGGAAACCCTCAGCAATCAAACACCATCTGTAGACAGAGAAAGAAGTGTTAACATTTCAGTTTAATGCTCCTGATCAAAACTGGGAAAATATACAAATCCAGGTGTCTTAGAAGTTCAAGTTGTCTCAGTTGTATTAAGAATTTATTTGAAGTAAAGGCATAAAATCTAAGAGTGTATTCCCCAAAAATAAAAACTGCATTAAAGCAAGGTTTCTGTATATGCACTATAGAATTTTATAGAGCTAATATTAAGATAGAGAGAGACAGAGCAGTAGAGAGAGAGAAGACAAAATTAATGCTTCAGATCAATGGTCTTTGACCAGAACTCATTGAGCTGAAACGTAAACTCACTTCATGAAGACAGGAGTGTATGGAACTGAGGGGGGTGTATCTGGGACGCCAGGTAGCACCGTTGAGCCCTCTGGGGATGTCGTGGGCTTATCAACGAAACGTCAAAGAAGGAGGGTGCCCACCTGATGAACCCAAGCCCACTGCCAACATCGAGGGTGCCAACTTACCATAGGGATTGAAACATCAAGTCCTAGTAGCTCTACTCTACTTCTTTCACAGATGCTACCCCCAAGTACAAACATTTGTATTTCAAACATTTCTCTTTTCATTTTAGGTTCTGAATTTTTTTGATTTCTGTATTTTATGTCTTCACTGGGAATCTTAGCATATCATTATTATAAAGCATCGTTTAATTGTTAAGTCTTATATTGATCCAATAAGTCGATCTGCTAAATACTGTATTTCTGTTGACATAAAGCACTGTTTTTGGAAACTCCAGTCTGCATTAGAAGATGAGGATTCTCAGGGCTTGGAATAAAAAGTTACAATTTCAAAGCCAAAAACTTCTCTTTCAGATATACTGTAATAACCCCTGTGCAGAACCAGCAGGTGTTGGACCAAGTCTTTCACTACTGCTGGTAACCACTCTTGGGACACAGGACTCGTCAACATATGAATAAATAACCACTTGAGGACTGGTAACACACATCAAAGTTGCTGGTGAACGCAGCAGGCCGGGCAGCCTGGCCTGCTGCGTTCACCAGCAACTTTGATGTGTGTTGCTTGAATTTCCAGCATCTGCAGAACTCCTGTTGTTTGAGGACTGGTAGGCTGATTACCTAATACTCCCTCTCTGGCATACACACTCATATTCCTTACACTCTACCCTCTTCACATATCAGAAGTAGAAATCCTAATCAAAATTTCTTCTTCACCCAAGCGTGCTACCAGCAACAGTCGCGTTTGACATCAATATTATTTAACTCTGAATAGGAAAGCAAGACTCAGACCCTTTTGGAGTGCATAAACCAGCTACTTATGTCGGGAGTCTGACGTATTGTGTATAATTTTATGATCACTAAGGTGTCACTTTACCATAAACTAACTTTTAAAGCGTTCAACATTTCCCCATGGAAACGCCAGTTTGCCATCGCTAAGCAGATGTAAGTTAACCAAGAATCGCGGGCTGGGCACAAATAACGAAACATCTCCAAAGTAAAGTCGGACATATTCGATAACGCCAGTTGAAAATACCTGTCTAGACTACGAGCTAAACTGTTCAAGTACAGTTTTAACACATGCAATGGTGATATTTTCAGTTGCTCTTAACCTTTCCACCCCGCTGAGAGAACCAAATGTGATAATGACGCCGGTTTAACAGTCAAACGGCACCTCCAGAAATCTGGGCGTTTACTTATCATGACAGAATCTATTTACCACACGTTTTCTGCAAAAAAATTTTTAGCTGCCGACAGGGACCGTGCTTCTGAACAACAATAACAAAGCCAAAACAGTTGCATGGCTTCACTTACACTTGTTCTCATTGTTTTTCTATTACTTAAACATCTTTCTCAAGACAATCCTACGAGTGACCACGACTTGGGCCGAATTATGAAGCGATTTAAAATAAAGATTGCACAGCAAAAGGGAGAATCAATAGCTTCACACCAAAACATAAATCGAATCAAAACATAACTCACTGGATGAATATGTCAATAGGTTGCAATTGTCTTTGATTCCCAGTTCCGACTTAATGAAGCCAACGCCACACCTAATCAATTCTGGATCGAAAGCCCAAAGACACATCTCAACTTACTATGAGCGAGGTCGGACAACAAGCCGAGCTCACTGGTGTAAGAGAATGGCAGTGAATCTAACCGCAGCTTCTCATTGGTCGAACTCGTTTCAGGAAGTAAATTTAGACATCTCGCAGAATGAATGTTAGTCGATATTTTTGTCACTTTCCTGTGCATGCTTTTCAAATCAGAGACAACGCCTGGATTTAAACAAGCAATTCCAGAATCCCCCAGCTTTGAAAGATGTTATAACTTTGGCGGCGTTTGTGTGGTGCGGGGTTTAATCAAACTGCAGCCCAATCCAAAATTGAAGTTCACCGAACGCTCCATAGTTTTTTCAGTTGAAAACATCTAAACATCGTTTTAGAAGTTATAATACAGGGCAGATTTCTGCGAAATTCATCGAAACATGTCCATTAAGTCAACTTTAAAAATAAATCTGTGCCAGATAGAGACAGAAAATTAGAATTGTCTGAAAACACAAAAAGTACAGTAGATGCTGGAAGTACGAAATGAAAAAAAAATTCTGGTAACATTCGGCAGATGGCAACGTCTGTGGAAAATGAAGCAATTTACGTTTCACATCAAGGAGCCTAGGATCAGAACTGGGAATGAAATGTAAATTGTTTTCAAGTCGCAGAAATTGTCTGTGTCAGATGACAGGTGCGGAAAGGGAGAGGTGGATAGGAAAAAGGAAAAGGCTTACTGTGCAGATTTGATGTTGATGAAGTTATAAAGAGATAAAGTTGATAACTTTATTCTGTTTTGCTTATGGCTGTTTCCTTCTTTTTCTGAAATAATATAAAATATAGTGCTATTGATATGAAACCAACTGGCTCATTTCCTCTACAGATGTTTGCTCCCTCTATTCTTCTATCCCATACCAGGATGCCCCAAGTGCCACCTGCTTCTTCCTTGAATGGATATCTTTCACCAGACAAAACATGTTCTTAAACTGAAAAAACTTTTCCTTTAATTTCACTTCCTTGAAATCAAGGTAGCCATGGGAACCTAGATGTGTTACAGCTGTCATAATATGTTATTTGTTATGTGGTGCAATCTTTGTTTCTGTCCCATTCAATATCCTCCATCGCATTTTTTCCAGTACCCTAAAGAGTATATTAATTACTTTTCCTTTCCTCATACAGGATTCAAAGGTTTCATCACCTTTGCCTCCCGGACGGCCACATTTGCGCCAGGTGCATCGAGCTGCAGCTCCTTAGGGACCGGGTTAGGGAACTGGAGATGTAGCTCGATGATCTTCTTCTGGTGAGGGAGAGTGAGGAGGTGATAGAGAGGAGCTATAGGCAGGTAGTCACACCAGGGCCTCGTGAGACAGATAAATGGGTAACAGTCAGGAGAGGGAAGGGCAAGAGTCAGATACTAGAGAGTACCCCTGTGGCTGTCCCCCTTACAATAAGTACTCCTGCTTGAGTACTGTTGGGGAGGATGGCCTACCTGGGGGAAGCATCAGTGGCCATGCCTCTGGCACAGAGTCTGGCCCTGTGGCTCAGAATGGCAGGGAAAGGAAGAGGGTGGCAGCAGTGATAGGGGACTCCATAGTTAGGGGGTCAGACAGGCGATTCTGTGGACGCAGGAAGGAAACACGGATGGTAGTTTGACTCCCTGGTGCCAGGGTCCAGGATGTTTTTGATTGTGTCCACGATATCCTGAAGTGGGAAGGAGAACAGCCAGAGGTTGTGGTACATATTGGTAACAACGATATAGGTCAGAAAAGGGAGGAACTCCTGAAAACAGTCTACCGGAAGTTAGGAAGGAAGTTGAGAAGCGGGACCTCAAAGGTAGTAATCTTGGGATTACTGCCTGTGCTACGCGACAGTGAGTATAGGAATAGAATAAGGTGGAGGATAAATGCGTGGCTGAGAGATTGGAGCAGAGGGCAGGGATTCAGATTTCTGGATCATTGGGACCTCTTATGGGTGTGACACAACCTGTACAAAAAGGACGGGTTGCACTTGAATCCCTGGGGGACCGATATCCTGGCGGGGAGATTTGCTAAGGCTATTGGGGAGCATTTAAACTAGAATTGCTGGGGGGGGGGCGGGTGGGAACCGAACTGAAGAGATGGAGGAAGAGGCGATTAGCTCACAAATAGAGAAAACTTGTAGACAGTGCGAGAGGAAGGATAGGCAGGCGATAGAGAAGGGACACACTCAGACCGATTGTTTGAGATGTGTCTATTTTAAGGCAAGGAGTATTATGAACAAAGCGGATGAGCTTAGAGCGTGGATCAGTACTTGAGAGCTATGATGTTGTGGCCATTACAGAGACTTGGATGGCTCAGGGGCAGGAGTGGTTACTTCGAGTGAACAGGCTTTAGATGTTTCAAAAAGGACAGGGAAGGAGGCAAAAGTGGTGGGGGCATGGCACTACTGATCAGAGATAGTGTCACAGCTGCAGAAAAGGAAGAAGCCATGGAGGGATTGTCTACAGAGTCTCTGTGGGTGGAAGTTAGGAACAGGAAGGGGTCAATAATTCTACGGGGTGTTTTTTATAGGCTGCCCAATAGTAACAGTGACATTGAGGAGCAGATTGGGAGACAGATTCTGGAAAGGTGTAATAATAACAGAGCTATTGTGGTGGGAAATTTTAATTTCCCAAATATCGACTGGCATCTCCCTAGAGCGAAGGGTTTAGATGGGGTGGAGTTTGTTAGGTTTGTTCAGAAAGGTTTCTTGACACAGTATGTAGGTAAGCCTACAAGAGGAGAGGCTGTACTTGATCTGGTATTGGGAAATGAACTTGGTCAGGTATCAGATCTCTCAGTGGGAGAGCATTTTGGAGATAGTGATCACAATTCTATCTCCTTTACCATAGCATTGGAGAGGGATAGGAACAGACAAGTTAGGAAAGCATTTAATTGGAGTAAGGGGAAATATGAGACTATCGGGCAGGAACTTAGAAGCATAAATTGGAAACAGATGTTCTCAGGGAGAAGTACGGAAGAAATGTGGCAAATGTTCAGGGGGTATTTGCATGGAGTTCTACGAAGGTACGTTCCAATGAGACAGGGAAAGGATAGTAAGGTACAGGAACTGGGGTGTACAAAGGCTGTTATAAATCTAGTCAAGAAGAAAAGAAGAGCTTGCAAAAAAAGGTAATGATAGAGATCTAGAAGATCATAAGGCTACCAGGAAGGAGCTTAAGAATGAAATTAGGAGAGCCAGAAGGGGCCATGAGAAGGCCTTGGCGGACAGGATTAAGGAAAACCCCAAGGCATTCATTAGACCATAGACAATTGACAATTGGTGCAGGAGTAGGCCATTCAGCCCTTCGAGCCAGCACCGCCATTCACTGTGATCATGGCTGATCATCCACAATCAGTATGCAGTTCCTGCCTTATCCCCATAACCTTTGATTCCACTATCTTTAAGAGCTCTATCCAACTCTTTCTTGAAGGCATCCAGAGACTTGGCCTTCATAGCTTTCTGGGGAAGAGCATTCCATATATCCACCACTCTCTGGGTGAAAAAGTGTTTCCTTAACTCCGTTCTATATGGCCTGTCCCTTATTCTTAAACTGTGGCCTCTGGTTCTGGACTCACCCATCAGCGGGAACATGCTTCCTGCCTCCAGCGTGTCCAATCCCTTAATAATCTTATATGTTTCAATAAGATCCCCTCTCAGCCTTCTAAATTCCAGAGTATACAAGCCCAGTCACTCCAATCTTTCGACATATGACAGTCCCGCCATCCCAGGAATTAACCTTGTGAATCTATGCTGCACTCCCTCAATAGCAAGAATGTCCTTCCTCTAATTTGGAGACCAAAACTGCACACAGTACTCCAGGTCTGGTCTCACCAGGGCCCTGTGCAGCTGGAGAAGGACTTCTTTACTCTTATACTCAATTCCTCTTGTTATGAAGGCCAGCATGCCATTAGCTTTCTTCACTGCCTGCTGTACTTGCATGCTTGCTTTCTGTGACTGATGTACAAGAACACCTAGATCTCGTTTTACTTCCCCTTTTCCTAACTTGACTCCATTTAGATAATAATCTGCCTTCCTGTTCTTACCACCAAAGTGGATAACCTCACATTTATCCACATTAAACTGCATCTGCCATGCATCTGCCCACTCACCCAGCCTGTCCAAGTCACCCTGCATTCTCATAACATCCTCCTCACATTTCACACTGCCACCCAGCTTTGTGTCATCGGCAAATTTGCTAATGTTACTTTTAATTCCCTCATCTAAATCATTAATATATATTGTAAACAGCTGCGGTCCTAGCACTGAACCCTGCGGTACCCCACTGGTCACCGCCTTCCATTCCGAAAGGAACCCGTTAATCGGTACTCTTTGTTTTCTGTCAGCCAGCCAATTTTCAATCCATGTCAGTACTCTGCCCCCAATACCATGTGCCCTAATTTTGCCCACTAATCTCCTATGTGGGACTTTATCAAAGGCTTTCTAAAATCCACTGGCTCTCCCTTATCCATTTTCATAGCTACATCCTAAAAAAATTCCAGAAGATTAGTCAAGCACGATTTCCCCTTCGTAAATCCACGCTGACTCGGACCAATCCTGTTACTGCTATCCAGATGTGTCGTAATTTCATCTTTTGTAATTGACTCCAGCATCTTTCCCACCACAGACGTCAGGCTAACCGGTCTATAGTTCCCTGTTTTCTCTCTTCCTCCCTTCTTGAAGAGATGGACAACATTAGCCACCCTCCAATCCACAGGAACTGATCCTGAATCTATAGAACATTGGAAAATGATTACCAATGCATCTACGATTTCTAAAGCAACCTCCTTAAGTACCGTGGGATGCAGACCATCAGGTCCCAGGGACTTATCAGCTTTCAGACCCAAAAGTCTATTAAACACCATTTCCTGCCTAATATAAATTTCCTTCAGTTCATCCATTACCCTAGGTCCTTTGGCCACTATTATATCTGGGAGATTGTTTGTGTCTTCCCTAGTGAAGACAGATCCAAAGTACCTGTTCAACTCGTCTGCCATTTCCATGTTCCCCATAATAAATTCACCGGTTTCTGTCTTCAAAGGCCCAATTTTGGTCTTAACTATTTTTATCCTTTTCACATACCTAAAGAAGCTTTTACTATCCTCCTTTATATTCTTGGCTAGTTTATCTTCGTACCTCATTTTTTCTCCGCGTATTGTCTTTTTAGTTACCTCAAATATGGGAAGAGCAAGAGGATATGATGTGAGAGAATAGGACCAATCAAGTGTGACAGTGGAAAAGTGTGTATGGAACCAGAGGAGAGGTGCTTAATGAGTACTTTGCTTCAGTATTCACTATGAAAAAGGACCTTGGCGATTGTAGGGATGACTTACAGTGGACTGAAAAGCTTGAGCATGTAGATATTAAGGAAGAGGATGTGCTAGAGCCTTTGGAAAGCATCAAGTTGGATAAGTCACCGGGACTGGACAAGGTGAACTCCAGGCTCCTGTGGGAGGCGAGGGAGGAGATTGCTGAGTCTCTGACGATGATCTTTTCATCATCAATGGGGACGGGAGAGGTTCCAGAGGATTGGAGGGTTGTGGATGTTGTTCCTTTATTCGAGAAAGTGAGTAGAGATAGCCCAGGAAATTATAGACCAGTGAGTCTTACTTCAGTGATTGGTAAATTGATGGAGAAGATCCTGAGAGGCAGGATTTATGAACATTTGGAGAGGTATAATATGATTAGGAATAGTCAGCATGGCTTTGTCAAAGGCAGGTTGTGCCTTACAAGCCTGACTGAATTTTTTGAGGATGTGACTAAACACATTGATGAAGGTAGAGCAGTAGATGTAGTGTGTATGGATTTCAGCAAGGCATGTGATAAGGTATCTGATGCTTGGCTTCTTGAGAAAGTAAAGAGGCAGGGGATCCAAGGGGACATTGCTTTGTGGATCCAGAAATGGCTTGCCCACAGAAGGCAAAGAGTGGTTGTAGACAGGTCATTTTCTGTTTGGACCAGTGGTGTATGTTAGGGATTTGTTCTGGGACCCCCTACTCGTCATGATTTTTATAAATGACCTGGATGAGGAAGTGGAGGGATGGGTTAGTAAATTTGCTGATTGCACAAAGGTTGGAGGTGTTGTGCATAGTGTGCAGGGCTGTCAGAGGTTACAGCGGGATATTGATAGGATGCAAAACTGGGCTGAGAAGTGGCAGATGGAGCTCAACCCAGGTATGTGTGAGGTGGTTCATTTTGGTAAGTCAAATATGATGACAGAATATAGTATTAATGGTAAGACTCTTGGCAGTGTGGAGGATCAGAGGGATCTTGGGGTCTGAGTCCATAGGACACTCAATGCTGCTGCGCAGATTGACTCTGTGCTTAAGAAGGCATTCGGTGCATTGGCCTTCATCAATCGTGGGATTGAGTTTAGGAGCAGAGAGGTAATGTTGCAGCTATGTAGGACCCTGGTCAGACCCCACTTGGAGTACTGTGCTCAATCCTGGTCGCCTCACTACAGGAAGGATGTGGAAACAATAGAAAGGGTGCAGAGGAGATTTACAAGGCTGTTGCCTGGATTGGGGAGCATGCCTTATGAGAATAGGTTGAGTGAACTCGGCCTTTTCTCCTTGGAACGAAGGAGGATGAGAGGTGACCTGATAGAGGTGTATAAGATGATGAGAGGCATTGATCGTGTGGATAGTCAAAGGCTTTTTCCCGGGGCTGAGATAGCTAGCATAAGAGAGCACAGTTTTAAGGTGATTGGAAGTAGGTACAGAGGAGATGTCAGGGGTAAGTTTTTTACGCAGAGAGTGGTGAGTGCGTAGAATGGGCTGCCGGCAACGGTGGTGGAGGCGGATATGATAGGGTCTTTTAAGAGACTACTGGATAGTTACATGGAGCTTAGCAAAATAGAGGGCTATGGGTAGCCCTAAGTAATTTCTAAAGTAAGGACATGTTTGCCACAGCTTTGTGGGCCAAAGAGCCTGTATTGTGCTGTAGGTTTTTTATGTTTTCTATGTTTTGCTGCCAATTTCCACCCAAGACTTCATGGACTGTTACATGATAATTGTTTCATGTAAGTGCGGTAAGGCAGGAGTCAAAGAATCAGAATCAGGTTTATTATCACTGACATGTGTCATGAAATTTGTTAACTTAGCAGCAGCAGTTCAATACAATACATAATATCAAAGAAAAAATAGTAATAATAATAAAAATAAATAAGTAAATCAATTACATTATATGTATATTGAATAGATTAAAATCGTGCAATAAAGCAGAAATAATATATATTTAAGAAGTGAGGTTGTGTTCAAGGGTTCAATGTCCATTTAACAATTAGATGGCAGAGGGGAAGAAGCTGTTCCTGAATCACTGAGTGTGTGCCTTCAGGCTTCTGTACCTCCTACCTGATGGTAACAGTGAGAAAAGGGCATGGCCTGGGTACTGGAGGTCCTTAATAATGAACGCTGACTTTCTGAGACACCGCTCTTTGAAGATGTCTTGGGTACTTTGTAGGCTAGTGCCCAAGATGAAGCTGATAAAATTTACAACCCTCTGCAGCTTCCTTTGGTCCTGTGCAGTAGCCACCCCCCCACCACCACCCCCGCATACCAGACAGTAATGCAGTCTGTCTGAATGCTCTCCACGGTACATCTAGAGAAGTTTTTGAGTGTATTTGTTGACGTACCAAATCTCTTCAAACTTCTTATGAAGTATAGCTGCTGTCTTGCCTTCTTTATAACTGCATCGATATGTTGGAACCAGGTTAAATCCTCAGAGATCTTGACACCCAGGAACTTGAAACTGCTCACTCTCTCCACTTCTAATCCCTCTATGAGGATTTAACACATCGAACTTTCTTTTCATTACCCAAATTTTCCATCTCCATTTCAGGGGATAAGTCAGAGTAAAATTAATTAAATGTCTTACACACCCATCCTGATTATACCTCTTCTCCAGCTGTTTCCTGTGAGGACTCCATTGAATTCTTCCAGTTTCTGTGTTTCTGTTAAATTCCACTCTGATGATAACATTCTCCATATTTGCAGTTCCATCTTCTATTCATTTTACCTTAACCACAAATTCTTCTTTATTATTATCTCTTCTGTATCTGTTCCATTTCTTGCCGTTCTGTCCTTGTGTTCTCTCCTTCACGCAGAACAAGAATAGGAATCACATGTCTTTACTTTCCACCGCACCAGAAATTACGTTCACAGATCATCCTCTGTAATGTCCAATCCTTCCAAACACTCCCCTTTAGCATTACTCACTTCTTCTAGCTCCACCAACACACCTCATCCCTCAGCACCCTCCCGTGTAATCAGAGGAGGTGCACCCTTGACCCTTTATTCTTTCACTTTTTACCATCCAGAGATACCTCCTTCCAAGTGAAGTAGCAATCCACTTGTTTTTCTTCCATTCTATATACTCAGTGCTCATAATGTGGTCTCCTCTACTATAACTTGGGGAAGCCAATCACAGATATGACGACCACTTTGTAGAACACTTCCTTTTAGCCAGGAAGGGCGACCAGGAGATTTCAGTAAGGCGACCAGGAGATTTCAGTAGGGCAACCAGGAGATTTCAGTCAGGCATTACTTGGATTCTCAGTTTCAATTCCACTCTGGACGCAATCTCTGTCTTTTTGCTGTGAGATCAAGGACCAGTACCCTACCTTTCCTCTGGATTAGGGATTCCCAACCTTTTCTCATGCCATGGACCCATACCATCAAGCAAAGGGTCAGTGGATCCCATGTTGGGAACCCCTGCTCCAGGTACATTCAACTCAATGTTGAATTCAACTATTTCAGGTAAACACTGCTACAGTTTGCATGAGAACTGATAAGTCCCATGAAATCAGTGATGCCTATTCTATTTCTCTCCACCACAGGAGCTGGTAGGTGTTTCCACTATTTTCTTGCATTTAAGATTACTAGCAACTGCAGTGTTGTACTTTGCAGCTCACGGTCCTAGCATATGTCTTACAAAGCTTTCACCTCTGCCCTCATTTATTTCTTTCTATATCCAGTTCATCTCCTCCAGACAGTTTAGTTAGAATTGCTGTGACTGACTAAAGTGAGCCATGTGGCAGCTGTAACTGGGATATATAAAAATCTTTATTTCACACTGTAGATCTTTTTGATTTATTTTATTTTTATTTAGAGAGACAACATGTTGACAGGCACTTCCAATCAAAGGAGCCTGTGCTGCCCAATTACACCCATCTGACCAATTACCCTTCTAACCCATATGCCTTTGGAATGTGGGAGGAAACCAGAACACCCGGGGGAAACCCAAGTGGTGACAGGGAGAACGTGCAAGCTCCTTACTAACAGCAGCGGGATCTTCCACAGAGAATCTAGTTCTCCTCTCCTGACATAGTGCTCAATACTTCTTGAACATAAACGATTAACCACAGTTTCACTGGATATAATTACCTACTTAACTTTAATATTTTGAATGCAGACAGCCAATTTTGTTGAATTATATATTTACAATGCTAGCAAGTCCCAACTCGCAGAACATCATTGAATATTCAATACTCGTGGCTGGTTCAAAAGCCCCTGAGCAAATCTCCAGATACCCAAAATAAACTCCTTTGTTTGAGGGAAAGATCCCTGAATATACAGTTGGCCAGTGATAAAACAGATCTGTCCTGAATTGTGCATTAATTGGCAGGGATGCCACTTTAACAATGCTACATAATGCCTTCCCTGATCTCACCCTGAAGTTTACAATGACCACAAATTGACCATTTCTTGATTGACTTTTCCTGTATAGTTTCAATGGTCCAGAATGTCTCCCATCCAATCATTGGTTTCAATAGCCTTAAAGTATCAGTTGAAGCTAAATTATGAGCAAGTTTTATTTCCTGAAGGCTGGTTGTCATTTTAGTTAATATCCTATATCCATAATTTCCTAACTCCAGAAAAATCCCAAACAATAATTAACAAGCACTCATTATCCTCTTTTAACTGCCACCACCATCTATTTCTTTTGCTCTCCACGCAGTCTTCGATCATTGTTCTGTAAACCTCTCCCCTCCTCTGCAACTTAAAGGAAGTTTGTTCTCTAACTTTGCAACTCTGATAAAAGATCATAAACCTGAAATGTTTCTCTCTCCATAAATGTTGACTGAATTACTGAGTAGGTTCAACACCTTTTTGTTTTTAAAATTAAGTTTATTTTAGTTTCATAGTTATTTCCTGTATCACTCAAGCTTAAACCTTTATGCAAGGATTTCTGTACCATTTCATTGCTATGCTTTTGCCAAAATTTGAATGCTTTTTCAAATTATTACAACAAATTATTTTCATATCAAACAATAAGAAAATATATTTACTGCCAGGAGAGGGAAATGGAATAGGCAGATAGTGCAGAATAACTATGTGGCTATTTCCCTCTGTAACAGGTATACCGCTTAGGATATTGTTCAGGGGAACAGTCTACCAGGGAAAGCCACAGCATCTAGGTTTCTGGCGTTGAGCCTGGCTCTGTAGCTCAGAAGGAAAGGGGGAGAAGAAAAGAGCCGTGGTTATAGGGGATTCCATCGTTTGAAGAGCAGATAAGAGATTCTCTGGACGTGAAAGAGACTCCTGGATGGTATGTTGCCTCCCAGGTGCCAGGGTCAGGGATGTCTCATATCAGGTTCAGAGCATTCTAAAAAGGGGAGGGTGAGCAGCCAGAAGTAGTGGTACATATAGATTGAGAAAGCAGAGGGAAAGATAATAGGCAGATATTGCAGAGTAACACTGTTGCCATTCCCCTCTATAACATGTGTATCATGTGTATCGCTTTGGATATTATGAGGGGAATCGACCTACCAAGGGAAAGCCGCACCGCCCCCCCCCCCGACAGCAAAAGAGACCCGAGGGTTAGATTGGGAGGCAGAATTTGGACCGAAGGGCCTGTATTGTGCTGTAGGTTTTCTATGTTTCTATAACAGGGTTGATACCATGGATGATGTCAACTTCCCTCATACACATTGGCACCTCCTTTGTGCAAAAGATTTAGATGGGGTAGAAGTTGTTTGTTGCATCCAGGAAGGATTCCTGACAAAATATATAAACAGGCTGACTAGAGGAGAGGCCATACTAGATCTGGTATCAGACAATGAACCTGGTCAGGTGTCCGATTTCGCAGGGGGTGAACATTTCATAGACCGTGACCACAACTTCCTGATCCTTACCATAGACTTGGAGAGGGTCATCTACTGTTCATTACGGACACCCTTTCAGGGCGATTCTTCTTGTGTAACATGGGTGCTCAAGTGAGTGTGCTGCCAACATCGCTTATTGTTGAAAAGGCACAGAGCCTTTAATTCAAGATGGTGCCAGTGTACAACGCTCCCTTGGTCGACATCTTCCAGATAACTCCAAAAATTTCCTTTTCTACTTCTGTTACGTCTGTTTTTCACCTTAAGTGTTTTTCTGGGACTGCTAGAGCCTGGGATTTACAGATTGGTGATCATTTGAGTGACGCAGCACTTTGCTGTCTCCTTGAAGATTCCAGGAGGTGAGCACACACTCGGACAGTCTCGATGCGAAGAGACTTTGAGACGAAGCGTGTGCCAAAGTTCGACTTCATTTTGGCAATTAAAGCATCCGTTAATCGCCGATTAAAGCATTGAGGACAATTGAGACAACGAGGCCTTCCTTTTGATCACTGCCGAGCAGGAGTCTGTGAGTGGCCTATCACTGTGGCAGGCAGGTAGGCCTCTGCGCTCATACGGTGTCCCTCTCTTTTGATGATGTCGGTGATATCGGAGGATGGTACAGTGGTTCTGTGTTTATGGATTGGACTATTGTGCTTATAGACTGTGGAAATTTTCAGACTTATGGTTTTTATGTTCTGTGCTTTTATTGCCCATTCCTTTTCCGTTTTCTTGTGTGAGTGGAGGGTGTTTGGAGGTTAATTTTCTGTTAGTTTTTTGTGTGGTGGAGGGGTTGTTTTTTGGGGGTCAATGTTCCTGTTCTGATTTTGTGCAGGGTGAGAGGGGACTTCGGAGTTGATGATTGGGATGCCGTTTTCTTTTTTGTGTGCAGCAGTGTAGGTTTGATGTTCCTCTCTGAATGACTTTCAAGTTCCTTTTTTGTTTTGTGGCTACCTAGAGGAGACAAATTTCAGTATTGTATATGGATATATGCTTTGATAATACATTAACCTTTGAACTTTGAAGAGCAATGAGACCTCACTGAAGGCCGCCAATAGCAGCAAGATCCAGGCTTATGGAACATCACGGGTGAAGCTCTGCTTCAGTGGGTGACATTACACGGGGGACTTTGTCCTGGCTAAAGTGCCTGGACCTCTGTTCGATGTGGATTTCCTGTGAGCCGAAGGAATGTTAGTCAATCTTAAGAACTGCCAGCTTGTGGATGTCAAGGATTTTGGGTTGTTAGCCTGCTCCTCCAGAAAGTTCCCCACAATGATTCTGTCAAGCACATGCACCATGGAATGTGAGTTCACTCGATTGCTGGCGAATTGCCAGACCTCACCAAGCCCACCTTCTCAACTACAGTCACAAAACATGGTAAAGAGCATCACAGTCCCACAACTGGCCAACCAATCCATGCCCGCACGTGTAGACTAGATCCAGAAAAGCTGCCAACCATGAAGGCTGAGTTTGCCTACATAGAAAGACTCGGCATTGTATGCCGGTCAAAAAGCCCCTGGGTTTCACCCCTCCATATGGTCTCTAAGTCTGATGGTGGTTGCTTCCATGTGGCGATTACTGATGCCTTAATGAAGCCACCATGATGCTCCTGCCTCCCCAATCGTTAGCCGGTCCTACACATCCAAAACTCTTCAGTATGCTTAGCCAGAAAGTTAATTTTTTCCAAACTCGATATTATCCGGTGCCTGTGTGTTTGGAGGACATTGCCCAAACAGCTGTGATATCCCCATTTGATCCTTTTGAGTATCTGTGCATGTCATTTGGGCTGAAAAATGCTGCACAGATTTCCCAATGGCTGATTGGCTCAGTATTAAAAGGCTTCGATTTTCTTTTTGTTTACCTGGATGACATACTTGTTGCCAGTGCATCCAAATCTGAACACGTATCTCATCTCTGCACACTTTTCGAATGCTAAAGCCAACGGGGTTGATTACTAACCATGCTAAATGCCAGTTTGGATTGTCAACCATTGCCTTCCTTGGCCATCACATCTCCGCAGAAGGTGCGAAACCCCTCCCATCAAAAGTAGCTGCTAGTATGGATTTCTCACCACCCCGCACTACAAAAAAAACTACAGGAGTTTTTAGGCATGTGGAATTTCTATCATCGCATCATTCTGTGAGATGCTGAACTTAAGCTCCTTCTGTATATTGCATTTAAAAGTAATCCCCCTAATCAAGTGCTTGACTGGTCAGTGGGCACAACCAGGACATTTGATGACACCAAACGAGATTTTTCTAACGCAACTCTATTGCCGCACCTGCTTCCCAATGCACCCATAGCTATTACTGCTGGCACCCCAGACTTTGCTCTGGGTGCTGTGCATGAACAGCTGGTCAGAGGCATGTGGCAGCCACTTGCCTTGTTCGGCTGCAAAGAAAGTACAGCACATTTGACTGTGAGCTTCTCAGTATCTATCTGGCTTTCTGCTATTTTTGTTTGCTTCTAGAGGGTCGCCATTTCACAGTGTCCGTTGACCACAAACCCCTCATGCACGCAATGGCCAAAAATATCAGCCCCTCGGTCCGCATGGCAGCACAACAACCTGGCCTGCATGTCCAAGTTCACAACTGACATACAACATATCAAGGGGAAAGATAATGCCTTGACTGATTGACTCTCACGGCCAGCCTACATAACGTGCCTACATAAGCCTACATAATTTACATAACGTGTTGACTATGCCAGCATGGCAGTTGGCCAAGTTACTGACCCAGAAGTCCAGGTTTACCAAACAGCAGAGATTAGCCTGTGGCTGGCTGACATTAAGTTTGCGGAAGCTGGGGTTTCTCTCCTGTGCGATGTCTCAACCAGCCGTCCTTGCCCCTTTGTGCCTGCACACTGGAGGCAGACTGCTTTCCGCTCCATTTATGACCTCTTGCATCCGGGCTGGAAGGCCTCACAAAAACTGGTTGCACTAAAGTTTGTTTGGCACAGCCTCAGAAAGGATTGCACGATTGGATTGCAACCCGTATGGAATGCCAGCGGGAAAAAAATTAACTGTCATGTTCGGGTGCCATTGGCACCTCTTGAGGTCTCTGAGCAATGATTTGATCATGTCAACGTGGACCTTGATGGTTTTCTTCCACCCCTTGGTTTCACGCACCTTCTTACCATGGTGGACTGTACCACCTGAAGGTCAGAGGTCATCCCTCTAGCACTGACAACAGTTGCAAACGAGGCTCGGGCGTTCAGCAGCACCTGGATGGCTTGGTTTGGCACCCCCCCCTGATATTTCCTCTGACCGCAGTCCCCTATTCATTTCAGACCTCGGGCTGTGATGGCTCAGAACCTCGGCATGAAGCTACATCACACCATGGCGTATCACCCACAGTCCAATGGCCTGTGTGAGCAGTTTCACCGCTCCTTAAAGAACGTTCTGGGGGCCCTGACCGATGAGTGTTGGCATGATCATTTCCCGTCGTCCTGCTGGGGCTCAGAACTGCCGGAAAAGAGGACCTGCAGTCATCCGTGGCAGAGTTGGTATACAGGCAGCCTTTAAGAGTGTCAGGTGATTTTATTCCTGATGCCATGGCAGCATTCCTCCCTCTTCAATAAATCCAATTCCTTTTCACCTATTCCCACCTCCCATCATGGCATACAGCACTCTTGGGTTCCTGTTGCCTCATTTTCGTCCGCCATGGCGTACACCAACATCCCCTTTAGGCCCCCTTATGATGGCCCATTCCATGTTTTCGAATGGGGAGAAAAGACTTTTGTCATTAGATAAGAGGGGTAAACCTGAACCTATTCCAATAGATCGCCTTAAACCAGCCCACGAAGGTTTGGAGAATTCCGCTGCCATGCCCATGACTAAGAGCGTGTCAACACACGCACCTCTGAATGAGCCAGAGTCACCTGCGTTTCCTGCACCCATGGAACACAGGACCTGAGCCAGGCAGCTCATTTGAGCTCCAGATAAACTCACATGCTGGTTTTAGTGAATTCTGAGCGGGGGGGACTATGTTGGGTAATATAACTGGGTGAAATGTCATCATCATCATCATGGCTTAGCTTCGCGAACGAAGATTTAGGAAGGGGGCTGCCCATGTCTGCTGCAGGCTCGCTGGTGGCTGACGAGGCCAGTACAGGACAGGCAGGCCCGGCCATAGCGGCTGCAAGGGAAATTCTGTTCTAGGTTTGGTGCTGCTGTGTCACGATTCTTCCTCCTTCTCCTTTTGTCCTCAATGCCAACGCTGCGCGCATTCTCGAAGGAGGAGACAGACTGGTGAATGGTGTGTCGCCAGGCCTCGCGATCGAGGCTAGATTAAACCACTGGCAATGGCGAATGTGACAAGCACTAAGGAATTTCTTCAGAGAGTCCTTGTACCTCATCTTCAGTGCCCCTCTGTCACAGTGGCCAGTGGAAAGTTCGCCATACAGCACAATCTTGGGCAGGCAATGATCCTCCATCCTGGAGACGTGCCCTGCCCAGCGCAGCTGCGTCTTCAACAGCACGGCCTCGATGCTGGTGACCTCTGCCTAATCGAGGACTTCGATGTTTGTGACAAAGTCACTCCAATGGATGTTGAAGATGGTGCGGACGCAGCGCTGATGGAAACGCTAAGGAGTCGTAGGAAGTGATGGTCGGTGACCCACGACTCGAAGCCATACAGGAGGGTGGTCAGTACAACGGTCCATACACGCTGATCTTTGTGCCTTTCTTCAAATGCTTGTTGTTCCAGACTCTTTTGTACAGCCTGATGAATGCGCTGTTTGCCTTTGCCAGTCTGTTGTCAATCTTTTTGTTGACACAAAATAGTCTGCAGATGCTGTAAAAGATCAAAGCAACACTTTCAGTACGCTGGATGAACTCAGCAGGTCAGGCAGCATCAGTCAGAAATGATGCGTTGACGTTTTGGGCCGGAACCCTTCGTCAGGATTGAAGAATGAAAGATGGGGAAGGACTTGAAGAATGCTTGTAGCGTCAGTTGATAGACCAGTAATTTGAAAGACAAAGGGGTGGGGGAGGGGAAGCATTGACGTCATAGCCCTGAAAACAATGGGTGGTAGAAGAAGGAGGCGGAACCATGAGGGAGATGGGGGAGGGGGTAGAGTGAAATAGGGATAGAGGAAGGGAGGGGGAGGGAATTACGGGAAGTTGGAGAATTCTATGTTCATACCAAGGGGCTGGAGACTACCTAGACGTTATATGAGGTGTTGCTCCTCCAACCTGAGTTTAGCCTCATCATGGCAGTAGAGGTGGCCATGTATGGACATAATGTTTTTGTTGATTTTGGCATCTGACGAGATGGTGCAGCCCAGGTAGTTGAACTGGTGGACTGTCTTCAGATCTACCTCATCGATGGTGATGCGGGGAGGGTGGTAATCTTCCTGAGGTGTGGGCTGATGGAGAACTTCTGTCTTCTTCAAGCTGACTTCCAGTCCGAAGAGCTCAGCAGCCTCTGCGAAGCAGGATGTTATACGCTGCAGGGCTGTCTCTGTGTGGGCAACAAGGGCAGCATCATCGGTGAAGAGTAGCTCTCGGATGAGTTGCTCCAGTGTTTTGGTGTGGGACTGTAGTCGCCTCAGGTTGAACAGGCTGCCATCGGTGTGGTATCGAATGTAGACACCATCCTCGTCATCAAGGTCTTGGGTGAAATGTAAACAATTCACAACCACCAACATTGAGTTGGGGTTTTGCTTTAAGGGGCTGGTCTGAGCTGTTAATGTTGTTACAGAAAGGTTTTTAGAGCTATTTTGTATGAGCTGTACTTTTCGTGATTTTTATTAACGACCTGGATGTTGGGGTAGAAGGGTGGGTTGGCAAGTTTGCAGATGACACAAAGGTTGGTGGTGTTGTAGCTAATGTAGAGGATTGTCAAAGATTGCAGAGAGACATTGATACGATGCAGAAGTGGGCTGAGAAGTGGCAGATGGAGTTCAACCCGGAGAAGTGTGAGGTGGGTACACTTTGGATGGACAAACTTCAAGGCAAAGTACAAGGTAAATGGCAGGATACTTGGTAGTGTGGAGGAGCAGAGGGATCTCGGGGTACATGTCCACAGATCCCTGAAAGTTGCCTCACAGGTGGATAGGGTAGTTAAGAAAGCTTATGGGGTGTTAGCTTTCATAAGTCGAGGGATAGAGTTTAAGAGTCGCGATGTAATGATGCAGCTCTATAAAACTCTGGTTAGGCCACACTTGGAGTACTGTGTCCAGTTCTGGTCACCTCACTATAGGAAGGATGTGGAAGCATTGGAAAGGGTACAGAGGAGATTTACCAGGATGCTGCCTGGTTTAGAGAGTATGGATTATGATCAGAGATGAAGGGAGCTAGGGCTTTACTCTTTGGATAGAAGGAGGATGAGAGGAGATATGATAGAGGTGTACAAGATAATAAGAAGAATAGAGTGGATAGCCAGCGCCTCTTCCCCAGGGCACCACTGCTCAATGCAAGAGGACATGGCTTTAAGGTAAGGGGTGGGAAGTTCAAGGGGGATATTAGCGGAAGGTTTTTTACTCAGAGAGTGGTTGATGCATGGAATGCACTGCCCGAGTCAGTACTGGAGGCAGATACACTAGTGAAGTTTAAGAGACTACTAGACAGGTATATGGAGGAATTTAAGGTGGGGGCTTATATGGGAGGCAGGGTTTGAGGGTCGGCACAACATTGTGGGCCAAAGGGCCTGTACTGTACTGTACTATTCTATGTTCTACGTTCTATGTTTAGGTTCTGGAGTTCAATAGAACGTGTTACGAATTTCATTAAACATAAAATGCCTCACCTTGTTTTATTTGTGAAAACCTACAGAATTAGGCAAGAACATGGGAGCATAAGTTGGGAAGAGATTTATGTATGGAAATGCATAATGGAAATGTAAAGAATGTTTAGGGAACACATGCATGGGGTTCTGGAAGGTTTGTTCCATTGAGGTAGGGAAAAGTTGGTAGGGTGAAGGAAATATGGTTGTCAAGAGATATGGGACATCTAGTCAAAAGCAAGATAGAAGCACAATTGAAGTTTAGGAAGCAAGGATTAGATAGGAATCTTGAAAATTACAATGTATTCAGGAAGGAGCTTAAGAATGGATTTAAGAGAGCTATAAGGGGACATGCGTTTTTCTTTCAATTAGTTTTTGGAGTTACAAAATATTGCACCCTGAATCCACCACAACGCAGCATTACACAGTTAGCAGCCTGTTTCCTTGCTCCTAATGGGACAATGGAGCACAACATGTAGAGAAAGGGGCAGGAGTAGAGCTGGCTCACAGCAACCAGTGCAATCAGTGATCAATACGATCATACTTTCAGTTCTTATCCGCAGGCTCCAAAACCTGAGCCTCTGTACCTCCATCTGCAATAGGATCCTTGGCTTCCTCAGCGGGAGTCCGCAGTCTGTGCGTATCGGAAATAACAACTCTTCCTCGCTTACAGTCAACACTGCTCTACTCTTCATACCTATGACTCTGTGGCTAGGCACAACTCCTACACCATCTATAAATGTGCAACTATTATTGGCAAAATTTCAAATGGTAATGAGGAGGCGTACCAGAGTGAGATAGATCAGTTGCTTGAGTGGTGTTGCAGTAACAACCTTGCACTCGAAGTTCAAAGTTCTAAGTTCAAAGTTCAAAAGTTCAAAGTGAATTTATTATCAAATTACATATATGTCACCATGTACAACGCTGAGATTCATTTTCTTGTGGGCATACTCAATTAAATCTGTTGTTGTGTGAATCAAGTCACCGGAGGAAGGTACTGGTAGCTATGAAGTAGCCTCTTTATTCAACAAAGCATGATACTGCTGGCATCATATTGAGACACCTACGGTTAAAAAAGGTCTGGTTGACCCACAACACTACACAGATTCTATGTGCTAAAGATCAGAGAAAATTCAGGACAATTCAAACATATTAACAGTGCTTCATTTGAACTACATGTAACAGTTTCAAATACCTGGATCTTCCTACTATCACATGCAAAATAAGTGTTAATTACTGTCATATTCATGCAATGGGAAGTTGATTGGAATCTGGCAAACAGTATGTAGGCAGTTAATTTTACAGTCCTGACAAAGGGTCTCGGCCTGAAACGTCGACTGCACCTCTTCCTAGAGATGCTGCCTGGCCTGCTGCGTTCACCAGCAACTTTGATGTGTGTTGCTTGTAGACAGTTAATTACCTGTTTCCTGTCTGCCTGGTCTGCATTTTAGATGTGATCTTCAATGCATGTTCGAATCTGAAGGCTAGTGGCTGAAGTTGGTTAGTTAATTGCTGTATGTGCTAACCCCAAAAATCACTCTAACAGTCCCTCCTCTTGGCACTCCAGGACAAAAATAAAATCGTACCAGGAAAGGCCAACCTTAAGGAGGATCTACTCAAGCAAGAATGCCCTGCCTCGGAATTTCCCCCAGTTACTTTATGTGCATCTACATCTACCCTATCATTCCTAAAGGCTACCTACAAAATGCCAAGCAGAGAGATTGTACCAGAAATTTGAACAGTCTTTAGAAATGCAGCTTCATTCATATGCCTCTTGGTTCGGTCCCTGCTGGCTGAATCCAGCTTTGTCATATTCCTTGTCTTCAACCCTTCATTCTCTCTAGCTAAAACCCTCTTTCCAGGCACACCGGAGAGGTAAGTGCATCAGGCTCACAGGCCCTCTCATCGACGCACAGGAGGGTTTGGGGTGGTCTCCATTTGAGTGACTGCAAAAGCCTCTCCCCGGTGGCACCCACTTCCAAACTGTCCAGTCAATCGCTAGCCCAACTGCTGAAAGGGCCCAGCTCATTTGTAATCACTCCACATTCAGGCTGGGTGTGACTGCCAAGAGATGCCGTGTGCAATCTTTCTCATTCTGCCATGCCATCAAAGTTGTGCAACCTGCTGTCTCTGCTTTAACTTAAATCCCTCCCCATTTACTTTCCCAAAAAATTTTTCTATTCTATGCTATTCAACTAATCAACTACCTTCAGCAACCAGCTTCATTGCAGAATACCGTTACAATCACACTTCAGCATGCTGTTCACAGGTTTCTGTCACACTCTTGGAGTCGTCAGCCTTCGCGTATGCTGTGGGTGTATTTCCATCAACTGTGGCCAGGTCTGGTGTATCTTAGGTTCTCTGCAATTACATGGTTACTGGGTACACTTGACCCCCGCTCTATCTGTGGGGGCAACGAGGTGAGTCATATGGTAGAACCTGGGTCCAGTGTTTCCACTGGCTGCCTCACTGAATCTGCACACAGACACAACTGTCACTTGTCACAAGCACCATCTGGGAGCAAACCCTGCCCTTTTAGCAACCTCACCATGACTTGGTCACCTGGCTGTGGGAGGACTAATCACAAGCAAGAGAAGTCGCAGATGCTGGAAGTCCAAGCAACACACACAAGATGCTGGAGGAACTCAGCAGGCCAGGCAGCATCTATGGAAAAGAGTACAGTCATCGTTTCAGGCTGAAACCCTTTGGCAGGACTTCCTGCTGACGGGTCTCGGCCTGAAACGTCAACTGTACTCTTTTCCATTGATGCTGCCTGGCCTGCTGAGCTCTTCCAGCATTTTGCTTGTGGGAGGACTATCTCCTTTCCCTCTGACTCTCTCTGATCAGCAATGTGCTGCTGCTATTTTTCTGGGTCCTTCAACAATTTAAGTTGCTGACAAAGGCCTTTCACATACTGCGTCTGTTGTGTCTGTGCACATCTACATATATATTAAATAAAAGCACGGGCGTGGGAGATGGCTTTAACTGGTGTATTCACATTGCAGCGGGAGAGAAAGAACAGTGCGCAGTGTGTAGACAACACCGCAGGTGCAGACAACAGATCAATGCGTAGTGCTAAGGGGGAGATCATTGTTCTAAAAGAAATAGGTCCATACATTACAGTGTCAGTCTATTGCTGTAGGCCCCAGGCTCACCACAACCCATAATTACCCCATAGGGGAGTCGCATTGCTCGCCCCATCAATAATTCGTAGGGGCTGAGACCCAGTGTGCATTTTGGGATTGCTTGCAATCTCATCAGGTTTCCTGGTTATCAGCCCACATCTTTCCTGTCTCAGTTATAGCTTTGGTTAAGGTATTCTTGGTTGTTCGATTTATCCTTTCTACCGTCCCTGAGCTCTGAGGGTGGTAGGGTACGTGGAACTGTTGTTGAATCTCTAAGAGCCAGCTCCCTTCCTTCATCACTTTCCCTGTGAAATGTGCTCCCTGATCTGAGTCCACCTGGACTGGGGTTCCCCTCCTTCAGAGTATTTCCTGAACTAGCATCCATACACAGCCGTGCTGGTTGTGCAGTCCCCTGTTGGGAAAGCCTCTACCCACCCGGTGATGTGATCCATAATTACAAGACAACGGCTTCTTCCCCAGCATTTTTGGCAGAAGCCCCTTGAATTCCATCTGGACGTTTTCCCAGGGCCCCCTCGGCCATGGCTGGTTTGCCATCTGTAGCTTTATGCCCTTACCAGGGTTATGCTGGGCACAAATGATACAACGGCAGCAGAATTTCTCATCATCCCCGCCCATCCCAGCCACCACCGGACGGTTGTGATCATGCTCTGCCTTCCCTGACGCATCACCCCAAGATAAAACTTCAGAAATATCTGCCTAATACATGATGGCGCCACCACGACTTCTTCCTCCCCATGGGTCCATCTCCCATCTGGTCCCTCCTTTGCTCCATTTCTCCTTCTCTTCTGCCTCCACCTCTTCATATAAATTTAGAAAAATGGCTTCAGTCATTTCTTCTTGTATGCTTACAATTGCAATTGCCTCTTGTTCCTCTGCTGCCTTCTTCACACTGATGTCTGCCCACTCATTTCCTTTCTGTTCCTTACTGTCCGCTTTCTGGTGAGCTTTTACTTTAATTACTGACCCCTTGGCTGGCAGACTCATTGCTTCCACTAGCTGTTGTATTGGGCACCCGTGCTGAATACCTGCCCTTGATAAAGTTACAAATCCTCATCGTGCCCCTGCCATCAGATAATCATGTACCACCCCGAAGCCATACCGTCTGCCTTTACTGTAGCGCAGTGCTTCTATTGGGGCCACCAGTTCCGCCACCTGAGCTGAGCAGCCCCCGGCAGTGCTCCTGAAGCTAATTCTTCTCATGTTTCCTTCACCATGGCCCACCCAGTCTGTGGCTTCCCGTCTATGTACCTCTGAAACCCATCCATAAAAATTTCCTCTGCTTCCCCTTTAAGAAGTGTTTCTATCACACCGGTATCTTCCTTCTGCTCTATTTCAGAATCAGAATCCTTTATTATCGCCAAGTATGTGGACACATACAGGGAATTTGATGCCCGTTTCCCTGAGCTCTCGCCGTACAGAATCAAAAAGCAAACAAAACAATAGTGCAAATAATCGTGAACTATATACAATGAGGTATACCTGTGTATGTACAGGTGAACTTGGTTTATAATAGGCTAAAATTCAAGTGTTCCTAAGACTGATGGCATACGGAAAGAAACTGTTCTTGTACCTCTTTGTCCTGGCATACAGTGATCTAAAGCGCCTACCAGAAGGAAGGAGTTGGAACAGGTGATGTCCAGGGTGTGATGGGTCTACAATGATGCTGCTTGCTCGCTTCCTGACTCTAGATGCATATAAGTTCTGGATCGAGGGCAGCTTCACACCAATAACCCTTTCTGCAGCCCTGATGGTTCTTTGGAGTCTATTCTTGTCTTGTTTGGTAGCTGATCCAAACCAGATAGTGATGGACGAACAGAGAACAGACTGGATTATTCCTGAATAGAATTGAATCAGCAGCTCCTGAGGCAGGTTGTACTTCCTGAGTTGACGTAGGAAATACAACCTCTGCTGAGCCTTTTTGATAAGAAAATTTGATTCCATTTTGCACTCGTGTGCCTCCCCCTTTGTTAGGATGGTGCTTGCTGGATTCATTCCAGTGTCCCTAACTTACTTGTGAGGGGCTGTCTCTGCATCAGTTTTTATAGTGTACTACTTATGTGGGGTGTATGAGTGTCTAGGGAGGGGTAGCACCTCTGGTGGGGGGCCTGCCATGCCCTTTTTCAGGGCAGCTCATCCACCTTTGGTCCCCACCTGGCACTTAGCTCTCACCTGTGGCTCCAAGTAGCTGTAGCACCCGCAGTGGCCACATCCCGGTTGACCGTCTCAGCAGATAGGCCAAACCAGGTGAGGGTAGCCGACAGACCTTCGACCCTTGATGAGGTAGGGGATTTGTCTGTCCCAGCGTGTGAAGTCCGGCCCTGACGGATTGAGCGGAGGAGACCGATTAATGGTCCAACGGTCAAGGAGGCAGGCCCAGCAGGTGTTGGTGGAGCACTAAGAACACAACAAGACACGTAGACGTCCTGGTCATCCACCGCAAGGGGTGGTGATCTCTTTAAACTCACCCGGCAGAAGGCAAAGGCAAACAACTGCTGTAACCTGCCAAGTATATGATTTCCCAATATGTCAGGGCGGCATGGAGGGAAATCGTACACCAACTGGAAATTCCAGATGCGACCTAACGACGACGACGACGACAACTGCTTATGTGGTTTCTGCAGGCACCCCTCTATTTAACTGGGTTTATCTTTACTCAACCACAGTCTTGCTTGTGTCTTGTCCACACTGCTGTGAACTGCTGACAAAGTAACCCATAGCCACCATCCTGACTCCAGTCTCTGATGTTCACAGCTGCTGTGGCCACACTGGCTATTTGTTGGTTGTACGTGTTCACTGCCCCTGGCTTGTCCATATTATTTCTCCATTTCCTGAATCTATAATGGGCCCTGCTTCCCTTAGGATGTCTATTCCAAAGATGGTTCCTTCATTAGTTGGACAGACCCTGATATACACTGGAAGCTGCACCCCGCTGATTTCGAACATTTGCGACTCACTTCTTTCAGCTTTCACCATTTTCACTCCTGCACCCAAAATAGAAATAGCCTGTCTGGTTGTTGGCAAGGGTAGGTCAGTTATCAATACTGATGTCCCTGTGTCAACTAACATATCACATTGCTGGCCCCCTAACAATGCTGTTGTGTACGTCCGTGGGTTACCAGCACTGGCAGTGGGAGCTGCCACCACATCTTTTTCTGACCTAGAAGCCATCTTCACCAGCTCTATGATCTGTTCGACAGTCAGATTGGTCAGACTGGGCACTGATGGGGTCAGAGATTGCTTGTCGGTGTGACTTTCATCTGTTTTACTTTCCTTTTTTATGGACACTACCTCCAACCATGTCCCTGCACCTGTAACATATCAACTCCTTTACCCTCCCATGTCTATACCATCAGTTCCTTGCTATGTGCACTGGTTGCTGGCACACAAAGAAAACCCTCTGTGATGTCACAGCAGCTGCATTCACTATGGGCACTTACGACTTCTCTTGAACTTCCTTTGGTCTATCTGACCGGCTAATGAAACTATTGCAGAGTAGGTTGACCTCACCACTATCCCTAAATCTAAAACTTCCTAGTAGGCTGACCTCAGGCTTTTCTTCATCATTTTCAGGAAGTCTGGCTTGTCCCTCCCTGGATTATCCAATCCTGAATACTCCCGATATGCTCAATATTCATGTTCTGCATAATCCATGGCTGTCTCATCAGCTCTTTGAATCACTGCCAAAAAAAAGAGGTTTGACCAGTTACCAATCCAGCATTGAAGGTTTTGAGAGGAGAAGGTTTCAATCAGGTCCACTGCCTGAGTACAAAAGGCAGCAACGGGTTGCTACGGCGAAAAAGTGCTTTGACCAGCGACTAATTGGATTGATTAGCAAGATCAGATTAAAGGAAGGCAGGGGCAAGCACTGTAGAGGCTGTCATCTGACTGGACAGAGTGGTGATCTTGAGGCTTTAGTTCTTTGAGGCTTCTATGAAGAGAGGTTTCAGTCAGAGAAAGCAAAAGAAAAGCTCAAGTTCTTTTTCTTTCTCTTCTTTATATCTGCTCAGTGAGGACAGTAGAGATGCCAGGCAGGAGGGTAGAATGCTCCTCTTGCGGATGTGAGAAGGCAGGGAGACTGACAACTACAGCTGTGAGAAGTGCATTCAGTCGCAACTTCTAATAATCCACATTAAGGAGTTGGAGCTGGAAATGGATGAACTCCAAAACATTCAGAAGATTGAAATGGTGATAGATAGGACATATAGGGAGATAGTTACACCCAAGGTGCAGGACACAGGAGACTGGATGACACTCAGGGGGGGAAAAGGGTTTAAGTAGCCAGTGCAGTGTAATGGGGGGGTGGGTGACCTAACAGAGGAAAGTCTCTGGCACTGAGTCTGGCTATGTGACTCAGGAGGGAAAGGGGGAGAAGAGGCACACTGTGGTGATAGGGGATTCGTTAGTTAGAGGATCGGACAGGAGGTTCTGTCGGTGAGAGCAAGATTCCCAGATGGTACGTTGCCTCCCGGAGGCAGAGTCCAGGATATCTCAGATCAAGTCCTCAGCATTCTTAAGTGGGAGTGTGAACAGCTAGAAGATGTGGTCCATGTAGGTACCAGTGACATGGGTAGGATAAGTGACAAGGTTCTCCATGAGGAGTTCAGGGAGTTAGGTGCTAAGTTAAAGGGCAGGACCTCCAGGGTTGTGATCTCAGGATTGCTACCCGTGCCACATGCTAGTGAGGCCAGAGCTAGGAAGATTATACAGTTTAATACACGGCAAAGGAGTTGGTGTAGGAGGGAGGGCATAAGACATTCGGATCATTGGGCTGACTTCCAGGGAAGGTGGACCTGTACAGTTGGGACAATTTGCACCTGAACTGGAGGGGGACTAATATCTTAGTGGGAAGGTTTGTTAATGCTGCAGGGGTATGGGAATCAGAGTGTCAGAACAGTTAATGGAGAGCTTGTGGAGACAGATGTTGGTAAGACTTCAGACAAAGTTTAGAATCAGAAAGTTGAGCATGGTGTGACTAGTGTCCTAAGCTGCATATATTTGAATGCAAAGAGTATAGTAGGAAAAGCGGATAATTCTGCTAAAGATGAGGTATTAGGTTCACAAACAGAGGCAATGTGTAGTGAGGAGAGACTGCTGACGGGGAAAAATTGCAGTCAACAGAATGAGTTGGAACTTAAAAGGTGGACACAATCGAAAAGGGGGAATACAGGACTGAAGGTGTTGTAATTGAATGTGTGCAGTATATAGAATAAGGTAGATCTACTCGCAGCATAGTTGCAGATTAGCAGGTATGATGTTGTAGGCATCATATGATGGCTGAAAGAAGCTTATAGTTGGGAGCTTAATGTCCAAGGATACACATTGTATCAAATGGAAAGGCAGGAAGGCAGAGGAGGCAGCATTGCTCTGTTGGTAAAAAAATGAAATCAAATCATTAGAAAGAGGTGACATAGGTGTTGAATCATTATGGATAGATCTAAGGAACTGCAAGGATAAAAAGACCCTCATGGGAGTAGTAAGGATGTGGTCTACAAATTACAACAGGAGATAGAATATACATGCTAAAAGTGCAATGTTAAAATAATCATGGGGGACTTCAATATGCAGATAGATTGGGAAAATCTGGATTCCAGGAGGGGAGTTTCCAGAGTGCCTCTGAGATGACTTTTCAGAGCAGCTTGTGGTTGAATCCACTAGGGGATCAGTTATTCTGGATTGGGTATTGTGCAATGAAGCAGAATTGATTAGAGAGCTTAAGGTAAAAGAATCCTTAGGGACAAGTGATAATAATGTGATCGAATTCACCCTGAAATTTGAAAAGGAGAAGCTAAAGTCAGATGTATCAGTATTACAGTGGAGTAAAAGGAATTATAGAGGCATAAGAGAGAAGTTGGCCAGAATTGATTAGAAAAGAACACTGGCAGGGATGACGGCAGAGCAATAATGGCTGGAATTTCTGGAAGCAACTCAGAAGCCACATGATATATACATCCCAAAGAGGAAGTAGTATTCAAAAAGAAAGATGACATAACCATGGCTAACAAGGGAAATCAAAACCAACATAAAATCCAAAGAGAGGGCATAGAATAGAGCAAAAATTAGTGGGAAGTTAAAGGATTGGGAAGCTTTAATAAACCAACAGAAAGCAACTAAAAAAGTCATTAAGAAGGTAAAGATGGAATACAAAAGTAAGCTAGCCAATAATATTAAATATACCATAAGTTTCTTCAAATAGATAAAGTATAAAAGAGAGGCGAGAGTGGGACTGCTGGAAAACGATGCTGGGGATGAAATGGGTGATGAACTGAATAAGTATTTCCCGGCAGTCTTCACTGTTGGAGACACTAGCAGTATGGTGGAATTTCCAGGTGTTAAGGGTCATGAAGTGTGTGAAGTTACCATAACCAGAGAAAAAGTTCTTGGGAAACTGAAAGGACTGAAGGACTGGGGTGAACACCACCTGGAGCAGATGGTGTACACCCCAAGGTTCTGAAAGAGGTGGCTGAAGAGATTGTGGAGGCATTAATAATGATCCTTCAAGAATCACTAGATTCTGGAATAGTTTTGGAAGACTGGAAGATTACAAAAGTCACTCCACTCTTTGAAAAGGGAGAGAGGCAGAAGAAAGGAAACTATAGGCCAGTTGGTCTGACCTCAGTGGTTGGGAAGATATTGGAGTCAATTAATAAGGATGAGGTCTCAGGGTACTTGGAAGCATGTGATAAAATAGGCCATTGTCAGCATAGTTTCCTCAAAGGAAAATCTTGCCCAACAAATCTGTTGGAATTTGTTGAAGAAATAACAAACATTATAGACAAAGGAGAATTGGTTGATGTTGCGTACTTGGATTTTCAGAAGGCCTTTGATACAATGCCACAAATTCTTCACAGTTCCTTTCTTAACTTGTGGAAGTAGTGAAATAGTTTCGTTTTCACTCTTGGCTGTGTCTGACATCTCCAAGCCTGAATGCTTGAAACTACAGCAAGCAAACAGTTCTGAATTGTCTTACTGTTTATTATTTGCCAATGATCGGTGACAAAAACATAAGTATGCAAATGATGCTATTTAAAAACTGCCCAGTGTAGTGTCTAATGGCCACATGACATGCATATGATTGATGCTGGTTAGAAAAAGTTTGGCAACAGTCTCCCACCCAATCAATTGGCATAGTGGCCCTAATAAATGAAGGGAATCCACGCTATTTCCTCTATTTATTTTTGTTCTTTAAGAGTTGTCCCAAATAAGCAGCTGGCTTGATTAATCGATGGCTCAATTAACCAGAATCCACTTTATATATTATTGTAATTTGTGTTTTTAAATATGTATTGCATTGTATTTCTGCTGTAAAACAACAAATTTCATGTCATATGCCAATGATATTGAACCTGATTTTGGTTCTACCTCGTGTATGTATGAACACCTATCAGTGACATGATGAACAGACAAGGTGGTAGAATAATTTCCACACCTATATAGGTAGATGCTGAATCCTGGAGACTATTATTGAGAAGTATGCCAGAGATGAATCAGTAATTCATAAATGAGCTATGGATACTTTCCCCATTAACATAGTGGATGGCAGAGCTTAACATAATGTCTACTGGATTATTGGATCAGAGAGGTAGGAAGTTCTACATTAAGGAAGAGAGGATCTCACTCCACTAAGTTTGAATATGAGCTTGCACATGAGTCAACCCTTGGTCAAGCCTGATCATGAATACGGCATCCAGCATCCAGCATCCATCCCCCCTCCATTACAAACGCTATAAGAACTCTGAAGGTTCAGAGAGGGTCCATAGAATTGAAATGTAATTTAAGATGGTTAGTTCTCTGCACAGTGTTAGGGGCCTTTGGCATTTTATGGATAAATGTAAACTCTGAAGGGATATGATTAGGTCTGTTACATTTATAAAAGAATTGCAATTTGTCCAAAAAACCAACTGCTGGAGGAACTCAGCAAACCAGGCAGCATCTGTGGAGAGAAGTTTTCTCCTGAACCAATCAAGCTTAAAGATAAAGTCAAGTTAAAAAAGACAATAAAGAGAGCATAGAGCATTTATAAGTGATTAATTTAAGTCGCATTGAGATTTATTAATTCCAAATTTTGAATACCACCAGGTGCTATTTTAGGTACGATAATAGAACTTACACCATCTTACCATTCACAAATTTTCAGCATTATAGTAAAAATGAATTAGGATTAACCCCGAAAAGGATCAATAATGTCAGAGGAAATGGAATCAGGAACCCCAAACCGAGCCCTTCCCCTTCTGCTGCTTCACATGTACCGCCCATAAACCTTCAAGAGTTAAAAATATCTCAGCAACCAGAGCCGGGATCAGCCCCCTCAGAAGACAGGCATGGAAATAGCAGAAAACGAAGAAACTGTAACTCCCAAACACACGGGTGTTTGACACTATTATGTGGCTATATTTTCTCATAGAATTTTGAACGCTGAAAACAGTACAAGCCCTTCAAACCATAACGTTGAGGTGACCTTTTAATTGACTACAAGAACTATCTGACACTTCACTCCCTCGTTGCCCTCCGTATTTCTTTCATGCATGTGCCTATACAATAGTCTCTTAAATGTCCTTAATGTATCAGCCTCAACTATCACCCTTGGCATAGCTTTCCATTCAATTACCATTCTTGTGTAAAAATCCCATCTCTAACCTACCACCACCCCCACATACTTTCCTCCAATCTCCTTAAAAGTAAGTCCTCTCATTATATTCATTGTTGGTCTGGGAAAGTGGTCCAATCTATTTACGTATCTTATCATCTTATACAACTCTATCAAGTCACCTCTCACTCTCCTCTCCAGAGAGAAAAGCCCTAGCTTACTCAACATTTCCTCATAAGACATGTTCTCTAATCCAGGCAGTATCTTGGTAAATCTCCTCTGCACCCTCTCTAAAGCTTCCACATCCTTCCTGTAATGAGGCAGTCAGAACTGAACACAAAACTCCAAGTCTGGTCTAACCATAGCTTTATAGAGCTGAAATTTTATCTCATAGCTCTTGATCTCAAACCCCTGACTGATGAAGGGCAACTTATCATACACCTTCTTAAATATGACAATTTTGTGGGATCTATGGGTGTCAAACACAAGATCTCTCTGTTCCTCCATACTGCTGCGAATCCTGAAATTAATCTTGTTTTCTGCCTTCGTTTGACCTTCCAAAGTGCATTACTTCACATTTCTCCTAACTGAACTCTACCTTCCACTTCTCAACCCAGATCTGCATCCTGTCAATGTCTCATTATAACATAGATTCTAGCATTGATAATGCAGTGGCTGATTGGCAGGAGGCAAAGAATGGGAATAAAAGGAACCTTTTCTGGTTGGCTGTCGATGACTAGTGATGTTCCACGGGCGTCTGTGTTGGGACCAATTCTATGTCAATAGTTATAGTCAATATTGTTATATGTCAATGATTTGGATGATTGAATTGAAAGCTTTGTTGCAAAGCTTGCAGACAATATAAGGGAAGGGGCAGGTAGTTTTGAGAAAGCAGAGAGGCTACAAAAGGATTTAGACAGATTAGGAGAATGGGCAAAGAAGTGGCAGATAGAATACAGTGTCAGGAAGTGAATGGTCATGCACTTTAGTAGAAGAAATTAAAGGGTTAACTATTTTCCAAGTGAAGGGAAAATTTTTTAAAAAACCAAGGCACAAAAGAGACTTGGGAGTCCTTGTGCACAATTCCCTAAAGGTTAATTTGCAGGTTGAGTCTGTGGTGAGGAAGGCAAATGCAATGTTAGTGTTGATTTCAAGAGGATTAGAATATAAAAGCAACGATGTAGTGTTAAGACTTTATAAAGCACTGGTGTGGCCTCACCTGGAGTATTGTGAGCAGTTTTGGCCCCCTTTATCTTAGAAATGATATGTTGAAACAGGAGAGGGTTCAAAGGAGGTTCATGAAAATGATTCCAGGATTGAATGGCTTGTCATATGAAGAGCATTTGATGGCTCTGGGCCTATATTCGCTAAAATTCAAAAGAATGAGGGGTGACCTAATTGAAACCTATCGAATGGTGAAAGGCCTTGATAGGGTGGATGTGGAGAGGATGTTTCCTATGGTGGGAGAGTCTAAGACCAAAGGACACAGCCTCAGAATAGAACGGAGATGAGGAGGAATTTCTTTAGCCAGAAAGTGTTGAATCTGTGGAATTCATTGCCACAGGCAGCTGTGGAGGCCAAATCTTTATGTATATTTAAGGCAGAGGTCGATGGATTCTCGATTAGTCAGGGCTTGATGGATACAGGGAGAAAACAAGAAATTGGGCTGAGAGGAAAATTGGATCAGCTATGATGAAATGGCGGAGAAGACTTGATGTGCCAAATGACCTAATCCTGCTCCTATATCTTATGGTCTTATAACCTACGATAGCATTCTACACTATCCACAACACCACCAGCAACACCACCAACCTTCATTTTATCCGCAATCTTACTAATCTACCCTTCCACTTCTTCATACAAGCCATTTTAAAAAATCACAAACAGCATGGATCCCACCTATCCCTGTGGAACAACATTATTTCTGGATCTCCAGGCAGAATACAGCCCACCTACTACCACCCTCTGCCTTCTGCAAGCAAGCCAATTCTAAATCCATACAGCTAATTTTCCCTGGCTACCATGCCTCCTGACTATGAATGAGCCCACTATGAGGAATTTTGTCGAAAGCCTTACTAAAATCCATATACACCACATCCACCGCTGTACCTTCATTAATTTGTTTTGTAACTTCCTCAGACCTCATGAGGCATGACCTGCTCCCCGCAAAGTCATCTTGACTATGCCTAATTAGACTTTGCTTCTCCAAACACTCTTAAATCGTGCCTATAAGAACCCTCTCTAATAGTTGCCAGCCTCTGATGTAAGAATCACTGGTCTGTAATTTGTAGCATTATCCCTATTGCCTTTCTTGAACAAAGGAATAACATTTTCCACCCTCCCGTCATCTGCTACAACTCCTGTGGCTAGTGAGGACACAAAGATCATTGCCAAAGATGCAGCAATCTCTTTCCTTGTTTCCTGTAGTAACCTGGAGCATATTCCATCTGATCCTGGGGACTTAACTGTCCTAATGTTTTTTCTAAAGTTCCGGAATCTCATCTTTATAAACATCAACACGTTCCAGCATATCAGCCTCCTTTCCGCTGTTCTCACAAATGTCAATGTCCCTTATTCTACACTTCCTCTTTCTTAACCTCAACATGTTCCAGCCTGTTCTACACTGATCTCACACTCATCAAGTTCCTTCTCACTGGTGAATACTGAAGGAAAATATTTATTAAGGACCTCCACTGTCTGCTAAAGATCAGGCACTTGTGGTTTCTGTCTCCAAAGTACTGTATAGATTTAACAAACTGCTCATCTTCTGTATCTTGCTCAGCCTGGCGACATATCCTTTGATCTATTTCACTATAAATACCAACATATTGGCTGGTGGGGTGGAGATCTGTCTCTAGTAAAGGTGGTGTAAGGTGCTCCTTCCCTCCGCTAACCTGCCCGTCACCCTTCACAAAGTGTAGGACCTTATTAGCCCCTCAAGCAGGGTCACGTGAAGCCATGAGAGCAGGTGGTGGATGGTCGTATGAGCAGCTGGTGCATACCACAAGTCCTGGTGATGCGACCACTGATGCCAGGCAGACATTCTCTGAAGAGTATTGATAATGGCTGGGGTCACCGGGCTTGTAAAGGCACTGCCCAGCAGAAGGCAATGGCAAACCAGTTCAGTAGAAAATTTTGCCAAGAACTATCATGGTCATAGGAATACCATGATTGCCCACATCTCATGATATGGCACATAATGAATGAGCCAACCAACCTATACCAGGGTGCCCATTGGATGGATGTGTGATAATGAATTGACTTGTAATTAGTGCACTACGTTGAAGAGTGTAGAATCTGAATAGCTGAACCTTTATGATATACCATTCCATTTAGCGCTTATCATTCCATAAGCATTAAAATATTCCTAAGTACAATAAATAAGAAAGAATATCAAAACAGTGATATTAAAATCATCACATATAGATGTTCTTTCTTCTGTTTATTTTCCTTTTTAATTCAAATGCATCATTAAATATAGTTGGCTCGGAGGAAAATATTTGGCTAATCTAGCTCATGTCAGGAAAACTTCACCTTGATTCCCAAAAGACTGGAGGGATCCCAGCAACTGGGTGACATCACAGCAAATGACTGGGCTACTTTTTAACAATCAGAGATGTCAGTCTTTGAGAAAATGCACCCAGATCTCCCTTAAAAGAAAACAATATTGACATTGCCTTCTAGTGCCCTCTAGTTCTGTGCATTTATATTCACCTATCTTCACCAATATATCCAACTGCAGCAATTTGTAATGGAGACACAAGAGACTGCAGATGCTGGAATCTGGAGCAGAACACAAACTGCTGGAGCAACTCAGTGTGTTAGGCAGCATCTGTGGAGGAGAGTGCATAGCTGATTTTTTTTGAGCTGTTTGAATTTTTTTTGGATAAGTTGCAATCCTTTTCTAAATGCAACTGAGTCAATCCAATAATTTCCCAGTTTACATTTATTCAAAGTCAGAAGCCCTGTCCGTAGATCTCCATTAATCTAGGTTTCAATCTTATCATTGTCGCTGAACCTCTTTTTTTTTAGAAATCTTAAATTGCATGTCATGGGAGAAGAGTTATGTTAAATGTCGTATTCATAATGGGGCCAATGATTTTACAGAAAATAATGTTTTATTTTAAGTATCAAGGCAAGGCATCCCAACACCTTACTTACTTCCCCAATAGTGAAGTTTCTTGAGGGAATGTTTCACTGTAAGTTTTAGGCCTTTCTCCTATTCAACAGCCTTGTGAACACCATCCTGTATGGTGTGTATGTGGTTGATGTTGCCCTTAGATAAAGTGTATTTGGCTTTGTCGTCAGCATTTCTTGGTTAAACCAAAAAGAGAGTTTTCAGAAACTGAAATATCTTCCCTGAAACTGAGAAAATAAGGTAATGATTCAACTGAAATTTCTGAGATATTAGAAGGCAACTGAGAGACAGGCTGTGTAGAGAAAAGCCATTTCTGTAACTGTAATTGGGGAAAAGTAGGAATATAATTTACAAAACAAAAGCTAAGCTTTACCGGAGTGACACACACAAAATGCTGGAGGAATTCAGCAGGCCAGGCAGCATCTATGAAAAAAAAGTACAGTCGATATTTCGACCCGAAATGTCGACTGTACTTTTTTCCATAGGAAGGGTTTCAGCCCGAAACATCGACTGTACTTTTCTCCACAAATGCTGCCTGGCCTGCTGAGTTCCTCCAGCATTTTGTGTGAGTTGCTCGGATTTCTAGTATCTGCTGATTTTCTCTTGCGTGTGCTTTACTGGAGTGAAATTATTTCTGTGAACCTTTGTGCAAGAGTAGGGTGGAAGAAAATGTAGAACTCTCTTTTGCAAGTTTGGTCGGTTGTGATTTCTGGTTTGAGTTAAATTGATCCTTATTAACCAAATGTAATAAAAATATTAGTGAAAAATCAGGTATATGGAGTTAGGTCACAAATTACTCACAATCTTACTGAAAGGCAGCACACATCAAAGTTGATGGTGAACGCAGCAGGCCTAGCCTCCAACCTGATGGCATGAGCATTGACTTCTCTAACTTCCGCTAATGCCCCACCTCCCCCTCGTACCTCATCTGTTATTTATTTATATACACACATTCTTTCTCTCTCTCTCCTTTTTCTCCCTCTGTCCCTCCGACTATACCCCTTGCCCATCCTCTGGGTTTCCCCCCCCCCCTTTTCCTTCTCCCTGGGCCTCCTGTCCCTTGATCCTCTCGTATCCCTTTTGCCCATCACCTGTCCAGCTCTTGGCTCCATCCCTCCCCCTCCTGTCTTCTCCTGTCATTTTGGATCTCCCCCTCCCCCTCCCACTTTCAAATCTCTTACTAGCTCTTCCTTCAGTTAGTCCTGACGAAGGGTCTCGGCCTGAAACGTCGACTGTACCTCTTCCTAGAGATGCTGCCAGGCCTGCTGCGTTCACCAGCAACTTTGATGTGTGTTGCTTGAATTTCCAGCATCTGCAGAATTCCTCGTGTTTGCGTTTACTGAAAGGCAGGGCTGCTTTAAGGGGCTAATGGGCCTATGACTGTTCCCTGGCTCTCACCTGAAAAAGCAGGGAGGAGAAATGGCTAAGTTGGATGGCTTTTCATTAGAGACAAGCACAAAGTATAATTGCAATACCAGCCAGTCCAATCACAGGCACCTATTAGATTATACCATTACTCAAGCCAGAAACTGCGAAGGTTCTCACATCCCACACGGTAGAACTATTGGACAGACTGATGCCAGATTCCCCAGAGCAGCCTGTCCCCGAAACATCAGTGCCAACAGAAGCATTGCCGCGAGCTCACAAAGAACCCATCAGGGAATCAGCTGCTTAAGGACACTTTACAAATTGAAACCCACCATACCCTACAGTCCATCATAATTGACATCCAGGAAGTGCAGGGTATTCCATTGCACAACTGACTTGTGCCTTGCAGATGGTGTAAAGGCATGGGGAGGGGGGTGTTTTGTTGGTTAGAACTTAAGTCACTTGTTGCAGGATAACCAAGTGTGACCTGTTCCTGTAGCTACAGTATTTATATGGCTTGTCTAATTATACTTCTGGCTTATGGTGACTTTGAGGTGTTGATGCTATTAATATTTAATGTAAATGGTTAGCTCCAGCCTTTTTTTGTGGTTTGTTAATTAGCTATCATTGATCAGCTCATGCCAGAATGCTATCTAGATCTTGTCAAACACAACACCCACTGCCTCATTTGCTCAGATGCTGCAAATGCTACTGAACATTGTACAATGAGCAGTGGATGTTCAAACTTATGATATTATGGAAAAAGGATCTTTGATGAAGGAGGTGAAGATGATTAGGCCAAACATATTGACCCCTAAAAAACTCCTATATTGAAATCTTAAAGCTAGAATGATTAATATCCAGCAACCACGCTCTGTATGCATCACGATTCTAAATATTGAAGTGTTTTTCTTTTATCTCATACCTTGATACGACATTAGTTGAAAGGCTGTTGCCCCAAGGTTTCACACTCTCACCTCACCTCTGAAATACACTTTGATATATTTGGGTCTTGTCAGTTTCTTATCTGGTGCAGTTCTCAGAAGGGTGATATCCACTCAGAACTTCTACTAAAATATGATTGCAAATGCATTGACTTTTCTTTAGGACTCACAACCTAGAAGCCACCATTACAGGGAACAGGAATATCCTTAAAGCCTCCTTCTCCAAGTGGCTGTTTATTTTCCATCACCATTCATGGTGACATGTGAGAACTTTGTCCTGATCTGTTAGGTTTTAAGATCGCCTTCCTCTGTCCTTTGCATGTGTTTTTGCTGTTTAAGATGCATTTTGGTCCAGTGTTACAGCTTCAGTCTGGTACTGCATATTTAGTTATGATTGATGTTGCTCCTTGCATGCTGTTCTACACTCTTTGAACCAAATTTCACTCCTTAGGCCCAATCTAATGCTAGAAAGGGGGTTATGTGGAGTCCCAAAACTGTAGTGAAGCACACTCCAGCTGCAGCACCACATGGATGGCCAGTTTTAAGTGGCTAGAACTATTAACATTATTATAGTGTCACATAACAAGACAGAGGGTGCTCCACTACACAAGGGCAGTGCTATCAATGCAATCATGGATAGATACTACATCTGACACAGACAGATGGAGAGGAAAAGATCATGTAAGTTTATCTGCAAATCTGGAAAAGAGCGCTGAATTCCAGAGGCACAGAGAGAAATAACCTTGTTATACAATATTTGACTGAACATGGCATTAAGGAGCATTGATCCATTTCCCATGTTCAGAACCCATTAAACATTTCTTCTCATCCTGCCTTTCCAAAGCTATCAGATCCAATCACTAATTCTCAGGTACAATCAAAGATTGCATCATATTTTAACAAAAGCAATCAAACACATTTGCACATGTTGTGTAAATTTTAATATTATCAAATCAATGCTGCAGTAAAGTATCGTATAGTGTACCTTAATTATACAAATATTTACAGTTTAGTGTGCAATCGGGTATCACAAAGCAGTGCAATTCATCTGAATCACTGGACATTTTATGTACAGCCCTTCAATAAGGGAAAGTAATAAACTGCCAATGCACTCTCTGCAGCTTCTGGGGAAAACCAGCAAGAAGTCAGAACTAGTAAGAAGTCAGGATATTTTATTGCACATGTTATATTATCTCTGCCAAGACAGGAATAGACACATCATGCCACTGGCTTATAATATTCTATTTACAAACATCAAATGAAAGTGGTCAATCGAAAAGAGGTCAGATTTGTTTAACACAGTCAGGAATTTTCCCCAGTCTGCTTTCGATTGGATTGGCAGTAGATAACAATCAGCCTGGCCACAATTCCATCATGTTTAACCTTTCCAAACCTCCAAATACCAGGTTAAAAATTACTACATGTAGATCATCTAGAGTAACATTCATATTCAAAATGTACACGGAGCAATTTGATAAATTCTAGTACAATCAGTTGACATGTTGATGCAAATTACTAGGGAAAAGAATTGGAGGAAGATGCAAGCTTTACAGACAAGGGAAGATTTCGTATGTTAGAGTAATGCACTCCTGATTTTGCTACCCAGAAATGTTAAAGCCCTCTGGATGGTCCCACTTCAGCTTTCTCTTTTCATTTACAGGGAGATCCAGAGTGCTTGATGTATCATGATCCGACTGAAGTTAGAAACAGAATTGGTTGCACATCAGCTCAGGCAGGGTTTGCAGGCCATTACTTCCTACAAATGAAAATCTAACATCTTGAGTGGCAGTGATGCTTCACTCACAGATGAGATGTACATCTTTTGGGCATGCTCTGAAAGGGAGAGTAAAACTACATCTGTGAGAATCCCTGCCGCATCTGGTGACCCTGTGACCTCTGTCTCAGGGGCCGATGTTAGAACGCGTTTCAAGAGAGTGAACCCTTGCATGATGGTGTACCTGGTTGGGTACTGAAATCCTATGCCAACCAAATGGCAGGAATGTTCAAGGACATCTTTAATCTTTCATAGCTGCAAGGGAGGGTCCCCCTTGCCCCAAAAGCGCGACAATCAAATCAGTATCCAAGAAGAACAGAGTGAGGTGTATCAATGACTATTGACCAGTTGCACTCACATCTAAAGTGATGAAGTGTTTTATGCGCTTGGTCATAGCCGGAATCAGCTTCTGCCTAAACAAGAACCTGGACCCTATCACCTATCACCACAATAGGTCAATAAAATCTCACTGGCTCTCGACTTGGGCTTGGACCACATGAACAATAGCAATACCTATATCAGTCTGCTGTTTATTGATTGCAGTTCAGCTTTCAACACAATCATACCCTCAATTCTAATCAACAAGCTCCAAATCCAAGGCTTCTCTACCTCCCCCTGCAAGGGGATCCTTGACTTCCTCACCAGGAGACACAGTCAGTGCAAATCAAAAATAACATCTCTTCCTCAATGACAATCAACATTGGTGCTTCTCAAGAATGTGTGCTTAGCCCACTGCTCTACCCTGTCTACATCCACGATTGTGAGGCTGGGCACAGCTCAAATGCCATCTATAAATTTGCCAATGTCACAGCTATTGTTGGCAGAATTTCAGGTGGTGACGAAGCGGCGTACAGGAGTGAGATAGATCTTGAGTGATTGAGTGGTGTCAGAACAACAACCTTGAATTCAATGTCAGTAAGACCAAGGAATTGATTATGGGCTTCAAGAAGGGGGGAGTCGAAGGATCAGCAGTGGAAAGGGTGAGCAATTTCAAGTTCCTGGGCATTGACATCTCTGAAAATGTATCCTGAGCCCAACATATTGATGCAATTACAAAGAAGGCGTGACAGTGCTATATTCCATTGGGAATTGGAGGAGACTTGGTATGTCACCAAAGACTCTCGCTAATTTTTGCAGATGCACTGTGGACAGTATTCTAATTGGTTGCATCACCATCTGGTATGGAGAGGCCACTGCACAGGATCAGAAAAAGCTGCAGAAAGTTGTAATCTTAGCTAGCTCCATCATAGACACTGGACCTTCAAAAGGCGAGGCCTCGAAAAGGCGGAATCCATCATTAAGGACCCCCATCATCCAGGGCATGCCCTCTTCTCATTGGCACCATCAAGGAGGTGGCGCAGGGGCACGTAGACATGCTCAACTTTTCAGGAACAGCTTTTTCCCCTCTGCCATCAGGTTTCTGAATGGACAATGAACCCACGAACACTACTTCACTATTTTTCTGCTCTCTTTTTGCACTACTTAATTTAAATTTTATATATACACTTTTTAATGTGATTGATTGTTCTATTATTATGTATTTCAATATACTGCTGCCGCAAAACAACACATTCCACGACATATGCCAGTGATATTAAACTGATTCTGATTATAACTTTACATTTATTCATCCTTCGCAGTGTATCAATATTCATTCCATGAATGTATTTAGAGATCAGAACCGTGTGCAATACTCCAGGTGAAGTCTCACAAAGGTTTGATACAAGCTTAGCATAATTTTTCTATCTTTCTGTGATATCCATTGAGACGCAAAAAAGCAGTGCTTGGTTTGGCACTTTTAATGAATCTAATAACAATTTTGCTATATTTAGCAATTTTTGTATTTATACTCCCGGGTTACAAAGATTCACCATCTTTGATGAGTACAATTTTACCAAATGAGTTGTAAACTCCTCATTATTCTTATTATCTGTGTTGTGATTAACTTACTAATTCATGTTCCTCTTCAGCAAATTTATGAATTAACCCTTTATTTATCATTATCTCTTCAAAGTCACCACTCAAAACCGCACTACCGTTCCCTAATTCACAACCACTGCTGTTACTGACACATGGTGTCATCTACAAATTTTATAACAAATTTTTAATATCAAAATCTAATATAGATGCACTGACCTTATATTTCAATCTATCATAAAGTAGTTAGAAGCCCTTTGGGAGCTCTTCGTATGTTAGATTAATTACACCACCTTTAATTATCCCATCTCTCAGCTAGTTGAAGAATTCATTGAGATTGATAAGACCAGACTTCTTTCATGAAATCCATGCAGTCTTTTAATTACAAGAATATTTATTTGCAAGTATCTTTCTATTTTTGTTATTTTAGTGGAATTCTATGTTTCCTTTACTGGTCTCTAATCCCTGGAGAAACTCTGTCTCCCTTTCAGATATGCAGAAGGTGTTAGCTATCTGCCTGCTTTCTGGCCTGCATCTATTTTAGAATCAAGTATTATCTGATGTCTTGACTAACTTTCCTTTTGAGAAATGCTCTGGATTGAAGGATTTTTCACTTTGACTTTGATTATTTCATTTAATATTATTAGTCCTTTTGGATTAAATGTAATTATATTAATTCTAATCTTGCCTTCCAAAGACTTGGCAATGTGATCTGTCTCTTGGGTCAATACTGAACCCAAGTAATTATTTAATATTCCTGCCGTTTTGCTGTCTTTGCCCATCATATTTATCCTTCCTATTAATTTGAATCTATATCCATTCAGCTCGCTTTAAATGTATGTGCTACATTTATTTTTTTACCAGTTTATGTCCTTTGATAATTTAATCCAAAGATCCTCATGGTCAGATTATTCTTGTTGACTTCTCACTGGATCTAATCATATTCATCACTGACAAGATCTCTCTTGCTCTTTTACATGGCTGTCTATCTTGCTTATCTTCAGTTATTTTCCTCTATGTCCTTATTCATTCAGTGTATAGGTTTGCTTTTGGTATGTTGTTTAGTACAGTGTTCTGTAGTATGGTTTTGCTGCTACTTCATCCTTTTCACTTTTTCAACTTTTAATCTAAATATCTCACAATCAAATTTCGCCCAATCCACCACCTCATCTTCATTTATACTTATATTCTTTGAATTAATATCTAAATGTCTATTTCATTAATTATTCACTTCAATAATAAAGTCTTCCATTTTTGTTGATCAAAATCCTGAGTTCAAAAGGAGTCCTCTACATATTGCAGGGAGAAATTTCCTTTATACAGGTAATCATTTGTTCCGGCCAATTAATTTCGGAATAATTCATCATTTTATGTTTTAATACATGTCTTCAGTTTACTTGTATATTTCCTCCTCCATTTATTTTCCAATATTTAATGATGTATGGATATGCAGTTAGTGCAAGAACCTGAGCTAAAACGTATTTAGAAGAGGAGCAAGCAACTCAAGAAGGGATAACAGTGTCTGAGCATTTTTTGTAAGAGTGTTAGAGCACAAAAGTGAGAAGAAATTGCTACCATTGTCGAGAGAACTATAGTGAGACATCATCTGGAGTACTGTGTGCAGCTTTGATATCTATACCTACGAAAAGTAATTTTCTTAATGTTTACTTGCAAAAGGACTGATAAATCCATTTTACTCGACAACCTATCAACTATGGTCGTGCAGTATCATCAGGACCAGAAATTTACCTCATTTCAATGGAAGCTGATGGTAAACCTTGTGATTTGTGAAATGTAATTTAGATACCCTAATCTTTTATTTTTGCATTATTTAAATCTTTCAGTATTTACCTTTAAGCTTTCTCTGTAGAATTTTGTTTTATCTTCTAATTGCTTAAAGTGTTAAAAATGAAAAGAAGCACCTTTTTTTCCTCTGCACCAAATTCTTATCCTCATCTAATTCTAATTTAGCTAAGTTATTCAATCAACCTTTTGACCTCTAGATGCACCATTTGCTTCAGTTCATCAATATGAAAAAAGAATGGGTTACTTTGCATTTAAGTTGTAGCATAAGCTGGCCTCTGCTATGACACTTAAAGTTTCATTTTCTGAAATAGTATGGGAACAAATAGCCACAACTTATCAAGGAACCATTTTCCTTCTTCCTTCGCAAGCAGCCCCATTTGCAATGGACATTAAACAGCTTATGCTAAACCATTTCTACCAGTTGGAGTTCAATTTCAATTGGTAGTGCCTTTTTATGGCCTAATAAATAGTTGTAATAGTGCCAGAACAAAATATAAAATCAGGTCCATTGTTTTGGCAGTATTTTTGGTCAGTAGAGACAATAAGTCATTATCTGCCTTCCCTAAGGTAAAGCTCCGCTGAAGGTTACAATTGGAAGGCAGAGAAGTGAGTAGGACTTTGATGTATGCAGCCATTTCTGGAATGAAGTTTTTTTGCTCAGTGTCTGTGGCATCCTGTCTTCAGGCTTGTAACATACAGAAACCTCACACCTAAACAAAACAAAGATTAATAAATACCATTTCATTTAAAATATTCAAATTAGTAAAACTTGGCATATCTTAAACTAATATGTTACAGATGTTACTGCTTGAACAATTTAATACAGTTTCACCAAAAAATGTCTGATGTTCCAGCAATACTTAACTTGTTTTTAAGATGCTTATGTATAACAACGCATCAACTTGTCACATGATTGTTCATCGGCTACAAAGTACATATGTATGGGATACAGAGGATCCTACATTGAAAGGTGGCAATTTCCTAGTTATCACTGTGTATGTATTTGTGATTGTCCCAGTAAGATACAAGGTACCAACACACAGAACATGAGATAAATATAGAAAAAGCTAAATACATGTCACTATTCCAACATGATGACATTTATGCAGTCAATTGCCTTTATGGTAACTTAGAGGTGTAAAGTAGGTTCGGGTTCTTATCACTCTCTTAAATAAAGTTTTCTAAACTCTGTTTATGATATTAGTGACCATTGTTATTTGGGCTTCTTGTATTTGGCTCCCACAAGTGTCAATTTTATCACTTATAACTGCTTTTTAATCCTGAATCTATGAAAAAAATACCAAAGCAAAAAACATTTTATTGATTCTGATCAGTGGATGTGCCGTATGTGAAGTTAAAATAATGCAATAACTTGCAAATCGAACACTGGAGATTGTGGAATACAGTGGTAAAGCTGTCTAAGCTAACCCTTGAAGGCTGATTTTGTTGTCTCCTCACTATTGTCTCTGGATCAGAAGTCTAAAGATGCTGGCCTCCCTACATGTAAATAAGGCTAACATCCGGAACAGAACTGGGGGAGACAGGATTACTGCATTATTATAGGCGTGTACTCTGAGGAGAGTTAAACTAATATTAAATAACGTGAAAGGGTGTTAAGTAATTCATGACACATTGGAGGATCAATTGTCCTGATCAATACTGCTTCAAATAAGATCCCAGAGATTGGATTGACTACCTACTTACTGAATTTGTAAAAAAAATGCGGATGCCTACAAAACATTATGTTGAAATGTTATACCTGCACAAAAGTAATACCAAACCATCACAGTAAGACCATGTTTTTATATATTAAAATGAATTTGAAAAAATTAACAGGTGAAAATGATGAAATAATTCTCCCACCTGGTTACGCTTTGAATAACTTTTTTTTCATCCTGGTCCAGACAAACTGCAAATGTGGTATTATTAATTCCGATTATCTGTACCTTGTCAATTTTGATCTGTGTTATATTTATTTGCTGAAATATCAGAAAAAATCATTTGAAATAATTGTGATCATATATAGATTGAACAATCATTCTGTGGAAGATGTATTTATCACCAAATGGACTATTCACCATTAATTAATTTACCTTTTAAAGCAATTGTTTGCTTTAGCTTAGCAACCATAAACTTTAATTCAGGTTATTTATAAATTATGTTTATTTCCCTTGGACAAACGTAACAAATTTTTGCCTCTGGGATGGTAGATACAATATTTTTCTGCTTTTCCTGTTTGTGCTGGCTAAATGCATGTTATATCTCAGTTAAGTCTCAATGAAGTGCCTAAATTTTGAAGGGTATTATCAAGTACACTTCCTGCTTCTCTGTGGCACACATCAATTACTCATGGGATGATGATTGAGAGTTATCAGTGCTTCACCCAGCCATGATATCCTTACTAGCAGAAAACCCATGGCAATCATAGTCAAGTGTAATATGGGAATAAAGGTCACTTGTGCATCAGGATAACCACAAATGTTAGAAATGCACTTCAGTGATAACATGAAAAATTGAGGTTACGGGGAATAGATTTTGCAGAAAGATGATAATAATAGAAATTGGGGTGAAATATGTTTTTTTTACCTTTGAGGCAGACTTGGAAGGCTGTTTGATAATTTCCTTCACCCAGCAGAAATATTTAGTTCTGCCTATGTCAAACACATTCACATAGAGCTTTCCAATTGGCAAAAATTTAGGATTTTTACTTCAGAAATTCTATTTCGCAACAATATAAACTATCATTTATTTGGAGCGTCATAAAGTTTGTTATAAAAAAATTAACTATGTGTTAGCTCTGTTCCATTGCTAATATGTAAATGACATGATTTAATACCTAATTCTTTACACTTTTTGGGGGTTGATTTTATCAAAACAAGCCATGCCATTTTGTATAAACAGATACAACTAAAAGCACGTTACTTCTGGCAAGTTGCTGCCAATACCATAAAACAATTAAAACCCGCAACTTCATTTCAGTTAAATATGCTAATGTCATTTACTGTGCTTTAAATAAAGATTTCATTATTCCCATTATAAATAAGAAGACACCAAGAACTTGTATGTTATTGCCTGTGTATATTATGACCATGTATTGCACTTGATCTGGGCTTGCAGTAGATAATATTCCCCACCAGATCACAAAGTTCAATGTCAGTGAAATAGTAAGTCAAAACATCTTTGAATATTGTTTCATTTCCTGCATTACCCAACGCAGTGGCTAAGCTTTTCTCATCAATCGCGGTTCTTCAAAGCAAATTCCTTGAGTTCTTAATTGCAAAATAAGCTTATGCTTACCTGATTATAACTTTTTTTGGATTTTGAGTTCTGACGCTTTACGACCTCAGTCATGGAAAGATGAAGAGACTCTGTATTAGATTCTAACAAAAATATAGGAATTTATTTTAGAAGCTAGTTATTTTGGCTAAAAATAATAAAACTGTAAGATATAGAATTTTGTTTAAAATATGTAGTTATCTTGTGTATGAGGGCTGAATGGCAATAATAGCACTTGTATCTGTAAACTGTTAAGTAATGATCTGGCATAGAATGAATCAAATTACACATTATCACATTACACGCTATTTACACATTATCATTTTTTTTTTGCAGCAGCAAAAGGCTAAGGTCCTGTTTTCATTTCAGAAAAGCAACATGTTTGCATTATAAATATTACCTAGCTCGTCATATTTCTTACAAGCCTTGCTTAGATTTACAGATGTGCATTTTTTCTCCACATTGTTCCATTGGTTTCTTCTGCTGACTGTTGCCTAGTGGAAGAGAAACATCGATTATAAACTATTAGAATGTGAGATAAATGACATGCTGCTGACAGATTTTTCTTTCTAAAATAGGTGTTTGAACAATAATTTTTGGTGTTGCAATTTTAGAGCAGCATATCACTATACGAAAGTCAAAAATAAATTCGCAGAAAATGGAAAGCTGTAACAAAAACAGAAAATGTTAGAAACACTCGGTAGGGAGGGTAAAACAGTTAATGTTTCAGTGAACCTTCATCATCTACGGATGTTCTCTGATCTCTTCCTGTCACCATTAATTTAAAATGGATAAAAACTTATTTCAAATGTGAAAGAATGTGAAAGTGAGTTACTAATCTTACTGCTATATTCATTGACAATATAATCTTTGATAGCTTCTCTACTGGTTTATGTACGACAAGATCTGAGGAGTTGTCATCAAACTATAAGCAGTAATTCAGTTTTGATTTGTTCTACCTTCACAGATGCTGCCCAATCTACTGGGTGTTTCCAGCATTCACTTTTATTTCAGATTTCCGGCAGGTCCATTTGGCCATGATCCCAGACCTTCTTTTATCCTCTGTCCCTATTCATCTTCTACTATATCCCAGTTACAGATCAGTTGTAATGAATAAACCTTCATCACCCTTCCTCAGTTGGCACTAAGATTATCTGTGCTATTTAATCTCTCCTGGTCTCCAAACTGTTACAGACATTGCCTTTGTTATCATCACTTTTCACTACAACTTAACGTTTTTGCTAATGCGATTACTAACATATCACAGTTCTGATCAAATGCCATGGGTCTCAACTTTCAATCTCTCCACAGATTTGCCTGATCTGCTGAGTATTTCCAGTATACTATTTCTCTTAAAGTGCTCAGGTCTCTAGACAAACATGAAACCTTCTAACTCAGTTGAAGCTCAATTTAAACCAAGGTGTGCATTTTATTTCTGCAGCTCTTAAAGAGCAAAATAAAACAGTTATAAATACTACTTTCTATATTGTGTAGCATTTTTCCTACTTTTGATTATCAGGGCATGTACATTTGTCAACTCGGGAGTGATATTAAAATTAAATGTTATTCTGTTCATTTTTTGCATAATGTAACTGCTTCAGCTATTCAGACAGTTAGCTTTCCAATGAACAGGAGGCTGCGTTGCAAGCA